>NW_019103784.1:321964-975233 GCF_001856785.1 Myzus persicae
AAAAAAAAAAAAAAAAAGAAGGAAGATGTTATGATAAGGTAACACTGTAATAATAATAATAATAATTATATCACCACTACATGTTATCATATTTAGCAGTTAGTACTTTGTTATAAGTTATAAGTCGTTGAGTGTCAACGTAGTATAATGTATAAGTAATGTTCATGTCATACAATAGTATTATAACAGTGTCATAGTTTATTTAAAATATATTAAATACAACAATAAAATGGAGTAGTTTTAAGGTTCAAGATCGACCCTAGATTTGTATTTGTTAGTTGGCTTCTTACTTAAGTTTTTATTATTATTAGACAACGCTTGCTCGCAAGAATGTGTCCATCCAAAGATCGTCAGCACTCCAAATGCCGACTTTTTCACCTCACCATAGCGTTCTGGAAGTCTTTTCAGACAGTGTAGGATGATACAGCGGAGGGAATAAGTACGAACGGTGAATCATCCAGTGCATAATATTAATATAATATAATTATATCTGTGATGTATTTGTTGTCGGGCCACCTCACAATTTCGAGAGCTTGGAATATTATTATTATTATTATTATTATTATTATTATTAGATAAACTGAACACGACAGCATAAAATACGCGTATACACTATATTATAATATTATATACCTATTTATACATCGAACTTGGCATGTCTGATACACCTAACCAAAAAAGGAAAATATTATGATCAATACGTATTTCCCAGTATAATGCATTATGTAATATTATGTACATATATCACAATGGACGAAATATATAATAATATGCAGCCCGGAATAATATTACGACTGCATGACGGCATACTAAATATACAGCTGGAACGTGTAAAACGTGAGTTTAAAACTTTTTTTCTTAAAAAGGTATATCTATATAACATATAGGTACCTACCGGATCCATAATACTGTATTATCGTTAACTACCGCATAGTCATTATTATTATTATTGTATTTTGTGATGTATATACAGAGCTAAATAAAAGGAGAATAGTAGGTAAGTTGTAGTTGTTTCGAAATCGATTCGTTATCGGACATCAGAACCAAAACAAAAACACGACCATGACACAAGTGTGTGTGCGTATGTGTATGTGTGTGTGTGTGTGTGTGTGTGTGTTTTGTAGCTGATACATTTATTATATTGTTTCGCCAATAGCTTAAACGATATTCGATATTAGGTACCTAAATTATACTATGAACGTGCGAGTACCGTACGTGTTTTAGGAGCCTACATTTTGATTTAACAAGAAAATAATATATCGGTTGATTTTGTTCTACGTTATAACTGGTATACGTGTAGCGAATAATATCCATTTTTCCCCCGGTGAACACATTAATTTCGTTCCCTCCAAAATTAAATACATTCATTAGGAATGCAAAATTGTAAAGAAACCCAAACGGGATAAATGTTCAATTAAAATGTTTTAAGTACCTACTCTTTTTTAATTTATATGAAACTCTAGCTCGTTGAATATTTAAACAAAATAACAACGTTTTGAATAGCATCCTCTAATTAAAAATATTTCACTTTTAAAAAACAGAAAACATGCGTAAGAACCGTAGTATAATAAATTAAGTATAAGTTCGTAGAAATTTGAATAGTAAAGCTCGAATTTCTGAAACTTTGCTTGCAACATTTTACTCATTTGGAAAAATTATAATGACACCAACAGCTTCTGAGAAAAATAATATAATATTCAAATTTACTTTTTTTAAATAATAATTCGATAATCGTAAACCGTAATTTACCTAAATTAATTAATATACACAGTAATAATTGTAAGTTAAGTTTAAATTTTAAGTTCAATAATAATATATCCTTAATCATCAAACCAAATAGTATAATTATATAATTCAAATTTAACACTTTGTTGTGGATTTTTATTTTTATGAATGTTTAAAATTACATAACAAGTATAATAATATAATATATGGTTATTTGTCTTTGAATTACAACAAAATAGGAAAATATTTTTTGTCAAAAACTGGTTTAATAAATTCCTGTTTTTCCTAAATTTGTTTTGTTTTTACCCATTATTTTTTAAATTACTGGAACTTTGTTTTTCTTTAACGCCCATTCTAACACTAACTTAACGATTCTGAGCTAGGACAGTTTAACTGTTTGATAACTAGAATTACCTACCTACCAAACAATATTATTTTAATAATAATATTAACATTTTTAGGTATTTTTTTTTTTTTTAATTTCATATTATTTTGAAAAATACTGCGAATTGTTTGCCTTTGATCTTTCAAAGTACAGAATAGATTTACTGCCTGAGTAAAAAATTGAAAATCAAAGGATTTTTTACACTTTAAAAAGCGTTTTTAAATACAAAACTAATATAAATACTTATTAATGTAAAATCAATATGTTTACGCTCTGCTCTGAATCTAACATAAACGTTAGAGCATTTCGAATTTTGATAGTATTTGTATAATATATAGAACTGTTTACTTCGCTGCAACATTTCATTACAAATATAATGCGAAAATACTAAACATTAATATGAGTACAGAACGTTTACCCTGCAAAATGTTCTACTTTCAAACATCTGAAAAATTCGATAAACACGTTTTACAATAATGTAAGCGTTATACAAGCGTTGAAGCGTTTACTAAAATTTATCGGGACAATATGATAAATCAAATTCGCAATAAGTAAATATAGTTAGTAGTTACTGTACAAGAATATATACTCCAGATACAATATAGTAAAAATTTACTCAGAAGTAACACGTAATGGTATATATTATTATGTTCGAACAATTTTTTTGAGGATTTTTGTGTTGCTAAATATTTCATGTGCACACTCAGTCCCATCCAAAAAGTTTGTTTGCTCTGGAGACGTGAACTCCCACGTAAGTGTGCCACTGGCATTGGAGGCGTTACGTCCTATTGATTATACTATAATATAGTGCCGTCCGTACAATTATTTACTTAGAAGCGAGGTTTCTAAAGGCGCAGTAATTAAAAAATTATCAATTTAATAATTTAAACGCTACACAGCGATTATACACATTACGCACTAACAGTCGTCAACATCATCGTTAACCTTGCCCTACCTACTAATTATTTATTTGACAGTTAAAAATGTGAATTATATTATAGTTACATTACGTATATTCGACTAAAAAAATTTTGATTAATCACACCACAACTCGTAATATTTATTTTTCGATCAGCCGATTTCGTTTACTCGTGGAGCAAGTGTTGTCTCCGTCTTATAATATAGGTATCGCTCATAAAATTGCAAATTTGTGTTCAGCAAAATTCGTTTTGTGTCGTTAATTTCAACTTAAGGGTAGATTGACTTATTACCATATTTAAAGTTACGAATAACTTATAATATCCCATAATGGGAGGGCATCAATATTGGTAATCATTTATTGTACCTATATATTATATTTTATCATGTTTTTGCATATTTTAACAAAATTAATTCCATAATTTACTATTTTATATCGCATGTAAATCACATCCCTGTTGTATCTCTACTTATGATAACTCGCTTTAAAATGAAAATATCAATAAAAAAAAACCTACAAAATTATTAGAATAATATTTTTACCTCTAAATTTATATTAATAGGTCGATTCCCCTCGAGTTAAAATTTAACGGTGCATTCTTCTGAACTCACATATTTTGCAATACCTATTGCAGTCGCTTGTATTAGTAAGACGGAAACAATCCATGTGGGTGTAGTGAAAGATTATAAAATTTATTGCAAGCAGAAAACACGAAGAAAATATCACGTTTGTTTATATTGGCGTTGTATAAAATATAACATGGCATATAATTTTCTACTCATAATATATTATTATAAATTATGAACTCATAATAATATTATAAAAAATAAAATAAATATAAATGCTGCAATAATTACAGCCAAATCGTGATAAATTATATAATAATATGAAAGCTTTCAAAAGCAATAAATACACATTGGATACGAATTGAATACAGACAAATATTTTCAATTTCTGAGTCTTAAAATCAAACAAAAAAATAAATGATCATTACTTTTAGTATATTTTATTTTTTTGACTCTTATAATATGCCATGACACTCTATACACATGTCAACACTTACAACTATTATCTTGTATTACCGTAAGACTTTTCTTTTGAATTGTCCAAAAATTAAATCCCCTTTCTCCAGTATCCATAATAATATTATGTTGCATTTTAGATTTTTCATTTGATGTTATATTATTACGGTATGTTTGAAAACGCATCGAAAAGTTTCGTAAGAGATAACTTCCGTTCAAAATTTCACTTGAATAAAACGTTAAAGTTATTATTAGTTTTATTTTGCGGGTTCGGCAATACGAAAAACTTTTTGGTTTAAGTTTTCTCGTGGTAAATATTACCATTGGTTATAAGCAGTATAGATAGCTCACTGAAATACAAAATACACTGTCTTTAGTTTGAGCGGGTGCAGTAACAATAGCTGGTAGTTCATAAGAGTAAGGACTGATTTAAATTAGCTGTGACATCGGATCGGAAAGCCGAGAAAGCGAGAACAGACTAGGAGACGTTTTGCCATTTTGGTCGTCGATTTTCTATTTGGTGTTTAATTACCTAAATATAATAAAGATGGTCTACACTCATGATATTATATCAATATACCTGCGATTAAATTTAAATTGACGAAAGGTTATGAGCATGCGACATTATAAAAAAAAAAACAAAAACGCGATGTATAACTAATAAACATCGTATATACTATATAAATTAGAAATATTGTAATAACATTTAAATATTAAATATTTTATTAATACAATATAAATAGGTACTATACTCTGTTCAGCGAAAAAAACCGCACCACAGCCCGACCAAAATATTGTTTGAACAAATGTAATTTAAATTAATGCTTTAGACTTTTTCAATAGTTTCAACCGAGTATAACTGACTTTCTTGACAATATTAAATATATCTTATTGTAAAATGATATCTACTCACTGTAACCATTTTGAACCGTCAGCCTAATCGATTATTTCAACAACCAGCTAATATTAAAGATAAGTTGTTTAGGATATTTCTTAACGAAAAACTTTTGCCATTTGGATGTCATTACATGGGTACTTTATTGTACACATTCTGAATATTAGCCAATTTGTTTAGAGTATATTACTTTTATTATGGTTAGTTGGCCCAACATACGAATCCCAAACACTTGGAAAACCGTATTTGTTATTTGTATTTCATTTATCGAAAAAAATATTTCCTAGTACTAATTTAATGAACAAAAAAAAATAAATAATAATAACACTATACGGGTAATGCATATTGCATAGTATATTTAATTATAAAATGTTTGCAGCTATACAGTGCGATTCACCGTGTATACTCACACACCTTTTATACTTTATAATTACTATGTTTTCAAACACTTTAATTTTTCGTGCAATTAGTGGCAATACAATTTTTTTTTCTTCTAAAAACAATTTTTACTTTGGTATGCGCTGTTGGGGAGATGCTTTTCTTTAAAGTGTTGATTTATAAATGTATACTATAAATAAACATGTAGTTCCTGAGTTATTAAGCTTTAAATATTAAGGATATAGTTAACTATAATTCTACCTATATTAATATTTTGTTTTGAAAGTATGAAGCTTATAGAGATTAATATTCATATTTTGCTAGATACTTTATGATTTTTATGTATTGTTCAAATATATAAATTATTAAGCTAAATATTATTTAAATAATTTTATATTTTATGTAAAACTATTATTTATAGTGCCATTATTTGTAGAACATAAAGTTGAATGATAATACCTACTAATTCACATTTATATTTAGATGGTTCAACAATTTCAGTAAAAAATCGGCTGATTATAAATTAACAAAATAAAGTAAGTGCGATTTCTATTTTAAATATAAGTTTGTATCTCTAAAACATATTCCTTAAAGGCTTAAAAGGTAATTCAAAATATTATAAGACAAAAATATTTTTAAAAATAGGCTAAACTGGCTTGTAGAGAAAGTAATCACCCTACATAATAGATATGCAAAACGATTGGTTTAATTAGTTATGTACATTTTACAATTTTAAATATTTTCTTTCTTGTTATAAATAATAATAGTTTCACATGAATATTAATTTGTGGAGGAAAGTGTTCATTAACGGCACCTCAGTAAAATCACTACATATTTTTAAATGCTCATTTTTTGCGTGAGAACTAAAATATCAATCAAAGCTTACTTGGGCTCTGGATAATATCCTTACTATTAAATTGAATGATAGTTCATACAGCCAATCAACTCTATAATACATAAATAACAGATCAAAATGGATTCTTCTTAACGTCAGATGTCTATTTTATGTGTTAGAAAAACTGAGTCAACCCGTCATTTGGGTATGACGTCTCTAAAATAAGTTTTGTACTACACCAATTGCATTATACAATTTTAGAACTAGTTCATAGGATTAATATGAGTTAATGATAATGAAAATTAAAAAATTAATATGGCTATGTATAGTGCACCTACCAATTTTTTAATAATAACTTTTTCAGTGGTCGGAATATTTTTAATTTGTATTTGATCAATCATCTGCATAAAATATAACCATATAGATACTAATGGTATGGACATTTAAAAAATTATTTTTTCCAACTATTTAAAAAAGATTATTGGTACATGTTCAGAATTACCATAATTTAATTGACTCTCAGTATTCATTCACTGTAACTATATGAACCTTGAATATTCAAATATTAGTATGAAACCTAATTAAATTTATAAATAAATAATATAATAAGAGATGTTAGTAAAGTATTTGAGATATTAATACCGATTTCGAATAATTCGATAAATGTATACAAAGGTGTAACTGCAACCACATTTCTTAGATTGAAAAATTACTTAAATTTATTTATTTTTTTTTTTTTGTTCATAAAAGTTTGACCAAAACATTATTGAAATATAATACGTTTTAAAAATTTATGGACTCGATAACTTTATGTCATTATAAAAAAAACTTTCCTCGTATAGTTTTCCTTAAAATTATGTTAAAAAGTTTTTTGCCGAGTACTTGAAAAGTTTTTACACTTTATTCTCTATCCCTCTAAATCATTATACTTGTCGTCCTTGAAGATGAATGTGAGAATAAATACAAAAATAAAATAATCGAAATTATAAGCAGTGTTTTCGAATCTTTGAGCTAAAGCGTGGAAAATGTAACAAATTATTTTGCTGTAGTGATTTTGTTGCTCTAGAGCTTATAAACAATATTTTAATAATCGAACGTAAACATTTACAAAAACATGAAATTTACAACTTAGAACTTAATTTACAGATGTATACTAGATTATATGAATTACCTATTTTATGGTTATACCCTCAAAATATTATGTAATATATTTTTATTTTAGAAAGTCCAATTTTA
Source organism: Myzus persicae (assembly GCF_001856785.1). Classification (NCBI taxonomy): domain Eukaryota; kingdom Metazoa; phylum Arthropoda; class Insecta; order Hemiptera; family Aphididae; genus Myzus; species Myzus persicae. The sequence continues at coordinate 329,360 of NW_019103784.1, forward strand.
TACTTGCGTACAAGCAGTTCTAGAATATTTGTATATGATAGTAAAAATGTGTATTCTAAATTCTAATTTCTAGTGCTTATACTTACAAAACTAAGAATAATGATCAGGAATAAATTTTCAAAATTATTAAAATTTAAATGCGCGTTGTGTGCATATTTAGTATGATATAATATTTATCGTTACAAATGGAACTGTAAGAAATATTAAAAGTTAATTTATGAAACTAATAAAAATGTAAAAAAAACATAAAAATAGCAGTGATTGAAAATAATGGTAATTTGATACCGACCGAAAAGATAAAATACGAACTAATAAAACTCGTATCGTTTATCGTAACTTTTGAACTTTTTGAAACGTATAATTTGGTCAAGCTACTATAATATACATATATAAAACCGTTTTGTAACTTTTTTTTTGGGTTGTTCATTCAGTGAATTTTTGAAACCGGGCCAATTTGCGTTTTATACTTTTATAAAAAAAAAACTGTACGCACGTCCGAGGGTACCTAAACGACGGACGACCGCGATATCTGTGCAAGTGGTGACTACCGAAAATCGTACGTTATACAATTCGATTCGAAAAATGCGTTGGTCATTTATAATGACTGGTGATTAATAACCTATCGGCCAGACACCGACGTGTGGACATACAATTGTGATGTGATCATCCGTTCAATCGGCAATCCCCAAGGGCCATAATAATGCAATTTAATCGCTCATTATAGGTTTTTGTTCGTCAACTTTTACAATAATATATATAAATATATACATTCATCAGTGTTCCTGTTTAATCTCTTATTATTTTTTTTTGTTTTTATTACAACTCTTTGTACTCGCATAAAACGGTACAGACACGGGTGGTGTAATGGGGTACGATAATAAATAGAGTTGGGATTTTGACGCATTTTCATTTTGTGTGTGTGTGTGTGTGTGTGTGTGTGTGTGATTAATTATGTAGCTCCAAAAGTGGAAAATGTGCTTCACGTGTAGTACATTGTTCATATACTAGTTATTTTGATAAAATTTAAAAGTGTATTTTTTTTTTAATTTTTAGGATATTTTTGAAGTTTTTATTTTTATTTTTTATCGTGTTGCAACTTTTGCCAACATAATAGAATAAAGTAGGTGGCAGGTACATAAGCAAAAATAAAAACAATAATATTAAGTAATAAGCAGATTACTTGATGATAAAAAGTAAGATTAAAAGCATTGGTAAATTCTCGAATAACCAAGGATCGAATACTTTTTTAATATAATTTTGGATTTTTTTTATATTTATATTATTTTAAGCTCCTAATATTTTGTATTATTCTTAGAGTTTAAAAATATTATATTTAAACGATTTATATAATGACTTATCGTTTTAGATTTCCAATGTGTTTTACATTTTGTACCTACAACGTTTTAGGAAAAATCGAATCCTAGCCTAAATAATAATAGCAACTATTGTATTAAGGGTAATGCAGTGTTATAAAGTACGTACGCAATCGAGTAACAGTATTGAGTACAAGTATTCAAATAATAGTACCTAGGTAACAAAAAAAAAACGTATTTAAATACTTTCTCAAAGTTTCTATATTTACCTATATAATCAAATAATAATTTTCAAATACTTAAATAATTCTTTTTATACTTTATATTTTAAAATACAAATTGAGAATATAGTATATAATCATATATTTTTTACTGTGAATTATACTTAACTGAAAATCAAAGTATTTGGTTAAAAAAATCAATTGAAATTTTTAAAGTTCCACCAAATGACACGGTGAGTTAACGTGAAACATGAAAATTGGTTCAGTCAAAGGATGAGGAAAAAAAATTATTTTATACAAAACTAGAAAGTATTTGAAATATACTATTTCCATAAATACTTTTTAAGAATATTTAAGTTTGTATGCAAATACATTTTAACGGAGCCTATTCAAATATGTATTTTAAATAAATTTCCAAATGATTATCTGTGCCTGTACTTGAATACTTTTTAAAAATATAGTGTACAAGACTGCTGATGTATTATATTTTTTAATCATTTGGTCAGACGATATGCCCTGAACGCACTGGCTGTTCTCAGGCGGAAAATAATGCACTAAACGGTTCTCAAAAAGTTTATTTTCAATTTGCCATCACAAACAGGATTGTGTTGTTTCCCCCTACCTGGTATGCGTTCCTGATGTTGACGACTTGCTTTGTTTCCGCCACCGTACCTGCCACCCCAACTCCGAACGGTATTTGGATTTCTTCCTCTTTCGCCTTGTCGACAGCTTCGCTCAGTTCTGCAGACATAATATTACGATGATTAAAATACGGCATAAACACTCGGTACTTATTAAGTAGTAAGTACTCATGTTTTATTTGACAACGACGTTCATCGATATTACATAGAAAAAATATTTTGTTTTTGGTTTCTAATTTTTTTCTAGGTCCAACGAATATTTTCAAATTGTCCACAAAACTTTTCTATGGACTGAAAATTCCCCACAGTCGGCATTATTATACTGATTGCAAAATATGGAGTTTTGTAAATATTCAAATATTTGACTGGGAATTTTTGAAAAACTATTTGCAAAACGACTGAAAGTCTTGCGAATGGCCGAGATCGGATTCCATATATATTTTACGGGAGACAAACTATTTGAATTATTTTACTTCGTATAATCAATTATCCATGAGACACGGCATTTCCGCGGATTATTTATTTGTACATTTTATTGAGGTGATTAATGTATCAAAACATGTTCTTACTTAAATAATAATAAAATACTTAAATAAAAAACATCTATGTTATTTCCCAGTAAAGTTCAAATGAAAATTATATTTCAAAAAATAAATTTTACATCAATAACACTCATCGCCACATTTAATACTAAGTGTGCAATCAAATCTAACTAACAATGCTGTTGTCGAATTTCAAGTAAATATTTTTTACGGATATAGGTCCAAACAATGTGAACGAATAATCACTATAATAAAGTTGTTGGTATGTATAGTTAAACAGAAACATTAATACCCGACAGTACACAACAAGATAGATACAGGCACCTATTTAAAGAAAACTATAAGTAAAATATACGACGATACCTAGGTACCATATATAATATACTATTTTATGTTTAAATTTCAGAGGTATAGGCCATAGGTAGGCTTATTAAAAACATAATATGGTTGTAAACACATTTCCTACATAAACAATAATATTTATCCCAGTAATATTCCAACTGTATAGCAATTTATATTAAATGTGCGAAGACGCAGGCATGTAATCTAAACAAATGTTTATAGAATGTTTAAATTATCAACGTTTATTAGAATAGCAATGAGTTGCGATTAAATTTGTAATTAAGAACGAAACAAAATGGTATTTCGAGAAAACTAATAATGTACGAGAATAAAATGTAGTGCAAACGAAAAGCATAATATGAATAGAGGTACATCTAAGTATAAAATAAAGTTATAGGACATTGCAAGATAGAAAAAGTGCGTATATCGTACTTTATCGTACATTATAGTCGTTAAAACCTTTCGTTATTGCCAGCCATTTCGATTCAATATTATTATCTATGGCTGCTTGTTTAGTGGGTCACAAAAATTTACCTCAAAATAGTCAAATACGTCATATTATAATTTTGTCAGAATCATAATTTAACAATAACTCTTTATTTCGATCACGAATTGAATTGTGTTTAGTTTCACCTTTTTAAGATTAATTCCGTCGACTTTTTAAGCATTGACCCACTTAATAATAAATAAAAAAATATAAGCAACACTAAATTTGAATTAAAATTCTTAACGATTAAACATGTATTTTTTTTTTATAGGGTTTCATTAGAAGAACAACATCTCAACGTAAACGGTAATGGTTCTATACGGTTTGTGTGATATCCTTTATTAACGCATTTTATACTGAAATCGTTACCATAATTGAAGCTGATGCCCTATATTAATTTGCACTCGTTAATTTAAATCGAACAAATTGTATGTGGTCATAATACAAACAAATTGTATTTGTATTGTTTTTAATTGTTACACTAGTCATTATTTTAGTTCTAATGATACATTTTTTAAATAATTATAGACACTTTGTTATATTATGACTGACATTTATTTTTTTTAATAATAAAAAAATAGTAATCATCTAAATTAATTGGTTCTTTTAAATTAAAACTTCGTAAAATAATTTTTATTTTAAATATCCTATATTTCAACGAAAACATTAAAGCTAATTTTCTACTGGCGATTTCTAGTTTTAAATAAATGTGAAAATGTTTCAGCTAATTTTTTAAAGTAAAAACGATAATTTCTATTTACCCAAAATGGCAAATGTAATTTTAATTAATTAAATAGTTATATTTAAATGGTCTTCTCGTAGTACCATCTGCAGCTGCTGTGGCTACACGATAAAGGAATTATATTAATATTATGTTTGAACATATTTTGTAACTCTGAGAAAAGCGGTCATGTTTCCGAAGAAAATAAAAACGTCCATCCAGACGTAAAACCAATATCCATCTCATTATGCTCCGTGGAATTATGTGTATATAATATTAAAATATGGAATTAAATGTAAACATGTTTATTCGCATTCTATCTGCACGCATGTGCATCTGTACTTAGTACCTACTACGAGTATAATAATATGAATACTGACAATATTTATGATGGTACCTATACTGCGTTCGCAACAATAAATCACACGACGTCAATAATTTTTCGACTAATAAAATATAGCTGTCGATCTCCTGGGTAACTTTACACCACCGCTATGTATGATGTTGCGAATGACATTTGAATTCGACGAAGAAAAAAAAATAACAATCGGAACATCGTGTTTGAACTTGCTCGTTTACCTATCGTATCGAATAGACTTTTCAACTGTAAATAAATACCTAAAATATGATCCAGTAGGATAGGTACGGTGAGTTTAATATTATATTTTATTCCATTGTTATTGTTGTCGACTATTCCGACGATTCAGCCATTTCCCCACTTATTATCAAAACACGAATATACTGAAAGTGCTAGACAACGTTTTTTGTGCATATCATAATGGGCAAATAAGTGTAGATACCCCTTACACTCAGGCGTAAGCCGCCTCCGACATTCAGAGTTTTACTCAGGCAAAAGACACTCGCGAATGCACTTTGGATAGGCTGTTAGCTATTAATGGTTGTATTATCAATTTTAGACAACTCGTGAGTATGATAATATGATTTAAAATGCAATAAACAATTGTTTATATGTACTGTTAAATAACACTAATTATATAAAGTCGTAACTCATCAATTAAGTATAATATGGGTACTTATCATAATATATCGTGTAGTCAAAATAGTTAATGATTAAACAAATTTTCGAGGGAATATTATATGGATAATAGTGCATTGATATTCTTTACCTACAGCAGATTCGAAGAAATAATAGCTGCCTATTACGTAAGTGCCGTGAAGGGGGCTTGGTAAAAATGTTATAAGTTTTCCCAGTGTGAGACACTAGGAAAGATTCTAATTTAGCTATAACCATTATTTGATTTTTTTTTTCATTATTTATTTTACTACCATAAAAAAAAAAACGTTGCCAGAATAATTATAGTGGAAATTATTAGTTTTTGGGTTGTGCACAAAAATATAGATATACTACCAATTTTTTGTGAAAAAAACACTTCACAAATATTTGATTAAAATCATTTTGGTATTTGAAATTTTTGAAAAGTTTGGTTTCGAAAAAAACATTCGTGAAAGTCATTAGGTTTTGAATTATGCGCGAAATGAATACAAATTTCACGTACGTTATATTTCCATATTTTTTCATAAATCATTTAAAAATCAATTTTTTTCTACGTTTTCTTGAACAGCTTCCATCGAAAAATCTCATGACTTGGTATACAAAATCATTCCGGGTAAAAACCAATTGTTTTGATCGACGTTTAGAGATAAGATTATCTATATGACATACAAGTTGGCACCATTTTTACTCTCTCGATAATTGTTGAATAATTTACAATATATTTAATTCAGCTATATTAACATCTCTAATCTATAAAATAATATATGTTTGATGTGCATCTTGAATTTGATGCAATTTTTATCTTATTTTTTTTTACTAATTTAAAATTACAATAGATTAAATAGTAAAAAAAATTATTTGTAATAGTTACATTTTTATTTTTTACCTCGTACATTTCTGTTGTACAAATTAAAATAAATAAATAAATAATAATTTAACATTATTTTGAATGTTATTTCTGTTGTGTAGTTTGGGTGAATAAATTACTCTTAACCAGTTATTATTTCAAAATATGTTACACACTATTTCCGAAATTAGAATTGCGTACATTATTGTCTTTGATATCTCAAACATTTTAATTTAAAATATAATTAAGTTTAAAAAAATAAACTTTTAATTTACATATTTTTATAACGTGGAGAGTATTCCATTAGTTTAAACGTATAATGATATGCATATACAACAGTTGTTATTATTTTGAACTATGTATAATATCGTACTAGTTATATTTGTTTTAACTGTGTAAATACGAAAACGTGAGGGGAAATAATAATTATTATTAATACGTTTGTCGTGTAGAAGTAGAACGAACGCATTCGAAGAGATTGATGGTCCAAAAAAATAAAGAGTTTAATATCATTTCAATAATTGTTAAGTCCCGATAAAAAAAAGACGTCTATATCTACAATAAACTAATATAGAAACCAATAACCATCAATCTCATTTCGTGTGCCATTCGCGTGCACCGTTCGTGTTTCGTATTGGCTTGTGGTTAACAAAGGAAACATTGCATTTTCCTAAGAATAAAATTGAAAACCAACTCTTGTATACCTGAAGGTTTGATTGACGCCTGTTGCACGATATATATATATGACATAGGTACACCACGTTGGTTCGGTGATCGAATGAAAAATATCGTATTTGGTCGACGTCCACGTTTGATGCATGATTTTCAAGCTTAAAACGAACGTTTTAGATTGATGGGTTTCTCATTCACACGTTATACATTAGTTGTGCCAACAATGAGCTTGACATATTGTGTAAAACAACCCCTATTTTAGTCTTTCTCAATTTAATATAATATATATATACAAAAAAATAAAATAAAAAAGCCTCGAAAGACGTTCAACGATTATCGCTTTGTCCGCCGTCGGAAGGAAGGATTCTCTCAGACAAAAGCCACATTTAATTGATCGTTCTGTTCCACGGTTTCATCCCCTGGGATTACGTTGTACACGAGCAAATTAAATAAAAGATAATAAGCAAACAGTTCACAATACATAGAATATAAAACGATAGTGGTTCTATGTTAATTAAAATTCCTTGTATTCTACGAAAATCCAATTTTGTTGAACACTTAACATCCCGAGTTTTAATTATTAAATCAAATCACAACTATTTATGAAATAAATAGACTTCATAACATGTTGAAAAATTGAAAGTTTAAATATTTTAGCTATCACAAACAAAAAATAATAATTTTGGTCTATCGATTTAAACGAAGGTGTGAATGTAGGTAGGTCGCATACTAAGGAAATTATTATGAATTTACTGATCGAAAACGGTTTGATTTATTTATCGTTGAGTTTGCAAAAAACTCAATATATTCCGTCCAGATATTTTTCCTACCATTGTTTAGAGAGATATTTTATTTTTCTATATTTTCCCAATAATTCGTACGTATTATATATATATATTTTTTATTTTTTTTATTAATAGCTTCTAGTATAAACTATCAAAGCTCAAAAATTGTTTTTATATTTTATTTACCGATTGTCAATACCAGGGAATAAAATATATCACAAATAATACAATTAAAATGTTTATTCAACCTGCATTTTTCTAATTGTCAACTTGTCAATTCTGCAATAACTATCACATATAATAGTAAATAAAATTATTAAAATAAACTTGTTAAGTATGTAGTACGAACACTAAGTTAAAGAATCGTGCATTTTATAATATACTTAAAGTAGTTTAATAAAGGTGTTCAATTTGATATTTAAGTATTTCAACGTTTTTTGTTGATGTTATATACGTAGACTATGGCATTCTATTGTGTTTCATAATACATAAAGCCTGGTAGGGATCTTATTAAAGTTTCTAATATTACAATAATAGTCTATTGTCTAAAGCTCACTTTATTCTCTGTCCATTTACGAACATATTTTCCACGGCGATAGACGATATTAGTTAGGTTGTAATATAAGCCCACAGATTTCTATGGCTATAATATACTATCATACTAGATTAGGAACTCCGTGTACAAAACGAATTCATAATAATTTAAGCTCGTCCGCCATGTTTCGGTATAATTTGGAAAAACGTTCATAAGGATACAAAAACTATAAACTATCCTGCAGGTATAATATACCATAATGCCGAAGATAGGCTGGGTAAATGTATTAGAATATACCCACTGTTAAAATATCAGAGTCAATTTGTCAACCTATAGAATGGTGAAACAAGATTAATTTAAGGACACGAGTTCAGTGGAATTCCTTATCTATATATTCTTGTACAACTACAGTATATATAAGTCTGTCCCTGTGTACAAAACTACGTCACATAATACATATAAGGTGAAGATCATAATAATGGATCACAGTGGTGGCCAGACAGAAACGTCACATAACTAATATATAAAGATTACTACAGTTCGTCCCTACACTTTGAGACGCAGAAGAGATAATACGTTTTGGTTATATTTGATTACATATTATATTATTTCATCCAAGAGTTTTATATATTTCATTTACGCGGAAAGAATACATCATATTATTATAATTTATTCACGTTTTATTTCATTTGTTTTCATTTTGTACGGATAAATTCTGACGTCGTAAAATTGAAAATGTTTTATTTTATACGCACCGAAATAGCCGTTTTAAAAGTTTCGTATTTATGGATGTATAATATTATAAAAATATAGTACAAAGGTATGAGGATAGTATTTCATTATATTCTACCGGCGCACGGCGATCGTTTCGTCGTAAAATTTCCAAAGGGATATCGTACGATAAATCGAATAACAGGAAAAAAACGAACACCCCCGAGCTCTTATTTCGTCTATGACATAAAATGACGATGGTTTGAAAATAAATTTCAACACTCATTCGTAGTTCTATGCGATAAACTAATATTCCAAAACCGCGTATAACGTGCTTTTAAGTATATTATGTATAATGGGTGTGATGGTGGCCCCTAAGCCTACCATCATTGTTTTGACTATCAACTCTCACTTATCAGTTATCCGATAATTTCGGGTTGACATCTGTCAACTGTGCAGCGTACCCGAATTGAAACTCGCCAGTTATATTATATAAATTAACATTTAATAATAATTTAATCTTCATGCATGCGCAGTCAAAGAGCATTATCTAAAATCGGCAAAGCTGATGGGATTATTATTACTATACTGTTTAGTTTTGACAAAATAACAATGTAAACAAATACTTAATATACCCAGATTGGCGTTGTTTTATTTTTTTGTTTAGATTTCGGCCGACAAACGATAAATAATAATTATTTCGAAAATCATACATTTAGGATTGATATTGAGAACGGAGCATAATGTTGTACAATAAAAAAAATTTAAAACTATTTGACTAAGTTTACGATAATTGCATTAAAATAATGAAAAACTACAAGAAATGTATTGGAACTTTTTATTAACATATATTATTTGGCTCTCTAAAATCCTACAAAAACCAATTTGGACGTATATGAGGACCAAATTTGAGATTTCAAGAAAATAATCAAACTTAACAAAATGCAAAAACATCAAAAATAAATGTTAGTTTAATATTAAAAGCCCTCATCAAAATTTTATATCAAACAAAACCGCAGATTAAAAATGAAAATACTATTATACACTACTCGTATTATTAAGTACTACCATTCATGTTAATACAGCTCATACTCTGGCCACCCGTAAATGTAATATCACGGCAAAAAAATTAGCCAATCAAATCAATGTCGGGCTATGTCTCCCTTAAAGACTCAAAAAGGAAATGGTGCTGTGACCTATTTCAGTTTAATTTAACTATATAACCAAACCACAGGAGTGTTATGTTAAGTTTGGTGGTCTCAACAGTGGGCGGCTAAAGCCTCCAAGTCATAAAATACACTCTAACACCGAATGCGCTTATCATACCTACTAAGTAATAAGTTAATAGCAAACACTATTTATTTTGTAAGTTTTTTGTTGTTTACAAAAACAATTTCAGAATTCGGGAGAGGTAAAAAAGCTAAACATATTCATTCGTTGCTTTAACAAATTAAACAGCCAACTGCAATGTATAGCAACATAAAAAGCCAACAATTTAACAACATCTTCACTGTTTTCACTAATTACCAATGTTTGGGAAGTTAATTTTTTTGGTAATAATTAAATTACCTACAACGTAAATTTCCTTTCAAATTCTAATTCAATTATTCTTAAGTTATTTTATTCTATTTGGCCTGCAAGTATACATTACTTTTGAACTAAAAAATAACTCCATTACAATAAAAGTTACTTTTTCTTCTCAAAAATATAACTAAAACTTAATTATTATGTCATCAATACATTTAAGTAATTATGTCAATAAAATATATGAAATTATATAAAATATTCACTCAAAGAATAAAGAAATCAATAATTGTTATTTATTTTAAATATAACTCAATATTTTTAAAATTACTAATTAAAAATTACAGCCTACCTACCTACCTATTTTTTAAAAATTAATCTTGTTTGTCAAAATATAGGTTTAAAAACATTAAACTGTCAAAAAATAGTACCTAAGTTATATAAATGTATGCATACTATCAATAATTGCTCTCAAAATGTTTAAAAAAATAAAATAAAGTAACGATAGGATAATTTGGTAATTTTACGTAACTTAGTATAAATGACTTACAATAAAATGCAATCAAATTGCCGTCAAATTACTTAAAAAGTAATTTCGTTACACTAATTTGTAACTAAGTTACTCTTCGGCATTGCTAATTACTACTCCTAAGCGGTTCGGTAATAATTTATCGTTTCAATAAACGTTCTACAACTGAGGGTTGAATGATTTTTTCCTTTCGCAAATCGATATTGTTCTGTCACTTAAATAATAATCAACACAAATTGAATTAGAGTTATTTAAACAGAATTGAAATTATTATTGGATCCTCGCAGTAGGTACCTACTATTATAGTGACGTCGAAGATGCGAATTATAGTTTCGGTTTTACACTAATCAATAACTACGGTTTTATTTTAATACAATTGAGTGTTCTGTTCTTTTCTTTTCTTTTTTTTTTTACACACAATCTCCTGAATACTATTTGTACTTAGTGCGGTTTTTATTATTATTGTTTGTTGTTTCAACTAGCGTCGTCCAAATGTATTTGTGGGGTACTGGGGTATAACTATTGATTTTGTACTGTCTGTTGTGTGTATATTATATTGTGGCTATATTTTCGGTAACCGGCGTATGAAAAAAAGAATGTGTGTAAAAAGAATCAGATTTAAAAAGGGGTATTACGTTTTTATCTTACTAAATATTCTAATATATTCTGTATGAGATAAAGACGCATGGGAAATTTGCTTTACAATTATTACGAGGAGTTCGAATAATATATTATAAAAAATAACGGAAAAAAATGGTTTCTCGGTAAATCTCCGGTTATATAATAAATATTATAATACAACAATAATTTATTATAAGCCACTCGACGAGGCTGCAGCGTGGTAGGTATTAAAGCTGAGATCGGTCTCGATATTATTTATTCGTGCAAATATTTCGGCATTTCGCCCTCGCGTACGAATTATAATATTTGACTTAAAAGTGTATCCACTTTAAATATAATTTACATTTAAGTCAAAACTGCATGGTCTGGTGTAACGTGTACTGCAGTTATTTCATGCTGAATGCTTATTATTGTGAGTACGTTTCATTAATAATTCAAGAACACTTTAGGCACCGACCTCACTGTATACAGTGGGTAGGTAGGTACCTACATTATTAAAAACGCAGTTTACTCAAATGCCGTATTTAACAAATTACCATTTTAATAAGTTCGTTTGTTCGTTCATTTTTCGTTGATATACAACAATAACATTCCTCTCAAAGTCCTCGCTTAAAGAACCTTTGCACCTACCACATATTCAGCGAGAAAGTCGAACGAGAAAAGTCAAGTACACCGTTTTAAATGGAATAAAATCAACTATTGCGAATAATGTGTTTACACTGTAGAGTGTACACTCGATGTAATCAATAAATTGTTTTATTTTATCTATTCTATTTTAACGACAAATATTATATATAATATGACATTTTTAGAAGTATATTAAAAGTTTATGTTTATTTGAAAAATCGAAATTTAAAAAAAATAGATATATTCTTTTAGTATTACCTAAACGTAACATATAATTTTATTATATAGGTTTTGTACTTGCTTAAACAACAAATTAAAATACTTGAGTTTAGAGATTTTTAATAATATTTGTTAAATTTGGTTTAATTGTCTTGGATTAAAAATGGTCTACTATGAAAAGGTAATTTTTAAAATGAATAGACCGTAAGGCTGTTAAACAAAAATGTTCAAATATTTCGTTATTTAATAGGTAATTGAATTTAAAAACCAAATAATCACGTAATTAAATTTTCAAACGTACATTTTAAAATATAACTTAATTTTGGCACTTTATCATTTACGTCAAAGAAACTAATTCATTTTAGTTCTAAGAAATCAATACTGCATAATATTATGCTCTCAACTGGGGTTAAAAAAAACCAATTGGAACTTAAAAATACAATTTAAATTATCAACGCAAATAACAATAATGATATTAATATTTTTATAGTGTAAACAATTATTATTTTCATACAATTGACATTATTTGGATCAATACAATACATATTATTATGGTAGTAGTGTAGTACTATAGGTACTACTATTATAGTATTACACACAGCCCAGTCATAAAAAGTCAGTTTGTCATTTTGGTTTTATATTATATCAATAAATAATACTGATGAACGCGGTGGGGGAAACTCGACAAATCGGAATCCTAATATTTTATAAATTTGAAACATATCGTTACCTTTTGAACTTGCAAGTTAAGTGCTATTGGGTGTTACTTCTTAATCAAGTAATTCATGTAAAAAAACTACTCTCATCACATAATATGCTTACTGTGCATTTTGCACAGATTATATATTTCTCTTATAAAAAAAAAAAACCATCATTAATAATTCCAAGCGATTAGAGTATTTAAGCCTAGATGAATTCAAACGAGTTTCGTTATTAAATCATTATTGTACTACGTGCAACGACAAAAATATACTTGTCAGCGAACCACAACTACGTTTAAATTACACAGGTGAAAAAATCACACAGACTTGACAGACATTCACGAATGTAAAAGCATTTTTATTTTATAATTTAGGTCTGTTGCGGTTGTTTAATGTCATTCATAACAGTAAAATAATATCAGTTGGGGTACAAGTATAATAATAATAGGTCATAGGTATTGTAGTTACATTATATTTTACGTTAAATGGAATACATCAAAACCACTTGGTTATAAAACCAATTCAAATACAAGATTCTGTTTACGTTGTTTTCATTAATTGAAAATATGGTTACATTTTGATTATATACTAAGTACAATGAATATTGTAAAAATCGATTTACTACTCATCAACTCACGTCTAAAATGTTAATTCGATTATAAAAAGATACCTACTAATAGTATAGCATTACTATTATTTAATAATCATTAAATTTTAATGTGTTATGAAAAAACATTAGGTACAACTTTGTTTAACGTATTGCTTACGATATTTATTATTTATTTTTGAAATATTCAAGGTTTTAAAATAAATAATTATTTTAAATATATATTCTCATAAGTTTTTTTTTAATAGTTTGTTTAATAAATTCTGCAAAAAAAAAAAATAGAATCTCTTGTAGCTTTTTTAATAACACACACTATATAGCAGTACAACTACAACACATATAATACACACACACACACATATATATATATATATATATATATATACAGTAAATTACATAATATTTATAAATTGACGACGAGGAAATAAATTAATACGTGTTATCGAAATGTTTGGTTATTAAAAATCAACTGTGTACCATAAATTATTATAAATTGATAAACAATTAACATTTCCAATAATATTTTACTTATTCGACAGAAAATATAACATTTGTGTGCGTACGTTTATATGTTTTTAATAAATAAACTTTTTTTATCACAACCATTAAAATAAATGTTTTTATTTCATATATGTTGACATATAAAACAAATCAATAATAATTTTCATCATCCGATTTGATACGGTTATTTATGCGTAGATGACTTGAGTTGGATATATTTTTATTTTTTAATTGCTTTGTATAATTTTCCAGAAAATAATCATTTATTTAAAAATTTAACACTTTAATATGGTCAATAAATCATATTTTACTTGTGAATAATGAGTAATTTACTTTAAATAAAATAATCTCTTACAATTTCACCGTTCCTTTGGAAAATATAATGTGCTTTATTTTAAAACCGTATAGACATGTCGAGAGAACGTTTATCTTCTACAATGCATACACCATTAATTTGTGTTTTTGGTATGACTATATAATACATATATAGCAATTGCCATATAGTACACACAAAACCATCATCAGTCTGCAATGCGTATTATAATGATTATAATCCTTATGAGATTCAAGCAACGTAAAATCCATTTAAAACAATTTTGATAATAATAATATTCTAAACCTATGTTTGGTTTAAGTATACTTTAATGAACATACCTACATCGTTTTCTACCTTTCGGTGTTCCACACGATTTATAATCGTATAGCCGAATTACACAATATTATACATATCAACTTTAACTAAATAATAATTTCATATTCATTCATTAATATTTTTCATTTGTTTTGTCTTTTACACAATATGTTATGTTTAATACTTTAATGTGCATATATATATATAAATGTATATATATTGCATGAAACACATACATTAATATACGTATGGTAAATTAATTAGTAATTAGAATGAATGAAGATAATGTTTTATTTTACCTTAATTTTATTAAAAAACATTAATGTATGGAAAATTAATGAAATAAAAAATTTCCTAAATTATTTCATTAGATATTACGAAATATTTAGACGAAAAAAGTTTTCAAAAGAGAATAAAAAAATAACGAATGCAATTTTTTTAGATTGTTTTCCCAGATGTACACGTTGTATTTTTTTCTCCACAATGTTGATTTGTATTATATTTGTCTCTCGCATGTTATATTTTTAACTTCACTTCGTTTAAAAAATAAGACTGATCTATCAGTTGAAAAAAATGTATCTCCAAACAAAAATATGAACTGTTGTAACGTTTAACAATTTTTAAGTTTAGAATTTTTTTACTGGCGTTTAACACGCCACTCACTCACATGTCATATTTTCATTTTGTGAAATTCCACAGATTTGACGCACTCTCGTACCTACTCAACATGACTCACTCTCTAGTTAAAAAACAATTTTGAGATTATTGAAGTCGAAGGATAGAATCAGAAAGTAAAAAAATAAGATCAATATGCATATACGATAGTACCTACGAATACATCAACCGATTTCTGTGTATTTTTCAACTCAATAAAATGTATTTATTTTTAAATGCACAGAACTGCAATAATAAGAGCAATAAGAATACGTTTACTAGTGTATAAAAATAAAAATAAACTCTGTTTATTTAAAATCGAAATAAAATAAAACGAAACGAATTCTTTTACAGAAATGACCTTTCCGACGCAATATAGTCATAAAAAAAATATTTGATACTAAATCCTAGTCAAAGCCACGATACTTGAAATATGTACTAAAAGTTTTATCAGCGGAAAAATCATATTTAACCATACAAACCAACTACGTAGTATTATAGTACGAACAAATTCTTACCCGTGTCTACAGTTACGTCGAACAGTTTGGCCACCAGATGTCTGCCTCTCACTAGGAATAGACTGCCACGATCGGCTCTGGTTAATATACCGACGTTGACAAGTATCTTGTGGCACAGGACGTCGATATCCAATTCGTTCGACACGTCCCGGATGAGCTCCATAAAAAGCTCCCCTTCGTCTAACAGACCCAAATGATGTCTCCATTCACCACTGCTCCGTGTCACTCTGTTGAAATCATAAAGGTTTTTGTTTGGATAAATAATGTGATACTTACATTACACCTAATCGCTAAACATGCAGTCTATTATATACAATAGAACATCATAAAATATAAAGGTAGGTACATATACTTTGATAGTATAAGCACAATATGTATACATTTACATAATTTTACCCTTATCAACTCAAGACTATACACATTAGTTTGATATAGGTAGGTAATGTAATAACATCATTGAAATTTTAATATAGACGTCAAATACTTTGAAATATGAATGGATAATATTATACCTGTTTTCCGTTGGCTACAATACAATAGTATAATGTTAGATACGATTTAACTTAGCTCAACAATTATAAAATTACTGTTTTTTTAAATAAATATTAAAAAATGCATTTGCACTTGCTGTTTACTAAACATCATTATCAGATTAAAAAAAACATATTTTGATCGATGCATAGTATATAAAATACTTATATCTTATATGCAATAATTACCTATAAAATATATCTTTTTTTTATAAATTAATTATTATGATAAGCTGCGTGGTATTTCAATTAATTGTAAAGATATTTTAAACGTGCATTTTTCCAATAAAAAAAAAATTGTAAAACATATGGAGGGAACTTACTTAATAATTAACTGAAGTATAATAATTGTTTTTTAAGTTATGTTTATTAAAATGTATTAAAATGTATTTTTAAGTTCACCTGTATCTTTTATTTATTTTTCAAAATTTATATTGCTAAAAATAAAATCATTTCATTTATATATGAAAATATCATATAGGTACCTACAAAATATTAGTTTAAAAGATTTGATCTAATAAAAAAAGGTCCTGTAAGCTGGGGATTGTATAGTATAAATGTTTTTAAGTAAAACGATTACTTCTATCTGATAATCCTCAAGTGCTTTAAACAAAACCAATATGGCAAATTGGGTTTTATAAGTTTTAAATCATATTTTTTTTATAAAATATTTAAGCAACAGTACTGTGTACAAAGTACTTTAAAACTTTAAGAAATTAAGATATTTCTTAAGTAAAAAATTGTTATTTCTTTGAAAATCAAACGGCAATTTATTATTTTTAATATATCACTGTAAAATATTAAAATACTCAAATTACGTAAATGGACAATGTAATATTACAGATGTTATAATATTGATATTTTTTTTTATCGGATAGGTACCTCATTAAGAGCATTCAATTTAAAGATCATAAGTAACATTTTTTTTATCAAAATTGAGTTTTCCATTTAATAAATAATTAAAAATATTGAATGATATTCTTTTTTTAATTAACATGTTTATCAGTTGATTTCAGTTCGAATTTCATGATATTTTATATTTCAATAGTTTGACCAAGGAAAAAAAATTAAATCGATATTACATTAACATATTATTATGAATAAATAAATCATGAAGCCAACGTGATATCATAGAATTCACTTTCTGAATCATTCACTCGTTATATTATTTCTACATTTTTGACTAGATTTACGAAGTATGATAATAATTCAGAAAGTAAAGTGAATTTTACGAAATCACTTAGGTTCCTGATTTTTAACGAATTCTATTAATTTATTGAGGCAGAAAATTGAAGATGTATACAACATTATTTAAAAAATGTATCTATATTTACCAGCTAAACATTATAACAAAATATGGTTGATACAAATGATAGCGAAGAAAGTTGAAACGCATATACATAGTAATATGCCGGTAAATTGTGGCAAATTTAAAATGTTTATTTAGCTTTCACGGAATGTTTAATTTAGTCTATATCATTATTCTTTCGAGTGGAAATATTATCATTAAAATACACAAAAAACAACGAAAAAAACCCATTGAATCAGTGAATAAGGTTGCATATGTTTGGGACGGGATAGTCAAGATATAAAGAAACGAAATATGTTTCGTATTGGAAAACCATCAATAACCAACATGGGATATTGTATAAAATCTTACATCTGTCACGACTCTTTTGGATTTCATTTGACGTCAAACGATGGCAAAATCAATGAAGATTTGTCTTCCGGCCACTCATACGACTTAACAAAATAATTCGTTCGCTGACAAATTCACAAAAATCCATAAACGGAATTTGACTTTTCGGTTTTGTAAGTTTATTCTATTATGACATGTAAAGTTGTCATTACGTTCTCCATCGTTGACTTGTGTTTGCATATTATTGTTACACATTTATTATGCGGTCCTTGTCAGAATATTATGTCCAACGTAACAATAAAATGTTGAAATTAAGAAAAAAACAATATGTATTCGGAGGCACATACTATTCATAATCATTTGGGGTATGAGGACTAAAAACGAATATTATGCTTAAAGCTGTCCAGTGAAAATGTCCCTACTTTCACCAATAACTTTAACAGCGCAATGTTCCTAATCCTCGTCGGGGGTAATTGTTGACGACAGATTTACCAATAACGAAAACAATAAAGTCTAAAACATTTATGCTTATTTAACTATTAGCCTACGCCCTTCACTCAACAGTGCTATAAAAATGTACTATTTACGTACCTACCTAAGTACCTATATATATATATATTATACACGCGTTAATGTTTATACTCTCGTCGGGTCACTGATACACTCGCCTATTCTACGTATACGAGTAATAATTCCTCATAAAAAATGTAAAATTAAAAGCGTAGACAGCGCAGGTGAAACTAAAGGAATTCGCTGTAAATTATAAATACAATTTTTTCCCTTGGCGATAATTAACTCCCCCTTGCAGCAGTGGTACACAATTGTTAGTATATAATATTATTACACTATCATGCGCACTTGTTAAAAGTACTTTTAAAAAGAATTTTAAATACATTTAAATACTTAACGAAAGCTCTGCACAGGATTGAAATAATTTGTCTATAGTACGGATTTTTGTTTCTCTGGTAGCCGAATACTATTTTTTTTTTTTAATTGAGGGGAGGCAATGTCAACAGACAAATCCCCTTAGCATAATATATACATATACTAAAAGTAAACTTTGTATTTTTGTTCAGCGCTGTCTATGTTTAAACACGAAATAACGATATGAGAATATATAATGTTGTACATTCAAAATACTTTTACCTACGTGGAGTAAAAAACTCAACGATACGGACCATAACGAGTCTTACGAACAAAATGATATTACACGAGCGCATAGGCATTAATATTTTGTGCTCGACAACCAACATACGGTTATACCACGACTGCGGTCTAGTTACCTGTTCGGCGACCTCGACCGTTTGATCGGAGACGACGCGAGCCAAGTGTTGAACATTTCAGACGTCATGGAGCCTCGTTTCACCCGGCTTATCGTCAACGACCCCGTGCGGTGCTGGAGCCGTGCCCGGATCACGCGGTCCACCAAGTCTTGCGGAGCTTTTTCGCACAGCCACCGCTCAACCTCGTCAGCGTCCAGGTCCATCGTGGCCCGGTCAATCACTGAACCGCGGCAACTGATGCACGACTGAGGCCCGCCCGCTGAACAACCCTGGAAATAAATAAAAACAGACCCCCGATCCATCGTTAATCATCTCATAATATTATGTTGATAATAATAATAATAAATAATATTATGCAACTCTACGATTTTATTTAATAATCGCATCGAAAATATAACGTAATAATATATATCATCGTTTTGGGCCGATCGCGACGCCGACGACGACAATTATAGTAGCAATACATCGAAAATATTATTATTAATACGATATAAATCCGTGGCATTGGACATTTTTTTTTCTTTTGGGGGGGGGGAGCGTTTTTTACACACAATATAATATTATAATGTTATAACGTTATACCGCGTCTGTGTAATGTTGTGATTTTTCGACACCGTCTATATATTATATTATTTATATAGCGACACGTGCGGGCAATTTATCTTCGTCTCCGACACTGCAGCACACAACAATCTGCGTTCGTGCGCTACTATGTAACTCCCCTACACGGTTTCCGAACAAGTAAAAATCACCATTGATAATACAATATTAATGGACCCGGAAACTCTTTTTTCAATTTTCTTCTCATTTCATTTGTTTTTTTTTATTTTTATCAGTTACGACGTGTAATTCCCATTATATCAAAAGTTTTGATAAACGCGCCTGTATAGTGTAAAAATAAAGATTATCTTTGTAACGGTTTTTATTTTTTATAGTTACATTGAGAAAGTAGCTTTCGTAAAACTTTATCGTACTACCTCCACCACTATTATAAGCTGGTTTAGTCTATTATGATTCCTCAAAGCTTCATTTGAGTCTTGATAAAATTCCTCTGCACGATTTATATTTAATATTTATATGTATCGTTATTCGCAAAGGGGATAATCATACTTTTCGACACCGTAATTATTATCCCAAGAGTGCGCTTGACAACGTTTGACAGTCCATTTAAATAAAAACTCCATAAAATACCTCCTACTTAAAAGTTTTTCTCGGCTCTCAGCCACTTCTTTACGAAAAGCAATTAATGTTCATACAGTTACCGCTCTTCTTTTGTTTAATCATATCCAACCAATAATTCACATTAGCCATAAGGTAAATATATGCTACTAATATTGATGACTTTGTAAATAGCCATAAGCCCGACACTGCTTTTCAGTTATTTGAGAACATCTCATCCTCCTTAAAAAATGGTACAAGGAATGGGGCATGGAAATATATGAATCTAAATCCATGCACTTCACCTTCACCCTTCATCAGAAAGAACATTCACCACTTATTCTAAATTATTTAGTCTTACACTCTGTTTTACCAACTGCTCAATGAATCCATTAGGTAAATAGATATTGGTATAAATACAGCAACGAACTTCTCAGCCTCCGAGTGGCTGCAACCCTATACGAAAAACTCTAATCTAAACAATTTTATCGACTTCGATCTCTTAACTTTCAATCACACAAAATTAGAACTAAGCTATGTGTAACTATATATACTAATCACATAACTTTTCACTAAAGCAATTTGCAAAACACAGATTCCAGCTATAATTAGACTCTGCTAACATTTTAAACATCAATCGTCATCAATGTTCTTAATTCAAATCTCTAATAAAGAAATTTTTTAACGTATGATATTGCTCTATACTCAATAATCTATACTTTATAGAGTAGCTAAACTATATTGTAATTTATTTAAGTTAAATCACAAAAATCGCATAAATCCTCTAATCGAATAGTACTATTGCATCAACTTATTAAACCTGGTAATTCCCAAAAATGGTAAAAAAAAAAAAAAAGGTAATGGTGTTGTGATCAGCTTTAATAATCATCGTTATAAATGTAGAGGTACTAATGATATAATTTTATAAATAGCTAGGTACCTATTATTGAAATAATTTGTTCTAAACTCACTAGTTTTTAATTATTAACAATAATTGTTTCTCCTGTGAAAGAATGTTGATTCATTCTGTGATTCCTGTATTTCTTTTTCATTATAGATACCACATTATTCATATTCAATTATAATTAGTTATACGCATCGAGATTTCCAGATGTAAACTACATTATAGTATTTAAATAACAGTTCCGAACAAACAATAAATCCAATTAATGCAGCATGGAGGTTAATTATTTTGAGAAGCTGCTCTATGTTTACATACATATTTTGTGTAAATAGGTACAAAAATATGAGCTTAAATAAAACAGATTGTAGTTAATACTACGCCTAAAATATTGGCAATAATACTATCTGGTACCTACTCATCATAAAAAAGGTTGAAATAAATATAAGTACTGTAATTCTCAATAGTAGATCTTGTAGATATGATATAATATACTGTGCAATATGAATCGCATACTAAATACTTTAACAACAGTCTACAAAAAAATTCGAAGACTATAATGGTTATTTTGCCCAGCACTAATTAGGATTCCTGCTAACCAAAATATGTAATTGACTTTAAAATAAATAGTTTCTAACCTCATACATGCAACAGAAAATATGAATACATTTATGATGTTCTTATCTTAAAAATATTTTTAAGTGATGATGATAAATAACTAAGAACTTATGAATTGTATAATATAAATATTCATACATGGTATGAAAACAAAATATCTAATACCATACAACGAATGATATTATTACCGCTGTAAACAAATAACATACGTACCTAATTTTCGGAGGTAAAAAAAATATTAATATCTCAATTTAAAATGCAATTCTGAATTATATAACCGTTTTAAAAAATAAACTTTAAGAGATCCGAAAAAAATCACAAAGAAACTACAACAATGTTCAATGCATTGTTTCCCTTCAATGGCAACCTATAAAAAAGAAATAAAACGGATTCTTTAAATCCCAGAACTTGTCAACCTATCATATCGAAAACTAAAGCACAGTGTGTTTTATTGACAACTCGGTATATTAACGTCACACCGTTCAGAATGTGACTCGTATCAGTTATTACATCAACCTGTTAAGCGTCTTCATTGAAGTCAGTGTTCGCTATTTTTTCTTTTACAAATCCTATATACAGTAGTAAGGCCGACTTTGATGTTTCTTTCATTTATTCCAGTAGATATTTTCAATTAAATTTGAAATGAAGGTTGATAATCAAATTAAGTCGAACGCACACATTTATATTGAATTTGAATTTAAATTTCTGAATATATTCTACTATTTTCAATTTTCGTTATTTATCTATGCAGTTACAACATACCTACCAAAAATAAATACTAATTTTAAGCTGATAAGTTTCATTATTGATCTCTCTGTAGTGTTTACTTCATTATACTGTCAATTAGTATCTAACTATATTATACTAATGTCATTTTTTACGGATATGGATAAATTCAAAATATATCAACATTTACTACATTTATCAGCGATAACAATATAACAATATTATCAAACAAATAGAAAATGACTGTAAAAAAAATAGAAAAGAGTTTGGTAGTTGTTGATTGTACCTCATAATATTTGAGTACATGTGACTGTAATTGATAACAATTAGTTAAATTTAAATTCAATGATGTATTTATGTGCACGATGATTCTGAGTGGATCTATATTTCTAAGGATATAAATTTGATTATTTAATTATTAGTAATTTGTTTTTCCACTTGAAGAAAGGTAGGCTGAACTTATTTTTGCCAAAAATAATTCACATATTAATAATAATTATGATATTATTTCATACATCATTAGTTGCTGTTATTTACCAACAAATCAATACCAACATACCATACAGAGGTCTGAATAGACTCGAGGTATAAATAGAATACAATTAATCAAAATATAATTTGAAAATTGTATTTATACTGTATAGTAAATAATAATAGTAGTGAAAAGTTTCAAGTCCCTGCATATAATATTTTTTGAATTACAACAAATAACTAAAATCGTTATTTTTCGTTTATTAAATATAGGTATCCAATGTCGTAAAACTTTGAAATACAACCATTCATATAAAAGGTATGCCGATATATACTAAACTTTTTGTTAAATTTCCAGTAAAAAAGACTTATGATGAATCTAATATTACATTTTCAAGTTTTCTTACTGACAAACAACAATTGAAGATAAATTAGTGGAAAAAAATTTTTTAAAAAAGTTGAAAATGATGTACATCTACAAACAGCTTTAAACAGAGTCAAACTATTATAAATATTTAATACTGTCTTCAAAATTCAAGTATAAATAGTTGGTAAAAATTTCAAATTTAATTAATTTTTGTCGAAAGCCGTGTTTGAGTAAATATTACTTCATTTCCTATTTTGTTTTTGTTTTTCCAGATTATTTTGAAAATTGCAAGAAAATATCTATATTTTCACCTGAAAAGTGCAATCAAGATCTAATTAACTAACAGTAAATCCATTAGCAATATTAATCAAACCCTTTTTCTTAAAATCTACTATAAAAAATAAAAAGTAAAACTACCAAATCGATCATACATTTTTTTGGCTTAAGTCAGACATAACCAAACTTAAAAACCAATATAACCATCGCTTCCCTCAAAATCTGGTATAGTTAATTATTCCAATCATTCAGTATCGAAAATAATATAAATAGGCGTTGTTTACGCTAGGTATTGTACTTATTACTAAAAATAAATTAGATACTTTAATTCTTTAAATATTCTGAATCATCACAAGTACGACCTAATCGGTAACAAAACTATTTTTCCGAGGCATTTACATTGATTACACACTCAGCAAATGACCATAGTTGCCACGGTTTTCTTATTAAAAAAAAACTCTGATAATATGATTGGGCATTACAATTAAAAATATATTAACATACACACAATGATCAACTTAGCTGTATTTTTAAAAAGATATAGTCGATCTAAAAAAATATTATTAAATATTGGTGCCAATGTAATAAATTCAAATTTTTAAGCACCAATTTATTATTATAGTTTTCAATCAGAAAGAAATCACAATAAATTAATTCCATTATGACGAAATCGGTATTCATGGCTATATTAAATTGTCCTGGAGTAAATATAGAAAATATTTTATGCCAAATTAATATCATACCGCACTATTTATGTTTCAGATCAAACGGTACTTGTATAAACAACATTCTAACATAAACACTACCTATATAATATGATCCAAATCGTCTCAAAATTCAAAATTTGTTTTCCAGGAAAAATATATGCTAATTGCGCCGGAGCACACTGATAGCACATTATTTCCAATTTTGTGACTCGGTAAATTATTTTCCAATAAAATCATGAATTGTACGGCAAAATAAATATATTTATTTTCCAGATAAATCGCAAAATGTATTGATTGAACTTTTAAAAATATTTATAATGTAAATATTAGTCTTAATTCTCGTCTATAATGAATTGTTTGTTTCTTTTAATTCAAAATTGGTCTATGTATATGCTGAATAGTGTTAAAGCTTATATATAACGGTTCGTAGATCAAAGCCGTTAAACAAACCACGACAAATAATGAATGAATAACAAATAAAAACTAAATAATATGTTGACCCATACAAAATACAAATATTTTTTTTATTTATGTTGTAATCTGTATTTTGTTATACCATACAAAACTACAGAAAAAAACGTTCTATTGCTGTAACATGACACCAGTCAAACTCCATTAGTCTACTGTATAATATATAAACACATATATGTATATGACATAAAACTCAATTTAAATTCAAAATAAAACCATCTTTCAAAACAACGACAACAAAAATGTATATTTCATATTTCCTGCCCATAAACCATAATATAATATTATACAATATGTACAGTAAAAATATCGTAGTTCATCTTCATACATCAAAATCTGAAACTTTGTACAGGTTTTTTTTTAAATAGACATCATACTCGGAGCATTTACTCCATAGATTCGAATTTGCATTATTAATATACATATAAGTGAATATCAATATCGTTGTTATAATATTATTGATACGAAATTCCTCTATACATAATAATACTATGTAAACCTTCCTTCATCATATTGTGCAGTTGGAGATATGTTAGGTTTTGACCTTAATATTATGCCAATATATTCAACAAAATAATTTCGAATTCGTGTAAATTCCATATTATAATTTATAGTACAATTATAATATTCGACAATACTCAACTTCAGAGGCAATCAAGCATTAGTTTTGTAAGTAATATTTATGATAAATAGATCAAAAAATAAAACGATGAATTGCGCATGACATAGCTCTGATTAGGATAATGTATTAAAAACGTGGTAATTTTACTTTGGTTTATCAACCCCGTTACTCTTTAGTTTATTAACAAAATTACAACTTTTTAAACAGTTGGTTACTAAAACTGAAGGTTTGCGCCATCATACGTAACATTTACACAGATGAATCGTTTTTTTTCGGTTTAAAACAATTCTTTTCTTTTAACATGTTTTAATAATATTTAATTACATTTTATAAAATAAGGTGTGGGTAATTAACTGTGCCCCATACTTCACATAGGTTTTGAAATTTGTTTATTTCATAGTATGACATCATCGAATAACACGAATGACACAAGTGGCCGAGATACATCTAAAACAAAAACTGATGACCCATTCATGTCATGAGAGAGATGTTTATCAGGACACGTCGGTGATTCGGGAACATTAACACCAGGTACCAGGTTTCCGGGGCTGATTGTGAACAAATTCCGGTTTTAATTACATTTCAACGAATTACAGTGCTATATAATATTACTTTGAAAATATACAGGTGCTAATACTCAAAAGCTTGATGAATGCCCAAATTGTTTAATGTATATAATTTCTAATCTCTTATATTTATTATATTTTTTATATTTTAAACAAAAAGTCTAATTGTATATGCTTACCAAATCGTGATAAGGAGGTCTATAATTATTAATTAGAATATATTATTTTGATTATTTAAAATAAAAGATTTTGTTGAATAATGTAAGAAAAGAATACGTATAAATATCATAACAAGAACATCATTATTGATACGCTTAAGAGGATGCTGCACAACATACATCTATTGTTTCTGGTCTTCTAATTGTGTAACATAGAAACATTTTACGCTAAGCAGATCATGTTTAGACCCATTAGTTTTAAACTTAGATTGAATTGACCTCTCATAAAATTTAAGCGAACGCACTTGTGAGACGGAAACTAGAAATTTCAGTGTAGGGCCCTCTTAAGATTTAACTGATAAACATTAATAAGGAATTCGAAATTATATTTCCTAGTTAGATAATATTTAAGGACCTATAATATATAATATTTTATTATAAGATCGAGGGTATATTTTTAACCACCTATACGTTATATAATATATAGGTAACTCTATAAATAACAGATTTTATACTTCATCATTTTGAAGCAAAATTATTTTAATTTAAAATACAGGCAGGTAAAACACAACCAAATATTTTAAAACATCGATTTATTCAAAAAAGAAATAAATAATTGAAAATTTCTGTGAAGTATTCAAATTAATTAACAAAGTTCAATAAACAAAAGTACTGTAATTCATTATTCACTTCGTAGAATATTATTGAAAGTTTCTTATTCAAGTTTGATTATTATTTAGTCAATGCTAATCTGATTTGTAGTTTAAATTATTGCCTGTATGGGTAGATGAAAACTTTTGGAATCTTAACGTATCATCAAAATATAGTGTGAAATGAATACTTACTCTACTCTGGGTGGAACTAGTCGTACAAAGCGTGGGTGTTATAAAAGAGTGAAAAACAACAATTGATTAAAATATATTGTTTTAAACATAAATTTCAAAAGAATACCATTTTATCTTTAAAAAACAAATACTCAAATTATAAAACAACATTCTAAACATTACATTAGAAAAAAGATAGAAATGAAATAAAGAGTGGGCACCTAATTTGAGTACTGTATAAGTTAATATATCATTTTACAACAAAATTGTGCACATGAATAAATACAAAAATTCCTAAACAAATACTGAACACAAGCTATATAAGTAATCATAACGTTTTTATAGTAATAGTTATATGCTAGAAAAATAAATGTGAATTTAATATTATTCATAACCACCCCCTCACTGTATTCTGTAATTTCTCAAAACTTTTGGATAAAAAAATGTTTGGATAGATGATTTTTAACCGTCAAACGTTTCAGATAATTATCAATATAGAAACCTAAAGATTAGTGAGTCCGATGAATCGGAATGGTTTTGAGTTTGTACAATCAATACATTTTCTACGTCATCACCAGTAACGTGAGCATCAATATTTTGAAAAAAAAAACGATGAAAATCTCAATATTATATATTTTTTATATGTTTTTACAATTTTAATGATTATCATACACCTAATAGCTTTATTAATCGTTAAGGGGACGCTACACCCGCATGTGTTGTCTCCGTCTTACAAACGTAGAACATAGCAAAAACATATTTTGCGCGGGAAAGAACCGAGAAAGCTACAGTCATAATTAAGAAACGAAATTTTCACCACATAAAAAGGAGAACGTTGGCTGCGCAATGTCGTTTTTATATTTTCGATATCGGAAGTACAAAAAAAGTTATTCAAGTTTGAAAAATACAAAAACAAATGTATTTTGAAACAATAATAACTTTTTTCATATAAGTGATATCGAAAAAATAAAAACGATATTGCACAGCCAAAGTTCTCCTTTTTATGTGGTGAAAATTTCGTTTCTTAATTATGACTGTAGCTTTCTCGGTTCTTTCACGAGCAAAAAATAATTTTGCTATGTTCTACATTTGTAAGACGGAGACAACACATGCGGGTGTAGCGTCCCCTTAAACATATAAGCAAAATAATGCTGTAAAATAATAATATAATGAATTTAGATCGCATCGAGATGGGACCTGATAGCAGACTGCTGTTTTTAAATATCGATCATAATATTATGAACGACGATAGTTGTTTCCATGTTTTTGCGATTACTATAGCTGTTTCGGGCAACGTCGTCTAAACATACAAAATAATATGGTACGGTTATTCTATTGCAATTAGGTTCATCCCATGGTCGATCGTTCAAAATCGAATCACGATTAGATTATAAGACAATACTATTATTGTATATATTTTTTGCAATAATAATATTGTGTTTATTGTATATGGCGAGTATCTAAAGCTGTTGTTTATAATAATAATAATAATAATAATAATATTATGTGGCAAGGACGGTCAAGTGCCATGACCTGAATGCGTTGCGCAAATATTATTATTATGCGTGATAATAATATAAACTTTACGAATCACTGTATATAATATGTTCACTTCAAATCATTAAAAACGAAAGTCAGCTTACCCACTGAAATCATATAGGAGTTGTTAATTTTCCAGATTTTATTTGTCAAATAACAGTCTAACATATTTTTATCAGTATTTATTTCATACTATATATTATTTACTCGTATTATAACCGCCAAAGTAAACACGTTGGAATGATACAATTTAATAATAATATGATACACAATCTTAACAACTGCAACAGTGCCTATCTTCACTTAAATAATCTTTCTTCTCATGACGTGCCGTAAAATTATTCGGGTAGGTAGCTATCAGAATAATTCAATCGAGATTTCAACAACTATAGTATGATAATATTAAATTTTAAGTGAATTATTTCACGTCACTTGTCGCTACATTAAGTAATTTATTGTTAAGTACCTAGATGTGTATGTTGTTTCTTTTAACAAATCGTATCCTTTCTTCGTCCACTAAAAGCATTTCTACTACTCAAAGCAACAAGTAGAACAAAGTGCTCAGATAACAATAAAAAGTCCTTTTTCTTTAATATTGCCACATTTCTAGTTGAATTATGTAAAACGAAAAGCACATTAGAACTCAAAAACAGATAATGGGCCCATATAGTGAAGTGTATTTTCATGGTTCTTTGTTTTTTAATGTCTTTTGTGAATATTTAGGGAATAGTTTTTGTTAAAAGCTGTAAATTATGACCGGCAGGACGGCGAGAAAAACGCATATAAGGAATGCGTGTTTGAGAAGTGTATAATATATATACATATATACATATACCTAGGTAGAAAGGGTGGGAAATCAATGATTCTCCATTTAACTTGAGTGCTTTTCGAGAAACTAACTCTCAGAGACTTCCTCTCGTGGTCTATACGTCTATACTTAAAACCCAAGACAACGTGGCTAAAATATTAACACAACTAAATAGATCCCTAGCTCGGTCCCTTATATAGTTTCAATCAAATAAGAATAACAACCATATCAAATATTGACGTTAACCTCCGTGAAATACAGTTCCTCCCAAATGTAGCATTTGTTGATCTCGGCAGGAATCCACTAATTTTCTATAGTATACATCAATAGAGTTAATCACTATATAGGTATTTACGCCTCAAAAAAAGATACATTTCAAGGCTTTCATTTAGTTTCATATGTTATATTATTAACGACTGCGAACTTGTAAGAGACTCAAAACAGATGAAGATTTAGAACGTAAAATAATACCTTATAAAGTCCTTTTCATTTTCAAGTTAAGTGACTAAACGAAAAATTACTGCTCAAGGTGTAAAATAATTCACAATTGTGATTAAGATTCAACACGCTTAAATAAATTACCCAAAAATGAATAATGAACCAGCATTCATACTGCAGTTTGTTAATTTATAATAAAACATTGGCATCAATAATTGCTATTTTTTCAACTAATTTTAAATCTGGTGATGACAATATTATCTTTAATTAAATAAATTATTATGATAGATTGATATTATATAGGTACCTACCTACATTAATATGAAAAGGACAACAATTTGTTTTTTTTTAGGTTCTTAATCGTATAAATAAATATGACAGTAATAGGCAAACATTCGTGGTTTAAATTGTTGAAAACGTTCTGCATATTAATATTTTTGTTAATAAAAACATAATTCTGGTTTATTTTAACGGGTTTTTTATCTCGTTTAAAAAAACATCCATACACATTAAACTTAACCATCCAAGACCGAAACGATTGTTTATTTCTACAAGGTTATAATTTATAACATCTTTGAAGTTACTATATTGCTAAACTATACTTACGTATCCTATTGTAAATAATTCAAATATATTATCAACATCAAACAGTCATTTTAATATTTTTATTTATGAAAAATCAAATGATAAAATTGATGAGCCTTACCACAAAAATAATTAAACAGACTATTCCTACATTGGGTTTACTGTAAATTTCACGGTGGACAATTATAATTATTACTAGGTATTTGGTGTATGTATAAGTTAGTCAATTGTTTTTGACGGCAAATGCAATGAAATTCAAACAACTTATTATTTTTTAAAGGAACCTTATAATTATTATGTACAATAAGTTATTTACAAGAAAACCTAAAGCTACTCAATAAACATATAGTTCCCACAACAAATTTTACTTATACATGTATTTGTATATTATATGTATAATGTTAATGTTTATAACCATTATAATATGTGATATCGTAAATCGTAATGATTATGGATACACAAAGACTTATACTTCTTCATTAATTTTATTTTCAAATGGTTCATTTATTATATTATTTAAATAAGTGTAAATAATTATTTGATATAAGTAACCTTACATGAAATTTAATTATTAATTATTACATTATTAAGTATATTTAATTAGCCGTGTACTAAAATATTCAAAAAATCAGTTCCAACCTAAAATATTAAGCTCTAAAAAGTTTAAAATATGTTCTTTTAAAACAAATCATCTCTATATAATATGTCTCCCCTTGAGTATTCAAATATGTTTTGACATAATATCTATGTACAAAAAACAATAAATACCAAACCTACACCGAATCCATTAATAGTTCTATTGTCAATAGTTCAAAGCTTTTTATACATTCATCAAAGTATATTTACTATAATATTCAATTAGCAATATAATTGTTACTATTCAACGCAATATTTATAATACGAAATTTACACGATAAGTGTGAAAAAGACATTCGACTGTTATTCACCACCATTCCTATTGTAAAAACCGTTATTTTCTAAATTAAAATAGTTGATTCCAATATCTAGAGTTTACGGTATATAAATATTATTAAAAGAGAAATCGGTTTACTTGGGTTGTATAAATGTTTACTATCCATGATCCATGTAAACCACTGAATCAGCACATCTTCACAGTGTTGTTTTGCCGAAAACATATTGGTGGTCTTAGGTTTTCGTATTTTGGTAAACTGGCACGATCCCATTGATTGGCAAAGCAAACTTACTTTAGAGATATATATGTGTATATGACAAGTACGAATTAGGTCAAACTTCGATTTTCATCAAATAGCTATGTATGCATCACTTTATCGCTCGAAGTGCTAGTATATATAAAGCAAATAAATAAGTACATTAAAAGGGCGACAGACATCAGCATATTTGTTATGATTTAGCCATGGAAATTACCGATTGATCATGTCAACCATACAATTAATATTCAATTTACCTATTTCACTAGGTATATAATGTTTTAATATTCGCAACACAATAATTAAATACATATTGCAAGACCGATGTTTTAATAGCTCCGCGTGTTTAGTCATATTATGCAAATTTAATTTTAGTCGGGTTGTATTGCAAACATAAAATATACATCACAGTACAATATTATAAATTATTATTCAACCTAGAGGCAAATAACATCAACAAACGTTTTGAGGTCCAATCAATGTAAATAATTACCAGTTAATATCATACAATTAATAAATATATATATATTATATTTAAAGTGTAATTAACCATCCAAACAATACAATGTAAATTATAAAAACGCTTAGTAAGACATTCAAAACAATAGAAGTAGGTACCTATCTATAAGTCCAATGAAAATAATTATTGTAAACATATATTTTTCGTCAATTCTGATCATTAATTCTGATAGGCAGACATTTAGTCACACATCCGAGAACTAGTGACACCGGCCGATACTTGCACTAAGAACACGTTTCGTGACTGATTACAGCCACTAAACATCACCAGGTCACATTAATCGTTATTATGATAAATACGTTCTTACAACATTATGGGTTTAAAAAACAATTAAACATTTTGAAATTTCGTAAAAGTATAAGAAACACATCTCAAAAAGATTTGATGTAAATTTTATATTAATTTCAGAGAATAACCTCATGGCAGTTGTTGAATATGAATATTAAAATAATTCATATAATAATATAATAGCGACGATGAAATAACGGATGTTTTGTATTATAGCTTAGGGAAGCAAACTAACTTCTACAAAATATTATGTCATAAATTTTAAAGGTATTATTTTTTTCGTAATTTATAGTCTGACACAGAATATATATTGTGATTAAATAAGTACCAAAAATAAAACAATTAGACTTCCTTCAATGATCAACACAAAATTTCTGAATATTACTTTGAAAGCAAAATTCCATAATTTAAAACATAGAAATTGTACAAGAAAAGTAAAAAAAAAAAAAATTACAATACACGAATTACATTGATTGGACCAATGAAGAATAGTAATGAAGAAATAATTATTGAATAAACCATCACATAGAAGTAATATTCTCACGAAACTATAGAAGTATATTACAGGGATGATTGGATATTAGATTTCATCATTTTTCATTATTTATACTATTATTTAACGGTTTGACGTGAAGCGTATAATTTATTGTTATATGTTATAATTTCAATTTAAATTTATATTGATTTATTATATTATTTTTATTTTGCTTGGTATTTGATTCTATTCAATAATTACATTTTTAATAGTTCAATATATATTATAAGCACATTTTTGATTTTCTTTGTAACATAAAATAAATATTAAACTAATAAGTTCAGTTTTAATCAAATGAAGCTGAACTACAAAAAAAAAAAAATAATAATAACAATAATAATAATAATTGTTCATTTCTCATGTATACTTATCTAATCGACCCAAACTACTTTTGCATTACAGATGGAATACTAATGAACAAATAAACAAATGACACTGAAAGAAAAAAACCAAAAAATCATTGTTTGAGAGCTTAAAAAGTTGAAACAATTGCGAGTCTCAATTAATTTATACCTTGATAAAAATAAAAATAAATATTATTATGTAGTAATAATTTTTTATTATTACTATTATTTATTATAATAACGAAAATTACAAAATCACATGCGAAACTAATTGAATATCAATACCCAATAAAACATTATTTAATATTATATGCAATTAAAACTCCAGTAATAAGCAGAAAACTCCCCACGATTTTAAAATAATTATTGAAAGTGAATTATTGTCTTGTAAACATACTTAGTCGAAATGATATTTGATTAATTACACTATACTCAGAGTTCTTATACACATTACTAATACAAGCACTAGATTTATTTTTAACTGTAAACGTGAAAGTCGAATTTTAAGAGTGGCTATACAAATATCATTATGACACTTCGTTGTCTGTCCTTTTGTTACTCTTAAAGTTTTGAACTCTGATGTAAATGTAAAAATATTTTAATTTCCCTTCAAACTGAATATAACGATAGCGAGTGCATCGTTTCTATAATAAAATAATTCAGAGTAGCCTGACCCAAAAGTAAAATAAATAGATGTTCTGGAAAAATAAACTTTTTGTTTATAAATTTGCCTGTTGTCAATAAATGAGGTTTTCAGCCTGAGCCCGTCGATAGCACAAACATTTTGAAATTATTTATCAAAATGAATCCCAAATAAATAATCTAGCACTTTTAAATGAGCAAAATATTATTGAATTTAGAAATCATATTTTATGAATACTATAGAGTAATAGTGAGTAAAGATGATAATAATTGCTAAACAGTGACCACTTTATTATTATAATGTATTTTTAGTACCTAGGTAGTTTACAGGAAAAAATAAAAATATTAACCTATATGAAAAAAATGTTTATTAATTGACATTGACGTTGTATAGTAGGTATACAATATTTTAATGTTAATTTATATTGTACTAAAACATTGGGACATATTAAAAGCTTTTCGTATTTTCCAACTACTCCCATTGTCGGAAAAATATTATTTCGAACACTGTAAACAAAATCAACCGTTATTTATTGACGTCCTCTTCGATTGGTTTTATTTCAACTGCGGTATTAAATTTTCAGAAAAAATAAATAAACAAGAGAAAGAAAAACATACAATTTATAATATATATTATATATTTAAAAACATAGGTACCTACTGTATATAATTTATTAGTATATTATAAGATAGTATTTCCGTACCCATACTTATAATATATTGTAGAAAAAGAGCTGGAGAGATTATACACACGAATAATTGTCCCAATCGACCTCGGAGTTCAAACGCGTTTACCATTAATCCACCGTGGTTGGCAATTAGGATTTCGTCCGAAGACCTATATGCGGTATACGGTTACAAGGGTATAATAATAAATAAAGTATATATGTGAGCCCACGCACTTTGTAACGAGAGGTCCGTGGAGGGCCCGGAGGGTGTGTAACCGTGTAGGGTGGTGTTAAATTAAATCCTGAAGAAAGGGACGCATATTAGTGGAAGGTTTCCCTTATTCTGTCACATTACCAGTGTACACGCATCAAATGCAAAACAATCCTTTTCACAGACCACACACGGTCCTGAAATGTCTCTCTTATTTAGGGAAATACCTACCTGCGCACAACATTAATCGCCACTACACTTTGTGTCGTTCCGCCGGCCGTATCCCATGTGATGAT
Organism: Myzus persicae; assembly: GCF_001856785.1. Lineage (NCBI taxonomy): Eukaryota > Metazoa > Arthropoda > Insecta > Hemiptera > Aphididae > Myzus > Myzus persicae. Next base: position 364,684 of record NW_019103784.1, read on the forward strand.
GATGGTGGCGGCGGTGGCGGTGACGGTGGTAATAATAATAGTGTGGGGGTGATGTGATCTGGAGTTGAATGAATTTCTATTTTACAAATCCTCTGTCAATACGCGGTTTGGAGACGAGTGCCCCCAAGTAGATGCGGGTGATTGTGCGTAAAGGAGGCCATTTCCAGGATATGCCGTCAAGGTCAGAACCTACTCCATTAATTTTCCGGCAACACGTTTTAAGAGACCAATAAGCACCCTAGGTGGAAAATTGACGGGGAAACAGTGTGAACTAAGCTCGTCAGAAACACGCAAACTTCAGCTATTTTTCACTTAACACATATATTATTTGGTCTTAAACATACATCGAAAACCTTTGTCACTTAATGTAACCATGTAGGTATCTATTTTCTTATAAAACTAATTTTGGTTTATGTAAACTCATACGTGGTTTTTATTTTTTGCTTTAAAATGGTTAGATATTTATGTATTATTATTCAACAAATACATTTTTTTATATAAAATAAATACACAATATTATTATCACAACATCCACAAGTAAATTTAATATAAAATCATAGTTCATTTTAAACTAGTTGATTTGATTAATTAACCTAATCAATAAAATATGACATTTAAAATTTGACATTTGATGTCAACCCATCCCTCATCTAAAATATTTAAGTTTTTAGGGCTTGTAATAAATATAGACATTTTTATAAAACATTATTTTTCTTATTAAAATTGAAATAACTTTTGAATTAATATTTTACTAATAAAAATTTCTTGTAAAAGTCCTTGATAATCTGTCAAAGTTAGAATGTGGCATATTTAAATGTAAACCAAATATATATTTTTAATTTTTTTTTTTTTATTAGCCTTTATACAAATTTAGCTCAACAATTCAAGTGTCTTACAGATAAACAAATATTTTTAATTTCTAAGATATTGTTGAGTATTTTTCAATAAGTCGAAATAAACCCATGTAATCAAGAAATATAGAAATAATACGTATAATATATACTAATACCTAGGTATTATAACATAGTTGTATATATTTTTTTTTCATGTATAATAATTATTATATTATCATCAACTTAGTTTTTAAGAAGTTGAATATATTGAATAGGAAATCATAAATGGTACCTACTTAAAAAGTTTGAATAAATTTTATTTATAGATAACCAAGCAAAGCATTTTTTAGGAATTTCAAAAAGTTAAAGGGCGAACAAAATCATTGCCATACATTTTTATATCATTTTTTTCACCTAAATATTATGTATGAGGAATAAAATCTTATTGAATACAAAATAGTTACCTAATATTTTATTATAATGTTAGTCTAAAATAAATAATTTAAATGAATTAAAAAGCGTCCGTCGACTATTTTTAAAATAACGAGTACCTATATGGCTAAATACATATACCTCTATATGAATAACTTTTTTGATGAAAAATGTATCTTCTGATATTGAAAATTGAAACTTGTACAGATAACTTATAAGTATAATAATATTTATTATTGTTACACACAATACAGTTTGACATTTTTTATAAGTGAATACTCATATAAGTTCATTTCTTGAGCAATTTGAAATTTAAAAAGACACCCTTTAATATTAACACTAATACATAGGGAACTGAATGCTTCTTAGTATCCTTTTTGAATACCATGATTTATTATTGCTCTCAAGTTTATAATAATAATAAACAGCAGTATCCTGCCACCAAATGAAAGAAGAGCAACAAATTCTCCACACTCGATTCCTGTATTTTGTCTGTTTTTTTTAATTTTATTATAGTCATTACTCGTATTTAAAAAAAAATATTGACATCGTAAAAGTCATTATTATCATCTATAATATGATACTGTATTGGAAGTAGGCTCGAGTGCTAAATTGTTAATTGAAGTATAGCTACTTATTTATACCGTATTATAACCACTCATAATATCTATTATAGTTACACGCTAGTCACTAGCCTAGTCATTAATTAATATGTGCCAAATTTTGTCCTTTAAAAATACAATATGGTGAAAAAATGCATGGATGTTAACTAAAACACAAACTGAATATTTTTTTGTATAACATGTAATTTGTAAGATGGCTTGTGAAAATGTAGTTTTGTCGTCTTAGACAGTGTAAAACAAAATTATTAATTAATTTTACTGTTTAGTTCTATGAGATAAAGATTAATTGAAACAAAAGTGAACAAAAACTTTGAAATTTTATTTTTTTTAGTTTTTATTCTTTCTGCAACAGTCATAAAATGTTTCCTGTAAGAAAACAATTCAGCGCAAAAATATTCCAATTTTCATTCTAATAATTTACAACATTAGATCATTTGATATCTTGTAAACTAAACACGCATATTTTCCTTTCTCATAATATTACAAAACAAACAAAAAATGTTATTAATCTTATGTCCATATAACGTAATAATATATAAAATACTCTTATATATTTATATGTGCTCAATACTCGTATATACAAGACACTTAGATAACTATGCCAATGGAATTTAATAGTGATGATGACAAACTGGAGATTATTTGTACAAATCAATGACAACTTGGTGATACTCTATATTATATATATAGATAGGCACCTACTGTCTTATACAGTTTCCTTCTTATAGTTAGATATAAAAAATAAAACTGTGAAGACAAACACATTTTGTGAGAACATTGTGATATTTAATAAATAAATTAGTTTTTAGTTTCATCCTTACTAAGGAACTATAATTTAATAAAAATAACACAGACACTAATTGATACCGCTCATTGTTGAAATAAAAATAAATATTTTCGGAACTTGAATCGGACAAAAAAGTAAGCTTAAATAAAAAAACTTTACATTTTGTCAACATCTGAACTTCAAAAGTAAGTGTTATCAATAATTTAAAATTGTATAAGAACTATATACCTTGTATTTTATCATCTTTCTCTTTAACTTTTAATCAAAAAATGTTTCTAATATAAGTTGAAAATAACTTAAAATAAAAATAGAACATTTTTAATGTCTATTAATAGCATACAAATATCATGTGAAAGTGTCTGGTCTCTTATCTCTTCTGCTATTTTCATTTGAATTACGACACAAATGTTTGTCAAGAACTGGTGATGTGTACCTAAGTATTCTCATTTTCTGTTATTTATTTTTATATTTTCCTGATGGTTTCAAAAGTACCTATAGGTACTAAGAATTTTTACCGAGTGTCATTTAGATCCAATTTTCTACCAGTAACCACCTTCAAAGTTAAGATTGAAGCTCATGTACAACTCCTAAAGGTGATGTCAGAGACAATAAAAAAAATGTTAGTACACACACACCTACACACCCACATCCAATATTAATGTACGCGCCAATACGTTCATCACGCCACGATCAGAATCTAAAATTAAGCCATATATAATATGTTACTGAGTGAATATTAGAGCATTTTTCTCTTTTCACTCACAAGGTAATAATAATTATGAGCTGTAATATTACATTTGAAAGCAAAAACATATAATATCATATTCATAACATTTTTCTAGATGGAATGAAAATCACGTTTGTTGACTGTCTTTGAAATATTTTTACTGTTACTGGTGTATTTCCTGCCACTTAAAGGAGCTCTCAAGAAAATCATATAATCACCACTTTGAAGTATTAAGAAGACTACATCATTTAGCTATGAAGATGCCACAAAAATTTGTTAAAGATATTTCTTTATTTCTCTACAAAAAAAAAACATGTTCATGAGAATTTTTTTTTAAAAATGTATCAATGTGAAATTAATAAATGCATTTCACTTTATTCATATTAAAAACGTTATTGCAAAATCAATACATTCTTCACTGCACTCAGAGTTTAAAACAAGATTGTTAAACTAATACATTCTTTGTTTCAATCAGTATCTAAAATCTTTATAATCCAACAAGTTGTGTTTATTTAAAAAGATATATGAAAATACACTTAAAATAATATTTCAATTTGAAATACAAATGCATTTAAAAAATAATTTCATAAGTTAATATATTCATACGACAAAAAATATTAGATTATAAAAATGTAATTATAGTTAATATCTCTTATAAAATATATTAAATAATATGTCAAAACGAGTAAGGCTAAATTTAGATTAAGAAAAATGCAACTAATCCGTTATTTCGACTATTGAAAGAGTATAACTCGTAATAATAATCACTCTAATTTATAATATTATATTATGATAAAATATTTATTGAAGATGACAAATGCAAATGCATAATAGTCCTTAAAATAAATATGTGTTGCGTAATAATGAATAAAGTACAGTTCGAGTATTTTATAAATAAAATAATGGTGACTTTGACTTGATTGAACTCAACTCAACATTGTTACCTTAGATTCACTCCTCACACCGTCCAACAATCATTCATCAAACAAAATATAATAATTCAAATCTAAGAGCCATTTAAGACTCCTTCTGAGCTATAAGCGATTAAAATAAATATTTTTGAACAACAGAAATTTCATCACATCAAAATAATTTAAATTAATTTATATTTTTTTAAACTAGAATTTAATTTAATATCTATTGACTGTTATATCCTATCACAATAACAATAATAATAAGAAGACGTATCAAATGTATCAAATTTAATTGAATTATCATGTTTAAAAGAAAGTATACCGTCTCTCCGTTCTAATGAAAATAATTACTAGGGGGGCTCTCTAAGTATAAACGAGAAGTAGAAGAGCTCGACCCTAGTGTCTTAATAAATAATATTTTCAATGTTTTTTACTCCAAATATTTCAACAATATTTGTAAATTAAAGTATAGCAATAGAATTATAATTGATTATTGAAAAATTATCGTATTTTTAAAGCTGTGTTGGATTTAAAACTTCAACTCGGATACCCTCTACAAAATAATATATAATTCTGTAAGATTCTGGGACACCGTTAAATTTTTACTTAGACAAATAAATAAACCAAAATCCATTTAAAAATACATGCCAATGAATACATTTATAGAAGATAAGAAACTATTTTTACTAAACATTATTCACGAAGGAAACATTTACTTCGTCAGTTCTCTTAGGCTTTTTGAAGGAATTCAAATAATTTTAAAACTTGAAATAAGACTATGGCGTTGTCGCGTTTTGATGGAAACAATAATAATGATGAAATAATCCGTAAACAAAATTACAAATTCCAAAGTGCTAGTGCCTGGCGCCTGCCTATTTAAGTAAACACTATTTCCTGAATTGTCAATTAATTCATTAACACCGTTAGGTAAATCAAATACTCCAGAAAATTCAATAATAAATGTAAACGCACTCTATTATGAACATATTTTATTTAGAAAGAATTTTTTATATAAATACCTATTACAGCATGTGAATGCAGGGCTCAAATAATACAAATTGCTAGTGATTTTGGTCCCACTATGTTCAAGTGCAACTAATAGCTAAATATACAATTGAATTCCTATAGGCTAAGAATTGTCAAAATTATTAAATTACAATGTGTAATCACATCAAATAATTAACTTTTAATACTCTCAGTTACATGAATATATAATATAAAATTACAATGAACTAAAAACCTTCTGCATATAATGTTGAATAAAATGAAAAATGTATAGAAAATCTGCTGAATTTTTTTTTAATTAATAATATTATAATATTGTAACACTAAACAATTACATTTAGATTAAATATGCCTTAATTATTAAATCGCTTAGACCTATTGTTTTTTTTAAACTTTTAATAATACCTCCCATGCCGTTCAAAAGATATTAATAATTTTTGATAATTTAATATGTTTCGTTTGCTCCAAGAATTTTGCTATCAAAGCTTAAGTTTCTTAAATTTACTTTTCTTTTTTTGCCAAGTACTAGCGAATTCTTTAATTTCATTGGAAATTCCTACTAATGGACGATATTTTTCTAGCATTATGTATATAACATATTATAATGTATACCTATAACAATAAAACGTGACACAAAGGAAATTGTTTCATTTTTCACAACGTGATAATTGCATTGGTCATTAAGACCATGGCTCAAAGACTAAAGGAAAAAATCCTACGGTGGTAAATTAGTGAAATTGCCCTGCCTCAGCAACGCTTAACTAAGTATAAAATAGAGGCTAACCTAAAAACTTTTGTTTACGACACGAAAACATAAACACAGGATTGAGCACTATTCATTCAATGGTCAATAATTTCATTCCAAAAACGATTCTGTTCAGAACTTGTCATGCTGACAATCATAATACTGAATATTTAACTATAACAATAGTAAAAGGGATATCAGTCATCAAACTAAATTTTAAATATAAATAAATATGAAAAACAACAAATTATAGTACAAAATATTTATCAAGATTATTAAAATATTTTGAATTTAGCTATAATAATTTTTATATTGAATATAAATATTAAAATCTTCAAATATACTTAAGACTAAACATTTGATCAAATAACTTGGTAGTTGAACCCTATTTTTATACATGCTGAATATTCAAAACATGTATTCTCCAATCAGTGTTAAATTTCAAATTAATTTCAATAATGCACAATATATAATATAAAATCAGTGATGCCATCGAATACTTAAAAATGATAATTACAAAGAATTAAAATATGTATTATTTATTATCATGAGTAGTATAGAGAAGTATTTTCAAGATATTGAAATTAACATGCATATTATTTTTTTTTATGTTTATGAGTGTTACATCATTTAATCTAAACAAAATACAGAGAATTTCAATAATAATTAAAGATGCCAACTGAATTTCAATTATTTTTATTTTAGAAACGCCATTTGACTGTTGCACACGTAAGTTTATTACGTCGGTGAAATTTTTGAATTATATGATAGTTTGCAAAAAACATTTGATTTATCGTATTGGTAGGTTCTGGCCAAAAATGTATAATAATTTCAAAACTAGTTCTTTGTCTCTTACAATATTTAAATATTACAATAAATAGATTTGGATTTTAGAGATTATACTTGATACAAATAATATACATTTTATATTTTTAATTGACCACGCCAGTACAGTACTAAATGTGGACGGAATTTACAGTAAGTTTTAAACTCTATGATCGTTTATACATTTTAATTATTATGATAATAATTATGACTTTATTTATGTTTCAAAGAATAAAACGTACAAGATGATTCACCAAGTTTGCCCAACCCTATTTTTCCAGTAACAGTAAATTTATTCAAATTCTGAATTTAGACGTATACCTACCTAAGGACCTTTTTTTCAAATATTTAGATTTTTGTACCATTTAAGGAGTACTATGTCGCTATCGACTTATTTCTTCAAGTGGGGATTGTCTTTTTTTTTTCTTTAAATTAATAACCAGTTGACTTTTTCTTATAACTTACATTTCAATAACTCAACATTTACTTGTTAAAATTCTGATTTAGATACACCAACATTTTCAAAAACCATCTGCTTAACAATTTACTGTAAAAAGAGTTGTTCTAATTTGAATAAAAGCAGTTTCTATCGGCACAAAACACTATTTAAATGGTATAAAAAATTTAAATAGGTATAATTTTGTTGAAACATGGTGTTGAAATATATATTTTAAAACTCTGAAAATCAGTATTTGAATAAATTTATAATTAAAGGAAAATAGAGGTGAGCTTGGATATATGAATCAAACTGTACATATTTAAAAATAATAATTAGCTTCTAATGTATGTCCAAATAATATATTTTCTTCAAGAGTTGAATTAATTCAAATAATTGAATAAGTCAGATTTACCGAAAGCGATTCATTACTTTAGGTATAAAGACTTCGAGTTTTCCCTAATTCTAAATTATCACCTCTGGAAAACGTGTTAAATTTATATGCAAATTTATCGTTTCGGCTGCTATTTTTCCATGTCCAAACTTAAGTACCCACTTACTCAGAAGTATAGTTGACTCACTGATAATAGCTTCAAATATATCGATGACACTATTTACGTAAGTACCTATGAGATGTATTTGTATGTGTTTACCATATATTATACAAAATATATCTGAAAACTAATGTTTTGATTTGATAACTTTTATTATTTGTTATAAAAATAATAAAAATGTTATCGTATTTATTCTTCCAAGTCACTAGGATTAATTAAATTATAATTTTAAAAAATGAATTGTTGGTATTCAAGATATTTACTTTCTTGATTTTTAATCAAGGAAGTATGGTAAGTAATTTAAATGAAAAAGTCTGAATTTTGAAGACTTCAGGAATTTGTGTTAAATAGAAAAATAATAAAAATGTAACTCAGTAATAATGAGTTGGTGGGTAATTAAGCTAGCTTTAATATAAAATATTAATGAGAGAGATCTGATATCACACCCAAGAGGTATAACAATTTAAATCCACAAAAACGTTGTCGTGAACAGTCCCAAAATTTATACTTTTTAACTTGTCTCTTAAACTATGGTAGCTAGAAAGTTGGTTGATAGCTCATTAAAAAGGGATTATCAATTAGATACAAAATTTTAAATTTTAAATTTTAAATTTAAAAAAAAATTATTTAATTTTTTACAGTTCAAAAAAGAGTTGTTTTTTGCTAGATTTTCATTTATAGGAGTAGATTTCCAAAACTGGAGAACGGATTTTGTTATTTGGGAGATTGTTAGATGCAAATTGGCTAAGAAAATTCCAGTGAAGATTTTCAGAACTCTATCTTCAATCGTTAATTCACTACAAAGCCTTAATGCTAAAAAACATAAAAAAAAGTCCAATAAAATGTGTTTTAATTTTTTTTAAATCTCGCTGTAGTGAATTAACTAGGTATTAAAGATAAAGTTTGAAAATCTTCACTGCACTTCTCCTAGCCAGCGTGAATCCAACAAGACCCCAAACTACAAAATTCGCTCTCCGATTTCGGAGATCTATCTCACTAAATGAAAATGATTTTTTTTTTGAGGGGCTGTTCATACCGACGTTTTTCTGGTTTCGACTTGTTAAATTCGCTTGGATGTGATATCGGAAAATATTCATATTAGGTACATTATTCGTGATCAAATTTTATAAAAAGGTAATTTAATAAATAAAACAAGAAAAATTACTTTAATACATCTTAAATTCAAACCAATTATATTCTACTTACTATATTCTACTATAGCCTAATATCTTCTCAATAAATGAATTTGCAATTAATAATTTCCTTAAAGTACAATTTTGGTTTAATCATATTGTAATAAAATACATACATATTACACACAGTTAATCAATTTCTAAAAATTAAAAATCAAGAAAGTTTACATCCCCATCTCTGACATGGCAAGCTTTTTTATTTAAAGTAAATACTTAGTTAATTAAATTTGAAATCTAGAATTTATATAAAATTCAATATTTTCAACTTTATACTATACTTATTAATACCAAGTGCATTTAAACGTATCATATTTGAAAATGACGTATTAATCAAACACAGATTGCATAGTAATGCTATAGGTGTATTATTATTATAGAAAAGGTATAATATATTTTATAAAACGCGTTTGTTCAAATAAATTCAATGTTCTTCTTGCCTAAAAATTATTTTATTTCTTATGTAGATATGATACAAATTTACTTTTTTAGACACTCGAATAACTGTTTCAAGTAAACAATATAAATAAGTACCGTGAATTAAATTTACCAGGGTCCGATAAAATAAAATGTTGTATAAGTAAACGCGTATTATGCGTCTATGTAGCCTTATAATAATATAGTATCGAAGATATGACAAGGTTTCAAAATGAGCTTTTCATAATACCTTGTCCCACTTAACACGCGCCATGTATAACTAGGTTTAAACCAGTTTTTTCATAACCATTATGGTATAGAGTATTATTAGTTTTTATTGTTATTACAACATTTGAATATTTATGTAGTAAAATTCAGAGGGGCCCATTATTTTTACATGTTAAAGTTTTAAATAATAATACTTCCTGGTTTTTATTTAAAGTTTTTTAATATAGACACTTGAGAAATATTGATAACATAAATTTTAAGTTTTGTTCAAAATATAATGAAATGAGTTTCATTTAAAATACCGATTCAAATACTGAGGTAATAGAATTATGTGTAGGTACATTGATTTATTAGGTACTCTGCTTGTAGTTTCTATAATATAACAACAGCAGTAGAATGTATAAGGTGTACGAGTTATACCATAATATTGAAAGATGTTAAAATTTAATAAGTTAGCTTTTAGATACCTAGGTATTGTACTTATATTACATTGTTATAATTTCTCAAATATTAGAAGTTAGTGCGCACAATGCCACACATTCGGAAAATATTCCTATGTTCATTGTTCATTCAAATTAAATACATATACCTACCTAATATATTGAAATTCATAATTGAAATTACGTTTATTAAGATGCTAATTTAAATACCTGTAGCTTTTCTCAGACATTTTGATTTCAGAGTTAGATTCGATGATATCTCTTCACTAATTTATTCAGCCAACTAATGAACTCATTTCTTTGTTTCTTTCCTACAAATAAAAGTAATGATTAAGATAACATTTATTGTAAATTATATTTACTACGGGAGCAGATACAAAGGAGGGCTATTGGGGTTGAAGCCCCTCCTTAGGTCTTAGGTACTTCAAACATTTCAAAGACAAAATATATTACCTAAATTTTCAGTTTATTAAAGTAAATCTGTTGGATGAGACAATTCTTTGTTGCTGTTTTTCTAGATTTCAAACAAAGACAGAAATAACTGCATATTTATTGTATATGACGTCTTTGGTTGATTTATGCTACTATCAGTTTCATTAGAAATCCAGAAAAACAGTAACACCAAATTGAAACAAAAAGTTTTAAAAGTGAGTTAACTGCCTAATTCGTTGAGCACGAAAGCATCGAAGTGCGCCGGGGGCAGCAGCTGAGCAGCCTGCTGCAGCTGATGTATTAAAATAATTTGCACTCTTGCCAACGTAATCTAAACATATAAAATGCAAATACCACTTAGTCACTGATCGTTGTAGGTAACTCAAAAACAACGCAACGTACGAACTTGAAATTTAGAATAGATGTTCTTTTCATATTTTCACTGTGCATTGCAAAGGATTTTCAAAAATGTTACGTTTTAGTGGAGTAATTAACAATTATAATTATTCATCGCCAATACGTATTGTGCTGCACGGCACGGGCTCATAGCGGCATAGCGGCCCGCGGGTTTTCAGCTACCTGCAACCTAACCTTTTTGTCCGTCGTGTAGATAAGAATTGTTCCGAGAAGTTAAAGTTGTATATTGTAAATATGAAAAAAAACAAAACTACACACGGGCGAGGCCGGGTAATTCAGCTAGTTATTGGTATAATATACGCAATAAAAGGTAATTTTGTTCTTCAAGTTTGTTATTATTATAATTACTATTATTTTATAATATGCATACGAGTATAAATTGTACCTGTGATGAATATATTATTCACTATACAAACTTAAACTTTATGCCTATGATTTTATGTACTCTTGAAGTGAATTGTTTGAATCCCCCTTTTTAATTTTTAGAGTCGCGCTTAATTTTTTGACTATTACCATTTTGTATACAAATGTCAAATTTTGTCTTAACTATAATTTCCTTAACATTCAACTTAAAATGGAATTTTTTTAACTTCAAATATTGTTAGAAAATGTAATTAGCTTTTATACTACTGTTGAAACCATTGATTTCTACAAATTCCTAATTAATAGATATTTGGAGTATTATAGAGAATTATTTTTCATGTTAAAATTGATTTTACTCGTTCAAACAACAATGCATTGAAGTATAATATTATTTGTTGTGTAATAGGTTTGTTTTAATAGTAAATTTTAAAAGTTGTTAACAAATTATATCGATACAGTAAATTACATTTAATGTTCAAACATTTATACTATTTCTTAAGCTTAACATTAATATGTAACGATTATTCTACAACTGATACCATGATACACAATTTTACATGTTGAAGTAATCAAATAAATTAATGACAGTGTAAACATTCCTTTTTTCTTAATTATAATAGTCCTACATATTAAATATATGTTGTGGTTTTGTGGTAAAATATAATTTTAATCAAAAATCTTTTAATAAGATACAATAAACTTTCCTTAATAAGCGTCTTAATAAGATACGAATATTATCTCGCATTTCATAATTTGTTTTTCTATTCATGTGGTATTAACTATTAAGTATTTTAATATAAAAAAATACATAAAAAAATAAATAGTAAAAGTTACTATAAATAAAGAAGTTTCAACAAAGTTGTTGATTAAATGATGTAAAAGAAATATCAAGATGGAAATCGGATGTGGCTATTTGATATTAAAACTCACATATTTCACAAAACAAATCAACATTTCGCAGAAATCTTACACAATGTTGTAAAATGTTTCGTCCTCTATTTAATAACATTATAAGAAAGTCACCCACGAAGCGTCGTAAATTTGCAATTTATATTATGATCGTTTTTAATATACACGCTTGTAAAATATACGCAAAGGAGACAACAATATCGCCTGTACGATTTATTCGGAAACGAAAGATAAAATAAAAAATAAAAACCTAATAATATAAATATAAAAATGTCGCGACGAGGTCCGACCGAATGAAATATCGTTTGGCGCACGAATCGATTTAATTATTTCTCCTCGTCCGTACTATATTTTACCAATTCCTTTCCGCTGTCGTACTATATGTAATAATATGTATACGTAGACGATGCTGTATCATTGACACAATATTTCCTTGCAGTCTCCGCCCCACGCACGTGGGGATCATTTGCTCAGAAAAACACAATAATGTATCATATTATTATATGTACAGGGTAATTCACCACGCATGCTCACCAGTCACCATCATTTTTTTCCTTAAATAATGAATGAGTTTGTTCAAATTCTGTACACTAAATTAATAACATAATTTCCAATTCTTGATATTTTTTTGTACTACTTGAGAAGTATTCTGTATAGTGATAAAAACTTAAGATTGTCAGATGGGATCCCTCACCCCTCTAATTGTTAAATGTTAATTATTGAAGAGATAATTTTTTTGAGAACTCTGATGGATCTAATTCAAAATTTCAACAATTAAGGTTATAAAAAAATTTAAAATAGATGTAATATTGAACCTAGTGTTTAATACTAGTACAATACTAGTTCTAGTAACTGCAGTATATTGCAGATGGACCACTTTTACATATTTATTATAAATGCTGAGAGATTAATTTTAATCGCCGAAATATTAAAATCGCTATCATATAGTTCCCATTTATACTTCCAAACCCATTGTCGCAGACCTGTGAGTTATTCTTAGTACTTACACAAAGTAAAATAACACAAAAACTAATAGTCCGAATTTTGATTTTGATAATTCGAAATGGTTAGAAAAATTAACAGAAAAAAAGGATCCCTGGAATTATTTAAAAACAGAAGCTTGTAACTCCACAAGACACTCCTTGAGTAGTACACAGCTACCTTAGTACAAATATTATGCTAAAATAATCTGATATTATTATTATTCCAATAATGAGATTTTAAATGACTGTATTACTGTAGGGAAGTGGGTGGTGAGCATGCTTGGCGAATCACCCTGTATATAAACACACACGCACACACACACACACACACACACACACACACACACACACACACACACAACACACGGTAGACGCGTGATCATTCAAATACGATAACGGTCGTCGACTGGACCGGAGCCAACCGCGGAGCGAGCGTGCACTCCCCCGGGTGTCGTTTTGTGGCCGCCGAAACAATGAGAACTGTCGATGACGGTGGGTTTTCCGCAATGAACGGTGGAGAGGGCTTGGGGAGTGGTTGCGATTATCTTTATCTCCGCCAAACACGACCGCACGCGCTCACGAACGGTTAAATTAAACCGAGTTAAAGACGTCGGATTAACAGCGATACCGAGTACTGTCGTGGTATAGCTAGGTAGGTACCAGCTACACAGGTGCATATCTTATTATAATAATATGAAACTCCTCGCCGAAACGATGTACACTATGGATAGGTGCCTATTGCAAGTCGCAATGGAACCTTATCACTTCGTTGTTCGCAATGGTTAAGCTAATAGTCCTAGGTATACGAACAGTAGTGGGCCGAAGGACTCGATTTTGACGCAGATGCGTCAACTTATCAAAGGGGGTGGTGCCATCTAGTTACTATATAGAGCAGAATAACATGCTAGGCCCGACCTGTTGGCTCTTTCGGACACATTTTATTTACATCATAACATTATTTTAAGTAAAAAAGTCAGGGAGTGATGGTGGTAATAAGTACTTGATTAATGATTTCGAAAATACGTCATTTAAAATTTATGTTCAGTCCGCCATTGTGCACGATGTATAATCGTCATGTATATTTTATCTATACCTATGTATTATGATATTATTACTATGTTGGCTGCCGACAATATTACTATTGATGTTTTGACATCTTTACTGATGGTATTATATTTTTACTTACGTCGTATATTTTGTATTATAATGTATTAACAATGATGTTGCAAATCTATTAATATTTAAGACCGTTGGTCGCGGTGAGCACTACCTTTGCGTGGTGGACACTCGAAACGGATTCGAAATAATGTATTCATAATATTTTTGTGTTTGTCCGTTGTGTTTTGTATAATAATATTTGTATTTAGAGGGCGACAGTGTTAACTATCATGCGTGTTGATTTTATTAAAACGAATTTGTATTCGATTAGAATTTAAAATACGAGAAATATGTGATTCGTTTTTAAATGCATACAATAAATCTACTACGTTCGTTTTATTAAATGTAGGTAATTAATACACAAAAGTAATATTACTGAATTGTAATAATAGTTACATAAAATATTTTAGGTTTAGTTTGATACGAATATAATCGTTACATTTAACGTATAATATTATGAAAAATACAATCGTTAAAGGGATGGTAACACATTAAGGGCCATAATAACATGTAAGGACGATAATATAAAAATCAATGTTTCACAATCCTACAAATCATCAAGAATAAAGTACCTATTCCGTTTTTCTATAAAATGTCTCGAACCGTGAACCACAAAATTACACGAAAACGTTCCTTATCTTTAGTATTTTCAATAAAATATAATTAAATCGAGTTTTGCATTGCTAACGATATTATTACGAGTTTAAAATAAATATGTTACACTCGTTGTAATTAGACGAGCGCCTTTATTATTTTTCTGAATTGTCTCCAATTTATACCTGTGCATTATGTTAATATATTATTACCGTTATGTAACACTAGCCATATACATATTTAACTCAACTATAATAACGTATTTAATGAAAGTCATTTTTACGTGAATTATAACGGAGGAGGCTTATTGAAACTGAAAAACCTAAGATTAAATAAATAATAAATTATGGGGCTCATCGTTTATATTTTATCTGAGTACCTACCTCTAATGCGGATAATTATTATGAAATCAGTAATTGGAACGTATTAGTCCATGTCATTCGATGCCAATTACCCTTATAACTCGAACCAAGAGCCATCTCCAATGGCCTGTTATAAAAACTAATCAACTTTTATCGGTGCTTTGGGAGCTGACAAAACGAGAATGGCGATAGTGACAAAACGAGTGAATATAATATATATTTTTCTCGCTAACTCAACTCCGTCGGGTTATCACTGTTATTTCATCGGTAATTTATAAAAATCTGTTTTTTTGTGTACACGAAAAAAAACTTACGAAAAAGTAATCACCGAGTCATTGTTAGACGTAGACTTTGAATATGTACTCGAAATTGGGTTCGTCTGCCGCAGGGTAGACGTCGCGATGCTCTTAAGTCTGTTGCGAGAACGAAGTTTCCACAGCAGGTAGGGTAGATGATTGCAATTACTTTAACAGTTGTCGTATATAACAGAAAATGGAACTATAAAAGATTAATCGATCTTAGCGATGGGACCGTGCAATTACTTTTTGTTTGCAAACTTTATATTGTCACTTGTCCTATTGGGAGTGTAAATAGTTATTTTTACTGAGTTCGTTCAAGAACGTGTCGTATACACAATTGCCAATTGAGGGCTGCGCGAAATCGATGTCTACAAAATTCAATTTATGTCATTAGTTAATAGACACGGCTAAACCAGAACTTCACCGTGGAATTTCAGGTATTTAAACTTAAATTGTTCTATAAGTGCCAGCTATATTTGGTTACACCATCATATAGTTAGTTATTCTAATATATAGGTTTAAAAATAATTCTACATTTGACCCATACATTATAGTTAACTAGTGCACAATGCGTTTCAAACTTATATTAATTTAATACAAAACCTTTTTTTTTACATCAAATAATAGAACATAACGGTTTTCAATTATTAGATTGCCTCTCGTGATGGCCAGTACTGCAAAATATATATCGATCGAAACACTACGCTTATGTAACGGCTGCAATGTCCATCCCATACGATTATTACGCTGCTGGTTATTTTTCCACGTCGATGCGAGAAATATTAAGACTTTTTTTTATTCCAATATACATAAAATTACAAAATAAAATAGTGTACACCCCGTCCCACGTGGGTTTACTAATACTAATTTAAATGTCTGCAGTAATACGGAACCACCCGTATAATTCTCCATCATAATAATAATAACAATATTAATATGCAATATTATTATAGGTACCTAGTACGATCTCGTCGTGGAACACTCCGTATAATATTATTATTATTATATTCGTGCATATTAAAAACCCACGGTCAATTAAACCGCATCATAAAGGTAGAATTATCGAGTAGGTCATATACATAATAATACACGCAATAAGTGTATACGTCATATAATATTGTAAAATGTATAGAAAACTAACTGGAAACCAATTGAATAGGGGAAAAATCCAAACATGGCACATATGTAATACACATAATAATAATATACGATGTTGAACGGTTTTGTCGCGAAAACACAAATGGAAAGTCCTCGGACCTATCAATTAATATTTAATTGAACGTTTTGTGTGTACCTTGATTACCGGGTTTCCATAACGCGAACGCCCACGGCGTTAAACGAGATAGGGACGTCCGGGATAATTTGCCTCTGGGCTCGCATTAATACATTTAGGTACCTATATAGCATTTTACTATGTAGAGGTACATTTCAAAATTTTCCGACTATCGTGATTTATCATGTCCAGTAAAATTCCGCGAAACTATGTCTAAATACTTTAATATTATTATATTATTACGTATAGTGTTGGTAAATAAATCGTTCTGTTTTTAAGAGGGAAAATCGAAATAATAGATGTTTCGTAAGACACTTTATCAGACGAGTATCGCTCCCGTAATCAGCAGAATTAAGTTGCAAATAAAATTTAGTCTGATAAAAATAACACTAATAACAATTATATTTTTATTATAACCCGCGTACAAATACAATGATTTTATCCAACGAAAAATAAGCCAAATAAAATTCCTAATTTACTTTACTGTATGTCTGTATGTAATATACAATATAATATATAAGTACCGTAAATATAGAGTAGATATAAAACGAGATACGAAATATAGAATAGGAAAAAACTGGTTCGTCTCAATGTTGACGTTTTAAATATATATATACATTTATTCCATAAAAAGGTGCTTTTACTTTTTAAAAAACATTTCAAAACGATTTTACCAATTGTAGTAGCATCTAATAAAACATACAATACCAAGTTTAATGGTAATAACTAATAATATATTGATAATACATATTCTAACAGATTCAAGCATAAAATGTAATATACACTATGGTGTTTGGTACATTACGTTTCGAAGATATTAATCCCGTATTATTATTTATTCATATTTCATCATAAAGAAATGTAAGTATAATAACAATAGTTTTTGTAATCATCACTATACGCAATTATAGTAGTATGCCATAGTTAATACATTTCTAGACGTCGCTACTGTATTTAATAGTTAAAAAAACATAAAATGTGTGCTTATTAATATGCTGCAATTATAATAATTGACGTTATACTATTGGCGATCATTTTTATTGATTAGTAAATAACTAAAAACATTACAATACAGATTTTAAATTTAAATTAATTTATGTTCTTACATAACTTGGGTAAATATATTTTGTAATCATCTAGTCATATTAATTATTACCTATTCAAAAATCATAAAATTAGTGAATTTATTGTTCAGTTATCTAACACAAAAAAGCTATTAATTTGAAGTCAAACTCATTTTATCCAAAAATAATTAAGATTTCATTAAAATTGTTCTTTCTTACATTTCTTTGTAATTGATCTGAAATTTTGGTATGTACTAACTAACTGGTAAATCAAAAAATATTATGTAATTTAAAATACAATTTGTAATTAAATAAACTGACTTTCTTCTATTAAATTTATCTACATTAACTAACTGGAGGTTAGAGCTCCTAACCAGACAAGTCCATATTTTTACATTTTTCAGGGCTGGCATTTTAAAACCATAACTTTAAAGACGTTTATCAATCTTGAAAATATCAAAACTTTATAGTTTATTACATAGAATACACAAAAACAAAATAATTTAGATAAGAGTATGTGATAGAATAAAATATTACTAACGACAATCCACATGCATTTGCTTGCCTTAACTCAACTTATCTTTAATGTTAATTTATGATTCTATATTTTAAAATCACAGTAATAATTATTAATAATAGCGATAGGTAACTGTTTTCAAAAACAATTCTAAATTAATAAAACTACACATACAGATATTTTATTTTATCTTTTCGATGATGGTCGGTAAATGTTTCTTGCGCTAAAGAAAATATAGTGAGAAAAAACTACCCCTCTATTAGTACTTGAGAATAGATGCACTGACCTGTCTAAACCACCAACTAGATACGATTTCTAATCGATAGATAGGTTTCATAAAACTTTTTGTACACTTTCATCCAAACAAGTGTTCACATAAAAATTTAATAAATATAAAATAATGTTAAAAAACCAAAATATTTTAGTATCGATTTATTTGATATAAGAAAATGCGAATGTTATCAATCTTTTACTTTTTCGATGTACATTTTTTTGGAAAAAATAAATTATAATAAATAATTATACAATAATTGTTTTAAAACTCAATTTCAGTTAATAGTTCTGGTTTTTGCCAAACAAAAGTATAAAAAGTTAATTATTATATAATTTGATTACAATAATGCGACATTTGAATTATTACTATTATAAATTATTTTTAAACATTATAATTTACTTATCATTCAAACCAATTAATATTTATAAATTATAAATACCAAAAATCCAATACTACATTCAATACTAAAACTGCAGTTAAACACATTGTCATCTACTATCCAAATTGAACATTCAGAACAATTTATATGAAGCAAATGAACCATTTTCAGATGCCAAAAAAATAATCTCCCACCTTAAAATAGGTAAACCGTTGAAATGTATTAAATAATATAGTTTAAGAGGACGTGATACCTGCATGTGTTGTCTCTGTCTTACAAGTGCGTAACATAGCAAATTTTACGCTCAGCAGAATACGTGTAGCTCCGTTAGTTTAAAAATTAGTGCGAATTGACCTCTTATAAAATCTAAAGGTAAGATTATTATCTAGGCAACCTCATAGGTTTTTATTATATTTTAATTTTAACGTGAGTTATGAGTATTTTAAAATTGTAAATTTTTTATACATCTTAAAATACGTATAACTCGCGTTAAAATAAAAATACAATAAAAAGCCTATGAGGCTGCCTAGATAATAATCTTACCTTTAGATTTCATAAGACGTAAATTCTCTTTAATTTTTAAATTAACGGAGCTACACATGTTCTGCTGAGTGTACAATTTGCTATGTTACGCACTTGTAAGACGGAGACAACACATGCGGGTATCACGTCCTCTTAATGATAAACCTAATGTTAACTAATAACTCTGATTTCGACACCACTATCATTTAAGCTTTAGATAATCAATTACAATACATATTATACATAGTGCCTAATAGTTATAAGTTATAACTTATAACTATTATAAGCTGTAATATATAATTTATTGATGACGGTAAATAATTAATAATTGAAAATTAAAATTATATTAAATATAAAGTAATTCATTGACACAAATTAGTTGGGTCTATTATAATATTAAAATAAAAAATGTAATTGTTCTTTATTTTTATCCATTCGTTGTGGTATGGTATGATTATTAAATGCTCACAGCCATGAAATAATTCAAATTTAAACATAGTCTAAATAATTTATATTTTTGTCATGATGATGTTACATTTTGAATACTGAATCATTAATTGTTGAGGCTTTGTCCACATCAAACCTTTTTCCTAAATTAAATAACGTTCTTTATAATTGTATTTATAAATATAAAACATTTTCTGGATAAGCGATAAAACATATGAAATAATTACTACATTTTGGTGTAATTTATTTGAATGAACAAACAATTAATTTAAATCACAATTCACAAATAGTTCTAACTAATTTAAATTTAAATAAAAAAAACGAAAAAATGTATTCACTAATACCCCATACTTCAAAAGTATCGGTCAACAACGAGATGATACAATTTTATTGTGTTATTAATATTTATATTCTAAATCGGCTGTAGGTTTAAAATATTTTTATGGTATAGGTATTTTATTATTTGAAAACTTCGAATTTAATTTCTTAATTGAATCGGTGCGCTAACTGAGAAAACTAATTTGGCAGATAATTCTAATTTAGTGTCTGAGGTGAAGCACGTATACATACATATTATGTAGGAAGTGTTCTGAAACCAATGCACAGAAGTTGTAAAAACCCGTACTTATGTTGAATACTAACGACAACTCAGTAAACCTGTCCAAACAAAACGGACACACTTTATATCCGGTGTAACCTACAAACTTTCAGAATTATTTCTCGGGACTCACGTATTATTTATATTTTTTATCATTACTTTTTCTTTGCATACATATTATTATACTACGCCGAGGACACACCATAAAAATTCAAAAATATTACAGCTCCTCCCTAAATGTCTTTTTCCATGTACTGTAAACTAGAAGGATTGACGATTAAAAATGTTACTCACTTGACCCTTTTTTCGCCGCACATAACTTTTTAAAACGGTTGACAGCTTGTGTAATTTGCGGCCCATCAAACAGAAGCTTCAGAAGCTTTTAATATTTAATAACCAGACGTCATACCTACTATATACAATATTATATATATATAGTACAATGTATAAAGACATCCGTTTTGCGTAGAGATATCCTTTTATGTTAAAAATCCTTTATTTTTTTCCCACAAAACTGCTCTAAAAATGATTTCTTCCTTGTCGATATGGTGGGTTCTGAGAGCCACTTGAGTAAAGAAAACTTTGCACTAAAACTAAACGTTTTCATTTATCATTCAAAGAGTTAAAACGACTGTTTGTGGGCAATTTTTTTTAACACGTGTAGATACACTTGCATCACGGGTAGTTTTTTTGTTAAAATATAACAATTTGTAACGAAAATTATATGATTATTTGATTCTAAGTCAAGAACTTTCTAATAAGATCAAGTTAAGCTAAATTTATTCTAATCTAAGTAGATATTTTATTTTGATAAACTAAATTAACTTAACACATATCATGCATTTAAGTTATTTATTCCTTAACTCTATGTAGATTATATAATTAAATACATACAATTTATCAATATCAAATAAACATTGGTATGAAATAGTGTTAATTTTTTTTAAAGTGATTCATCCCAGGTAATTTCAATTTTTCTAATGTATAAATAAATCAAAACGTATAAACTACATCCGATAATAATTATGTATAATATAATATTAGGGGCTACAATCCAAAACGTACTATTTCCATTTTTCAGTATTGATAGATTTGTGTTATGGACTACTGAAGTTGCTTTGAGATATAGTTATCTTACTAAAAAATGTGTAAAATGGTAATGAACATTTATATGTTATGTCCTCTAAGTTATATTGTGATTAAATGTCCTAAATTTGACATCCAAGTTTAATAATTGTGACAAAACGTACCATTTCCATCATATAGACGTTTTGGCATAATTTAAGGAAAAAGTACATTTTGCTGTTTATTTTTTCAAAACGTACTATTTCCGGAATTAATGCGTTTAGCTTAAGAGTGTATTATTCTATATTATTTATTTTTCTATTGGATCACATTTTTTAAAAATTATCACAAATAAATAGTTTTTTTTTTAAATTTTATAATAGTATATGAATATAACAAATGTATAGGTATTTATTTTACAAAAATACATCCACAACTGGGTAACATCCTTTTGCAAAAATGTATACATTAATATTACCTTAACATGAAGAAATAAATATTATTATAATTGTATTTTTTAAATTATTTACTATTTTCTTTAAATTGTTATTGTTAATCATTTGAAATTTATTTTATTATCAATATTGCACTTTGATTTTTAAAAAATGCTATGTCATATATTATGGAACTTAAAATAATACCTAGATCAATGTTTGTACACGCGTACAATTAATTATATTACATCAAACAAAGTTTTAAGACTATATCCACATAAATTTCATTAAAATGAATAACCTTTTTAGTTTTGGTGGCCATCAAACTTCAAAATTATAATATTATGCATTTACCCGCTGATTATAATTTCCAATAAAAGAACACTTTTTTTTCAGCACACCCCTAAACACAGTTTGTTATATAATTTGCATCCACTCGATCAGTGTTTCTTACCAAATCTCACTCAATCAATATTATAATGACGAGCAATAGCCTTGTTTAGCTTGAGCATTATTCTATTGATATGTGAACCTTATTCCATTCAACGAGGTGAACAAATCTTCCCAGTCCGGATTTCGATATTAATTCAGTGAATCCCGAGGGACACGAATTCTCGGTGGGTAGTCTTAAAGTGGACCTGATATCAGTAATATAAAGTGTTGACTGTCGTTATAATAAATCCCCAATGAAAAATGGATATATATATATATATACTTTTTTTTCATTCGGTTGGAGACTCGGTTCGTAACTTTAGGGCACGATAAAATGACCGCTGCATTTATGTATAATATATATGTATACAATGCATGTATATTAGCATTCCTGTATCGAAACCAACCAATTTACGACATACACTCACATTTTTGTGCAACATTGAATTGACGATTACAGTTTTATGGTCAATAAACACGTCGTGTTATACTGCGAAGTAGAATTTCTCAAGAAATTATCATGACTCGTTTAAAGGAAGGATCATTCTCTTCCATTATAATCCTCGAAAGTTTACCTCTCGTATTAGAAGATAAATATATCTATGTTTTATACTTTGTGTAGGCTCTTATCCTAATAAGTTAGGATTTAATTTATTTCAAATTTAACTAAGGCTATATGAATTTATTCTTATTCGCACTATATAATAATAATAATAATCGACATGATAATATGTTAGTTTACCTAAGAATAATTCAATTACAAAATGTATTGAGTTTTCGTTTGATTGTAAATATTTTAATACTATATTCGAATTTATAAAATGGTTAATACTGAGTGGTTTTTGGTTTGAGTCAAGAGTTTGTCAAAAGATGGGTATGATGTTTAATTTGTATAGTTATTAGTCTTAAACTTAACTAGACACAATTCTATAAATGTTTTTAAAGCATAATAAATGCTTTTATATTGTTTGTTATCAAAGGTTAATAGCACTTTGACTACCTACATGAATATTCTCAATAAATTTAATAAGTGTAGAGACTGCAGAAATGGCTTCATTTCATACCATTATAATAATATGCCATTTAATGACCAAGGACAATGATTTTTAGTTTATTATGATACCACCTACCGTAATCGGCTAAGTGACTTATCCAGTTTATGAATTATGTTATGTAAGACTTAAAAAAGATATCTTAACGATTTTAGAGCTATAAAAAATAACTATGAAGTATGATTAAAAAAAAAACCTACCTGTATATTATTATTTTTAAGTATAGATAGAAATTGTATCCTATTGCAATTTGTGAAAGGATATTGAACAATCATAATATTTAAATCTATACAAAATTTAATTTTTTTTTACCTGATAAAATAATTTTCAAAAATATTTGTATTATAATATTATAAAACCATCTAATAAAGTAATAGTTGACTAAGTATTTCTCACTAAAATTTATGACCCAACTATATACACGAGTTTCTTTCAAATATTGTATTATAAAATGTTCATGTTGTAATAAAATTTAGAGAGGATATCAAGGATATCACTTTGACAGAGTAACTGTACACTTGAAGAATTCTGCGTAATATTTATGTTCACTGTTCAGATAAAAATAAAACGTCAAGTTCGACTGGTCCGTTTTTATTATCAATCAGTCAGTATCATGACACATTGAAAACATAAAAATGAAAATGTAATTTATATATTGTGTATAAGTTTCAGTTTCGATTTCAAAATATATTTTATACGTGACACCAATATTTTGTCACTCGCTAAGAATCAATAATATTATCACATGTAAAACGCCCGATTCCATCTAATATACCATTAAAGTATCTAAATAACGTAGACATCACTTAATTCTTAGAACTGCCAACGACCATTTGAAACTAGGGTAATCTTAGACACGACAGACAATTCCCTAACAACATAAATATTATATAAACTTTGGGCTGAACACATTTACCAAAGTAGTGTATGTTCCTACTACCTTCCTCCTACCTACCACTCTGTGTCTAAACTTGGGATAGTTTATTATCTTAGTACCTACCTACGAGCTACCGGTACAGCATACTACACTAAAATAGTGCACGTATTAGTTATTCAACAAACGCGTTACAAGTCAAGCTTATTTTAAATGCAATGTATCATAGAACAATTCATGACTAAAAATTATTTTTTTAAAAAAATCTATTAAATTTATTCAACTTTTAAGCGTCCATTTATAAATATTCATCCGTGTGTTGGCTAATCAGTTTTAATTTATTTTTAAGTTTTTTAACATTCATGATTGTTGGCCATATCTCACAATAATTACAAAATAATAGCTATAGCCTATATGTAATACTACCATAAAACTGACATTAATATTATACAACAGTTTACCGTTACAAAACGTTTCATTTTAAGGGATAATCATTAATACTATAATAAACTACCCCTCCTTCATTTACATTTTATGCAAATCGTTTATTAAAATGGGTCTAAGTTTTTTTTTTTTAACATAATACTTAGTAATTGATTATTTCCGTTCAAATGTAATTGTGTTATAATTTAAAACCATTGGGTGCTATGATATTATTTATAACAATTATTACATAGGTAGGTACGTAATTTACATAATATTAATTATATACATTATTACACGAATAATAAATTTATATAATCTACAGGTAAGTGGATATTTGGAAATATGTTTTCAGGTAAAAACTTTTCAGTAAAATACTTACAGTATAATCTCGACAGTTGTTCTTATTGACTGATTCAAAGAATATTGACGAAAGCAAAAAAAAAATATATCGGTAGAGCGAAGAATATCTCGATTTTTCTTGCACGTCGTGGTATAATAGTATCTATATATATTATATTAGTTCAACAAGCACCGGGTTAATGGTTTTTCACGATATGTGGTCAGAGTTGAAAACAGGACATATCAATATTATACGTTGACCAGTACGCTACTAATTGGACAGTACACATTCAGGATATCGATTTGTGTGCTTGTTTTAGAAGAACGGTCGGGATAACATGATGGGTAAGAATATTGGACTTATTGTTAGTTTTTTCAAGAGTATTAATTAAAGTCATACACGTCCATGTGTCCATCCAATTAACCTAAGAGGAAAAATTGAAATTGTGTCGTATAATATAATATTATACCTTCGCCTTTTACATTTTACTATAACATGACCATGACGTCGCTGCAGCCTTAATAATAATGTATTATCGTATTTAACACTTTTGTTAAAAAAGTTTTTTCTCGCGTAATATTAATCCAGCTAGATCAAACGTCGAATAGACAGCACCTAGCACTACAAAAGTAATGAACGAAAGAAACTTTTGAGATGATTTCGTGATATAATTTTTAAAAGTCCGTGGTAAAAAAAAAGTTATAATATACCACCGACGTATAAAAGAAAAATGTATATGATTTGTTTTTTATTTTTACGCAGAAAACAAAAGGTATGAACATGTTTATGTACATCACTACATCACCCATTATAGAACATATTTTATTTGTTTTTATGGTTTAAAGTTGAATGGCTACCGTAACTCAGTTTGAACATAAACAACTGCGACAACAATCGATGTGTTTAATTAAAATGCCACAATTCATATTATTTACGTGCACCGTTATTAAAGATTTTCGTAATTCATATATACGCATTAAACAGAATAAACCTACTATCTTTTCGACACAAATCAACTACATATTTTAATTAAAAATGTTTTTCATACTATTTTAAATATACGACGATTATAGAGGAAGTTTTCCACCATAATAAATATCTCAAAAATACCTACCTATCTAACCAATCTTATTATTTATTACTCATCCTACTCTATATTAGTACCTATATAAATAATAAGCAATGGAATTCATAAAAACACATCAAGTTGACTCGCCAAGCACTCCCTTCATTTTTAGATGAACAATTTATTTATTCAAATTATGATTTTAGGAGTATTTATAGTACACTTAAAGACCATATTTTCGAATACTTAAATTTTCAATACTCTTTAAGAGCATCTTGTGGCGATACAAACTTATTTTTTCAAATGAAACCCAACCTTTTTACTATAAATTGTTTATAAGATACATTTTTTGAAAATTAAGATAACCGAAGTACAAACGAGTTGTTTCAGGGTTATTCAACCTTATATTTAAAAGATAACAATTCCTAATAATAGTTTTAAATCAAATATAAAATATATATTTTAATATTACTTAAGTCTTGTATTTACTAAACTTAACCAATTTATATAAGTTATAAAATACTAATTAATATAAACTACTATACTTTTCGAATAACCATAGCCCTCGTATCTTTGAACCAATCAAGTCCATGTACTTTCACCCGTATGTACATAAAGCTTATTATTTTCATAAACTTCAAAAATATAATGTACATACACCAAAATTTAAAAAAAAATCATCAGCTTAAAAATGTACCGTAAGATTGATGGTTCTCGTTAGAAAAAAAAGTTTGTATCAAAACTAGTCACTCCTTCTTAAATTGCTTTAATTTAATAACTCATTATTTTGCAAAACATTAGGTATTATAGTTATTGTCTCTTTTCGTTAAAATATAAAATATTCGTTGATCAGAAATGACCCAGAAATATTTCATATTGGCCAATTGATAAAAAATAGTTGTATAAAAGAAAATTGACACTCAACAAAAGAGTAATAATTAACCTAACTATGTGGATTTTTTATTTGATTGAAAAATCTACCTCTAGTGTTGTTACATCAATACAATTTAACTTGAATTTATAGTATACATTATATCCGATATAATCCAGAAAAATTAATAAAAGTAATAAATATTTCAGTATTTTAAGATTTTTTCATATTATAAATATTTTATATATTTTAATTAATTAAAATATTAATAATATTGTGTAAGTCCCACGCTATTATAGCATTTAAGTATAATAATATTATTCAATTCATTTCAGACACAAATGAAAAATATTATGATTAAAGGATGATGGAATTTAAATTGCATCCTCCACAATGAAGAAAATTATATTTTATATTTATCTACGACTTTTGTCATCACCTCTATTCCCGGTTTCACTCCTCCATTACCCCTTACATAATCAGCGCCCTTTAAGCATACATGACATTATAGCTATACTTAACAACACAACCACTTTAGTAATATTAAAACCATTCATCTCTTCAAAGATAAATCTGGCATTTTATTATAAATATTGTACACTTTTTATAACTATTTAGTATTTACTATGACAGTGTTTTTTTTAACATTTAATTTTTGTGGTTTTATTTTTCTATTATATTTTACAAGCATACTAATGATTAATGAGTTATAAAAATATTTGGATAATAAAACAAAATAAAAAAATACACGTGACCCATTAGTTCTCATAATTTATTTTATTATTAAAATATAAATTTCCCACCACAATTAATCACTCAAACAAATTATAAAATTAGGATGTTGACAGATCAAGAAAACATTCTAAACGTTTAATTTAAAATATAATAAAGCGAAATTATGTCAATTTTAGGGTTCTGAATATAATACACTAAAAAAACTAGTAAGTACCTACATTTCAATTTTCAAAAATCTAACTATAAATGGTAGAAAATGAACTAAAAAAACATTATTTTTAGTATGAACATTTTTATTTATTAAATTATTTCGATGAATCTAAATTGTTTCAATCGTGGACATTTATCGAATTCTTGTAATAATATTCTGTACACTTGACTATTAATGTCGATTCAGTGACGTGTGCAAGTTAAACTGTAAGGAAAAGCTTTAATGTAAATGCCCAATGAACTTCTGAGAACTATCGGCAGGTGAAATGGTTTTTTCATTTCAGATAGGTACTAGGTACTCTGACACCTTGGCAGTTTATCAATAACCTTTATTAAGTTTTGAATTTTAATATGGATGTTATTTAGACAGAATGAGATGTATATTATATAAATTACTGATAACAAATTGCAATGAAAATATTTAATGAATCAAAGAATAAAAAAAATGTATGTTCCATCTGAGTTTCGTTCAATGAAACAACTGAAATTATATTATTTTCTTTTTAATGAAGTGAACTTATACAAATTTATTTTATTTTTAGTATGAATTCCATAAATTATTATTCTATTTTTGGAACTTTCAGTTAAATGTACCTGCGCATACAATGGTATAAAAAAATGTTTATATTAAAAAATAGTTAATGCAATAAATAAAGTAATTAAACTAAAATTTCAAAACTTTTATCTGCCTTAGCTTAAATCAGTTAAATTGTGTACTATATTATTATTATGTGTCGAATTAATAATAAATACTGTTAACATATTAATTACATACAAATAAGTTACGTATAAATGAAAGAATGAATAATAATAGCTGACTGTTGAATGTAGAAATTTAAATTGATAGCACACTTACAAGTTACAACTCAATTAAGCTATTACATAAATGTAGTAAAATATTAATGACTAACTATCAAGATATATCAATATATTGTTATGCACTGAAGGAGTTTAAATGTGGACTTGGAAGAGACTATTTCGTATTATTTAAATTTGACGGAAGAGCAATGCAAAAATTCATCAAATTTCAGAAGAGAAGAGAGTATATTGATATCTATAACTATTAATTGGATCAAGGAGTGAACAACTTATGGGACATTTATAAAACATGAGACCTTCATAACTAACATAATGAAAAAATCAATGGACTCAAAGAAATAGAAATACGGAGCAAGATACTCCATACGTAGGAGAAATGATTGGAATGGCATTATGGCAACCAGTGCAACGGTTATCCCCCATATGAAGACAATGGTGTTGAAGGGAGATGGATGGAAGTCCATTTTCGCTATAAAATCTATGCACAAAATCTTTTATTAAAAAATTACTTGCAATAAAGTGTAATCTTAACCATATAGACATATTGTGACATATGAACAATACACCAATAATGCTTCTAAACCATATTATATAACTAGCCAATTATGTGTTTTATTAAAATTATTATTTTGATTTGATTCCTTCGGGGAGCGGTAAAAAAGCTCAACAAGTTCCAAGGTAAGAAGTTGTGTCAGTGACCCACCCACCCACCTCGTGAAGTCTTGTAACTTGTTTTTAATCTTATTTTCATAATACAATTATAATTATTGTACATTGTAATATTATATTTATCATATTTCATAAAAGTTTTATTGTAGAATCATCAGACAATTATGTATAAAAGATCATATCGTAAAAAAACATATAGGTAGGTAGGTAACTTAATAATAATATACAATTTAAATTGACGTCACAAATTATAATACCATAAGATTAATATATTGTTAGATTAAAATTGTTATTAATGAAAAGTTTACTATAATTTAATTCATATCAAATGCAATAACTAGTAATCATTATAATGATATAATATATAGATGCACTAATATTGCATACATCTAATTTCATTATTTTATAAATGCTAAGAAAATACACATTGACCTAGGTGATAACCATGTATAGATAGTGCGTATAGTATAATATTGTTATTTACACATGTTTTATTTTATATGATTTTTAATACGTTACCTAAACATTTTAATCGTAAAATATTTTATAACTTTATTCAAAAATATTTTGATATGTAATTATGTAGAAGAATAGCAATAATATTATGATAGGTAACCATAAATTAATTTTTTTATAAATTAAAGTTTTTATATAAAACATTACAGACGTATTTGACATACTTTTCTTTAAAAGATAATTTAAACAAGTACTAAACCTCCTAAAGAGTAAAGGTTATATTGCATATTATCCTGTAATTAATTACAACTATTGACTCATTACCATATATAAATTTATGAAACTTGTGAATCTTCAATGAACTTATAAATTACACAGCTATAGACCAATTTAACGACAGCATATATTATTATAATACGTCTATTAAATATTTTAAAATCAGAAGTTTTCCAAAATCACAATTTTAATAAAAAATACGATAAATCATTTATTATTTTGAAAACATTTTTGGACTCCAGGTTTTAGTTATAATATTATTAGTAAGACCCACATTGTGATAAATCGGTTTGTTATTCACTCATTTTGTTTTCTATGGTCAATTGGTAACGCAGCTATACGTTTATACGCCGTATATCATATTATTTTATATTACAATATAACATAGCTTTTATATTATTTACAAAATTGTTTATGGCGTTCATGCTATAAGTCGTTATTACTCATTATGATATATTATAGTAGATAGGTACAACAAAACAATACGATCGATTGAGTAATTCTGATGGTTTCGATATTCATGTTCAATCAAATTTGTTTGTTTTTTAAACCAGCCGAGAACCGAGAAGAACAATAAATTTCATAAAAACAAACCGCGTACTTACGGCGTGTGCATATTATAATATTATTCTCCACGTTTGTAGTGTCAGGAAATTTAACATGCCTTTGAGTACAATTTGTATAATATTTATGGCCGTAAGAGGTAATATATACCTGCTGTAACAGAGATGCGACTGATACGAGTTTAACTTTGGGGTATGAAAAAACGAACGTAATCTATACTCTATAGGTAGGTTTGACGTCGTCACCAGGTCTAGAGAGGCATTTAAAAATATTTGACGTAGTAATTGGGGAGAGGGGAGGAATTTAAGTTGGCTGAGGTTGGGTTAGGTTTTGCTAGGTGGGTTGAAACTCTTGAGCCGAGTCTGGCCAACTACGCAAAGTGTAGCTCCTACATTCACCTGTACAAACTAAAACCTCGACTTAAACGTACCGGGACGTTGCGTAAGATAGCTGCTAAGTTGCATAAGACCCCCTCCTACCCCCTTTTCATAACAAAATTGTTGTGTCAAACTGCCACGAAGCAAAAACCAACAACAACAACAAAAAGGTATTATAAAAAATAGGATTCCTACTTGTATGTGGACGTCTCTAAAAGGCGCGGAACGACTGCAGCAATCGGCGGCCGGCACGTGGTGGTGCGGTGGCTGCAGCGGCTACGACGGACGCCGGTATCGCCGGCGACTAAGGCGGCGACGGCGCCACGACCGGTGCGTGGACGGCGGTGGACGTGGTTGGACGGCCGCCGCCGCATGACGGCTATGCGTGGACTACTCGTGGTTTTTTCCCCTTCGCCGTCAAGTGCTGTAGCGTAAGACGCGATCTTAATAAATATTGTCGTCCACCAGTGACGGCAGCGATAACGATATTATTGTCAATCGAAATTAAAACAATAACACGTGCGTATGTATGCCGACCGCGAATATATAATTATTATTATTGTTTATGATTCTGATATTAGTTATTACAATAAATATTGTTATCACACGTGCGACGTACTAATGTTGTGGTAGGTACTTATTGCAAAACGAATGTTGTGCAGGCACTCGCAGCCGGGAAAAAACACGCTCGCGGACAGGCGCACGTGTACCTACTGCCGCGTCGCGTCACATATTGTCGCGCTGGACCGGTTGTGTTACTTTCGCCCCGCTGTGGCCGGCCGGCGCGAAAAAAATCTCACCGGTACGACGCGGTATCAGGTGGCGTATTATTAGGTATTATCGTATGACGCGCGCCGGTTGAGCCGGGTGGCGGGTAGGGAAGGGTGACGTTGGCGCCAATTAATAACGGGTAATAATTATTAAATTATGATATTATTATTGTGTATCGACGACGACGACAACGATGACAATAAAATAATACGATCGTGTCGATCGCGCGCGGAAGAAATTCGTGCGGTGGTGTCTCGTGTGCGTGTGGCGCGCGCGACCGGAACGTACGTCAAGTAGGCGCCTGGCCGCGACCGTTACGCTATGTGTACTGCACAGCTCGGCGCTGGGATCATTGCGTTTGGCGCGCGCGGCAGTCGTCGTCGGCGGCGGCGAGCGGTACGGTGTGCGCGCGCGCGTGAGTGTGTCGGTGCGTTTGCCGGTGAAGCGGCGGCGGCGGCGGCGGCGGCATGAGAGAGAGTGATCGCCGGACCGGTGACGGTTGGGCGGGGTGGAGGGGTTAGACGGCGGCGAGCGAGCGAGAGAGACCGTCGGAGAGACGCGGCCAGCGCGACACGTCAGCCACCGCCGCCCGCCCCGTCGCGAACCGTTTCTCTCTACCCCTCATCGCCCCCGACTACATATACGCTAACCACGCGCCCGGCCACTCCGTCGGGCCTCGTCCTCAAGCTCCGGCTGCGGCGGTGATCCTCCCGTTGCCACGGGTGACACGAGCGTTGCGCGCGCATCCTCGTCCAGGGATAATTTTTCCCATCCCCTAGTCCCGTAGTCGCCGACTCTCAAACACTGCAACTGTCACGTCTCTCTCGCTCCCCCACCCGCAACCGATCGCTCGCTCGCTCCACGCAACTCCACACCCCCGCCGACCCGCGGTCGACCGTTCACGGGGGCGAGCGGGGCAGAAGCTTAATTTTTACACTTTTTGAGCGAATTTTTTTTCTGTTTACCCTCTTTTTGCACAGCATTTAGCCGACGTACCGTGCATTGTCCCACACACATACTCACACACAACTCCGATGGAGAGCTCGGACTTCGCAGGCGGTCCAGTGCGTTGGGAGATCGTCAGAAGGGGACAAAATTTATAATTTCCAAATTAATTGCTCGACGCCTCTACTCGACCCAACGACCGTGGGGTTATTTATTTGGGGGATGCTGAGGGTACTGCCTGTGTGGAGTAATCGTCGCGTAGGTGTTAGTGTAGAGCGAGTAAACTCGAAAATAATATTATTATTGCCGGTTCCGAGAAAAAAGGATAAGTAAGTTATTACTGATTACCGGTTTACATTCGTCAAGTTTTCGTTTATTTATTTTCAAATAACAGTTCGTGGAATTAATCTATTTCTGGCGCTTCCGCCACCGCCACTGCTGCCGCCTTCTGCATCACGTGGGATTTTCAATTCTGCTGCATTTGTAGTCTGTTGACCCTTCCGTCACGGGCACAATACCTTTAAAATTACGTCAGTCCCTTGACGCATTTTGATTGATTTTTTTTATTTATAATTTTGATAAAATAAACATAAAATAAAGTTTCACAAAAATCGAATTATATTACGTACATATTTAATAACAATAGGCACCTGCTTAATCTATTTTCTATAATAATCCCACATAATAATATACAATATACATGTTATATGTTTCAGACATATTCCTAAGATTAATAGGATACGTGCATACGAGCTTTTATTTGATTATTTGTTTTTGTTAAAATATTATACTTTTGATGTACCTATAGTGTATACTGAAGTTGGTATTATTATTATAATATTGGTATTATATTTTTACCTACCCAATAACTTATTATGAACACCGTTTATAGATTTTTATGTCGAATAAAAAGTGAAAAAACGTTAAAATAAAATCGTATTACAAAAATATTAGTGTTTTCTTTTTTATTAATTTTAATCTGCATTTTATAATTATTATTATAAATACAATAAATTACAACTACAAATTTGAATTGTATGTAATTAACATAGATGGATTTTTTTATATAATCCTATCGTAAAATTTAAAATGTACAAGCTTTATACCGTCAGCAAAAGGTGGCGATATTTTAAAATATAAAATTTCAGAAATGTCATAAATCGAGTTAAACATGCAATTAAAATTGAAAAAAGCACCAGAAATAGAATGGCGTGGTCAAATTGTATCCACATGTACCATTTATGCTTATGATTATTTTATGTTAAAACTGTTTCAAAATGAGTAATATTGTTACCTAGTACCCTATACCTACAAAACGTACCTTTCCACACTTAACTCAGGGTAAAAAAACTATTTCCAAATTACATTAAAAAGTTGTATTTCCTTTTTTCTTAGGATCGTCTATGTTTGGTATTAAAAAAATAGGTAAAGAGCACTAAATCCAATTATTATAACAACACTTTGTAGTTGCATATTATGCCAAAACGCACAAGTTCTGCATGTAGATACTAGCAGTACCTACTATAATAAAAATAGCAAATTAAATTAATTTCATCATAAAGACATGTACTATTTCCAGTTGTTTTAAAAAATCTAAAAACTTTTTTATTATATTTTCAGTAGGTAGATGTATTAAATAAAT
The DNA here is from genome assembly GCF_001856785.1 of Myzus persicae. Classification (NCBI taxonomy): domain Eukaryota; kingdom Metazoa; phylum Arthropoda; class Insecta; order Hemiptera; family Aphididae; genus Myzus; species Myzus persicae. Next base: position 399,455 of record NW_019103784.1, read on the forward strand.
GTACCAAAATAAATTGAACGAATACTTTCGATTTCATCTATCTGTCGTCTGATAACATTATTTTCATATATATAGAATTATGAAAATGTTTCATAAATACAGCACTAGAAGTGCACAACATGCAGATAGTCAGTTTTTTAGTTTATAGCATTGAATATTGATGTTACCTATATTCAAATTGCGACTAAAAACTTTTTTTTACTTGTTCTTATGGGTTAATAGTTATTACTTATTAGTATTACTTAATTTATATCACACTTCGAAAATGTGTAATACGAGAATATTTGATTTGTGCTCCTAGCGAGAGTATAAGGAATTTAGTACCAGGTAGATATCCTTGATTGTCTAATACAATACCTAGTTATTAAAATAATTATAATAGTATCAATGAAAGTATAATACAGGTACCTATACTATTATACAATACAACATGCATTAATAAAAACTTATAAATCAAATTACATTAATTTTAAATATTGTTCTACTGTGACAGTGTTACTCAGCTATTAAGTGCATTTTGTATGACATAATACATATTGAAATACAATTTGATGAATAGTGAACAATGTTTAAACGCAAAATAAATTTTTAATCAAATTTTAAAATTGTATTTGTGTTGATAAAAAATAATTCCAAAACATTATAAAGAACACTAATGTCAAAATAATTGTACTTGTACAGTTGTGCCTATATCAAAGTTGTGTTAAAAATATTCCAATCATTGAAATATTAATAATATACCTACTTAACTTTCACAGTAAAAAATATACTTTAATCATATTAGGTTTATTATATTGTTTCAGCCCATTCATAAATAATAAGTAAAATGTTATTATTTAGTCATTCAGTAAGTCGCTGTATGTTTATGTTAAATTTGAATTCAATGATAAATCATGATAAATATGATACTTAAAAATGATTTTGATCGAAGACAGTATGTCAGTATGTCGGCCTATATATTACTAAGTATATTATATGATATATTAATATTTCTGTTACCTACATTAATATTTTATTTTTCTATTAGAAAGACAGTAGGTTGAATTATTTTTCAAAAAATGTAACCATCCATAAATCACAAATAAACTATAAAAAGTTGAACATTTTAAATACCTATAAATAGCACGAAAAGATAAAAAATACATTTTGGAAATTATTGCATGTCTATTAAATGCTAATAAAATATATGATCAAAATCTCAAATCACTGTGGAGTATACACCCTAACTTTTGAGTTACAACAAAACGAAATCAATTTTTTCGGAAATTGGTTTTAAGTAAAAATTCCAGTTCATTCTTAATTTTTTTCCTTTGTTATTTTAAAAGTACTAGTTATTATATATCACCCTTAAAGTTGAAAATCGAGCCATTTTTACCCTTAAAATTAATGACTGATATAAAAATAAAAAATATAGTTCTCTAGTAATTTAGAATAGAAATCGTGGTTCCTACAAAAAAAGATCTAGAATAGAATTGTACGTTTTCAAATGTTATCCAATATTACATTATTTAACAATAGTCAATAATTCACCTTAATGTCATGCTTAATACATTTAAAAATAAAATATAATGAATTAACAGATTTAACCTATGAACTCAAATAAATATATTTAATTAAAAAAAGGTAAATCAAGACAATTCGTTGGAGTATTTCAATCTACTAATGTAGCTAAATATAACCCAAACTATTCCCAAGTTATTTATTAAAAAATAAATTTAAATAGTTCAAGACATTTTAAGAATAATAAATTACATGGTCTTTCTAATTAATGCAATCAAAAAACTTAATTGTTCAAAACATACCAAAAAAGTTTTAATTATATTTGTGTATTGCTAAAAGAGTAAAGTTTAAATCAAATGCATTTATGCACCATAAATAAACAAAAAAAAACGGGGAAGTCCCTTTGCTGTAAGTAAGGTGTCGAGGGCTCTTCATCATTTGGTAGTTCTACAGGAGGGCAAGTTAATGTATTACCAAAGAGTAAAATTTTGGGAAAATTTTAAAATAATTGAAGACTATAGGAATAAAAATAAAAATAAGTATTCTAATGAATAAAGATTTAAGTAGATTTACATATAAAAAATATAATATTATTTAGACTCAAAATATTCATTGATAAACAATTAAAAATCAAAACTTATAAACATAACATTATAAAAAATTTAAAAATGTTGTGAGAATTGAATTAATACAAATAACTGAGTTATTATCTGATCATCATTTATTTATGAGTTTTCCGTGTACAGTTCCGAACTACGCTTGTACAAAAGTACAAGTAATCATTGCACTTAAAAAAAGTGCTTTAGAAGAACTTTTTAATTATTAAAAACAATGAGTGAAAATATTACTAACAACCATGATACGAGAGAAGGTGCTAACGATTCAATTAATCAGATAAATTTGAAATTCATTATGTGCTTACTTAACCTTTAGAATAGCATAAAAGTCAAATTGTTCACGTTATTTTTACTACCATCAAAAAAATATCTCACCATCGAAGCAGCAAAAAATAATAATTAACAGTTTGATAAAATCTATTGAAAAATTAATAAGGAAAAACGGATTCAACAGTTTTAAACGAAGGAAAATATACCACGAATCGACTAAACGTTTCATCGAAAATCGTAGAAAAGCGTAAACGAAAAATTCCACCAAAGACGTCGGAAACCGTCAATTCAGACGTTGAGTTAGATACAGAAGAAGATAATCTAGAATATCCTGTTTTCAATCGATGGACTCAACTTTGTCATGTTTACATTGGAGATTTTAAAGAATGTCAGAAATCGCATCAGATTTTCATCAGAATTTTTTAACTGGGAACTATTTAAATGTTATACAATCTTAAAACGGTGGGTCAATGATTTGGCACTCAAGTACAATAGTGTGACATAGATATTTCGAAATTATACTTGGAATTTAAATGACAACCTTCATCATTGATGTGATGATTTAATTTCGGTTAGATAACGCAATAATTTGACTTGTTAAAATGTATTCATCGTGACACTCTTCAAGATTATTATTCAAAATGTAGCATTTAGCACTTAGAATATTTTTCACCACTTTTTATCTTTCGTCGTCCCTACGAATAAGTCTGCCTCTGGACCACATAAGTAACCATAGGTTCACGTGAAAGGAACTTTAGTGAGTTGATATTAAAACTATCAACAATGGGCCAAAATTGTTTAACGAGCATATAAATTCAACCGAGAAGAATTTGATAAACCAACTATGGTTTTTAAAAGTTGACAATACAACTGATGATATATTTGGCTATTAAAGTAAGAAAAGTAAAAATAAACTGTAATACTTTTTGTCTGTTAAATAAATTAAAGATTGTATTACTCAAAATTGTTAAAATTATAATAGGTAATAGGTTATTTGTTATTACAATATTATAGTTATATTTTATTATATTAGATTAACAGTTGGTTAAGTACCTCAAATATCAATATTATTTTAAATATTGTGATATTTTATTTTTCTTATAGTTAGACGATGGGTTGAACTATTTTTGGCAAAAACAAATCGTATGTATTATTATTTCTTACTTCACTTGAAATAATATTATGCGTATAAAGAACATATTTTACATTTTTATTTTCGATATTTTTAGGTTGCTGTAAGAATAACTTATGACTTATGAGGAACCTTGTGTTAAATTTATTAATAAAGTATGGATACTATTATATTTTGTATTATTTATCTGTATTATGAGATTTTAAAATGAACAAAAAAAATTATACTCAAATATGAATCCCTTTAAACCCTGCCTAATAACAATAATTAATGGTAATTTAAGTCGTAAACTACCATAAACTCAGAGGTATATATTATTTTTTAATTTATACGTACTTAATGATTAAAAAAAATAATGAATTTTTACCTTCTTCGTGTAGATGCAAATGTTGTACTAATATCATTTATTGTTCGTGCAATTAGAAAATATTGGTAGAACTTTTAAATTTTCGTATAAAACATTTCAAAAAACCCTCTAGAGACCAGACAAATATTAATCACTTAGATTAAAAATTTATTTTTTACCCTTCCAAAACCCTTTTATCAATTTGTGTTGTTTTGAGACAACCAGCTTGAAACTTTTTTAAGTTATGAAATTAATGAGAGAAAAATTCCATTCAGAATCAACCCAACCATGTCGTTTAATCTCTTTTTTTGTTACTATTATTATAATGTATATATTTTGCTGAACGTAAGATTAAAATAATTCAAAAATACACAAACTATTACAAATGTAAATTTATTGTTAACGATAAAACAAATAGTTATTAGACTTACAATTAGTACGTGCTCAGAATTTCTGCCGTTGTTTAAGATGTCTACCGGACGAATTTGTTATACCTAATTGTTCAAATTAATACAACACGATACCTATTGTAATGGTTTGCATTTATTATAGACGTTTCTCAGATTAAATCTAATGAATGAGTGCAATTTATTAGTCTAAAGGACAACATTAAATAAATAGTTACAATATGTCGAATTTTGCATATAGCTTATGTGAACTTGACATTTCATAATTTATAAAATATGATATAAATCAACAAGTATAATATGTTGACACTTGCTACATCCTTAATTCTAAGCCCATAATTATTTGAAACTAGAAACTATTTAACAAAAGACAATGTATATTAATTATTAATAAGTATTATTTCTCGCAAATCATAAAATTAATAATTCAAAAATATAATATATATAAAATAAACTAGTTAATTGAGCTAGGTAGTATAATATGTATTATAACTTAAGTTGTCCTGCTAGACGACGATCTAATTTTATGTATATAAAAATGAAAAAAATGAATCTTATTAACTCGTTTATTAGTGTACACTATTATGGTCAATATTTAATTTAATATTCAATGGTAAAAATGCGTAGTACAAGATATAAATGTTCTAAAAATATCTTTTATTTCAATATTATAAACATTTTTCCCCTATTTGAGACTTAGGTTTTGAATACAGCGAATGTACGTAGGAACTATCTCTATAATGTATTATTCGATTTTAAACATTTCTCCATCAGTTTCCATACTAACTGTTACAGCCTATAAACATTATGCTATTTACTTCAAACAACTTACAGTTACATAAAATGTAAAATGTAAATACCTACCAATTCTATGTAAATAAAATATTCATGATTCGAAGGTTATTAATATAGGTAATCAAAATCAGTTAAATTCCCAAAATTATGCAACACTCTGATCTTGTGACAATAACCGTATTATAGAATAGTTTTTATTTAATTTCAGGACAAATTTTATAAACTACTGCACTTTATTTAAAGTGATTTAAATTGAAAGGAAACACTCAGATGTTAAAAATCAGTTTTTAACTAATTTACATAATATCTATTACATATACAAAACTTAAATATAATATATGTTTACATCATTAATAAATTATTGATATTAACTTATTAATGACATTGATGACAACATTATTCAATATAATACGTCATATTTGGTTTGATATAGGTATTTACCACAGCCTCTTAAGCGTGTTTAATCTTATTTATTAATATAATAGCACGAATGTACCTATTTTATATGTACATGGCAGCAAAAACCATCGGATGAATTAAAATTACCAACGATTTAACAATATTATTTATTCAATTTTTTTTCCTATGGTAATATGTTGTATAATGTTAGAACTGTATTTTAGCATACGAGCATCGAAATTGTATTAAATTATCCTAGAACATTATTTATGTTAGCTACATTATACATTTAAACATTCACATTGATGTATATATGCTAGATGTCATAAGTTTTATTTATTTCACAAGCAAGTAATTTATTCTACACACAGGCTATAGTTTTACAAAATCTACTAAGCATTATTTAGGTGACCCTATAGTCACTGTTGATAAATGGAATCGTTTGTAGACTTGTAGTTAAGAATACTGTTCCAGCTTGGTATATACTCAAATAATTATAGAAAGTGATATATACTCACATACTTAATCATTGTGAAAATTGTATTTATATTAAGAGAATTAGATAGACTAGCTGACAAAACACACAACTAATACAATTTAAACGTTTACAACATTATAGACAAATTAATTCACTAAAAAATAGTATTTTGGGTTATGATCGAAATACATCCACTGAGTAATAATTTTTATTTTATGTTTATGATCACCAACTGTGTACGATAAAAAGAGTGATCTAAAAGTCTAACCTTACCACCTATATTCGTTCTTATTGTCAACCAGGTTTAAAAACCTTTCCTCATAAATTATTTTTAAAAACGCCATTTAATCACCAGGTATGAGGTACCTATTATAGTAGACCAGTGATGAGTCACATAAAACCATACTTTAAATATATTTAATGAATAGTCAGCAACTCTTCTTTAATCCACTGATTTATCGATATTAAAGCAGATATTATGTCCCTAGTTACCGCTCTCTGTGTCATGTACAGCTACCCATTTTATTTAAATAAAACAGTAAAAACTTAACTATATAACAAGTCAATATGAACTATGTTCTTGGTTCAACAAATCATAATAAGTTAATGCAATTTCCTGACACTAGTTTTTTTTTACTATTACCTAAAGTTTTCAAGTATTTCAAGTTTTAACAATATTTGATAAAAAAAAAATACTTATTGTTAATTATTAATATCATTATTTAGTTTACATTAAAATAACATAACATTAACGAGAATTTTCTAAAACTTACAAAAATATCGGCAATTTAACTTAACCAATAAACTAATTAGTTAATTGGCATCTGGATTTAACATTATAAATACATTGTATGTACACAGTACACAATATAATAATGACACATGACACAATATAATAATGACACATGACACAATATAATATGGTTTATGTCAGGTATTATATTTTTGAACCCGCTAAAACCAGAAAGTCAGTTCTTGGAATACTGACATACCTACTTACTAGTCCACGTAAGTTATACAAGTCTTATTAGTTATAACAAGTTATCATCACTATATCTATATTTAATCGTATTAATAAAACTGACTACTAATTGGAAATTGGCCAACCTTAATGATTATAATATGTAACAAGGTTGAAATTTAATTGGGTTACAATGATCCAAACCTATAATACCAATACAATTGATCACATAAATTTGACGACATAACCCGAAATCATACTCAAATTTCTATAAGAAATGTCTAATTAAAGACTAAGACTGCACTATAAAATATTAAATTAAAAAACTCCATTTTAATATTGATGTAATTTTGTACATAATAATACAGACACAATAACAAACACGTAGGTACCTATTAAACATTATGAATTGTGTAAACATTTGGACTTTGTTTTAGAAGTCTTTCTCAGTGCAAACAACATTTTAATGGTTTAATTGTATATAGTTACAAGAAATTATCACATAAAATATTTTTTTTATATCACTACATTAGATAGTTTTACTTTACAGAAAGAGGAAACACAAAATAAAGTAAAAGTCATAAAATACTGCCTGTAAATTATTCATAACAAAAATAACAAATAAAGTCCGAATATTGTATTTATACAAATTAATAATTTCAGGCATCGCTAGTTATATCACAATAATAATAACAAAGCACACCCAAAGATTAATATAAGAACTAAAATAGTATAACCATACAAATATGATTGAGTAAACTAAAATGTCTTAGTTTTGAAAAAATCTAGATTTTCTAAATCCAGTAGTCAATACAACAAGTAGAGTATATCTACGTGGCCACGGAAAATTACAAGTACACACACAATATCTGAGAACAAAGAGTATACTATAAATGAAGAACATAAAATGTAACACGTGGTTAAAAAATTAATAAGTTTCATAAAAAGACAGAAAATATTATTTAATTGAATCAATAACATTAGAATTATTTTTAATCCCATGATATAAAATTCACTGAAGAAACAATATGAATACATAGTACAGGGATTTATGATTGAAGTCATATAAGAGATATAAAAACACGTGGTAAATCAATGTTAAGTTCTCATTGTGTCCTTGGTGTTAAAATAACTTTAATATTATATTATTATCAAACTATAAAAATATGTCTTAAAACTCTATTCATTTTACCATTGAGACAATTTGTTTTGATAAATGTCAAAAGTAATCTATATTAAGGATATTATAAAAGAATAACAAAATAACCATTTATTTATCTATTCTGCAATCTAACGAAATATGGAACAGGTGAAACATGTATGAGGACCACCTAATTATTTACATTGGATATATTTTTGAAAACTTGATCAAAGTTACTATTTTTCCAAATTAATTATTATTGAATTCTTGCATGTGAAAAGTAAATACTCATATTTAAAATATTTTTGTGTTAAAATTAAAGCACTTACAGCAAATTATTTTATTAAACAAAATATTCTAAAATTATGAATATCATAACTCGTAGTTTCTTCCGAAATTACTTTTTTTTGTGTCTGTTAAAAATATTATAGTTAAGATTTAATTAAAAATGCGCACCATAAAAAACAAATCTTTAGTTATTCCAATAAAATACTATTCTAATGTTAGGTACTATGAATAATTTTAATCATCCCAAAACATTTTACAAGCTGTACGTGAATATAATAAAATTTCTCGTAAAATTCGTTCTTATAGCGTTCAGTATTGACATTAAAATATATACTGCTTTTACTGCTATTATATTATTTATACGCAATACATATTGTACACAGTGTATTACACATATTATTATTTTATAATTTGACAGTCTTTCGTACATTCTGAAAATGTTATCTATATTGTCCGTATATTGTCCAGGCATTTTACTATCCTCAAATAAAATAGGTTTTCTACAATTGTTTAGTATGAACCAAGTATGTTTGGACCAGTTGAAAAAAAATAATTTGCAGAAATTGAAAAATTGCGACCCATTTGAACCAACCATTCGTATGTATAGGAAAATTGGAGTTCTTACGAAATGTTTAATTTATTATAGATACTGTTTAATTATTATTCGTTGATATTTTTTTATTATAAATAATCATATTGTTAAAAAATATTTTGTTATTTTTAAGCGTATTGTAAATTATCTAGTGAGGCCTGGTGTGGCGCAGTGGTTAGCCACAATCACGATATTATAATTTATAATAATATGTACTGCATCGTCGGTAGTTTCCGGATGGGTGAACACCCGGGGTTTTAGCGATGAATCCTCGCCCGTCAACCAACCGACCCCCCCCCCTTCCCACCAAAAATTCTAATGGCCCTAGTTTAATAATATTAAGTCCCTATGGCCTTTAAGGCTATACATATACCATTCTCTAAACAAGAAAACGTCTTAGATATTTGGGATTAGTGAAAGGCAATATTTGTGTGTTCATTTTTGCATTTTAAAGAGAGAAGCTCAAACAGGAATTTATTGCCGTTTGCTCACAAAAAATTGTTGTGTTTGTACAGAGTTGCTATTGGTTACGGAAAATAAAATAGTTATTATAATTGGATACGATAGACCTGTGTTTTATACCTGGTTAAAACAACCCAAATACTGTAGGTACAGACATTTAAAATGTGCACAGATTACATATAACAGGGCTTAAGAAAGGATAAATCCACTGACATTATTTAATTTGTTACGGTCAACGCCGTACAGGATCAGCTAGTTTCAATAGCAGTTAGAGCAGTTTACGATACATGTCACGTGACTATTTCACCAAGGTTTTACTTCGATTTTTCCATATGCACATAATATAAACATTAAACACGTCAATTAAATTCTAAATAAGCGTTGTAGAGACGTACGCAATGATTGACGCTATTCCTACTAAGCTCTTATAATATAGAAGTTAGAGCTGGTGGTATTTTCGGTATACCTGTAATTATTGGTGTTTTTTAGACTCTGAGCGGAGCTATGAATGTATTGATTTTACAAGGATGTGAGTTTTTCTATTTTTTATTTTTTGTCTACCGGTATTTTTGATGAAGTCGGATTCACAGATACGTCGTGTGTCGTTTCGTGCTAGAGCGTGGTAACTATGGTTATAACTGATAACCAATATGATTTAAAAGTTAAGCCATAACCAATTCTTGGTATACTCGGTTGCAACTCGGTTATTACACGATACCAAAAAAGTAACGCCCAATCACAATGCTATTTGATCGAAACTACTGTTTTGTATTAACGAATACCGGATACCGCCATCGAAATTTGAAATACCCCCAGCCCTAACATAGGCGACTGATGTGCTTCCTACATTCTACCTTTGCGAGCTGCCATACATTTATCTTCAGACATGATGTCATCACTATGTATCCATACACCATCGCGGACGATAACTCGAAAATTGTTCAATTGGACATTTCCGTGAATCAGCCGATACAGAGACGGATGTGGAGAAAATCGTTCACCGACAATTACCGACAAAACATCCCAGTTACTAACTTGTAATAAGCACTTTTTCATTTGCATTGATATGAACGGCAATCATTTTAGCTCAGTGACGGCTATCTTCTGATGTAGCAACTAGCAATCCCACATAGCATTTTGTAGGTTTGCGCGGGTAATTAATAATTATTTATTATATAGTGTAACATAATTTTTAAAAAAAAATTGTACTTTAATGACTCGTGGTAATATTATGATATTATAAGTTATAAATAATTATCAATGGTCCAATATAAAATAAACCGAACGAAAAAAATCGTACATGTTGCTATAGACCATAGTACACGTGAATGAAGTGAAACTTGTTTACAGAGGGTATGAAAAAAAGGTTCATCGCCGTTGAATAGGTATTACGTTTGTAATGGAAAAACAAAAAATAAAATTTTCAATTTGATTGAATTTATTATTATCATACAAAGATAAGACACATTGATGATTATTTATTACCATAGATATACTTTAGGGTCCAAACGGACGAACAGATTTTGACGATCAGCGTCTGCCGGATGGTTTTTTTTTTAAACATCGAGTTAGATTGTGGTCAACGCACACGACAGAGTGACATTTCACCGGCTGATCAGTTCGTCCAATCCGGCAGTTCTGGAGTATTCACCATGCAAGGGGGGACACGGCGACCGGTTGTCAAAATCCGATCGTCTGATTGAACCATAGACCTTATATTACTAGGCAATAACTGTATGTATAACAGCAACATTACGAACGAGTGAAACCAACATCTCGCAGTGATGTAGGCCGTTTTGGGTGGCAAACGCGCAAATGTACAATAATTATTGTGAGGTTTAGCTTTAGACAACACAATGTATCGGACGAGCACTCACCCTGTCAATTTTGTATGTACAATAAATACCGACTTAAAATTCCGAATTGAGGATTGTCAGTTAGGTTAACTCGTACACCGAATGTAACTATTAGGTACAATTTAAATTTTTACAATTGTCTTATTATGATGCGCTATGTAATCAGAATTGTTCACATAGGATTTGCTAGGTGCTGCAATAACAAAACATTACAAAAATAATAGGTACTTCAAGGCAAACATTATATTTATATTTACACGTGTTTTTAAAATATCTAATTCGCTTACTATTTATATTCATTGATTCAAAATTAACTAACTTTCGTTGAATTTTCCATCTTTCGGTGGAAGCAGAAAAAAGTTAAGCAGTCTTTGAATTCAGCCAAAAAAAAAAAAAAACTATAGAACAAAATAAAATCATTAAATTATACATTACACTATATGCACTTAAGTACTTAACTGTACACTTTCTGAAAGTAAAACTATACCCCTTTATTTTGTCATGCCATATTTTTCCCGTTATCTTATGCTTGACCATGGCAATTATTTACTTATTATACATATTAATTTCACCACTACTTTATCTCTAAGAAATTCTTTTGTTATTTCCCTATGAAACATACAATTTGCAATGTCATGGAGTATTATATTTTTTTTTATACAAATTCACCTATTTTTTTTTCTTGAACTCTAGGTCCTAAGTCTAAGTAAAAAGCGTTATGCCCGAGGACTGGATTTTGTATCCTGTCAAGCTCGTTCCTGTATGTAATATTTATAAATTAATAGACATTTCCAGAAGACATGACAATAAATATATGACCAACATATTTTGTCATTTCTAATTAAGACTGCTGAACTAATTATACAAAGATTATTATAATTTATATACAAACAACAAAAGTGCAGAAAAATCTTGAATAACCATAATAATTAATATTATAGTTCGTTAAAATGAAAAACGTACATTACTTTCTCAATAACGCCGAGTTCTTGACATTTTTCTATTGAATTCACTCATTGTTTTGCCCTACTAACCTTGCCGTATAAATATCACTCTGTAGTTTAGTTTTTGCTTTTGAGGTTATGTTGGTGTGCAGCATTTAGACAGAAGTTGCCTTTACAAAAAAAGCCCTATTGGGCGTCTTTCATGTGAAAGGCACCATGACAAACGACGAATGGTGGCGGGCGATAAGGCGGAATTTTCGCCGAGCAATTCAAAATTGATTCAACCTCACCCGAAGGGGTTGAGAAGTCTGGGAGAGTAGGAGCAGTATAAACTAAGTTTTATTCGAAAGTTAATCCAGATCATTGAACCGTGACACACACTCGTGTGATTTATGTTCTAAAGTGAAAATGGCAAAGTAGTAATTTGTGGACTAAACGACTTTTTGTAAATAAAAGCAGATAATACTGTATAATATTATTTAACTCAATACATTTGAAATATAAATTACTATATACGTCATATCACAATAAATCTTTAACGTTAATGTTTATGGTTAAAGTATTGTTAAAACAGACAACTTTTTGTATTTTCAACTATAAGTTGCATAAACAGAATATAATTCATCTCGGAGTTTTTCTATTTAATTATTCTATAAGTAAGATGTGCCCCAAACATAAACTGATCAATAATTATGGTATTTTATTTTTTATTTATTAAAGAAGAAAGCCTAGGTAACGTGTCCATTGGCTTGTTTTACATTTGGGTACTTCAATAATTAGTTAAACTAAATTGTACAATTTAATATTTTTCATAAATAATAATATATTTTAGATGGATTCTTATTTCTTTGTCGGGGCCCAGTGCATCGTAAAATCATGGTACTAAGAGCTTCAGATATTAAATGTATTAAATTCCATGTTAAATATTTACTGTATTGTATTATTGTTATTGAAAATCTTTCATACATGGTCTCAACACATTCAGTAGTTCTTTGAAAACAAAAATAATATTAAACCCAATATTCAATAATTATACCCACTAAATATATTGCAGATTGTGAAAAAATAAGTCTTATGTGGCTTAATTAGTTATAAGTTATAACACTTAATTTTAACTCATAATAATTATTATTTTCTTTTTATCCAACAAAAATATAACTCATAATTAAAACTTATTTTTCAACGTTACTAATAGTAAAACTTACTATAACTTATAAAATGTAATAAAACAATATATTTTACAAAATGTACAACTTGTACTCTTTTTCCTTGTAAACAAGACACCCCGTGGTGTTCAGACTATTCCAAGTGATGAAAAATATGGAAACTAAATTACACAGCCGCCAAAACGTTGTCGAAACCCTGTGGGATACTCTTTATATGTTTCCTATATAGGGTAATAATTTTAACATAATAAACTAGCACTGTTCGGTCTACGAAAATGTAAGCGATTAGGTACAATATTTTTTTTAGAGTCTGAGTTTTACATTCATATTTTTTTTTTTTTGTCTAGCTGTCATAACCTCTTAGAGCAGTAGAAATTCTTCAATTTTCAACTTTAAGGATGTAAATTTATTGTTACAAATTTGAACAAGTTTGTAATTTTGGGAGAGAAGGTCAAATTTAAAAATTCTCAATTCATTTCTGTAGTAGATTTACTTGCTTAAATTTTTAGTTTTTAATTCTGAACAAAAATTTGCAAACTATTTTATGGAGTTCATAGTTTCTAAAATTCTAATATTTATACCAAATATTGTAAAATATAATACAGGATTGCTAATAGACTGTTATTTCTGGATTCAAAAATAAAGTTGAAGGAACACAAATATTTTTATGAGCATCTAAAGTTTAAATCTCAACAAAATTATTTGTGCGTAAAAAACGATTTCTCGATAAATAATTGTATTCTTTTGGTATAAACTAAAAACAAATAACTGTAGAGACTTGGCATATTTACCGAATGTTTATATTAGCTTTTTCTATATATCTTAATACAATTTTTAACATAAACTAACGCGTTTTGAGCTATATAATATATATGTATATTTTCGATTTATTTATTTTTAGTTTCGATGAATGTATCTTTTTTACAAACGTCAATAAAAAAAACTTTTGCACAGCCAAAAAGCTTAAATTTTAATACAATTGGTTCATTATAAGTATAGTTTATTATACATTTTAGTTATCTTGTTGTTATTTAAAAATATTATTCTTGGCGGTTTGAAACACTTTTACGTACCTATATTATTACATATTATTTTATACACTGTGACATTTTTATAATATTTAGATTTATTATATGTTATTTATATTTATAGTTTATATGCACAGTAATAGTTCAATAATAAATTACTATAATAATGAATATCAATTTTATATTTATTTGGTAATAGGCTAACAGACGGTCTCCAATCAGAATAGTTTTTCGTATGGATTGATTTATCATTCAATTCAAATTTAACATATCCATTACAGTGAAATAGTGAATGACATGATACACTCTGCTGTACAGAACAGCGGTTACCTACTTTCCCCTTTTTTTATAGTTGAAAAATGCTTGGATTTTTACTGTTCAAATGTTTCTTGGTAGAAAATTAAATCTAGTTTATACGTTATGTTAGCAAGAATGAATATAGAAAAATAATTTTACAAAATGTATTTAAAATTTAAGATTGTTGGGCAATTCCCTTAACTATTTCAGAAATGTAATTTTGTTGTATTGACTTGCCACTTTAAATCGTACTTTTTTCTTGTACTCAGTACAACGCCAAATGAATTAGTTCACACCTTCTTTATAAAATGTACGAAGGTATCCGTTATAAAATAATAAATTGTGTCCTTTTTGACTTACAATAAATTGTAGAGGCATTTTAAAATCCAAATTCGTTGTATAAATTTTAGTAAAAGTGGAACTAGCTTAGAAATTAGTCAATAATAGCTGTGTGTCTATACTGATACACTGTCATATCGATACAGTCGTTACGTCGATAAAGTCGTTTATCATGGTTTGTAATCGCACTCGTGATAGTGAAAAATATATCAGATAGCTAGTACAAATTGGCCAGGGTAATAATATTATTATTGTAATATTGTTGCCTATGGAATTATTTTCTAAGTATTATTACTAGAAAATGTACTTACTTCAGTAATATCTTTATTACCTGCTTTTAATTATTGTTATTATAAAAACATTAATACTATGTAAAATATACATATTAAAATATTTTTGGGAGATATTTCTATTAGAGATATTTTTACTGGAGATATTTTGTGTTATAGATATTTTAAATCGAAGATGTTTTTGTCTGGAGATATTTAGTATCCGAGACATTTTGCCACATATATTTTCGGGGGAGATATTTTGACCTGGAACTGTTTTCATTAGGTATTATTAATTTGATTTCTACAAAATAAGTTACATTTCACTTGTACTCTCATAGCAGACAACTAATAAAACGATAACGTGTCTTGTAACTATTAGAATCGAATATTGTACAAGTAGGTAGTTCACTAATTACAAAACATTACAAGTTTCAACAAGAAGAAAAAGTGATATATGGAGTTCAAGAAACTTTTGTGTATACCTTATAATATAGTTATTTCCCTTGTGTTTGAGTTTAAACATTAATATAGCTAAATTAGTAATTAATATAATATACACGCTGGAATACGTATAGCTAATTCATGATTTATGATGATATATTGAAATTTAAAAAAAATTATGTTGTTTATTCTACTCTTATAATTTACAATATTTAATGCACATACATTTTTATTTTAGTATTATAAATTCTTAAATGTTAATTTGGATTAAAGTAACAATACGTCATTCTTTATATAGGTACTTTTTTTAAATCCAAGTCCTAATATTTTATTTTAAGGCTCAAATTGTACAAACTATTATCCAACCTATATGACTAATATTTGGACAATTAATTATACAGAATATAAATTCAACAATCGACCTACAAAATAAATTATAATTGAAGGTTTTATTATATAATACAATATACAAAAATACCTACTCGTTTATTGACGAAGGATGATGAGACTATCAATTTTATATTCACAACAAAGTACCACGTTTAATCAAAATTCAAAATAGGTAGGTACGTAATCATTGCAAAAACTCAGTAGATATAATCAAAAATGTTAAATGTTTGCAATAAAAATAATATTATGCATAAAACGAAAAACTCTTTCTTTTTTTTTCTTTTACTCAGTAGATACCTAAAATATTTGTCCCGAAATATATTTTTTACACTGGCCCTAAGGTATATAATTATGACCCCGGGATATAATCATTTAAAACATGTTCTCTTTTTAAAACATTATAAATTTACCTGTTTGAAAGTTACTAATAAAATAATATAACTTATATAAACAATACCTAATACCTACCTATAATTTGAAAGCACCTACCAGAACCAAAAATTAACATCGTAACCCTTTTTATGCTCACAATACCTTTCAGTCATCCAAGATTAATAACATTTCCCTGTTTTACATTACAACATATTCACACATACATATATTTATAAATGAATACCCACTATTATTTAATGTGGATTTAATATTCTACTTGAATAACTTCTGTACCCTTTAATTTCTTGCTTATATTGTAAGGGGCTTAAATGTTTGACTTTCTGTTTATAATAAATCAAATATTTTATATTAATGGTTGTACTATTAATATAATAATATTTAAAATTATTAATTGAATACTGGTTAGAAAAATAATTTGGTCATAGTTACAAAGAATACATTGCAGTAGATGGCATAGAAAAAAACTAAGGTGTAAATCTTGACAAAAGACTAGCTAATTATCAGTTGTAAATATACTGTACAACTAGTAACTAGTTATTTGTAATTGAGAACTGAAAACTGATACTAAATGATACCAATAAGAGGCGGATCTTAATAAATGTCAAAAAATTAAAAAAGCTCATAACGAACTTGGAACAGTATACAAGGTTTCAAGGATTTACCTTTTGCGATATCTCCTGAGATAGTAAATATATCATAAATATGTTTTTTATAAGACTCACAGAGACAAGGACTACATATATTTTAGTTCTTAATTTAACTTCAGTTTTTGGTAAAAAAGTAAAAAAATTTGTTTTTTTATTTTTGAAAACAATTGAAGATATCCATTTTTTAAAGTTCATTTTTCTGAAAATTTTAACTTTTCAACATTTTATTTTCATTAATTTTATGAGTCTTAATCTTTTTTTCAGTTTATAGGTAAAATGGCAAAAAAACCGGGTTTTCCTGGCGGTGAGTCCCTCTCTACGGCTAATGGGTATATCCTTACTGGACACCCTGTATATACCATATTTATCCCAAGGACTTGCAGTAGATTTCAATTACTTAGAATAAATATTTTTAACTCACATTTTTTAAGATACCTACCGACTCTAAAATATGACAAATCTTTTAAATATTCATTATTCTTTAAATATAGTCGTTCGTGTTTTTTTATGTACCTACATTTTAAGCTTAAAATAATTTATTTACGTGTTTTAATCCCTTCTAGAGCACATTAAAATATATATATAAAAACATAAAATACCAAACTCTACCAATGAGTATACAATGATAGCACATTTATTTTTTTGTTATGAGCATTTTTTATACTTCTAATAATAAAGATACATACATGAATATTTTTTATAACCTGTAATTTCATTAACTTCACTTATATAAATTGAGGTCGATAACATTCACTTTTCATACCGTTTTGAACAAAAACACATTAAAAACATAATAGTTTAATATTATAATCTTTTAATTTCGTTACATCAACATAAAAAAATTGATTTTAACAGTAAAAATACTAATTTAATGATGAAATTAATACACATTGTATGTAGTGTTAAAATGATGTAAAACTTGTATTTATTTCATTTTTAAGATTTTAACAGCATTGACTGATGAATTAAAATAAATTTAAAAACCAATATTGTATTTAGACGAATTAAGAATAGTATTACTTGAATAAACAAATTGAATATTTTCACATTTATGTGTTCAATCTATTATTATGAACTCAACAATAAATTAAGGTGTGCCTTGTTAGGTAAATGTTTTTGATTTTAAGTCACATTTCATGGACTAATATTTATACAGTAAAAAAACATTATCAAAAGGTAGTTTTTACTTATCAAAAATAAGCTACAATAGTACATGAAATATAAAACAATATGTTAAATATATTTAAACATACATATTACCTAACCATCAAATATTTGATGAACATGTAAATAAAAAGTAGTGTAAGTACCTACATATAAATAGAGATTTGTTTAAAATATTATGTGCTATATTTGTAATAAAATAACATTTTTAAAATACAAACATTTAGTTAATTTATTTAAAAGGGAATAAATTATGAAAAGAAAGTGTCTTCGCTATGAAAAGATTCACTTCCAAGATACATAAATACATAATATAAACTGAACATCCGAGTTCGGTAAACGAAAAAAAATATCTTCATTAGTAGATTAGTTGAAGTATTGTTTACTAATTGTGATTTTTTTTTTGTTATAATATCTAATATCTATGTTTAGTAATAGCTAAGAACTATAGTTCTAATAATGGAAAACAAAAAATAATAATAATAAATAGTAACGTTAGGTAAAGTACGTAGGTAGTAATTAAAAATCAATAATATTATGTTACAAATATACAAATATAATTTGACGTGTTTGTCACTTGTGGCCTAATTTTAGTATACTGTGTAGGTAAATACTATTTTTATTTTATGTAAACGTACAACAATCACTTGCATGGTTCTTCACTATTTCTGATTTGCTGCGTTTGCGGCCAAGTCTAACTCCTGATATCTGTAATCAAAAAAAATATATTTTTCAATTTCATCATATATGCATTGAAATGTTCAACCTTGAAATACCAGTTAATGATTTGTTTACTTTAAATCATTTTTTATCAATAAGTATTATCTGTATGAAACTAGTATAATTAATTATAGAATAGACATTCTATAATCCATGCTATTACTATATACAATTGTCAGGTATACAGTGAAAAGTTACCTACTTATAACGTTGGCTCAGTATAGGTATTGTACCATTTGTAGCTATTGGTAAATGATTGTATTTTATATAATTTAATTTCGATATTTATTGAACTTGAATAATTAACTCGAAATTGGAGCTTAGATTATCAAAAAATAATCAACTAATATGTTAAACAAACAGATTTTTATCAATTTTTTTCACGAGTTTTCAGCGAAACTACTAGAAAATATAAGAAAAATACCCAGTTGAACAATTTGCGTTCAATATATAATCTCTTTTAGAATTTAATGAAACTTTTTAAAAAGTATTACTGGCTCAAAATTGTGTGTTGATGAAAATTAAGCACGCATTACGAGTAAATTATAAAACGAATTCACCCCTTTAGCTACGAAAAAGAACGGAAAAGGCATCTCTCTACCCACTCTTTAACTCTTACTATAAAATACCGAGTGGTATTAATACTAAATCTTTATATAAATGCGATAAAACCTAGTGTATGGTAAAGTCGAATACTTAAATCATATTATCTTAAACAATACATTTTAAGTACGAAGGAAAAACATGTTTTTAGCATTTTTAACTCTTAGAAGTCTTACAAGTTAGAAGGTTATAAATTACTGATACCTACCTAATGAAACCATATAAATTAAGCCTATGAACATCAATTGTTATTAGCCACAAGGCTATACACTATGTATCTCTCATATAATAGGCCAGAAGGCTAATAAATCTTTACCCGATCCTATTTAATACGGACCAATCTTATCTTTTTTTTAACATTTAAATTTAAATCATGAAATTTGAATTTTTTACACACAACAAAGGAATGAATGATATTTAAAAAATTTTCTGCCTAATTTTTTTTTTGTAAACCATGCGGAACAATTAAAAATTAATCTTACCGGTCTATTGACATCAATTTCACCACTCAAGACTTTTTTGTATAAATGTTTTGCTAAATCCTCGAAAACGTCTGATACGTTACTTGCTGTTTTGGCAGAAGTTTCAAAAAATAATAAGCTATTTTTGTAGGAAAAGTGTTCACCTTCAATTCGTTCTACTTCTCTATTATTTTCTAAATCACTGTAATATAATAGTAAATTATATTAAAATCCAATAACCGAGCTCAAAAAATAGATATTTTATTTGCAGGTATATTTTTAAACTTTTTAATCAACGCATTTATTTTTATTCTTTATGGAGATTTAATATTTATTTTCTGTAAAATAAAATAATTATGTTTCTACTGAACTTATAAACCATGATCAAAGTATAGATTTTATTGGTGTCTCGTTTTTTAAAATATTTTTATTTATTTTTCTATTAATTGTTTCTGATATAATAAATTACATGTATATAACGGCTACATTGTAGCCTAATTACGTATGATATATATTTACAATTAATATTTTTTTATTTTAATATATATCGATTGGAAATAAAATCTAGTTGTTACTTTAAACATTTTTGCAAATACGATTAAGGAGAACCAATGAGATCAGTTTTCATTTTTCTAAGGAGTTTCCTCAAGTATAAAAGAAAAATAAAAAAAGAAAATTCGAAGAAATGATAGAATTTAAACAAATATAATTTTAAGCTGAATGTGTGAATTCAGCTCAATACTTTTCTCAGAAGTGAGTGTTATTTATAACTGTCGAAGTGTCAAATGTAATAATAAAACACAAATATGAGTATATAAAACACATGTGGCTTATCAAAAACCTTAAGACGTACATTATCCAAGTGTAGTGTGTGTACACTATACACTATACACTATATAATACGTAATTTGTAATATAAACGATATAAATGAAATAGTCTAACGGTAAAATGTTATCTTAATAAACGCCTAAATTATTTTTAAAAAAAAACAATAGGTAATTGGTTGGATTGCACAAGTTTCCATTTAGTAGATAGCTTAAATAAAGAACAGGGGCAAGAAAAGGATCATCACTTACAAAACATTGCGCGTGACAGTCTTTAATCAAATTATTAATTCAAAATAACTCACTTAAACTAATTAATGTTGTTTAGTTATTAAATTATTTTTGTTGTTTACGTTTTGTTGCCCACTAACGCGAACGTCATTCTGGTACCAGAATTAAGTCGAGCTTCTCTTAACCATTCGCTAACATGTTGAAACGAATAACGTTTAGTGATATTGTACACTAATATACAAGCCGCAGCGCCCGAATAATATGATCTAGCTATGGACTTGAACGCTTCTTGGCCAGCTGTATCCCATACAGCTATTTTGATTTTCCTGTTATACAATGACAACGTCTTATGGCCATAATCTATGCCTAAATTAATAATTTAAACATAACGTTTTATAATTAAAAAAATATTCAAAACACAAAATTATATTTTATAAGATATTAATGTTGTAATATACCTACAACACTATGTTATGCTATTTCCATGTAACTGAAAATATTTCATAAACTCATAAATAATGTTAAAAAAATCACAACAATAATACTGATATAAATTAATAAAAAAAAATTACTTTGTATTTTAGATTCTGGGCGGAGCGATATTGGTTTTGTAGGTAATAACATGGCAAATATGTGGATTTTGTGTTCATGTGCACGTTTTATAAAGGCATTCTCTAGACAATGACGTAATTTTAAAATGAATTTTTCTACCTATTTATAGGTATTTAAAATTTTCGATTTTATTTTTACAATATATGTATGATAACATTTTTATTTTAATATAGATAGGGTTCTTCCGTTTTCGTCAGTTTTATAAACTAATTTTAACAATATCATTAAAAATACAACGTAACAATTTTTTTCAAATAAAATAAACTTCAAAAAAACGTATATTTGCAAATAATTAAGTAGTTAAAAATTGCATAAAATGTTCAATGTTAATACAATACTTAGATTACGCATTAATATTTAACATCTAATAATTTATGTTTTTCTTACAGAAACCTATTAATCTTAAAATTACATAGGAAGTCGCAATTTGTAGATTTTTCAAGTAAATATTAAAGTAAATATTTAAACGTAAAATAATGATTTAAATTATCTTTTTGTACCTAATTCAAAAGACATTATTCACAGGAACTTGAAACTTTATACCATTACGTTTATTATTATGTACTATACACAATGTAATTTTCTAAGTATTTGGATTAATTTTAAGCTATATTTACACAACGAATCTACTTACACCCTTCTACGGTTCTTTGGTATTGACTTATAAGTTCATAACAGCTTATAATATTATCTTATTATTAATAAAAGACAATGTTCGCATGCGCATGCGTTCCGCAGCCTTGTCTATCACATTCATGATTCTCCAATTTGGTACATAGGCAATCCTGTACCCGAGGATCTGCACCTCAAAGCCAATTTTTTTTATTTCTCCATTTTAAATAAGGGCTTACGAAAATAGAATATTTTTTTGTTTGTATTGGGTTTTCATAAGTTACAGAAAATAAAATAATTATTATAATTATTGGATATAATTTAAGACCGGATTTTATATTTACTTAAAACTACCCAAATTATTATGTTAAAAATATAATATGTTGTTTACATTTAACCGAGTTTAAGACAGGGTAAATCTACTGGCATTAATTTAATTTGTCATGGGAAACGTCGTGCAGGATTAGCTATAATTAATATATATATATATCTATTATATTATATGAAATCAAATGCATAAAACGGATGACCCTTATGCAAATCCACCCCTTACACCGATTTTCATAAAATCATATAGAAATATAAATTACTTAAAGCAATATAAATATATAAAAAAAATCCCAAATATGGGCTGAATGATCTTCACACGGCATATTTACGTCTACCACGATTTATCATTGAATTCAAATTTAACACATCCCCAATTCAGTTACCCACTCAATAATTACTACACTTTAACTCTACAGCAATTATATAGCAGAGCGACTGCTCCGGTTTATTCTACAATTTTGTTTTAAATGTTGACAGAGTTATTATTCAAAAATAAACTTATAAGATTAGATTATTTAATATATTTTACATAAATGTAATAATGCGATAAAAACAAAAAATAAAACTTCTCTCAAAAAATATAAAACATTCCTACTTACATATATTTTATTATTATTATAAATCAATCATGTATTGTTGAGTGTAAATTATTTTTTATAATAATATATTTCTTATTTAAATGTATATACCTATGGTCGACATCTCTTTAGAATCAAACTCATGATATAAGAATTGCCTAGTAATGCACGTCTTCCCCACACCTGAAACATATAATACCAATTGAAAATCCAATAATATTTCAGTATCAAATTAATAACTATTCTCTTGTTAGGATAGATTCAATTAAAGACTCAGATGTCTTCTTTGAAAACAATTTATCATTCAAATTAAACCATAGAATGATCATAAAAAAATCATATAAAATGCTAGGTTTTATCAATAAAAATACGAATGAGTTTAAAACCCATTTTTGTTTAAACAAGATCAAGTAAGATCCTAGATACATCGAATACGGTTCACTTATTTAGTCTTGTAATTACTCGAAATATATAAATGATCTCGATAATGTCCTATATAAGTTTTTGAAGTGATTTACTTATTTCCCCAACATACGTACATATCACTAGATATACCGTTAATGTTGTTGAAAACTTCTTGAGCCTAGACTCACTAAGTTTAAGACGTAAATTAACAGATGTTATGTTAATATATTTTAAACAACCTCATTGACTGTCCTACGTTACTATCTGAAAGTGATTACCGTATACCAAAGTAGAAACATAAGGAACTCTGATATATTTGTGGTTCCTAATTATAATACCAACAGTGGAAATAATAAACATTTTTTTAGAGAGCTTTTTTTTTGGCTAATAAGATTTTTTGCACTTCCCCGTGATTTATTTAGATTTAAGGCTTATTAGAATTAATACAATTATTATACTAATATTAAATGTAATAAAATAGTATTATATAATTTTCTTTTAAACTGTCTGTCAAAATATTACAATAGTTATTAAAATCTTGTAAAAAGAGAATTTGTCGGTAAATATAACAATAAATAAATAATAGAATGGCTTTAATAAAAATAAAAAAAGCATAGATAAGACAGTTTGCTTTCAAAAATGTATAAATTTAAAATTATCATATTCTTTATTTTGTTATTATTTTTAGATTTAAGTCATAATCACATGAATTAAAAAGAAAATATAGTACCTAATTAAAATGTGAATACCTATGTAATATAATGTCTTGTATTTCACGTTCGAAGGAGGTGTCTATTCACACCACTTGGTGGAAAAATAAAATTAAATATATTAAAAGTTTGTATGATTATAATACCTAAGTATTATCATTGATATAATTTAGTACGTACTTACCCGCGTCTCCCACCACAATATATTTAAACAAATAGTCATAACATTCGTTGCTTCTTGACATTTTGAAATAGATACTTTTTTATATAGCTATAAATTAATTAAACTACAAAAATATCACAATACTAAAAAAATTCAAGCAGATAATTCAAATATTAATTTTACGCACTTTCTAATACGTAAATTATAGATAGTTTCTATGTACGAATGACAGTGGTTCAATTATTGTAATGGCCTATATTACTGAAAACAATAAGAATATAATAATAATACGTAAACAAAACTATTAATTATCTAAATTTGTGAACTGTGTACATTGAGATAGTAAAAAAAAATTAAGTTCAGAGATCAGTAACCAGTACTAAATTCAAAACCCATTGGTGTTGACAAAAGATAAAAAAATGGAACGTTAAATAGCATGTGTGACGATAAAATTGAATGTTACCAAGACAACGCAATGTCCAGTGGACAGGAAATCATTTTTTCTAGCTACTCTGAAAACAGGTAACCCCAGTTTCAGCACACTTAACCTCACAGAAGTACATTTACATGTTGTTCGATCCGTGTGCAAAGGCTCTAATATGAGAATATTTTTTTTTAAATAAGTTGTATGTCTTAACTTATAAAAAATGTTAGTACATATTTCATCTATATTAATTATGCGTCGACTATTTGTTTTTTTGTGTTAAATTTCTATATAATTCACATTATTGGAATCATTAGCTACCTATAGAGTGTGTATACCTATTATATAAACATTTAAAATCTACAGGTCATTTTTATCACGAGTTATGGAAAGCGATTTGGGCGTGATCTCCGTTGTCTACTTATCAATGTTTTTGGACAATGTACTTTTGACTGTTGTTGGTGAGCTAATATAAATAATTATGTTCTTGTGTATTTAGCAATAAACACTATACATGTCTAGTAGTGCCAAAGTATTACATACACGTGCGTTTTGAATTTCCTGTGCGTAAAAGAAAAAATTGTGTTTTTGTTCAACAAAACTTCGTAATATTTATTCAAAGAAAAATATTCATAACACAAAAAATTGCACATCAAAAATAAATTACACTTACTATACATCGCATTAAATCATACAATGATTTATGTTGTAGGTATAGATAGTTAATTTAATATTTTTAATCACCTTCGCTTTGAATCTGAAATAACTTTCAGAGCTAATAATTGTTTACCATTTAATATCAAAATAACTATTCAAAATGCATAATAAAATACAAGTTGAAATCAATAAAATTGTATGGCATTATTTAAATTTTTAATTATTTAACACTAGTGTAGTTGCCACCCAGTGGCGTACGCAGATATTTTCATTGGATAGGTTTAAATAAAAATAATTATATGTATATGTATATCAAAATATTTTTTTAATTTTTGTTAAATTTGTATACGTCTATACATCTAGTAATAAAAATACCAGGTGTACACCGCCCCTGCCGTATGTATACGACTGCTGCCACGCAGTTTGAACTCAACTAAATCAGTTATCATAATTAAATTTCAAAACATATTTTATTTTACATTTAATGTACAACAAAGCAATATAACTACCTAATAAGGTACTACCTATCTAGTATATTATTTAAATCTTCAAACAAATTTTAAGCATAATTTTTTTTTTATAAAACAATTCTTTAAAATAATGTATTTGAGGAAAATTGCTTTTTACATTATGTTGTTTCAGTTTTTGAAAAATCTATGATTGTATTAATTTGTTTATGACGAAACTCACAGTCTAAAAAATTTGTTGAAAAATAATTTACAAACATTCGAGATTGAATTTTTGGTATCCACAACGCCACAATGAATTCCATTTGTACTTATACAATTATTTTTAGTATAATACATTAGAAAATAATGTTTAAACGTTTTTGATACAACTTTGATACATACACATTTAATCTAAGTAAAACCTATTACAGTGCCAATTATTCCTGAACATTTATACGTACAATGGATTACCAATACATCTCGTCTTGTAACAAATGTGACTAGAGGAGATCAGCCGCTTCTTCCTAGGTAATATGGTTTAAGTTTTATTTGATATTTATTTCACGCCATAACGATTTGAAACGTATTTAGTTCATTGATCAAAATGAAATTGCAAACACTGGAAAATGAAAACGAGACGATAGGCATCTTGTTATCTTCAAAAGCTATAGTTCAGTTGTTTATGAATCCTTTGGTGGGCATTTTAACATCGTACGTCGGATACAACTTACCAATATTCCTTGGATCAATTCTTTTGATTATAATATCAGTTTGTAAGTAACATACTTTAATTTAATCTAATTGATTATATGTTTATAATATAGACTTCGTAATTTACAATCAACATAATAACGAAATGATAATTAATACAAAACAAAATATGTATTTATAGCTGGTCACATGTACAATAACGACGTCATAACAATATTACAATTGAATAACAATGGTTACATATGGTATTATGAGCCTTAGTTTTATAAAAATATATTTCGTTTTACATAGTAACATCATGAAAATCAAATTGTTTATTTATTTTTCCAACTAACATAGTTTAACAATAGATTATGAAGTTATTAAAATAACAGAAGTTGTTCACTTCTAAGCCGCTCGGTGGCTGTGCAGAAGCGAGACTTCATAATGCAGAATTAATTAAATGAATAACAATAGTAAATTATTAATAAATTGAGTGTATGCGTTTTAAACTTTCAAATTTATAAATTTAAAAATCTTCAGTCATAATAAAACATATTTTTTTTAATTAAAAATATTGATAAATTATAATAACAATAATACAATTGTTGTTTGATCCATGATAATTAATAATAACTCACTTACATTTCAAATACCTGGGTACACACCAAAATTAGGTTAGGCCATAGGTGCTATACCTGCAATAAAAATTAATTTATAACTTTATGAATCATTTATTAATAAATATATCAAAGTAAATTATAATATAAAAATTATGATTATAAAAACCATAATATCATTTTTTTTAAAACAAATTTTTTACATTTTTCACACCAATATGATATATATAAACTACTGAAAAATGTATTTAAGTACATACATTTACATAATAATGATTTATAGTTATTTGTTTAAATATATCAATCAATACATTAATTGGAAAATAACGGTCAAGTTACTGCTTAGTTGTATATGCTATTTTTTTTTTTGAAATGCAGTGTTT
Organism: Myzus persicae; assembly: GCF_001856785.1. Taxonomy (NCBI): domain Eukaryota; kingdom Metazoa; phylum Arthropoda; class Insecta; order Hemiptera; family Aphididae; genus Myzus; species Myzus persicae. Next base: position 427,253 of record NW_019103784.1, read on the forward strand.
GCGTATGGAGAGACTTTCGTTTCGTTACTAGTTGCAAGGAGTCTTCAAGGCACTGCTTCAGCATTGATCAGTGTTTCTGGTATGCCTTGCTACTAGGCAAACATAAATACATTGGACAGATATTTATACATAACAAATTATATTTCAGGTATGTGCTTGATTGCTGATCAAAATCATATGTCAGATTTGAGACGCAGTAAAGTAATGGGTCTAGTCATGGGAAGCATTGCCTTGGGTGTTTTAGTCGGTTATCCGTTTGGTGGCATACTTTATTATTTTGTTGACAAGTCGACACCATTTAATGTTATAATATGTGCTATAACGTTCAATTTAGGTGAGCGAGTTTAGTGTAAGTTATACACAAAAGTGTAGAAATATTATTTATAAATAATAAAAACAGTTAAAATCCCTAGGGGTAACTAGTAAATGGTAATACGTAGCTGAAGTTGTTAGATAATTTGAATATTTCGGAAAACAGTTTGCAGTAAGACAGCTCGACAAAAAAAATGCCAAATTGTAAGTCGTTCCATACTTAAAATTCAGTTTATTAAAGTTTGAGAAAATCAATTAGTAACAGAAATCCAAAGGAAAGTCATTATTTTTATCGGATTTTCGTCCGATTTCGTTATAATTTGAAATCGATATTTCATACAAATGCATTTTGCTTAACGGGATAAGCAAACCGTTTTTTTTTTTTTTTAATTGCAGTAAAAAGAAACTTACTAAGAATCTTGAATAACATTTTCAAGCCATGTATAGTAAGTTGATAGAATTAAAATTACATTAGACGTAAGCACTAAACCTACGTATTTATGTAGATGTGATAAAAAAACAAATTTTTAAATGACTTTATTACATAAAATATTCAGTAGGTATTTAAAATCGCTGACTAGTTAGATAAAAATGTAATACTATAGTGACACTACTAAAATTGTTTTAAGGCTTTTGGGTGGTTAACTGTTTTTAAATATATTATATACAAGTTTTACAGCTCGAATAGTTTGGTTTTTTTTTAAACTCAATTTAAATACGAAAAATTATAAAGACTACACAATACATATACAATTGATAGAGATCATTGTACAAACATTTTATTTTTCAGGTCTACAACTTTATGTTTTTAATTTTAATCTCGTAAAAAAAGTAAGTACCTATTTCACTTAATATATAAAAAATGTTAAAATAAAATCTATGAATATTTATGTACCTAATAGTATCTTATGCCCACCTATAGTATGATGCTCTATCATAAATATAATATATACATGTATTTTAATCAAAATAAAAAGATAAGTTAGATACGTATTTCATTTCAATGATGATCAATGCCAATGTTTCAGAATATGATGCAAACATAAGAACGCAATACATTGATAACAGTAAATTAATGATTTCGTCATTATAAAAAATTTCATGTTAAATGTATATTGACATTGTCGTATAGATGACCTATTAAAATGAAAATGGTTTTTTACAAAAAAGTTAGTTTCAGCTTCAAAGTTTCATCTTGCACATGTTTCAAATTTACTCGTTCAAACACACAACTCGGTTATCCTATTATGACATTTTCTGTCTATCTGACACTTAATTAATATATTTATGAACCAAAAGTTTTTTTTTTTAAAGCAGCTAAATATATATATTGTTTTTCCTCGCTTACCTATAGAAACATTCAGTTTTCATTCATTCTCATTGTCTCAACTACTTGTTCCCTCGTTTATCATCTAGTTTAACTCCTAATCCGTGACCCCAGCTTTGTGTCCTCGGAAAATAACATTTTATATTCCTCGCCAAATTCTTGAGCTTTTTCTACTTTGTCCTCTTCTATTTCATTTCTTATATAGATATAACAAAATGATCATTCTTCTTCGTTTCAGAGTTTAGTTAATCGCTATCTTGATAACTACAATTCCATGGTCTTATATATTAATTTTTATCTCTATTGTACCTACCTACGTATCTAACTGTTTCTCTCGATATCTTATTTGACAACTTTGGTTAATCTTGTGGTCCAAATAGTAAATATTATTTCTATTGTTTTATACATTAGGTAAATTCATTCAAGGAGATATTGCAATTAAAACAAACAAGTAACGATAAACATCAGGTATTTAATCGTTTTATTATTTAGTTATTGTGTACCTATACAATCGTCTTATTCATTGATTTTAGGATCAGATAATCACATTATTGTGTTGTACTTTATTTACTCGTATCTTAAATTAAAATTTGTCTAGTTTTTTTTTTATAACAACATTAATTATTATCATAACCTAGTAAAAACCTACTGCGTAAATGTGTTTTTTGTTTGAACATTTCTGCTGTTTATAGTCTCACTTCAACAATGGCAACTGGAAAGATCTTTTAAAAGACGAGTATATCCTGTTGATAATTTTTTCTATTTGTCTTACGTCATCTGCCATGGCCATTTTGGAACCTTTTCTACCAATTTGGCTCATACAAATCATAAACCCAGAAGTAAAACGAACTCGATGAAAGCCTCAGATACTATTTTGACTTTGTCACAATTTCAGAAATGGCAGTTGGGTACGGTTTTCATTCCAGACAGTCTTGGCTATTTGATTGGCACTAATTTATTTGGCGCATTGTCGTACACAATGGGACAATGGAGAATGGCTATTTTAGCAACTCTACTGGTCGGCATATCCGCAATCATGGTGAGTTGTGTGTCATAGTTAATTCAACAGCTTATAATTACCAAGCAGTGTTGTAAACGAAATGGGTAGGTACCTACCTATAACGACACTGATAACTGATACCGCATTATATCAAGTATTTATCATCCCGTAACATCGTGTTTCAAAAGATTCCGGCTGCCACGACAACGACAGGGCTTGTCTGCCCACATTTCGGTTTGGGCCTGGGTATAGGTATAGTAGACTCTGCTTTGGTGCCCATGCTGGCAAATCTAGTGGACACCAGACATCCAAACGTACATTACGGATCGGTATACGCACTTCAACAAACGGCCGTCAGCCTCGCATATTCCGTTGGTAAGTTATGAGCATACAGTTGTTTTCATAATGACGTGTTACCTATTACGTTTGATTTTCTTTTTTTTTATAAGACCTAATTGGCTTGAATAATATTGAGAACTTACTTCGATATTCCTATTTAAAATCGTGTTATTACCGTACTGCGTATTATAAAAAATATCATACAAATTGTATCCTATTATAATTTATAATATTTTGCCTGTATTATACATATTTGCTTGAGCAAGTGCCCAATATAATTTATGATTTAAGGTCCTATTTTCGGTGGTCAAGTCGTGAAAAGTCTTGGATTCCCGTGGTTAATGAGGACTGTAGGAATCATAAACATATCTTATTGCAGTCTGTTAGTATTTTTAAGTAAAGTTTCGAACGACAAAACAGATAAGGTACGAACAAATAGGTATCTTAGGTAGACGATAGTAACCGTCCATTATGCACTAATCATTTTTTATTTATTTTTGCAGATTAACAACGATACATCTATTCCCGATTATAAGTCCACGAGTGTTGTATCATACTTTAACAAACCTATCGCTTATAAAAAACTCGACGAAATGGATGAAAATAATTGAAATTGTTAGTTATTACTTATATTAGTAATAAACATAAAGCATAATAAGTATTATTTTATAGTTATTTAATATTGATTGCCTATTTTAGTATTAAATTTACATTACTAAGTCATACTGCCTACTGGTGAATGCTTTGAGATAAAATGAATGCCTACATTATGATAAACGCGATAAGACTTTCAAAAAAAAAAATAATTTTGGTAAAAACTGTAGAAATTATCTTTTTTCATTCGGTGAGTTTCCTACAAGAAGAGTATTTACAAAATAACATTGCATTAAAAATTAAAGTTTATTTTTTGGATTATAAGTATTGTAATAATATTATATGCGTTAAAAGTAAAACCTCACTAATTTAAGTGTGAATTACTAAATAGCTGCTTATTAAATAACATGTATATTGTTTGTATATTATGTAATATAACTTTTAAACACTTATTTATACAGATTAATCAAAATATATTATGAAGTACCTACCCAACTGGGTTGTGATTTATTGCAAAAAAAAATCAAAACCCATTCAATAAGATATTATTATTTAACTATTACAATATCAAAATTAATTTATAATATCTAAACCGTTAAAATCTGACTTTACCATTTTTTTTAAACATTCGTTTAAAAATGTTGTATTGAATAGGTATTGTAAAAAAAAGTATAATTGTTAAAATATATATAATATATGTATAGGCATAAATTATAATGGATAATAGGTAGTTGACAACAAGTCACTCCTGTTGCCTGTTTGAAATTGGTCAACTTTCGTCCAAATGGTTGATAACAAATCAATTACTTTGTTTGTTCTGACGTATAGAATTGTGTGTGGAGTGAACGCACAGTAACTTAAAAATAAAATCGGTTTCATTGGGGCTTAGAAATAAAATTGTGTTTCGAACATATGGTTATTTGATTTTAGTTGAAATAATTTAAGATTTAAAACGTTATTACTTGAACCCCTGCTGCAAGTGCATGTAGGGGTACTGCATTAATTTTGTCGGTGTGTATTTCGAGGCATTAATTAAAAACGTTATCTGAAGTTAGAAAAATGTATTGTTTTTATATCATAATTTGTTGGATTTGTAACTTACAAAAAACGATGTAAGCTGTTTTGCACACTCGAATAAACTATTCATTTTTTTCAATCCATTAATATAAACTATTTACCCTTCCTGTACCCTTAATGACTCTTTTCTATACCCTATTCACAACCGACTAACGAGATAATCTGTAACCTTCGGCATACCTCATTTAATTGTGTTTTACTTTCAGTACAACGTAATGAAACCTTAGTTCCTTATTGTCCTCCCAAAATGCCTTGCCAGACATATTGTCATCAATTTTCTCATCCAATTTAGTGCCTGTCACAGTATACCTGTGCGAAGTACCTCATTTATAAATAAATTTACTTAGCTATCTAAAATGTATTTATTTCATTACTTTCGTGGATTACTTTAATATATAAAACGTCAAAAATAATAATTACAGAGATGAATTATGAAAACATACATATTATTATTATACCTAATATATATTATATTATTATGTTATAAAATTAAAATGTCATATTATTATCTATACACTTTATCTAGTTCTAATCAATAATCGACGAGTTTACAACACACAGGTAAATTTATTTTTTATTTTTTATTTTAATATGGGTTTTTAATTATTCGTTCATGAACTACTACACACGGCTATAATACACACAGCTACCTCGTTATCAAAGGATCTTACATTTTCCAGCATCATATTATATTGTACCAAAATATATATGTAAAATACAACTAATTTGTTCTAATTAAATATAAAGGGTGAATTTTAATAACATTCCGACAATTATTTTAAATTTAAACAGTCCGAGAGTGTATAGCGATCGATTTACCCTGAGTGGAGTGGATACTGACTACCAGGAAGGTAAAATATGGTGCAAAAGTTACAAAAGTAAGAAAATATTACCTAGAACAATTTATTCTATTTCGATTAAAACGAATTTTTATGTATACATTAATATATTATAATATGTACAATATACAGTTATACTAAAACCTAACGCTATTTTTCGCGTCATTTGGTACTCAGAATTGCAATATTCAGTAATTGTTTTACTAATAATTTCATCATATTGAGAAAAAAAATACAAAATAACATTTTTTAAATGATTAAAAACTGTCAATTATCTGGCTAATCAACTACATAATAATACAATGTATACATATTAAATATGAATACAAACTAACACTATACAATACATCATTGATTATATAGTAATATAAAAGCAGGAGTCATATTAAAACGAGGACCAGGTTAGGAAACTATAGTAATTTTATTATGCAAAGGCAATGAGACAATTATCTAATTAGTAGGTGCTTATACACTGTACCTAATATGATGTACATTTTAAAACCATAAAATAACTTGACAAATTATTAATGTTATGATAGTAGGCAGTAGGTCCCGGATTTGTGTATGTATAAATGCATAATCTTACACTTGATTTAGAATATTTCGAATTAAATATTTTGAAGTTTCGTTATGCGTTCAGTCCGTCAGTCGCGTTAATTTTTTTCTTAATATTTTCTTAATATTTTTTTCATATAAGTTACATATTTCTAGGTAATTGCATGAAATCACATATTTAATAAACAAGAAATTAAATAGTTTAAATTTGTAATCAAAGTTTGATTTTTGGTCATTGTTAAACGAATATTTACAATTTCTATACAATTAATACAATATAAGTAATACACATAAACTAAGATACAAGGTGGTACAATGAGTACGTTTTGAGTGAATAATTAATTTTAAAATCCCAGCTATAGACTTTATATGGGTAATAGTACCTATAGTCATGCGAGTATACGATATAGGTAATAATAATATAATCGATACGGTTAGCAAATTAAAAATTAAAAACGAACAGGGGGATGCGACAAAATAATGAATTATTAATAACAGCTACCTAGGTAGGTAATATTATCGTCTATCGTCGCAAACGGAGGGTGGTGGTATAATGTGTTGTAGGCCTACATCGGGATCGATAATTTATGGGGGAAATCGTACGAACGTCGTCAAAGCTGGATAACCAGACGAGGGTCGCAGCTGCACCTGCAGGATATTAGAACCTGGTTATCCTGTTGTCGATCGATGGGGGTGAGTCGTACTCGTCGACCGGAGTCAGCGGCCGGCTCCTGGGGATCGACTGTATATGCGACCCGGCCGGCGAGTAGTAGTTGGGGTTGGACTGGCCTTTGAAGCTGGACGACTGACATTTGGGAGCGGCCACGTGGACCGAATCGTACAGGGCCTGAGTAGACCTATAGTTGACGTCCGTTATGCTGGCGCCGCCGCCGCAGCCACCGCCTCCGCTGTGACCGTAGCCGAGTGACGGCAGAGAGCTGGTTATCTGTTCGCGGACGATGCCGAACATCATCATGTACGTGCGCGGTATGAACACGGTGACCACGATCACGGTCGCGGTAGCCGTCAGGCCGACCATCACGCACATGTCGGACCACTGCGTGGGCAGGACGGCGTACGCCGTGGTCCAGCACAGCCAGACGGCGAATACCAGGTAAGTGGCGATAGCGAAACACGCGCCCTCTCGGTAGTTGCGCTTCGACCGGAACACGAACGGAGACGTGATGCACAGGAGCACCAGCAGCAGCGCGTCGTAGGACATGGTTCCCAAAAACAGGGGACCGTCGACGAACACCTGGCACAGATCGGACGACGGCACGACGGCGGCGTGTATGGCCACGAACTGAAGCATGAGCGCCAGCTGCACGCCCACAGTGAACGCGAACAGGGACGTCTGCAGGTAGCCGTTGACGTGGCTCATGAAACTCGAGTCGCAGTCACAAGCGGCGATCATCAAGCTCCGGGCCAGCATGGCGGAGAACACGAACGCGCAGCTGCCCGACGTGCCGAACAGCTTGGCGTAGCACACGGCTTGCCGCGGCCAACCGGCGGCGCTATCGTGCACCGCGTACGGTACGACGCTGGCGTACATGAGCAGCGTGCCGGCCACCAACACGAACGAGAACGTGGGGTTGCCTTCCATCACGTCCTTCTTGCACACGCGCACCAACACGAACGACGCTATGCACGTGGCGCATATAGAGCCCACCGCCGACACGGTCAGCGCGGACGCTATCCACACGTCCTCTTTCCACGTCACAGAAAGCAGTCCGTACGATGGGCCGGCGGGCGCGGCCGTCGGTGTGGGTCTTACCCGGCACGTCGGACACGATCCGTTCGCCTCGCAAACGCCCAAGTACCGTGGTTGATGACCACTGCCGTCGCTCTGCAGCCACAGCCTGCGAGTGCCGTTCGAGTCCTGCGCGTAACTGCCGACCGTCTGGCCACCATCGCCGTATTCAGTCACATGCACTAATGTCACGTTGTACTCGCCGCCGCTGCCGTCCAGCAACAGCAGCCTATCCAGCACTCGACCCACGGTCTCGACGCCGTAATAACCTGCACCCGTGGCTGTCTGGTTTCCCGCCGCCGGGTCGCACGGTCCCGCGGACGAGTTCCGACCGCACTCTTCGTCCACGCCGCCGCCGTCGTCGTCCACATTCCCGGTGTACGCGTCCACGGCGCGCAGCACATCCACGGCCGTCTGTACGAACTGCGTGGACACGGCCTGCAGCTGTTCCGGGGCTGCGGTGGGGACACCGCTATTGCTGTTGTTGCTGTTGTTGCTGTTGACGAACGGACAACTGCCGTACGCTTGAAACACGTACGAACCGGACTTGAAGTCTGAAATTGCAAGAATACCGTGATTTAAACCGGAAATCACTTTGATCGTGGACAGAGGAGTGCTCAATAGGGGAAGAAGGTGTCATATCTCCCTTTTAGCTTAATTTTGTCATTTAAAATATATGAAAAAGTAATTAATGTATATGTATAACGTGGGCTCAGAAGAGTCAAAAATGCATATCCCCCCCCTTCAAAAAAGCTGAGCAAGCCAGATATTTTGCGTTCGTATAAATACCTGGTTTAGGTGGTAACGGTCCGTCCAATGGTATTATAATGAAATGAGATACACGAACGGTCGAAGACGATTCTATAATTGATTTAATCACATTCCTGTTTGTCATGACAATGACTACCAAGGAGTCGTTGAAATCCCTAAAACATCCATTTTGCGAGTAAAATACTAAAAATAACATGAAATAACATTTCAAGTTCACTGGGCAGGTATATAATTACCCCAAGTTATGAGCCAAGACTGTCCTGTTCAAACACAATCTATTGTCTTTGGCAACGGTTTCAAACCTCTGAGCCACATTCAGATCCTGCGCAACTAATACGTCTGCGACGCTTATATTGTTTAGGGTTAAAAACTTTACCGCTGCCTCGGCATGGATGTCGACGTCAATAATAGGTCCTGCCGTTACGATGGGTATGTCCAAACCAATCGACGGACTGATTTTGGCTCGTATGTCTTCAGTAGTATATATGGCTATAAAATTTAATTTAATTTTTTTAAAAAATAATGTTTTTCCTTCGTGGGTATCACTATTGGGTCCATAAATAACAAGCAATTGTTGTAATATTTACCAATCGGTATTGTTGAGTTATTGCAATCTTTGTCGACAACGAACGATATCAATGCTTTTTGGAGATCTGAACTTCGATACGAACACACTTCGTACAAAGTTAATCCTGATAAAATGGACAAAAAAATTAAAATGTGTTGAAACAAACACACTTTAAATAATCGATGACCGCTTATAATAAATCTTCTAATTAGAAGCCTTACGTAATCGAACACCTGAGACTTAAAATATAAATTAGACTTTACTGGGCTATAGATCAATAATAGCGGTATTGTCAAGACTTCAATAGAAGAATCCAAAATTCAAAATCACCTCCCTCGAAACGGCCACCGCTAAGGATTTAATTGTTTATTGTGTGTACCTATTGAATTTCTAACACCACAAAGCTAATGTTATTGTACTATTTAGACAATTAAAATGAGTACGATTTATTGTTTCCTAATTATATACGCCGAACTAAAATTATTAATGTACGTATATTTCTAGCTAACTCTCATGAGAAATCATTTTTGAAAATGTACTACCTTTAATGTTTAATGTTTTTTCATATACAATGAATAATAAGTACCTATCGTATAGTCTAATAAATCATATTATTATACTATTATATAGCCAAATAAATTATAGGTTAATATACCATGCATAATTATAATGTACATTGCATGTAATGTATATTATATTTTATCAAAATGTTTTGACTATTATTCTAAAAAAACTATGGTTGTATTCTGCAACTTTAATGTGATCATAATATTGTACTATTGACATAATACTATACAATATTACATTATTCTAACAACATTTTACTATCATACTCAATGATACAAGAATAAAACTACGAGGCGTGTCCAGAAAGTAAGTGTACTCAATTTTTGTAGGTTTCAAAAAAATTTATTAAAAAAAAAAAATAACGTGGTTACATTAATATATTTGTGGGCTATTTTTCTACATAGTCACCATTTCTTTCAATGCAGGTTGTGAGACGGCAGATTAATTTTTTTATGCCTGCCTCGTAGAACTCTGCCGCCATCTCCTTTGTCCACTTGTCGACCGCCCCCTTCACTTCCTCGTCAGCTGAAAATTTTTTTCCACCCATGTGCTTCTTCAGGGAAGTGAACAAATGGTAATCTGAAGGCGCCAGGTCGGGGGAATACGGGGGGTGGTTCAAAACATCCCATCCAAATGAGTCCAACAATTGCTTCGTGACATTGGCCGTGTGGGGTCTGGCGTTGTCGTGCAGCAGGCAGACTCCGCTCGTTAACAGACCCCTCCTTTTATTTTGAATAGCTCTCCTCAATTTTTTTAGGGTCTCACAATATCTTGCTGCGTTGATGGTCTCCCCCTGAGGTAAATATTCAATCAAAATGATGCCTTTGAGGTCCCAAAACACTGATGCCATGATTTTTTTGGCTGAAATGGTGGTTTTTAACTTTTTGGTTGAGGGTGAAGTGGTGTGACGCCACTGTTCGGACTGTCTCTTAGTTTCAGGTGTATAGTGTGCAACCCAAGTTTCATCTCCAGTAACAATAGACTTGAGAAAATTATCACCGTCCAGTGCATAGCGTTCCAAAAACTCTCTAGAGGCTTGCACTCGATTCAACATGTGTTGTTCAGTAAGCTATTTTGGAACCCATCTTGCGCACAGTTTATGAAATCCAAGTGTTTCTGTGATTGTTTCGTGGAGCAGAGACCTTGACAGTTGCGGAAACATTGCAGAAAGTTCATCCAGAGTCAATCTGCGATCGTCACGAACCGCATTCTCGACTTTTTTCACAATGTCGTCAGTCAAAATCGACGGTCTCCCACTCCTCAGACCGTCATGTACATTCGTACGGCCGTTTTTAAACTCCCTACACCACTTGTATACACTGGTACGATTCATATGGCCTTCACCATAAACGGTTCGTACCTCATTAAAAATCTCATGTGGAGATTTTTCCTTCGCAACAAGGTAACGGATAACGGCGCGGATTTCGCACTTGGCGGCAGACTCGATCGACATGTTTAACAAGAAAAATTCGTGAGACTACAGTTTACAACGTACTGAACTCGTTCTGGTCTTGTTTTAAAGGTTAGGAGTAACGCTATACGGCAGTGTAGCCAACATAGTAAAAAAATATTTCCTATGGCCGTGAGAGCCTCAGTACACTTACTTTCTGGACACGCCTCGTATAAGTTTAATAGAATTGCATTTTGTTTTTCTAATATGCAGAAATTGAATTACATTTATCTCTTAAAAATCATTTCATTTTTTAAAATTAATTTGAAAAAATATGTTGTATACAAATGGACACAACAAGTATTCAAATCAAACAAAAACGTATGCACTAATGCACTATTAGTCAAATAATACAAATATAAAAAACTTTTATTTGTTTCACATATTGATGATTATCCGTATACTTGTTATGTGTACTTGTGCGCTTATAAAATCTAAAATTAATTAATTAAAAGTAAAAACCTCACTGATTAGTGCCATATTTACCGGAAATTTTCGGGAACTCATAGTAAACAAAAATTAACCGTTGTATACAAGTATAAAAAACGTGCATATAATTGTACACCGATCTCATTCGGTGGGTATTTAACGAATACATTATAATTTATAAGTTATACTGTCGAGTATTTTACTGGTAGTAGGGTTCAACGTCTTCGACAGGAGAATACGTCCAAACATTGGGGGTTAAGTGATATGGACAGTTATTTTGGATTATACCGCATAGGTAATTATTAATAGTGTGATAGAGAGACGAATTCAAATTTCAAAACGATTATAAATTAATGGAAAAGGAAGAGCTGATTATGGCCTGATCTGCGTCATGATAGTAGCGACATTTCAACGTCTAAATATTTAATCAAAACACTGAACCACAAGCAATGGAATATTACTGGATAACATAATATCTTATACGTCGTATAACGTGTTCACCATTAGTGTTGTATAATATAGAAGTTTAAATGAGATGAGAACCATTTGGTCTGCCGGATATTTGTATTAAGTATTTGTATGAAGTCGTTGTAAGAAAATCTTTATTATGGGGGTAACGGCTTATCGTTTCAATGGATGACTCAAAGATTCAATGTACAGGCTGGTAGAAATGAATTCAACGTATTTATTTATGTGTCAATAATCATATTGTATGCGAATACAGAAAATGTATAAGTTGCATTGAGTTTTTTTTCCGACGAATTAAAAATGGGATTGAGAACAGACATTAACCATAACGAATGACAGAAATATTATTTACTAAGAAATTACCTAACCTCTATTAATGATATAAATGGACCAGAGACGTAGCAAAGGGTTGAACGTGTAAGTGAAGGAAAGTTTAATGGGGATTTTTTGCATCCGTGGGGATATTCCCCCATACAATATTTCTGGCTGTGCCACTGTAATTTACTATGATATGTTATGATAATTGTCACTTAGGTACAAATTCAGTGCCGTAGCAAGAGCCAGGCCCGCCCCTGGCATAAAACCAAATTTGAGCCCCCCTCATCCAATTTTATCTACTATCATAAAATACTCATTATTAAAAAAAAAGCTCTGTTAATTGCAGCACAAGTACATCTTTATTTTATTATTAACTATACAAATTGCTTTATTATATATTATAATTAAATAATAATAACAAACTAAATAAAAATGTATCTTTTTGTATTAAATATAGACATTTTTATTTTATGATTTATTATTAATTTATAATATTTTTTTTAAATTTAACTTCAATCAATTAATTTTTAACTTTCTAGCATAAAGAAAATAATATGAAATATTTATATTTTATCGTTATCTATTTACTTATTTATTTAATTTTAGTTTTAATTTAACTGAAATGTAAGTCAATATAAAACAATTTATATTTTACTATTGGTTATTTATTTTTAATTTTCAATTATTCAAATATATACACATATATTTGTGGATTTCATTACGTGTAATATTTTATGGAATTAAAGCCATTCAAATAATAATAATAAAAAATAAATATAATCTAATTAAATATTGCTTATAAATAAGGCTTTTAAAACTTCAAGTGTCCACTACAATGAAAAAAAGCAAGTATGATCAACTAAATTTAAATGTTGATATTTTTGTAATCAGTAGATCATGTTCTAAGTGGTGGTGTTTATATCGTAGTTTAAGTCGATAAAAAGAAAAACATAATTACATTAGTACGTATATAAAAGTGAAAAGATTTTAATCGTATTATTTGTTTGTAACATCTTCAAGTCTTACATTTGTTTACACCTTGGGTAGTACAAAAAACATTTTTATTTTTAATATATTTATTTGAGTATTTTCAAACTCAAAATATCGAATTTTGGCCAACTATTTTCATATTTACAGATAACAGCTGAGATTGTTTTTGGTTTGAATAGGTAGCAAATATTGATATTAGTCATGTGATATATGTATATTGTATATGTCAAGATACGGTTTTCAGCGGTCGGGGGCAGTGCTATATAAATAAATACCCTATCGTGGTTCCAATATGCGATTGCGTGTCGAGAACCATGTTGTGATTACGCTAAAAATAAACGACAGATTTTTATTTTTGTAAATTATCATATTTGAATTGAGAATGCCACTCGATGAAATTGCGGCTTTCGTATAATTGCACCCCTGGCAAATGCCATCTTGTCAGTGCCTAGCTATTGTGTGTTGTATTTTTTTTTACATACCCAATGTTATGCCTGGGATGTAATGAATCGAATTTAGTATTTGTACGACGGTGGCTACCATTTCCATCGAATGGATACCTGTAGACGTGGGGCCCGAACATTTCTCGTCATAAACATCAAAGAAACCTGAAACACGTTAATTAAACGCATAAATTATTCACATGTCCATAATTTAAAATTTTAAAATATGTTGTACAATTTATTTACCAGTTAACAGAAGATCGCCATTCGTCTTAAAAAAGCTCATGGACAGTCCATTTTGATTTTGTTCGCATTCTAAATTATGCGTCACACCCACCATGCACACTATTAAAACAGCTGACAGACTTATAGCTAACTGCATGTTATCTGTAACAAGTGAATTTGTTTCATCAAACACGTTAGGCATCAATAATTTCAATAACTTTAATTTATATCTAATAATTAATTTGTTGATAGTTGTTGAAAAATGATGAAAATATTTTTTAATTGTTCTATTTAAAGAATCATGGTTTTTAAAAAACACTACATCGTTACATTTAATAAAGTCAGTACCTACTAAAATAAAAAATACAACTGGTGAATTTTTCTGTAGCTGGTAATATATGGTTAAAAAATTGTTAAAATATTCCTAGGTTAAGCAAGACATTTTGTATAGCATTTTTATGTGTTCAGATTGTTGCTGCTCTATAAATGTGAATTCGGTGTAAAAATTTGATATTCTTACCAGTTCAAATAAATATTTCTGAAGTACGTAAACCTGAGTTAGATGCTAAATATTTATTTGAACTGGTTTACTGGTGTACCAGTTCAAATAAATATTTTTAAGTGACATAATAATTTAAAATTAAGTAACATATGATGCTGTAATGGGTTAGCAACGCGTCACCGACCAATATCACCCATCGTGGGATCTTAAGGCTAATCACACTATGCCTTGCTAATAGCTGTTGTAGGTATCTAAACATATTATAGATACTAATGAGAACACTCAACACACATTATCTTATATCAATTAATTATGTGACAATATTCAGAGGGCTTGTAAAATGTAATCTGACAAATTGTACCAAGTTGCTGTAGTGTAATGAAAACTGTAGTATAAGTGACTCGTTTCAATGCTTGCAAATTTAATTACGACACCGCCAACCCTTACTATTCTCTAATCCAATAATAATACCTGTATACGTGGTATAAGTACCTACTGTGTACAATGTCGTACACCTACGTATTCTGCAGGCTTCTGTTTTTACTTACACACAACGTAATTTGAAATAATTAATAGGTAGGTATTATGTTGAACTAAAGTTTAAGGCGACGAGTTTTTGTCTGTATATAGATTCTAAAATGTATAAACGTATAACTTCCCAATATACGAAATTACAGTAACTCCAAGTGTGCCGCTATTGCAGGTATTTGTAACACATTTATGAAATTATTTCAGATATTTAGTAAAAATAGTCCCATATGAAAAACGTCCAGAAAATAAATTATAAAAAATAAATCATGAAATAAATTTAAAAAAAAAAAGAGAAAATGTTCAGAGCTATAATATAACTCAAATATTTTGAAATAGCATCAGTAAAATATAAATCATTTGAACATATTTTTTTTTTTTAAATATCCATCTCATTCTAACCTTTTTTTACACCTAATAATATATCAATTACCTAGTGGAATAAAAATTTAAGGAATATAAGTTTTGGTCATTATGTTACAAATATTATTTCAACAAGAGAAAAATAATAATTAATAAATTGGTAGTATGTTTGCAATACATAGTGCAGGCATACCTACTAAATGTAATATTCATAGTAATGGGAATCTCAAAATCTAATCAGTATACCTATAGCTCATATAACTTTGAAATATTACTATACACGCAACATTGCAAAATTATAATATATAATATATGTGTGGATTTGTGTACTTATGTAAGTGTGTAATAATATTCAAGATACAAGAACGTAATTTCAATACTCAGTAATATAGTTTAATTATACAATGTTTAACTCGAACGATAGAGCTCGCATTAATAATATAATTTCAGATCGTAAATACGATTCAAAATAATTAACACCCATTCGTATAAACTTAATGTCTTAATAATATATACATATTACATACTCTATCTCTATCCATAATATAGACCCACATTTATTTATTCATGCATAATATGACTCCAAGTTTAGACCGTAATATAATGATATATTTTATTTTTAACAAAAATCACTAATAAGTGAAATAAAATGAAATAATATTTTTTTTTTTAAACACTTAGCAAATATGGACAATATGTAATAAATATTATGTAATTATAACATAAAGGTTTTAGTTTTACCTATAAGTAGCATAAATATTTGAAATCTAGAACCACTAATATTATAATATATATAATACTCATTATTCTATTTCTGCAACCGCACTTCGAGTTTCTTTTTAGAAAGTCCAACCAGAGTCTAGCCGTTTAATAGTCACGTATCCATACTCGTACAACAGTGCTACTCCACCTCTGAAACTAGTGCATTGACATTGATCGTTCTCATCAGCCCTCGGCAATGTGGCGAATAGCCTGTGTTTCCCCGCACTCGCAGATTGGAGATTGAATCATAACCCATTTATGTAAAATACGATTAATCCAGTCTTGGTCTGTCTGATCACGATGTTAAGACTTTATGGCTTCTCATTGAGCTATTTTTAGGTCAGAGCCTGGGACTATGCTAGCACTTGGCAGGAACACTAAAGAGGAATTTGAAGGCTTGAGTTTGTCCAACGGTTCACCCACATAATCTCCTTTGTAATCAACTACCAGCTATATTATGTCACGAAATCAAACAGCAGAAAACCAACGGTCAGACATCATTGGACCTTACCTGACACATGCTCTGAAAAAATAGCTCTTCTCATATGCAAGCTACCCTAGTCCTTGCGCCTCCTCCTCCTCTATCCCCAAAGTTAAGATCTCATAAACGTGCTTATACGAATAATCAATTTTACCTGACTTAAAAATGTACTTAGTACCTACCTATTTATTTAAGATTTGTTAAACTCTTTTGTTGTTTTATTTTATTGAGTAAAAATATAAATATGTAAGAAATTTTATCATAGCAATTTAAGTAGGTATAAATTTTCAACAGATTGAATAAACCTAAAGAGATCTTTAATCTTGCCACATCGTTCGAAACAAACATATCCTACGATGGTTGATTAAGAACACCTAATAAATTACCTATAGGTAGGTACCTACATTAACTAAATTATCGTCGAAAAAAGAAACAAGCCCCCTATTATAAGGAGATCGCGGACAATTCACCGCGTGATAATTCATCGTGCGACTAGAAACAGTAAAACGAAGTATTATTAGTAAATTAATACCCAATAAATAAATTAATTACTGTTGGTAGATATAAATGTTTGAAGCTTTAATTACTAAAAAGTTGTCTTTAATTATATCCCACTTCGTATCTATAAACCAACATGGTTTCAGACCCAAAATGTCAATTTTTACTAATATTTTACTTTATAAGACGAAAATCCTTTGGGCCTTAATTCAAAGTGTTCACTGGACACCATTTATATAGACTTTCAAAAAGCGTTTGATAAAGTAAAACATAATATTCTTTTGTATAAATTATCTTATTTTGTTATTCATGGAAAATGTTTTAATTGGTTAAAATCTTATTTTTGTTCTTGCACCCAGGTGGTTAAAATAAATAGTTATGTTCCTAATGATTTTTTGGTTAGTTTTGGTGTTCCTCGAGGGTCACACTTAGGTCCCCTCTTATTTATATCATTTATTAATGATTTACCTTCAATTTTTTGATAACTCATTAATTGATATTCTTTTATTTGCCAATGATTCTAAATTATTTTCAGTTATTAAATCACCAAATAATGCATTAAAATTAAAATCAAATTTGGATAAATTTGTTGATTGGAATCGTGTTAATCACATACCATTAAATACAAATAAGTGTAGCTTTAGAACGTTCTCTCGTATAAATAATTTAATTACCCACATACCCACAATATTGTATGATTGATAATTATAATGTTACACGAGTTACTATTCCATTAGAGACTTATCTTTAATTTAAATTTTGATTTTTCCGTCCATACTAACACCTTTATTAAAAAAGTTTTCAAGATGCTAGGATTTACTAATAGCACGATTAATTTTGAAAATACCGAAACATTGATAACATTATATTTTTCCCTGGCTAGGTCTCATCTTGAATTAGACCAATAATGTCTGGTTACCTCACTATTTTTCACATACTAGTCTTATTGAAAATGTTTGGTATAAATGTTTAAAGCTATCATGTTTTAGATTAAATATATTCATTTCAAGAGATTCATATAATGTACAGATTACCCAATTGGGGATCGTCTTATGTGACTTAAAGAGAAATGTTGCGGATATTATGTTTTTATATATGACTATTATGAAATGGTCTTATTTATTCTCCAAAATTATTATCTCTCATTGGTTTTAATATACAAACTCATGGATTAAGAAAATCCAATTTATTTCATGTTTCACTTTGTAAAAACAAATATACTTCCATAATTCCATAATTCCTCCTAGATTTTCCCAAGAGCTCTGTCTTTGGCGAACTGTATAAAGGATCATATTAATTTTTTTGGTATGTTGCGTTATGTATTTAGGCAGAAAGTTTATACGGCCTTAAATTTACTTGTTTAATTATTATGCACCTCTTGGTTCTATTATAACTATTTATTGTTAATTTAACAATTTATACTTTTATTATATAATTTATTCTTTATTTCGCCGTTTACTATTTTCATACTTACTAATTTTACTCTTTTAAATTTTTATCTAGGTATATATATACAATATACTATAAAATAAGCTGAAACTGTACTCACATTTATTGAATTTGGCTAAAGGGTTTAAAACTCGTTTATTATTATACACAAAGACATATATAAGATATTATATTTGATATTTCCTTAGGAAATTTATATTTTTAAATCCAATTTAATAGAGGTCTTTATTATAATCATTAAAATATATTATGATAGTGATTGATGCGCGTGTAAGTAAGTAGGTAAGAAAGTTAGTATGTATAATAGAAATTCGGAAAAAATAGTGGAAAAACTAGAAAATAGAGTTTATAGTGATTAGTGGGAAAATTACTAGGTAGGTAGTTGAAAATAAATGCCTCTCCTTCTTTTCCAGTAAACACACTTTGTAATGTATACTCAAGATAACCCGTGAAGATTTACTAATTCAATGGGAAAAGGCAATGTGTTATAGTTTTGTATAGACTGAGGAGTATAATATATATGCTCTCAACACTTATTAATAAATCTTCATGGGACACCTATTATATTATATCGTTATTGTATCGGACTCGGGCGGAAATTTTCCCACGGCGAATTTTCAGCGCGGCTCTTATATACATCACGGTCACTTAAAAACAAATGTAATTACTTACTGCAACCCTAACACGCTTTCTCAACTAACATATTTTAGTTCAAATAGTCATACATAGGTATATAAAATCTACTCCGTATACTTAATGATAATGGCACTAGTTAAGACACAGTGTGTATCATATTATATAGGCGTTACCCTGTCTCAGCCATTTCGTACCATATAGTGTGTATAGCTAGTGTTAGCGGCCAAACGACTTAATATCATATTAGCTATTGCCTATTACCATAGCTGTTTCGAGTTTCGACTAAGTCCGTGTGGTTATAATTAGGGTTTTCCCGACATTATAGGTAAGTATCTAGGTAGGTGTGTATGCAAATATTTGGACATCCCATCACGACATTATACCGCTACCTATAAGCTTGCCTTACATTTTGCAAGACTATCTGCAGTTTTATAACGCACAGTATGTTATCAGATTGGTATACAACTTTTTAAACCCAATAATCGAACATCTTCAACAGACTTGTATGTGCTTTGCAAACGCTCTCGAGTTCTAGAAATATATTTTAAACATGTACAGAAATATTATACATGTAGGTACTTTATTTTATCTTTATAGTTTACTAAGTATCAATATACGCATTATGTAAAAAAACCACTCCCGTTAAATAAATATGGGTGCAAACAGTATTTGAGATTTTGGCAGGATTAAAACTCAGATCAAATGCCGGACTCTTAAGAGTCTTTTCTGGTATTGCAAACCTCCCCTAACTACTTAGCACCCAACAAAAAATGTTAATGTGTAAAATATTCAATTTTTGTTGGGTTCTGGTCACTGGGCTATACGACTGTTAGGGGGCTTGCTCTCCCCTGTAATTTGCGTCAATGATAGTTATGTAAATATTTGAAATCGTTTTTTTTTTTAATTCACTATCTGCATTTTTATTGGTTGTCTGTCCCAAATCTTGATGTAAAAAAAATGATCAAGTCACGGGTCGGCGCCACTGAGTTATAAATCTACTGTCTACATAAATCATATTAGAAAAGTATAAAACGAATAATATTTCCAACGAGGAAAAGCAATTTTAATGAAGACTAAATTCACCGTAATAATAAACTAAAAAAAATACATGTAACTAAAATTAAGTATAATCTTTGGCGCAATAATTATAAAATATGAGCAGTAAATGGACAATATTCCACTCACCATTTTTGATGGAGAGAATCCCCTCAAGCATAAAAACCGCAAACGAGCATTACCTCTATTTTTTGCACGGTAGATAGGTCGTATTACCCATTAATAATTTGAAAAATATCATCTCCGTAAAATCGTTTTTGAGTAGCTTAGGTAGTAACTAGTAATAAATAATACATTTTTAATCTAAATAAAGCTCTGCTGTGTGTACTGTCTAGACTCTAGACTACCAATTAGGCACGAACTATAAGTCGTTTAATCATAATATATTAACAATAGTTGCATTATTTTAATAACATGCACAGTTATTAGTTATTACAGTCATTGCGATGTTGAATAAACTATAAACATTTAGTAATAATCTTTTTAATTTGAAAGGCTGAGACGCGATTAAGCATAAAATATCTTTTTTTGAGACACGTTTGAGCAAAATGGTCGGCGTATCAAAAGAAATCGGAATACAAAAGAAAACCTACACAGATGAGCATAAAAAACTCTGCAACGTTGTCATTTTCAATTTTGAACTGCATTATATAAAAATATTTAACTATATAATTATAATAATTCAAAATATAACGTGTCAAAAAAAATAACATGATTGCATAGTCAATAATATAGTCACGTTATAATATTATATAGATCTGTTTGATAATAATAATTATTATTATTATTATAGTTATGCCTTTGAAAATAATAAAATCAAAATATCTATAAATCAATAATAGTCAATAATATAGTAACATTATAATAGTATATAGATCTGTTTGATGATATAATAATGATAAAATATTCATGCTTTCTGGTTACTACCTATCGTGAAGTTGAAATTTATAATAATAAATTAAATTCATATGCCTTGGTATCTGTTTCCAAGTTAACTTAAATATATTAATAAAGATTCCGTATTCTTACGATTTAAATATTGGTTGAAAGCTTGAATATTAGATCCGGAACTAATTTATTAATCGATAACATTGTCGATAAATCTGGGCTCGGCTCAAGACTCAAGTCTGATATCAAAATAATTAGTGTAATATTACTTGAGAATAATAAATTACAAAATGTCGGTAACGTAAATATTGCAACATCACATAAAATATTCTATGCTCAATCGTGTTGCTAAAAAGGTATATGTTAAAACTTTTTATGCTCGATCTTGCTTAACTGATTTGAAATGTGTATGTCATTGGTCACCTACGTACCTACTATGTTTTAAGACGTAAATAGGTATCAAAATGATTTTTTTTCATATCGATTCAAATAACGCTTTAATTCAGAACACTCTTTAGTTTCTAACAATTTCATAATAATTTTTTAAGAACATGATTTTATTCTATATACATTTAATTCATATACGACTTGATGTCGTATAACTCCTAATGATTTTGTTTTTTTTTCTATTTATTTAATCAATGAAACCACAGTATGATGTATAGGTACTACCGGGTATTTAAATTAATTTAAATTTCGACTTGACATTTCATAATATGGGTATATAAAATCTAAATACAATATATACAGGTACCATATACCGTACCAATCTGCAGAGAGGCGGCCATAAATAACATGAGTGACAAAAGAAACAAGTCGTACATTTCAATAAAATATCTTAAGAAATGAGCTTTTATATAGGGTCTGCGCGTTCGATGAAGAAACTGAGCGCACGCTGCAGTGTGGAACTGTAATGTTAAAGACGTTGGATATCAATTAAAATAGGCTTTTTATAATTAATATATAACTTTGATGATAAAATCAAATATTTATGGCCGAATAAGTTATAGAATAGCTAGAAGACTTGACCACAATAATACAACTCTACATACACTCAGTCTCTTACACGGGTGAAATAAACCCGAAAAAAGGTAGAAAGTAGGTAACCGCTCTATCTGTTGTAGAGTTGCTCATGTCGAGTATGTGCCTCGACATTGATTAAGTTATTGAAATGCGTATGTGTTCAATTTTAATTCAATGATGACCCATTAAATGTGCTAAAAACGAATTTGAGCAAATATAGGTCCCCAGCCTACATTTAAAAAGTTCCTATATTATTCATAATACACGTTTTTTGATATTGTTGTTAAAGTAATTTATTTTACTACTTACAGTTGGTTGATTTAATTTTTGACGAAAGCATTGCATTTATTAAATTATTCACAATCAATAACTTATAGTAAATTGCTAAAGTATTATATACATATTTATATAATGTATAATTGTTATTGAAGTTTTAGTCAATGCCTTACAAAAAAATGGTCTGAATAGACTATGAATCATAATGTAAATAGATGGGCATAGATAATAGTTTAAAATAAATTTAAATGTTTTGAAAATGTCATTGTAAAAAAAATATATATAAGGTAATATAAGTAAAAGCCTCATGTCAAAATTATTTAAACAAATAATATTTTTGAATTGCAGCAAAATAACTATTATTCTTAGTAGTTTGAACTTCAGATGCATATGATTACATATTTTTTAGATTTACTGGTTTTAGTCTTTAGAATACCTAAGCTACTGATGAGAAACTTTGTATAACATTTCAAAGCCTAAATTATTTAAACTATTATAGATTTTTAGTTACAAAATAATTAACAATTTGACGAATTTTAAACTTCAAAAACTTCAAATACTTTTTTTTTTAAATTGTGCCCCTGTATTATCATTATTTTAGAAATAACATTAATAACTACTTAAAAGGATTAATAAACTGTATACCTGTACTATACTTCAAGCTTTTTGACCAAGCAAAAATTGTTTTATTTGCATTCATTGGAAGAAAATCGAAAATGTGTCATGTCTATTAATAGCTCAAAAAGAGTCAATTCATTTTAAAAATTATACCATGTATAGAAAATGTTAGTACAAACATTTGGTTAAAATTTCAGATATCTAAGGTTATTTGTTTTTGATTAAAGACAAAATAAGAAAATAGATTTTGCCTGGTTCTAAGTATCTGCCTACTTGAAATTTGCCATCTTGACCTACCAAAAGTACCAACTAGATCCAATTTTCTACAAGTGGCCACTTTCAAAATTGAATATCGAACCTCTTTATAAATTACATATCATGTACACTGTACACATGTCCCCCTCAAAAAAAACAATAAAAAATTCATAGCTACGCTCAAAATCTAAAATATAAACAAAAAATAATAATATCAATGACTTACTTTTCACTTGCGATGACAATAATATTACGATATAGGTAGTAGATACTATATCATTTATAAGATCAGGACTGTGGCGTAGCCAATTATTCGGAAACCGCTAAACGCTCGAACTCCACCGAAGACACCTGCAATCACCTCAAGACCGTGAACATATTCCGCTTGGGTATTATATTATAGGTACAGCGTGAAGGTACCATTGGGTTAGTACCTAATTATAATAATTCACAACGACGAGTCCTATACAGTATGTACCATGTGCGGCTCGTTATCATCGCAGCCACGACATCGCGGCAGGTCGTGGAGGAGCTGCACGGCTGTCTACTAAAGTCGGAAAGTGTACCAATAATACTTAGGCGTATAAAAGACGCGTCTTTTCGAAGCCGCACAACTACACAATGTAAACTTAATAATGTAAAATATTATGGTTTATATTATCATGATGATTTATGATGCGGATGTACATAATGTCTTGTAGAGCTCGCCAAGACGACTTGGGTGACCCTTAAAACAATAGTCAGGTACGACATACACACGCGCACCGCACATACATGCATTATGGGGTCGTAGCGGCGGCGGCGACGTTGAACTGCACGCGAAGCCCTACCAAAGGTACCTACGCGATTATCTCCGCTACCCCCAACCCTTCCTTTTATTTTTCTTCCCCTTAACAGCGCCGTTCGAGGGTAGGTAGGAAGGTACCTATATACCACCGCCTGAAGCAATCCAATAAAAGCAATCGTGGCACTCCGTCCCTCGGATCCATCCCCACTCTACGACCACGCTATACTGCAAGACCACCGTTTCCCCGCTCGCGACTCTTATGTATGTGTGTAGTAGGTACCTATACCTATAATATTATTATGATAATATGATATAATGCAGCACTGCTGCACCTGCCACGACCGTCGGTCGACACACTCGGCTGGAGGTAGGTAACCACGACCACGTAATTCCATAATATAATATAATATAATAACAATTATATACATTATTATACATTTATACGTCACCTGCGCGTAGACGACGGACGCTAAGCTAAGCTATTGGCCCACGCGAGGGTCGTGACTCGTACGATCGGAATCGCATATGAATATAATACATCTATATATCATATAATATACTTACCCCTCCGTATAATATGCGTACCGATTATTATTATTGGGCTGCAGGGATATATTATATGATAATATATACCGTGACGTGCAGCTATAAATTTAGACGGTAGGTACCGCTTAGTCATATTATGCCCATCAGACGATCAATAAGTGCATGGCTACCGCAGTGGTTAAAATTTCGTTACGAAACAACAAAAATGAATTCACTGTATGTTTACGTTAACTACGGCCGGTTGGTTTGTTATTATTTTTCGACCCTTTTCCACGTGGTCAAAAAACGTGATATAGGAGTAGGTAAGCAAGATTTATGGTCCTCCTATGGCCTTTTGGCCTCTTATGGGAGGGGAGAGGATTCAATTATACATGATTTGTTTATCGGAGTTTAAATGTGGCAATGGGTATCCGAGAAGCTTTTGAAAAAAAAGAATGAATTTTGGGTTACCGACCGCCAGGGTAGTGTATACCTGCAAGTGCATTAAGATTTTAAGACTATAAACAAATTAAATCATAAAATTGACTTACCTTTGAGATTATTATTGCAGTATTGCTTATTGGTACGATATAATATCACTCTGACCTTACAATCATGTATATAATGGGCTATGAGGATTTGATACTGTGATTTACCGCCTTTTTCAAACATTAGCACGACGTAGGATTGATTTTAGACGTGTTTTTCGCCAAACGTACCAATTCATCTAATGAAGCGATAAAAATTTTAAAAACCGATTTGAATTTGTCGTAAAGCCGATACTTGCGGTCGACTTCATTATTATATTATTCTACAAATTACTAAATCCGTTGTATTAAAGAATTGTCAAATTTCAATTTTTAAAGAAGTTAAAACCAAAAAATGTGGGAAAGTCGATCTCAAGTAGACTTGACGACAAATTCAATTCTGTTTTCAGAATCCTTATCACTTCACTATAATATATCAATCGGTAGGTTTGGCATATAACACGTCTAAAATTCTATACCGTGCGTCCGCAAAGATGGAAAACCACGGTATCGAATCCCTGTAATAGAAATGAATGTACCTATAACGAACAAGAGAGGAAATAAGAAATCAAATTATAAATTAAATTATTATTTCGATTTCGCCGATATGCCGGTACAATAATAGACACACACACTAACAAATCCACAAGCGACAGCTAGGCCATAAAACAAAGAAAATTTACTAATAACGATAAACAATATTTAATATCTACACAGAAATAATTTTTGTCCATAATAAAATGTCTATTCTTATACCTACTTACCTCTTCGAACAAAAATTTAAAGTTTTTGAAATTCCATCGTATTTTACAAATACTTTATTTTATGCACACATTACAATTTTCATAACGTATATATTTTTCATTCTAACCATTTCAAAAGATTTTTTTTCGTCCTGGGGTTGGGAATTCTCCCCGAAAACCCTCCACCCTTTGTACGCCACTGAAAACAACTTTTAACAATTTTACCTAGGTTTTACTATCCAGTTTGATTAGAGTTATTGTTATTACTTATTAATTATTACCTACCTATTCAGTTTCTGTTAGACTATTATAGACGTTATAGTAATATATAATATAAATATTTATTGTTCATATTATTTAACTTATTGTCCAACATTTAAGTTTTATAGTTAACAGGGACGTCGTCCAGAACCGCACACTTACGACTTACCATTCATAACCGCACATTCTACTCCATTCATTACCCCACGCATTTTGTCTATTGTCAAAAATGGAATTTCGGAAGGTCGATTATTCAAAACCACACACATTTATTGATATTAAATAAATCACCATAAAAATAATTAAATTTAAAATTTTATAATTTCAATAGCTATTAACTAAAAATTATTTTATTTGCAATTACCTACCTAGTTCAATACAATATAATATGAAAAAATAAATTGTTTGACTGGAATAAATCTGTAGATAATCCCGAAAGCTTTATTTTATTTTATTAATTTTTATTATTTTGTAATTATTTTGATTAAATATAATCGTAAAACAATTGTATAGAAGCGACATTCGACCACATAACATAATTATAAGTTATAACTTATAAGTTAATGTTATAACACTGGTGAACGGTTCTAATTTTCTAAACGATTAGGTACCTATGTGATTTTAGATACCTAAATAGACGCTTTACGCCGTTACTTACTGTTGAATATCAGTTGTGTCTCGTGTGCGGTATTGAACTGTATAATTATTTGGGAACACTGTGCTGAACTGATGTATATGTATATTAAGTGTGCGGTTTTGAACGACGACTTTTTTTTAGAAGTGTGCGATTATGACGACCACCGGTTGGCAGTTAATACCGATAGCCCAATCCGCGATCCGTCCCGGGGGTGTTCTTATATAAATTTATAGAACCGGTTAGGTTAATGTGAAACGTTTGTACGTGTATATTTGCAACAGTCCACGAGCATAGTAGCATCATTGATTATAAATACTAGTATTTATAATCAATGGTAGAATCCAACTATTGAAAAATAAAAATGGACATTTCAGCAAATGAAACAATATTAACTTATGTAGGAGATTCGAGTAGTAGGAAAAAAACTAAGACAAAATGGTACCTACCGTAGAAGAACATTAACCAATTGTATGTTTACAAATACAAGTGGACAAAATCGGCGTGGGACATTCTTTGACGTCCGTAAGTCATAAGTCATAACATAAGAAAAAGGAGAGATAAAAATAATTAATTATTTTTAATTATTTTATTATCTATAATAATTATAAGCTATTGTATTTAATATAACTTTTTTGACTTATTAATTAATTAAATTTATTATACTTTTATTTATTTACCTAATTAATTTAATTAAAAACTTATTTTAGACCTTTTTAGTTCATTCACTTTTTACTAGTTAGGATTTTTTTCCCGTGATTCATTTAAATGAAATATAAAAATTTTTAAATTACTTAGTTAGTCTTATAATTACTTAATGCTTATTATTTCATCTCTATTTATCGAGGTGGGTCAATTATGATGAATTCATTAGTACACAGTTTTACTATAAATAATCATTATTTTTTTATTTTTCAGTCATTGTTATATTCACAATGACTGCAAACATGACAATTTACAGCTCTTTTTATAAATAATAATATAACTGCCACAAACTTATAAACCTATTACCTAACCTCTACATCTGACAGCATAATGATAATAATACTAACAATAATAATAATATTGATATGAATATAATCAAATCAGTTTAAAACACTCATATAATATATATAGGTAGGTGCCCAAGTACCTCGAGTAGGTACATATTATAAAATGTCTCAAAAAATATATTTTGACTCATATCAGATTATGGATCATTTTCAAAATCTAAATTAAATATATCATACAAAAAATAAATACAATTCAGAGAGACAGTTTGACAAATTCAATAGACCCAAATAGTTTGGAGATCTATAATATTATTTAACTGTAGACATTCATTATGTGCTTTGAGCTTTGTTTATTTTTATTGATACCTTATTGCACACAAATTTGTCCTTTAAGAAATAATATTGAATCAATTTTTATCCAATATTTTTTATTTTTATTTAAAAACAACATACCTATTAAATATTAGAAATTATAAAATTTGAATGCTCTCATTTTACATTTTTTTCAGAAATAAAATTTCTTTAAACTAGTTGTCTAATAAACACACAACTTAACACAATTCTAGAAGGTAACTACCAACTGGCTAGTAGCTAATTCTGTAGTAGGTACTTACTTTACTATTATAAGTTATAACTATTAAATTATATACCAAAATTGTGTGTTCATTTTGATACACTTACTTACCTAATTAAAGATCTTATATTTATATAGGTAGTAAAAGTGTAAATAATTTGTTAATTTATAATTGAACATTTAATATTTTTATTTTCATGTAATTTTAAAAAAAATGTTAAAAAAATATTTATAGCATTACAATAAATTGATTTATTATTTAGGAAAATCTACAAATTATAATAGAAACATACTTACATTTTAAAGGTAAGATACAACATAGATAATACAATTAACAGTAAAAATATAATATTAAATAATAAAAAAATAACACTGAAAATAATTTATTAAATAACAAATAATGTAAGTACATATAGACATTTTAAACACCATACCTACTCATACATCATAACACTAATAATAGAAACAGGCAAAATCATAGCAGCAATCTTCATGCAACTATTTTAAATTTAAACTAATAGAAAACAATTAGTAACAACAAAACAATTGACTACTACATTTCTAAACAGAGTATCTGATTTACTGATAGCGTTTTTTCTTTCTTTTCACCTGAAACAAATAATGACATGCTTAAAAGTTAAAACTAATACTTACTGATAATTATTTAACTTAAAAATAAAACACTTAAAATAAAAGAAATAATAATTTTTAGTTAGGTAGATTGTAAAGCTGCCTAGGTGCCCTAGGTAGGTATGCAATCAATAAATATTAAATTTGTTCAATAAATATGTATATTCTGGCAGTTATAGCTACAAAATCGACTTGATATAGAACAGAATAAACAATGTCATCCTGCAGTGCACTTTTTTAAAAACTTAATGATAAATTAATGTACATTTTAAAAAGTCTCTGAATTGTCAATAGTACATTAAGTATCTAGGCAAATAAGCCTATTGAGAAGATTCAGATGATTGACTAAGCGAGATCATAAACATTTATAATGGGTGGATGCTATTTTGGAGATGGTATTTACATGCAGATCTGAGTGTCAAATATGATAAGTGAACAGGGCACCTATTGTACTGATTACATTTTTATTTTTTTGTATAGTTGAATGTTTAACGGCTTCCCTAGAGTTATACAAAAAGGATAAAAAAAGTACTTAATTTATTCAATTAGACTTTGAGCTAAACAAAGAATTTATTAGTTTTACTGTTTTTTGTAAAGAATCTTTTTTCTTAATGTATAGTTTATAATATATATTTTAACTTTTAACTTTTAAGTATAAATTACTATATTAGTTCATTTAAAATAATAATTTCAAAATCTACAACCTAAAAACAAAAGCTTCTACTGAATACCTCCCTAAATAGTTTTGTAATAGTATGATAAAAATTGCTTACTTAGAAATAAAAAACCAAACAAGTACTGAACAATAATTAGATTAAAAGTCAAAATATGTATTTACATTTGCCAGAAATAACATGCAGAAGAAAATGTTGGACATGATCAATTTGATTTAAAATAAACAAAACATCATGCATTTGATTAGTTTTTAAAAATGAAATATTAATTTCTAAAATTTCCAATTTTATTTTCAATTGAAATTCCATTGATCTATACTATACAATTACTAGTGTAATATATTTAAAATTAAAATAGCAATTGCTAACATATTTTTTTCATAGTTTGGCTGTAAATATTATTACAATGTTAAATCATTCAATAATTCAATTAGTACCAGTATTTTTATTTTTATTGATGAATACATGAATCATTAAAAAAAAATAATCCCCACTTTGGATACAATCTACTTGTTTATAATTATATAAACACATACCAAATCATTGTATATATAAAAAAAAAAAACTCTTGGCTCATGGGTCATGACCATTCTACAAAATTTATAACTTTCATAATTATTCTTCCTATACATTTTAAAATCTTAAAAACATGATAGATAATAACTTTGATACAATTCTATCAACGTATAAATTAATAAACATTAAATTAATACAAATGATTTTCTTACAATTATATTAAATCATAACCAAGAACAAGAATGTAGCTAAAATAATTTTTGAGGGGGAGAAAAAAAGATATTTTTATCAGGTTGAAACTCCCATTAAACAAATACATCCATGAATAAAAATTAATAACCATAAGAAGTAGTATGTTAAAATGTCACTAAATAAATATATATGACAACATTGAAAAGATTTTCAATTTTATATAATAATTCAATATTATTTTTTTTAATTATGAAACACGAGTAAAGTAATTAATATCACCAAAGAGTTAGGTATGTGTATAGGTCATTAAATACAACTTAAAAACAAAAAAAGATTTGTCACCTATTAAATGATAAATACAAATTATAATTTGATTTTGAGAATATCTTAATTAATTTGACCTAGGCAGTAATTATTCAGTGGGTATAAAATAAATAATTATATAAACATACAATTGAATGACTAGGTTATATTTTATACACTTTCAGTTATACTCAAACTTGTTTATTTACTTTGTATATACCATGACGTAAAAGATGACAAACATTATTTTAAAAACGAAAAATCTTATTTCAATTTTTTTTATCGGTTTATCCCTTTAAGTGAAAGCTGTTATTTCTGTGTTAATATAGATAAAATAGAAACATCCATTTGGGAGATTTTATTTTTAACATGCTGTAGTCATTTTCTCTGTGAACTTAAATTTTCATTAATGATCATAAATCATAAAATTGTACTATTGCAAAATAAATTGTGAAACGTTACCACCAATTGGCATTTATCTTGCAAACTTTCTAGTAAATATATTTTTAAATAAGAAACCCAACTTTAAAAGTAAAATCAATAAGTATTTACAGTTATAGATATTAATTTAAAATTATTAAGACAACAAACAATATAAACCATACTAGTGGTCAACATTTTTATTTAAATACTTACATTTAAATGAGTTAAAATGATTATAATTTATTTTAAAAATTAGGTAGATGATTGGTTATAAAATATTAAAATTTCTTTGGGATTGAAGATTGAATTACAGGAATTCTAAAGTGTCTTTATAACAAAGTATTAATACTTATTGGTTCAAAACAAAAATTAATTTATAATTGACAAGTTTGGATTTTAATAAATATAATAATTATATTTTAAATTGACAGTGTATGATGAATATATTTAGTGAGAAATAATCATATATCAATGTATGCTAATATAGCATATTGAATATTTTTTTGTTTTGCATAGATATTTTAATTTTTTTAACGTCATTATATTCATTATAATATATTTGAACTGATTTAAAATTCTGGATCATAAAATATTATTTAGGTTTGAAATCATATTTTGTTCTTTAGATACTAAAAAGCTTCAAGTATCTATTTTAGAAATCTTAAAGGTGATAAATTATTGATAAATTTACTTTTTTGAAACATCTAATGAACTATTGTTTAATATTATATAGATAAAATATAGTTTAACGTGAACTAAATGTAATCTAATAATATTTTATTATAATTAAATCAGCCATAAAAATATAAAATCACTAATCACACTCAAAAGTATAAAAGTTTACCTATAATTAATAAATGTCAGTATTAATTTTTAAAATAACCTAATACCTAAATTTAGTAATTAAATCTAAAATCACAGTATAAATGGAAGAATAAACTAACAAAAATCAATTATTAACAATAAAATCACAATATTACTACAAAAAATAAATAAAGTAATTTTGGCACATTGTTTCTAAACATGGAAAATTTAATGTCAAACCATAGTTTCCATGTCACTTATAACTTCGATAATACCACTTTCAGATACTTGAATGGCAACCCTAGTGAAGTTTTCTTTACTTTCGGCTACATTTCTTACCTTTGTTTTTTCACAATTAACAGCTCTTTTTTCAGTGCACGGTTGACTATCAGGTTCATCAATATTAAGTTTTTTGTCATCCATTTTATATGTTTTAAGAGCCTTATTGCTAGGAGAGGGTGACAAAAAAACACTTTTCGAGTTTATATCCAATATATCATTAGTTGAGTACTTACTGTTCCCATTCATCAATTAGCAGCAAATAATAACATAAAAATGTGTGTTAAACAAATAGGTAACATGGGTCACTAGCTACACTGGGTGATTTTTTCAACAGTAAACCTGCTCATTATTTATTTATTTATTTTTTTGTTATTAAAGGATTTTTTATTCAATCTGTTACAATATAAAATAGAACAATAAGAACAATTGATGAATTAGTTAAAAGAAAAAAGAAAATAAAAATAAATAACGACAGATTAGACCGAATGTAGAGGCCTCCCAGCGGGGGTACTACGACAAATAATAAACCATTATTTTTAAATGATTATTTTTTACATAATTTCAAGTTTTTCCAAATATGAAAAATCATAAAAATGTAGTGATAAAAATTGTAAAACATAATTTTTTCCAAAAATATTTGTTTGTTATGGTTTTAGTTAAAATATTTTCAAAAATTATAATACTTTTCTTGTTAATGAGTGTTAACTGTGAAAAGAATCACCCTCTAAAATATATAGTTTTGATTTTACTTACTTATTTAAAGTTTCATAAAGACCATGTTCTTTGATATAAGATTCAACCAACTCGCTAATAAGAAATTTTACACTTTCATTGCGTGATAATGCTCTTCGTACTTTTGTCGAGCTAACTTCATTTGTTATCCATTCAGTTACAACAATTATGTTTGCCTAGAACAGTAGGAATATTCATATTATACAAAGATAGTTATAAATAAGTGTATAAACATTAATATACTAGATTACCATATATTTGGTTAAAACATTAGATTCATAAATAAATTTATGAGGATTGGATCCTGAACGACTAACAACAACCAGACCATAATCTCGAACAATAGCTTCTATCTATAAACAACACATTTTATTCATTATTGTTATGTTTTCAAATAAAATATTACTAGTGAATGCATTAATTAAATTCTGTACCATATGAAACGTACAGTATAAAGTTCTAGTGTCTACAATAAATAATAATATACGTACATCATCATCATTCCATAAGCCTGGAACAGCAAAAGATTCTAATAAATCAGCACCACACAAAAGCCTTACATTCACTGCTCTGTTTTGATTTGAATCATTGATATTAAGATTTTCAATAAATTGGACTGGGAATAATGAATTATCAACTTTTATTGCACCATTTAGTCTAGAAGTGATTAGCATATTGAGATGATTCTGTAATATTATAAGAGATGAATCAAAATTTATAAAAACAAATAAATGGATGAATATTTACCTGGTGATATTGTAGTACTTGTCTTGTTTTCGTCCAACCGTTTTGTTTTACTTCCCAATCAGACATCTTCACCCAAGGTAATGCAACAAGAGCTTGCTCGATCATTGCACACCTATGGGAGGATGGTGCTAGATCTTTCTTTTTATACGAATCATGAGTAGGTGATATTAAACCCCCGCAAATTGTATGTCCCAAACGATTTAAATGATCTCGAGCAATTTCTAAGCAACATCATATAAAAAATAATTTCACAGTTTCTACAAAAACAAATAATAACATATTTTACCAAACATCCGCAAATGCATATTTGTTGGTGGGTTGAAGGATCCAGTTGACAGCAATATTATATTTTTATTATCCAAAAACATAGTTAAGCATTTAAGGGAATTTTTTATTTTTCAAAAAGTTATAAATTTAAGTTGCCAATGACAATAAATAACGACATGCAATTCTAATCTGGTCGGATTTAATGTTTGTTTAATTATAATAAGTTATTCTTAATGTTGAAAGTAACTCGATTAAATACTAGTAGTAGTCAGTGGACTGAGTCATAGACCACAGTGAAATAGTGAATAGAGATCATCATAATTCTATAATTGTAGTCATTACTCATTTTTGTTTCACTTTCGATTACATATTAGACATTTTTTATCGTTTTGTTATCACTATTCACTATGGTTTATCTATAATCACAACTCCACGAACCACAGAATAAATGTGCTTGAACCATGACCGGTGTGAGCTATGATACTATTATCATTTATTAAGTTTATATTTTATCAAATATGAAACAATATGTAAAGTTCATCATAAAATGACCGTAAAATATTCAAGGTCTTCAACAAAGAAAATTAATAAGTTTAAAATTTTAAATGCTTATAAATAGCCATGGATTTTGAAAATTCAATAACTCACTAAAATTAATTGTTACTAAATTTAATTTTTTTTTATTTCCAGTTAGGAAACTTATGAGAAATCTTGTATATTGTTCACATTTTCAAATATTATGTAGGTATCCAACCTAGTGATAAAATTAAAAATATAACACTTTTTGAATTAAAAAAGGCGGACAAGTGATAGATATACGGTAGTTACCTACTAGCAGTAATCGAGCCTGCCGTAATGGATGTGTTAGTGTTATATTTTAATTCAATAATAAATCATTGCATAGGAAAAACGATTCTGAGCCGTGTAATTCTACCATACTCGTATAAATAATCAAATATATATTTAATAGTTAACAAATCGAAAACATCCCATGAGTCATGACTGTAAGCGTAACTTTCCGGTGAACTTTTTTTTTGTAGAAAACGGTTTTGTTCACAAAAAGAAAAACTTTTAGAAATTTCTAACTGAAAAATAAATTACAACATTAAAAAAATGTAGTATCGGTATAAATAGCTAAAAAAGAGAAAAAATAGTTTAAATATTTTACTATACATGGGAAATGCTAATATGTATTTAGATGTAAATATTTGATAAAAATTTCATTAGGTTATGGAATAACAAAAAAATATTAAAAATCGATTGATGGCAATTCGTTAATTTACTACGGGTATTTTTATCCAATAATGTAAACATTTTTAATTCAAACGCTCATAAAAAAATGTATTATGTTAGGTACTTTTCGGTAAATTTTTTTTTTTTGTTTAGGGTAGAAAAAATTGCGGGGAATATTTTATTAAAATTCCTTATGCTATGAAAAGAAAAACGTTTATAAATTCTTAAGTGAAAAATAATCAATTTTTGGTATTTTATTGAATTTTGACGAAATTTGAAATTTAAAAGAGTATAGAAAAAAGTCATACCTGTGTATCTAATATTTTTGATCAGCTATTAAGCATCTTATGAGGATTTCTAAAATTTTCAAGTTTTTTACTTACCTAGTGAAAAAGTTTTTATCGACAATTTACAAAATTCGAAAAATTAAATAGGTACTATAATTAAAATTAATATATGTTGACATATTATATAGAAAATGCTAATATAATTAATATATGTCAAACATTTCAAATTTTCAAGTATATACAGTTGTTAGTTTTTGAGTTCCACCAAAAACATAAAATCGATTTTTCAAAAATGCGTTTTGCGTAAAAATTACCATTTTTTTATTTATTTTTTCAAGACGTTTTCTATAACTTCTGGGAATTTTAAATTTTTACCTCTCAAAAGTACCAACTAAATTCACTTTTCTATCAGATATTCAGATTGAATTTAAAATTGGAGCACTTTTACTACCCAAAAAATTCAAATGTAAAACATTAATTCCTTATTACGCTCAGAATCTAAAATAAAAGATTTCGTTATTTTGATGAGTTTTGTAAAAAAATTTACTTTGAGTAGTTGTAAAAAAAATGTTCTGACCACATATTTTAGATAATTTGTATTTTGTATATGTAGCAATATGTAGCAACAACAATTTACTTGGAATCTTATTTTAGGTCAATTTTTTAAGGTTTTTTTTTTCACAAATAAAAATTTAACCCTCCATAAATTGTAAAAAAGTAGAACATTTTAAATGTCTATAAAAAGCACAGAGCTAAAATAACTTTTTAAAAATAACTTAACCATCACTAATATTGAATAGATTTGGACTTGTTAAATTTGTCAATTTATCAATCCATCATTAGCTGTAAGCAATGTGTTACCAACTTTAAGTTACATTGTTTATGTATTAAACATAATATGAAATATTACATGGAAAGAGAACAAGGTCTTTATTATTTTATTTTTAGATTTAATTCGTACATATTTTACTTAACACAATAATTTATAACTAAAATACAGTATAAAATAAATCCTAAATAATTATACAAACACAGCTGTGTACTTTTCAAAAGTAAAATAATTAAATGTTAGAATAAAAAATATTAACTATTGGTATACAATTAGGTACTATAAAAAAAAATAATGAAAAATAATTTTTATAATTAATTAGATAGGTAGTATAATAACAAACATACTATATACCTCAAAAATAATAATAGTAATTTTGATCATTGATAAGTTCTAATCTATAACTATTTGAAAACCAATATTAAAAAAAAAAAAAGAGATGTTATAATTTGACAATTTTTACTGAGTAGGTATCTAAGAATCCTGTAAAAAAAAATATGTATATATATTAAATTTCATATCCAACAAATTAAATAACAACATATTAAACATGTGTTTCTATAAATATAACAAATATATAAAACATTATACAGTTATAATGTTTTATGATGAATTTTTATTTGTTTCCCAATTTTATATATTTATTTGTTTCATTTTATAGTTCTTCGTAAAAACAAAATTATTAAATTCTTGAACTGAAAGTATATATAATGAGACATTGCATTTTTATATGCCTATAAGGCTATAAGCATTAATTACCATCTAATTTAAAAAATATGTCACACGGAAATTTGTTACCCTTTTACAAACGTACAACACGGAAAATTTTACGAAATGTAGGTATAATTTTAAAATGGTCATAACTTACTTAATAATAAAAATATCGATAAAATCCTACGATATGCTGTAGGTAATATTCTTGCCCTCAAATTGTATATGAGATAAATTAACTCTAATTTTAGAAATTACAGAGTAAAATGTATTATTGTGAACGAACGTATAAAACAAACGTATACAATTTGCTGTGTTGTACGTTCGTAAAACGGAGACAACAAATGCCCGTGTAGCACTGTGGAGTCTTCTTAATATTATTTAATTAAATTAAAATGTACAACAAATTTAAAACACAATTTAAATACTTACTGCTTCGTTACAATATTTTGTTAAACAAATTAATTTGGCTTCAGCTACATGACACATGATTCTTATTGCTAAATTTATTGAAACCGATAAATACTTTAAAAGTTGTTCTTCATTTAATAGCATAAACGCTACACCATCAAATTCCTAATAATAAAATGATTGAAAATTAAAATAAATAAATTATAACAGTTATAATAGGTACTATTATTTATTAGTGGTGGTCACTGCCACTCACTGGTCATGAATATAGATTAGTATTCAGACACAAGTATTTATATTTTATAAATCCGTGGTGATGGTCAAATAACAATGTCATGGTGCAGGGGGAGGGGGGCTTTCTTAAATTATTTGTATTATAATTTACACTGGGTATTCAATTTTGATCATTAAAAATAAAATTTAGGTTTATCGTCTTATACTTAAGTTATTGATATTTTATTATAAATAATATATAATAATTAATATTGTAAAAAGGTAACAAGAGATCTATCCCCTCATCACACCCGTTTGACCACCATTAGGTATTATTTAATATTATTTACCTCAGAATATAATTTCAAAGCAATATCTCTACAAAATATATCATTAATCAAATACTCATAAACGTCTTGAGGAGACCAATGTTTTGGATTTGACGTGATCTCAATGTGTTCTAATTGTCCTATATCAATATTATGTCCCTTAAATCTTAGATTTTGACGATAATAGTTTTCAAAAGTTGTTTTCCTAGAAACAATTTTTAAATCATCATTACTTTGCTGAAACTAATAAAGTATGTTAATAATAAAAAATGACTATCTCCCAATATGCGGTATTCCTTAGTTGTGTGTACTACCTAACATAATATATAGAGTAATATAATAGTCATAATATTAGTATAGGTCTACTAACGAACAGTCTACTAACGTTTTATCTTCTACCATAGATAAAATGATCGCATTGAAATTTTTACCATTTTATCTTTGTATTTCCTAGTGTGTATCATCAATAAAACCAAAACCATTAATTAAAAGTAAAGAAAATGGGTCATAGGAATGAAGCCTTATAAGAGGTTCTTAGCCAACTACTGGTGGCGAGGCAAATAAAAATGTTAATATTTTTGAACATTCTTAAAAGATATGAAATTATGTTTTGTAAATAATTCATAACGGCTTTTTTTATTCCTAAATTAGATACATTTTTTTTTCTATAAAATTTAGGTACCTAGGCAGCATATTTCTAGCTATACTGTAACTTTTATCATGGTAGACTACATTCATTGGTAGACCGCAATATTGGATGACATAAATTGTACCAATTGTCCAAAACAATGAACTGTTTTTCTTCAGTGGTTTCAACTTTAGATTTAGTATTGCTGAAAATACTCATATGGTCCATCCTCCTAAGATCATTTTTTCTTGATATAATTTCAGCTATAACTGATGATTCCAGTTCAGTATTACTCTGGTTTAATTGAATAATGTGTGCATCTAAACTAATTATTTTTGCTAAATAATTCTTATACTTTGCAACTAAAGGTTCATTTGACCAATCTAACACTTTTTCAGCTATAAATATTTTATAAAAACAAAAATTCAAAACACTATTATTATTTCATATTAAATATTGATTGGTTAAAATTTAAATTTAAAAAGTAATAAATAAAATATTCAACTGTAGAATAATACTCACCAACTTTATCAATTTCTAAATATGTCACTGGACGTTTTTTAAAACATTTAGAACTTATAGAAATATTAGATTTGTTCTTTTTTTTTAAGGATTTTTTACTAATAGGCATAGTTTTCATCTTAGATTTGAACTGCAAAACTATAAACATACTTAAATTAGTTAATTAAAATATATATAACCCCATATACTAGGTGATTCTTTTATCTTGAGATTTGAACCACCTATTATTTTCAAACGTATTAATGATTTTTTACAGAATTTCAAGTTGTTACAAGATAAAGTTTATTTTAGAAAAATTATATTTTTAAACATTTTTTTAAATAAGTATTTTTACTTTTTTACTTTTTTAAATGAGAACATACAGTGATAATGTAATTTTTGAAAGCAGAAAATTTTTCTGAGTATGTATTTTGATGCATAAATATCAAATTTAGGAATAGTATTTTAAGAGTTATAACTTATAACCAGGATTCAGGACTTAGCACTTATTATCGCCAAAAAAGTGCTTAAATACTCCATTATATGTTCTTAAAAGAAAGACTTAAAAATATTAAAATAATCAACAAAAAAATAGGACAAAAACTAAAGATCAACACATTTTTTATCCTATTACGAGTCAGAATATTTTGAAAATTTTATCAAGTATATGAATTGATGAAATAAACATTAGGTGTAAATTTCAAGTGTCTATAGTAATTCATTTTTGAATAACAACAAAATAAGAAAACCGTTACTAGAGAAATCGAGTGAATATCCAATGTTGTAAAAATTTCAGCTTCAAACTCATAAAAAATGTATTTGACTTTCCGTAGAAATTTTTTTTTTTGATAAAGGCAAACAAACTTGTAAAGAATCTTGTATTTAATGTTTAAATCTTAGATGTAAATAGAAACATTTTTATGAATTTCTAACTAAGTATAATTTTCGTGATTTTTACAAATTTGGTCTAAATTCTAAGTTTAAACGCTTCCTAAACAATTATTGTGGATTCACGCTCAACTTTTTTTTTTAATTTTCAAATTTTTTTTTTTGTTGCTTTTGAATACTATTGGGAATTTTAAATTTTGACCTCCCGAATGCACCAACTAGATTCACTTTTCTACCAGAAAATTTGCTGTTGAATAAAATCAAAATACTTTTACTGCAAGAAATTGTGATGGCAGACACAACAAATTAATAAATAAATAAATATAAAAGTACACATCATTGTAAAATAAATACATTCATCACTCTAAATATTTTATTTTTTAGCCTCTTTGGGTTATTGAAAACATTTAAACTTTTTTATTATTCTTTGCACTCTAGCACTCTGCTAGATTTTATGTCAAACGATAAAAATAATTAAATGCTATAAGTCTCACCACTCTCACGCCTGGTTACTTATAAGTAGATATTCAAAGTTTAGATTAGTGAAATAGTGGACCAACATTTGCAGTATAACTGTGTATCATTCCACTCTACTCATCTTAACTTTAAATACTCAAATTCATAGACTAGTAAGATATTAGGTATTTAATTGTAACTGACAGTTTAGAAACTAATTATTTAACAAAAAGTAGTCATTTATTTGCTAAAAAAATTCAACATTTTAATTACATGGTTATTGTACTGTTCTGTTATTTTTTAAGTATTTTAATTTTTTTTAATCGAGTAAGTTTGATATTAAAAAATTAATGGTAATTATTTTTTTAATATTATTAATACCAATATCAACATTTTTTTTGTGTAAAAAATACAATAGCAATTCTTCATTTATTTCAGGTGCCTTTACTTTAACATTAACAATTTGTTCAGTTATATCTATTCTTTTATTACCTGTTTTTGGAATAGGAGATTTTTTTTCATCATTACTTATTTTGAGTGATTTTTCCAAACCGCCATTCAAACTCGGATAATTTCTAAAATAAAAAGTTAAAATTAATAAATTAATAATAACAAATACAGGTAACCACTAATAATTTTGCTAAAATGATAATAAAATTCTCTTTTTAAAAAACGAGAACATTTTGCTAAATTGTCTTGCTCAGATTGACTTAAATCAATATCAACATCTGATGAATAATAACAATGTTCAAATTCATTAGAATCATTACCTATATGGAAGCTTTGGAGCACTAGAAAAATATTTGTGTTTATTGCACCAACCAATGGGAAAAACCTCATCTGAATAAACTGAACGCACATGTAATAATTCTTGACGACTAAATTCATTGAATAAATAATTAAGAAAGCAATTTATATTAAATTTATATTTATCAAAATATGTATTACCAACTCGTGCTATCAAAAGACAAAAACATCCAATGATCAGCAAATCCTTTAACTGTAGCTACACGAATACTATCAGTATTCAGAGGATCAACAGCTTCTAGTTTCATACCTGTATGAACATGGTTAATATTTTTCCTGCACAAAATATCTACAGAAGCTAATTTTAATTTCTTCATTAAGATATATTTCGACCAAGAGAATTTGGTGAGTTTTTTCCAATCAGATGGAGGATTTAGTAAGAATTTGTGTTTGTTTGCCCAACCTGAAACAATTGTATTGTAATGAATATCTATATATAAAGCCTATTATTTAGAAATTTATTTTTTAACCTGCATTAAATAAATAAGGATTTTCTTTTGTAGCCACAAAACTGATACGTTTTTCTACATAAATTTCAATATCTACTTCAACTTTAAAATAACGATGATCATAGACCTTAACAATAGTAGCAGTATAAAATTCCATCAATGAATAAGGATTTATTACTTCCAACATTTCTCCAACTTTATAACCATGTTGTTCTGGGATCTTACCCTAGAAATATAAATAAAAAAATTATAAAAAAAGTCAACAAATTATGTGACAAGGAAGATGCGAAAGAAATGATTTTTACAGAACCAAATAACGAGACCCTTAATCTATAATCTAGGTACTACTGGTTTAAAAAAAATTTGATTAGGTAGCTGATACGAGAAAGAAGAAAAATTAGCATAAAAATAAGTCATTTTCAGGAATTTTCAAATCAAGGAAATATAATACTTTTAAAGAAGAAATATTGCACCTATAATATGGTACCTACCTGTTGTAAATTTAATATTACTAGTATTTAAAACTATTATTATTTTGATTAAAATGATAATTTTTTAACTTAAATCAATTTATAAATATAGTTGTATACCTCTAACACATTCAGTAGTCCACTAGAATTAGTAGACTTTTTAAAATTAGCATCTAAATTCATCACTCTCCATGGAAGTCCTAAACATAAGACAAAGCCAATTATTTAAAGTGAGATTTCTATATATTATTTAATACCTTTTTCTTCTGCCCATCCTAAAGGAAAAACACTATCATTTGAATAAAATAACCAAAATGGTTTCCCCTCGGAGCTTTTTGTTCCTTGTATTTGTAAAAATAACCTTCCTCCCACATTTTTAAGCACCTAAAAATAAATAAATATTCAATTAAAAATAATAAAATATTTAGTGTTGACAATGTTAAGTGTGTAATAAATACATTTAAGAAACAGAAAAAAATATTAATATTATGAAATGTATTTTAGGTACTTTGGAAATCCAAACATGATAAGGGTATTCTTTATCTTGAACTTCTACAAACATGCCACGCTTAAATATATTATGAATTGGGGCACCTATCTGAAGTATAAATACATGTAAATATATGTTATTTTAATATTGACATTATTAAAGTTGTTTTGAATGTGTACAATTAATAAAATACAAAGATATACCATTTGTAATACAATGTTTGATACAGCATGACCGCAATCTTGAACTTTTTCTTTAAAACCTTCTGGAGTTAAAAGTGAACCTCTCTGAGGATGAGGAGGTATCAGTTTTTTATTATTTTCACTCCCCAAGTTTAAAGAATGAATCCGTGATGAGTTTACTTTTATCCAAAAGTCGTGTTCATCATTGTCATCACCAAAATAATGCAAACTTAAACAAAGTGTATTACTTATCTATATATTATTAAAATATAAGTTTATTACATACTTTATTAAAACACCTTTAGATAAAGATACACTAGCAAACCAATAACCACTTTTATCTTCGTTTTCAATCTCCACCACTGAACCCAATTCGATTCCATTCATTTCACTCTTACAAATCTGTAGATAAAACTGTATTTTATCACAAAATATGTAACTTAAGTACCTACTTATTTTTTCATACTGTAGATCAGTACTTACATGATGAAAAAAATCTTTAGGTACCACTTCTTCTGCATTTCTTATAGGAAGATACTTATTACAATCAAATGATTTTTCTAAAATCAATTAACATCAAAGTTATAATAAGCAAAAATAAAAAATGAAATATTTGATTCTTACACATACAAATTAAACAAAAAATGCTATTGTGCTTTTATATATTTTGCACATTATAATAT
Source organism: Myzus persicae (assembly GCF_001856785.1). Lineage (NCBI taxonomy): Eukaryota > Metazoa > Arthropoda > Insecta > Hemiptera > Aphididae > Myzus > Myzus persicae. Next base: position 470,790 of record NW_019103784.1, read on the forward strand.
AGAGCATAATGTAACTCAAAATTATGTTATTTGAACCATCGCGCAGAAATTTAAAAATAGGAATTTAAGTTGAAAAGGACTATTTATTTTTTTTTTTTTTATAGGTTAGTTCATTGTAAAACCTACTCTTCAAGTTAAGTAACTAAAAAATTCACATTTTAATTAGGTTTCTAACAAATTACTTAATAGGTTTGAATGATATAAATATTCAATGGCATGTTAAACTCTTTATTTTTAGTCTAATGAGTGCCTACTATTAAAACAATATACCTAGATAATAGTACAGTAGATCGCTATAACCTACAGTAAACAACCATTCAAGGTACTCTGTAAACTGGTAGACTTACCCTCAACAAGCAAATCGTCAGAATTGGACGAAAGCATGATAAATTTTAATCGGTGGAAATTATATTAAATTAACAAGATCGAATAAGACACAAATCTAACGCAGTTCCGTACGGACAAAACTTGATAACCACTATTCAACAAATGTACATAAAAAGAACTAGAAGAGGAGAACGAATATTTGTGTACTGCTATGATTTCAGCATCAACATAACTCGTAAGAATTGAAAATGCCCATGATTCTAACCTCTTTTTATTGACCTCTTAGGCCATAGAAGAGAAATACGAAAGACCATTAAACGAGATAATATTATTATGTATAGTTGTGTGTATGTACACTGTGACCATTGTCCAGTATAATATTTTCCATGATTTTGGGAAAAGTTCCACCAGGAAGCCAGCCATTGGCCACTGTTGACACGGAAGCCACCCATTGGCCACTGTTGACCCTGCTCTGCCACAGCTGTAGTCGTGCGGATCAAGCAGATATGGGACCTGCCGCATGGATTGACCAATTACCAGGTATTTAATTCTTATACCACTGGGTCTGGGATTGTTTTAGCTGCTACCTATATACCTACTACCTACACTAGGTGGGTCCCGGTTTTTATCAGGTAGATAAAATTCGCTTTTTGGTGAGTTCTATTATACTAACATTTTCCGTCCCATTTTTTCTAAACTGTAAAATAAGATTTTTTACCATACCTTTGGTCAAAATAGATCATGGATTATCCAAGCTCATATATCTGTTAAATTGTGAAGGAAAATGTTAGTATAGTGTTACACTAGTAGGAGGACCTACTCACTAAAAACATATTAGGGACTCAACTATAGTATAAAAAATAATTCAGGAATTCAGAACCCAACTAAGGTAGTAGGTTGTCAGGTACCTGAAAAAAATGCAGGACCCAAGGCTGACAAGTGACTACTACCTATATAATGTAAAACATAGATTCTTAACCTTTTCATCACCTATTAAATCAATTTTTATAATAGTTAAAAACAAATTTTAATGTGACATTTGCTGATTTTTGATTGCAATATTGCTTTAAAATTTGGGACCATATTGGACAGAACAATTCGCATATCGTCCTTAATATCCAATCGATTTCTTGCTTTAGTTTTAATTGTGACCATTTAACCAACAAATACATTTTTGGTTTGTTTAAAAAAAATTCACAGCCGACCCGTGGACCCCCCGAGTAACCATCTACGGACCCCCAAGAGGTCCATGGATCCCCAGTTAAGATCCTATGGTGTAGAACTTCAAACACTCCTGGACACAACTATACTCTATTCAGTTTTCATCCGATCACGGTCAGACGCTTCCTCCACCTAGGCAGCTCATGAGACTAGCAATGCGGAACGAAGCCACGCCCATGCGCAGAAGTCTGCAGCCGAGGTACGATCTCATTCTGAATAGAGTATAGTGAGTAGTATTCATCTACCCGCGAATTGTGATAGCCCCTAATAGGTGATTGTAGACTCGGCTCGAGGAAAACAAATGTTCAAAAGGTTTATTGTTGTGAACTTGGCCTAGTTTTTTTTCAGAGGTCAGAAGACATCACGGGAAGGAATTTACATTATAATCCTCCATAGGTAATTTCGTGTTATTTTAATTTTCATATTATTAAAAAGTGAATGAATTTGTTACAACATTAAATTATTTAAATGTATATAATATGTATACTACATACGTAGTATACGTTATTTATAATTTTCAGATAAATTATGTCATGTATATTTTATTTGTAAAAATTATGGGGCCTACCTAGTTTATAATAGACCTTTTTCACTACCTGCAATTTCTGGACTAGGTTTAGAACAAAAAAAGGTAAGGTGATCACAGACAGTTTACATTCCCCCCCCCTTCCTTCAAGTATCTACTTTTGAGACTGAACTCGGATGCGTCGAATTCGCTGTACAGCCACGATTTGAAATATTAAGATGTTTTTAAACCCCAAAACAAAGAGGAAAATGTAAACATTTATTTCTAGTTTTAATATCAAATAAGGAAAAAAACTTAAAATTTTTCGACATGAAAATGAGTAACTTGATAAAAGTTAATTTTGTATATTTAATATAATTTTGAAAAATATTGAAATATAATTCCTATTCTTCGTCTTTATATGATGGGTTGTATGGATTTGCCATGCTTTTCTGCCCTTATTTTTCAGAGCACTTGCCCAACTAATTTTTTTTATATACAATCGTATATGATACAGAGACGTAGTAAAGGGGGTCGAAGATTAATATGGGAAACGGGTTAATCCTCTTAAGCGGAGGCGCAAATCCCCTTTGAATACGTTCACTAAAATACACAAATAGAGGGCATAACTTATAAATTTAAGAGAATCAACATCATACCTCAGAAATAATTAAAGGTTTCCAATCTTTATAATAACTCATCGGAATTTTTAAGACTTCTTTAAAAATTCTTTTATTCTTGAACAGTTTGATTAACAGCACGCTTTTTGTATGAAATAACGAAATGGATCAGTTCAAATTCAGGACATATCTTAATATCGGCACATACGAATTGCGTCAATAAATGATATTTTGTCCCAGTTGCGTGCTTCGTTTTTTTCATGACATATCCGAGTTGCATCCGCGGCACGGCTTTAGATAGAATGGTTGCACATCGGGCTATACTACGCAATGTTAGAACGCGGTGTACGAGAGTTCTTATCTAACATACGAAAAAGTGAACTACTACTAACGCTCCTGGTGGTTGTTAATTGGAACCACGGCTTTAGATAGAAATATCTAAATCCGTAATAGCCTATTCTTTGTATTTTTCATTTCATAATTTGATGAGTTTGAAACTTTAATGGATTACCCATACAATTTGTAAATTACTAATTAGTACTTTTTGAATACATATACAACAATATAAAATAAGAATACAATTTTGATGATGTATATGTAAGCAACTAGATAGCGGTGTAACATAACTTTTAACAGATATCTGATAAGAACAATTGGTGATCACAAAATAATGACTCGTTGTGCAACTATTCTATCTAAAGCCGTGATCCGCGGTTAACTCGGGGTATATTTTCTCGGGCCATGGGTTTTTCAGCAACTGAGAATATTGTTTGGTTATAAACTCGTAGATAATCTCGATTATCGATATCTTATCTGTAAATACCACCTTAAATGTATTGTTGAAAATTAATTTTGTTCATGTTAGCATTAGTCTTACTTCGACATTCCATTTGTTCGACACATCATCAGCGTTTTATATATTTTTATTTATATTTATTTTACTTTGCAATGGAAAATCTTGAAGTAGTTAAAATGACCAGTGAAAAAAATTAATTATTATATTGTATTAATGGATACAAATTCGCTTTCCAAAAATTTTTAAACGATTATGTTCAGAGGTGGTCGTGTTCTAAACGTTTGTGCAAGTGTCATTTTCAAATGAACAAAAATAATGAAATAATTTTTAGTGCTTTAAATCATGAACATGCAAAGACGACGAAAAAGTCTTAAATCGTCCAAAAATTGGTAATAAATTAAAGCGTAAAGCTCTAGATGACCCATGTGAAAAGCCATACAAAATTTTACATCGGGAGTTGTGTAAAGGAAAAGGAGCTGTAAATTAATTGACTACTACTGACATAAACCGTATAAGGAAAAATATTTATTATGCTCGGTCGAGCATTATTCCAAAATTGCCAACAAATTTGGAAGAGTAGCATTTGGCACTAACCAAATTAGGTGAAATAAAAACTAATAAAGACGAAATTTTTTTATTAATTAATAACACTGAAAAAAATATTGTAGCATTTTCAACAACAAATTAAAAAAATTTTAAGTGAGTGTAAAACTTAATATATCGATGACACATTTAAAAGTTGCCCTAAGCTTTTCTATCAATTATTTATAATTCAAGGTGCTAAAAATACTACTTATACTCCTTTAGTATATTTTTTATACACAGGCAAGACTATATCAATATATAAAGAAGCGTTTTATAGCTTAATAGAAAAAATGAACGATTTGAATTTAAATTTTGCCCCAAATATAATTTATGCAGACTTCGAGCAAACAATATAAACTCGGCAGTTTTAGATATTTTTCCTGATATCATAAGCAAAGGTTGTTGTAGATTTTATCTCGGACAATCAATCTGGAGAAAAATTCAAAGTCTTGGCCTATCTACAGTTTTTAAAAATAAATCTGAAATTGGGAAATTTTTGAAATTATTCTTTGGTCTTTCCTTTTTAAAACCCGATGAGGTTAGTAACTGTTTTTATGAAGACCTAATGGCTATAAAACCTAACGACGAAAGAGTTGATAATTTTTTGAATTATTTTGAAAAAAATTATATTTCGCTGGAAAGTAAATTTCAACCGTCATTATGGTCCGAGTTTTCAAACTCGTTAATGCGTACCACCAACACATGTGAATCGTTTCACTCAAAATTAAATAGGATGTTTTATTTATCATATCCTAATATTTTTCAATTTGTTGAAGTATTGAAAAATATCCAAACAGATATTTATATTAAAATGCAAAGTTCAAATTTGAGTAATAAACGAAGAGAGGATGTGGAAAAAGAAGAATTTATTATAAAACTATGACTGAGTTTGAAAACAAAATTATAACACGTCTTGACTTTGTTCGAAAATTGGCAAACAAAAATTTACCCATAAATAAATGATATAATATATTTATATTAGAATTTTTAACTATATCATATTTTTATAAAATCAACCTAACATTTTAAAACAATAAATAATTTATAATATGGTAATTACAATTTTTAACCACCACACAGTTTATATACCTACAATTTTTAACCACACCATTTACACAAATGACAGTCATCAGTCTGTAAAAGTGGGAAGGAAAATGTGTATATTATTATTAACCAGTACGCAACTCATACTCATACATGTCGCAAGAAAATCGTGGACGCAACTCGGATATTGCGATATATATTTTTGTATTTTGGGACGCAACTCGTATGCAGCCCTTAATATATCTTATATTTTATTGTGACATATTTTTAATTCTTCGTCAGTAATTTTATTATTTTAATTTTAAACGTATGTATTTAATTGTGGTTATCAGTCATTATATTAATATTCTGTATTTAGAGTAATTTTTTAATCACACATACCACTATGTTTCTTTTTAATAGTACATTTATTTAAATTCTGATTTTTAGAATTTTTAAGTATGCTTACTCAAAAGCCATATTGAAAATGTCTGATATTTGGTACTGCACTACTAATAGAGTGTCCTAGACTCTGAGTTATTAATTTTTTTTTTTAGGACCTTAAAAATGACTTTATAAAAATAAAAATAATATATAATATGTAATATTATTAGATATAGTATTTATTATCATCCTTACAAATTAATTTTATTAATAAATCATTAGTTTAGTTATTCTAACATTTTTTAATTGGCTAAGCCTCCTATCTACTTAATCTATTACCGTATATGTACGATGTACCATTGGCAATTGGCATATTATCCTTAGAAACTTAGTGCACAAAGTCATAAAACTAAAAAAATACTCATATTTCACATATTTGAATTTTTATTTAGATACCTACATCGAAATTCTCTAAAAAAATATTTGCTTAATAATTTAAAATGAAAAAGGGAGATTTCTATTTGAAAAATAGAAGTTTGTATTGTTACAGGAATACAGGATCATCCTGTATAGGATGTAAGTATACCTAAGTGCCAAGTGGTACAAAATATTTCAAGAACTTAAAAATAAGTCTTCAAGTTTATTTCAATATATATATACATCGAATATATAGTGTATAATTTAAGCATACAAATATGGTGAGGATGCTTAAAAATGTATATTATATACCTTAGTAATGTACATTATATTATTATAGTAGGTATTGTACATAGATACCTAACATTTTGAAGATAATATGACAAGAAGTCTCCTTCACGATAGTAGGTATTCATTAACCATCATTCGAATTACACACTTTGTGACGGGGTTCTCTATAAAATAGGCCCATCGGGCTTTCATTATGTTTCAAGCTCTTGCAAAACGTGTAATTTTTAAGGAGTTGTGTTTAGGCAATAATTCTTTCGTTCCTTGAGTTAACTGCTCTTATCTATGTGCGTGTATGTGTGTGTGTGTGTGTGTGTGTGTGTGTGTGTGTGTGTGTGTATCACAGACTTCTATATACTATATACTTTCTAGTATAGAAGTCTGTGGTGTGTATACTGCTAATCAATCACCCGCATATGATATCACATTATATATTACGCACCCGCATGAATATTTCTCATTTATTCATTAAATCAAAATATTAAAAATCAATTTATCGACGTGAAAGAGCTATTCGCCGGAGAATTTTTTTAATTTTAACAAATTGACGGGAATAAAAATATTAAATGTTATCAATATTTAAATTTTTTATATTAAATACGTATACTCAAAACTGTTAGTATTATTGAATATAATATGCTCCGACCTGTCCGATCGATACAAAATAATCTTCTTTATCAAATCAAAAACTTTTACATTTTTAAATCGAACTACTAAAAGTACTTGCACTTCCTTGACAGTCGTCGAGATCATTTTTGTGAAAAATGTATAGTTTTTGATGAATCTGGGCCCTTTCAGAAACACAAATTTTGTACCTACCATTGCTTAGGAATTCGTGCGAACATCATACTATTACTATACTATACTATAATTTCGATATTTTGAACGTTAACGTACGTACGTTACTCAAACTTAATGCAATAATATTAATAAAATTGACTTATTCTGATTTCAGCTTTTAAAATCGAATTTCAATCATTAATTTGTTTACGAAAACATGACAAAAATACAACGGAGTACGCGCGGAACTACGGACTGTCTGAATAAGCTGATATCATTAATTTTTTTTTTTATGACAAACGATTATTAATATATTTTAAATTGTCGTTTTTTTATCTTTGTACGTGTTATTTTTTGCCTTTGTCTTTTTCACCGATTACCACCCTAAACTAAGATATTGATTAGATACCACATATTTTGTAAATCGTGTATATCGTGTATAATATTATAGCCATAGCATGAAGTTTTAGTTTTCCCCCCATAATCGTCCGTCCAGAAATGCCAACCGAACACGGTCACCGATGTACAATATTTAATCGAGTCGATACCCATGTCTGTTCGATGTTGACGAATTCGATTTTCGAAGTTTTTCATTTTTACGGACAATCGACTTAGTTGTCTTTAAAAATTGGACGGAGGAATGAATAAAAAAAGACCAAAATATTTTACACATCACTGGAAACACGCATCGCAGCCAGCGCCTTTTAATATCCTCGATTCTCCGCCACAACGATGGGGCTGCAGGCTGCAGCAGCCTCACTACAAATTTTTACTGCGAGATAAAAATGTGTAAAAAAAAATCGCGATTTTATCGAAGAACTCGTCCACCTCCGACCGAGCGTTTCGGTGGGGAGGGGGCGAGAGAGAGGAGGGCAAACATCGACTCCTCGTACAATTATTTATGTATTTACGTTTTATCGTACCGTCCGCACTCGGCGATTTTTATTTATCGCGTCCCAGGACCGACCGGACGGACGACCGCACTGCCACCGCTCACCGCCCACGGCCCGCGGTACGGCGGCAGCCTCACTCGTCAGTGGCAGTGGGGCCCGGTCGGCCCGGACGCCACAGCAGCACACGTTGCCTCAGTGCCTCGCCGTCGCACAGTCACTGAGTCACACACTGTCTACACACACGGGTCACGCTCACATCCAGACCGCCGTGCACACACACGCACTCGTACGGCGCATATCATCGACGAACCGCACGGCGCACACGCCACACACAGACACACGCTCGCGCACAAAGATACAAAGACGTAGGTATCGCGCAAATGCGCAATTTGCAGCTGATCAGCAGTGGTCTCACACGTTATTGTCATTTCTCTTTAAGTCTTGGCTTTCTCCAACGCCTCAGACACACACAGACATGTCAATATGACGGCTTTGACGGTCGAATCTTTGAATTGTTACAATAATTATTATAACAACAACGACCGCAACAACAATGAAAATCCGTGCAATATTTTCCTCGTGCGCCGACGTACGTCGTATTATCGTTTTAGACACAATTGAGTCGTTGAGCACAATGTAGAAGGCGGACGAAAGTACGACACACATATATGTGTATGTATATATATATATATATATGTATATAGATATTATTTATATATATATATATATACATATATAATACATATAGCGACGAGAAAAATTTGCACATATTGTGAGTATCAAAAGCGTTACGTAACGGGGTTGAAAATAATATGTTTGCATAATGTTATAATATATTTATTATTACTGAATAATATAATATAGTTGCGCTTGTGTGGTCGTGTAACGCTATATTCTTTCTTGGACTCGTTTTGGATGATAATTTCATTTTACGTACCTAGCATTTACGTGTATATATAGTTAGGCACCTCTAGAATAAACTAATATTATCATGATGTTGTCCGAAGACGATACAGTTTTTTTATGTATACTTAATGGGCGTGTCTGTACCAAACAACTAGGTACTTGACCATAATATTATGTAGCTGGTGAATAATTATTGATGTCATCACCAATGGTACAATATTAATATAATGTTTGTTTTTTTGATTTTCTTTTTTTTCCAACACATTCAGATTGACGAATACAATGTGGTGTTAGATTTTTGATTTTTGAAATTGACCTGTATGATTCTGTTTAGTTTTTTAGGAAAAAAAATTGATGATATTCTTTTAGAAAAGTAATAATTGTACCCACCTAATACCTACCTACGCTCGATTAAATTAAATGTCACTAATTTTATCATTTATCTTGCCTATATTAAATTTGGTATAAAAATGTTGGACATATTTATTTTATTTAAAAATCTTGGAAAATTGAATACTTGGGTAGGTTAGTATGTTTGTCTGTATTATTATGTGGGATGTAGTTTTATGTTAATTTTAAATATACTTATTAACATTAATTAGCATCAACAGTGCGTGCTAGGGAGGGGGCAAATGGGGCAAGTGCCTTTTAGGGGCACAAAAAAACAGCATCGGCCACAGTGAAGCACAGGAATGGCTTCATAGTCTATAAGTGCACCTCTAGGTACGGAAATAAGCTCTATCTATTTCATTGTTACTATTTTAGTTACCCTTAAAATTACATGTTACCACAGTCATTTATGTACTAATTTATTTATATATTTTATCTCATAGCTTAGGATTTGCTTAATTCATAAAATGTTTTTTTTTTTATAAGTTGTCAGTTATTTGTTACTTAGTTGGTATTTTAAAAGTTTTTGTATGTTTTCACCAATAAAAGGTTATATGAAATAAAATATAAAAAAAGCACATTTTTGAGTTTAATTATATACATCAGAATAGAGGTACCAAATATTATTATCCTTGGGTGTCAATGTTAGTTAGCGAGGTAATGAGCATCGATCTTCTCATTCATTAATTTAATTTAAAGTCACGTGGCAGATTCAATTTTTCTGATAGTAATTTCTACTATTACTTTCAGATCTACTTTTGGTTAGACATTATTTTGTAATACCAGCTGACCTTATATCCTCCATTACATTTACCCATTTACCCATCTCTCAATGTCTCCGAAAAGAATTCCCTTCTTTAAATAAATTTTCATGATATCTGCACACACCACGTACATGCACTCAGAAGAGTGAAGACCTTCAAGCAGAAACATTACAATATTACATTGAGCTATGTTATGACTTACTAGTTTGGTTACTTTTTGTGACTTATTTCTAGCAATTAGTATGTTTAAATGATAGTGTTAAAATGATTCAGTAGTACAGATACTTTAATTTATACTGGTAAATAAGAATAGTAATCAGTATAAAAGTGAGTATCCGTGGATTTCAAACCGTTTTAAAGCCATCATGTAAAATTACTAAATAACTAGTAATAATTACTATTTAACAATTCCAAGTTTTTCCTTTATATAAAACTTAATAATTTTGATAATATTGCATCTACCTAGTTAAAATGTCAAAAAAAAATTAAATCATTTAGTTAATTGGTAGAACATTAAATTCTGATTAAATGTAAATTTATAACGTATATATTATATATTCATCCAGACATAAAAATAAATTCATACTGATTTTAAATATAATTTAGTGTAATAAACAGTTAAAAATTTTAAAATTTAAAATTATCCATTTTTTTAAAATACATTTTTTTTTTTTTAATATTAAGATAACTCTGTAACCGCCGAGTATGTGTTACCTTAATTTCACAAATGTATTTTTAGAAGAACTAATTTTGTGAATTTAGCTTTAATATTTGAATGAATCAACCTATTATAAAACATAATTAAAAACATTATCTGTGTTTTTATGTTGATTTCTACTTTACATATGATTTTTAAGCAAGATGAGTATCAATTTTTAAATTGTAATATTTCGTACTCTTATAACTTCTTAACAATTAAAATATCATTAAAAAAAACCAGCATATAAACACATATAATGTTTTTACCTTTAATATTTTATGTTAGGTCAATATAATAAATTCACTCTAATATTAAAGTTAATAACACAAAATTGGTTCTGCCAAACCCTAATTGTCTATATTGTGCGTTAGTAAGTTGTCAATAATTTTTCTTATTGGTTTCTGTATATTCATCTTACACAGATAAATTAATGGCATTCACTTTTGTACATAGGTGAAGATATGCATGCATATTTATGTACATCTTTATTTAAGTCTTATGAATCTGTATTTTTGAAAACTTTTTAAATTCAATTTTAAAAAAATATTTTCATTAACAATTAACAATTAACAATTAACTAAATCGGAAATTTTCTTATTAGTAGATTTGTGGTTTTTCAAAAAGTAAAATTATATTTTATGTATCTTGTAATATGCATAATTAAAGAATCAAACAGATGTATTTCTATAAAATGTATTTCATTAAAAATTAAAATATATTACTTTCTAATACTTGGGTATTTTTTTTTTTTCAGCTAGACCAAGCGTCTAGAATACAATGTCTTCTCCTAACAAACAACCAGTTGTAGAGGCCATTATCTCTGTTTTTGAAACAACTCAAAATCAGTCCTGGTCTATGTTCAGCGAAAAGCTGAACAATGTTTCCAACGAAAACTCAAAGAAAAAACCTCCGGCCAAATCAGAGAACACCATTACTTTATCTAGTGACGACATTCCTGTATTCGGTTTAGTCCCTCGACTTGATAAAGTAATGTTAGTTTCATGTAACGAATGTGCAATGATAGTGAAAAGAGATTGTATACATAGTCATTTTTATCGCCGTCACAACAGTAGTAATGCTAGTCATTCAGAAGCTGATAAATTTTCACTAGTTAACTTTTTATGCACTGTAAAAACCAACAAAAATAAAAAGCTAAAAATGACTGTTCGAAAGACTTCAGAAAAGAAAATTAATGATTGTGAAAAAGTTAACTCTGTTGTAAACGAAATAAAAACTGAATTTGATCAAGAAGAGTATGAAAGATTATTAGTAATAAATAGAGCCAAAATCAAACAAGAAAGTACCACAGAATATGTCGATCACCAGGATGTTGACATGGCAACACCAAGTTGCGACCCTAGCACTAGTTCTGGTGTTTCTGATTGGGATATTAAACCATGCATTCAGAGTTTAGCTTTAGATCAGTGTACTGATCATAAAGTAGATGACAAAACTATGGAGCATGATAAATATTCTAATAAATTATCATCTGAATCACTCTGTAATAAAGAAGATCTACAAACCAATAAATATTTAAATACTCAGAACATCGAACACAGTGTAAACAATGTAACTAATTCTAGTGAGTTATTGAAATCAGATCCAATTGAAAAAATGAAACCTAAATTAACTATAGATTTTTCAGGTTTTATGCACAGTGATAACAAAAAATATTTTAAAAAACATTACAAATATAAAAAAAAGTACAAAAAATGTCAACATAAAATAGAGAGTATTAAAGAAACAACTAAAATACTATTAACAAACGAGTATTCAGGAATCATAAACAATACAAATTATGAAGATATTTCTACTTTTTATAATCAATCATCAAATACATCTGCAGTTGATGTTAAAATTGAATATTATAAATTATTTTCTGGATTACAAAATGACTGTGAAGATACAAAACTTTTTTCACACTATGAAGATTTAGATATAAAAATTGAAACGCCTATTGATTCTGGTGATTCCGCTGCTTGTTATCATCATTCTCCTGAATCACCAAAAATCAAAGAAGAATTTCAAATTACACCAAATAATATGTATCCAGATGTGAAAATAAAAGAAGAATATGATGAAAATAATGACAAATGTAAAGTGGAATTTTACCAACCACCAACTGAATTTACCAAATGTTCATCAGACAATAATCATTCTGAAGTTTTAAGTAGTAAATATTCTGGCAATGTTGATTGTAATCTTTCATCAATTTCTCCATGTAGTGTTGCCAGTATCAAAGAAGAAACAACATTTATGGAAAGCAGTGAAAACATAATGATTAACAAAAGTTCTGGTGATACTGTTATTAGTAACAATCAATCATCAATTCCATTACTAGACATTAAAGAAGAATCAAAATATTTATTAACCACTGACTTTTTAAATGAAGAATCAAAACCTTCATTAACTACCGACCATATTAATGAAGTATCAAAGCCTTCATTAATCACCGTCCATACAAATGAAGAATCAAAACCTTCATCAAACGTTGACTTTATTAATGAAAAATCTAAATACCCATTAATCACAGATTATATTACTGATAATTCTTACACTGAATATTATCAATTATATACAGATTCAGTTCCACAACTTTCACCAAGTTATAAGTATTTAGATGATGAAATCAATTTACAGATTGAAAAAGATTTGAATGATCAGCTCAATATGCAATCTGAAAACAATTCGAAGGTTGAAGATGATTTGAACGATGAACTCAATTTCTCAGGTGAAGACCACTTGATCGATAAGTTAATTTTGCAGATTGAAAACCGTTTAAGTGATAAAATCAATCTGCAGGTCAAAGGAGATTTGAACAAGGAACTCAATTTACATGTTGATAAGAATTTGAATGACAAAATCAATTTTCAGGCTGAAGAAGAATTGATTGATGAAATCGAATTGCCGACTGAAGATGATGATGATACTGATTGGCAAAGTGTAAGAGATGAACATAATTTTCAGGATGAAGAAGATTTGAATGTTGATTTAAATTTGCAGGATGAAGATGATTCAAGTATAGAACTCGATGATCAGGATGAAGATGATGTGAGTGATGAACTCAGTTTGCAAAGTGAAGACAATTTGGACAATGGATTACATTTTCAAGCCGAAGAAGATTTGAATGTTGAACTACAGTTGCAGAGTGAAGACAGTTTAAGTGATGTGGAAAATTTAAGTAATGATGAAGATCTAGGCAATGTAGAAGACATGAGCTATGGAGGAGATTTGAATGATGAAGAAAACTTTAGTGATAAAGAAAATTTGGGAAGTGATGATATTGGAACTAATAATAATTTAAAATATGATTGTCTAGTACCATCTCAATCACAAGATAATGAAGAAGAAACAAAACATATACCAAGCAAAGAGTGTTCTGTTATTATAAACAATGAAAATTCTAATGTTGCTTTTACTGACCATGATCAATCACCTACAGAAACACTAGGTAATGAAGAAGAATCAAAAGCTAAATCTCAAACAGATGATACTTATGTTGTGATTGATAATGATGGTATTATTAACAACTTTGAAAATGAATATTATCAATATGACCACGAACCACAAACATCATTTACACCAAACTATAAATATTCAGACGTTATAAGTAATGACAGTTCTGACAGTTCTAATGAGTCTTTATCAAGTTATGATCAATCATCTGTTGAATCATTAGATGTTGGTGATAAAATAGATTATTCATCAACCGATACTTCCTCAGATTCTACGAGCGACGAGAGTTTGTATGATTCCGAATCTACCACTAGTAGTAGTGATCAATCAACTATATTACATGATATTACAAAAAAAACAAAGTATACTCAAACTAATTTATTAGAAAATCATGAACAGTTTATGGATCGTATTGCCATGTTACCCAATTCATTTGGTCGTGTAGATGGTAAACACAACTGTACTCAAACCGATGTACCATTAGAATGCATGAATTGCTATGATTCCACTAATGATTACGTTCACCGCCATAGCACTCAAATCGATGAAAATTCTGCTCCTATTAACTCTAACGTTCAAATTGATGAATATGGTGTTAATAACTTTACTCCTATCAGTTCAAGTGCTCAAATTATAAATAAAAAGATCATTCCCATGGATGTTGAAGTGTATGAACTTAAAGATAGTAGTGACAGTGATTTTAATATTTCAAATAAGTCACATTATTCATCTCATTTCCACCCACATCCTTGTAACCCAGCAAGTCAAAATAACAATTTAATACATAGTCCTATCAATGAAAATAATTGTAACATATTCAATGATGAACTCAATGCATATAAACCAAATGAGTATACTACAATTAATGAAGCAATACCATTTATAAAAAAAAATAATGAAGTGTATATAGAATTTAGGAAGATTGTCGATAAAAAAATTGTTAATGACAGAAATTGTAAAATACTGCCATTTGTGAGAATTGCAAAAAATTTAAAAAAAAACTTAAAGAGACAAGTTGCTGATAATAAAGAAAATCGTAATCACTTGCTATCAGGGAGCATTAAAAAATTTAAAGCTGAATTTATAGACAGAGATTTCCCATGCTCCGACGAATCTAACAATAATGATAATGTCGATGATTGAAAATATTAATTTTAGATATTTTACTAAGACTTCCTTAAGGTCTCATTATATTATATTTATTTGTTCCTGATTTTAAAAATAATTTTTAATCTTCCAAAAAAAAAAAAAACAAAATATGTTGCCTAGTAACTAGTTTTATTTTTGTCAATAATTATTTTATTAATATAATTTTTTACTTTCTTTTTTTATAAATACTTGTTATTTTTGTGTGAATTAAAAAATGACAACCAGAAGTGATGATTCAAACTGTGAAAATCAATCATGCAGTTTTCCTTTGTCATCGCATGGTGATTCTTTGAACAATGATAATCCAATGAATTTAAGTAATGTAATTCATTGGATTAACTCTTTTGAATTTACTCGTCCAAAAAAAACCATAGTCAGGGATTTTTCTGATGCAAGTAAAATACAATTATTATTTACAGTGTGTTCTGTTAGATTAATAACGGATAATTGTAATAGCTATGGTTGCTGAAATAATAAAATATTATTGGCCAAAATTAATAGACCTTCACAATTATGTACCAGCTAGCTCACTGACAAATAAGATTTCAAATTGGGATACTTTAAATAGAAAAGTAAATTTCAAAAGCTAAGTCACCACCAATTTCTTATGTAATAAATCTTATTAAATGTCGTCAAAAGGTATTAAAGAAAGTAAAGTTACCACTTTCTAAAGAAACTATTGAGAAGTTATCAACGGCCGATCCAAATACTATTTTTCAGTTTTTGAAATCTTTAAAACTGGTAGTTGATGAACTTGAACGCGAGAAACAATTAAAATTTGAAAAAAATCAAAATTGTCCACTTTATATCATAGTTAACGACGAAATGATTCAAGTTACAGGTATTATTAGTATACATAGTTGTGTATTGAGTGTTCATAATATTGTTTTATTTTCCTCAGAAACTGATTGTTGCACTAAAGAATATCTCGACAAAGAAGTTGTAGGATTAATAAATAAACTAAAGCATAAAATCAATAATATGGAACACAAGGTTAGATTATCTTAACACTTTATGATACAATTAAAAACCAAAATCCTCGTGATATATTGTGATTTGATATTGTTACGTTAAATTCTCTATTTTAAAAAAAAAAATATTTTTAGTTTATTTAGCTATAAATTATTATTATAATAAAAACTAAGAATCATATATTTATTTAGATTGACCACATGAGTTCATTGATATGTGTGAAAGATAGGCGGATAAAAGATTTACAATCGCAATTAAATCAGCTGAAAAAAGATAACACTTCCTAAATATGTTTCAAATGAATTATAATGCTGAAAGTTATCAAAAATTGTAGTAGCTTATTTTATTTTTTTTCTGCAACCATAATTATTATAAATGTATACTTTAAATGAAGTATGTGATAACATTTAATACACAAATAGTAAGTAATAATCTAACATGTTTATACTCTAATATAAATTTTAATTATGGTAAGTGTACTTGATGGACACATACCAATAAATACAAATTATTGTGTCATGGATAAACTATTATCATAGGTACTTTAGTTATATTTTAAGATTGCTACTGGTTAATGCCATATTAAAGGAGAATAATATGCTGTTTGATGACTACTTTCATTATATAAAACTAATGTGGTCTTATCCCAATAATAACATAAGCTGTAAATTATATTATACATCATCATAATGGTTAGGTTTACATGACCTAACAAGCAGTCTTAGTTTGCTATTAAGGATTAAAAAAAAAAACTATAATTAATAAATTATTAATATTATACATTGTATAAAAGTAGATCATGTGTATTGGTGTATTTAATCTATAGTACAACAGTCTAAAATCTAATGACTAAAACATAGAATGAATGGAATTTAAAATGGAACACAAATACCGTATATATTATACAAAAACAATATTTCAATACACAAAGACACGAGTCTACAATTAAAAAAATTATTTGTTTTGACTGAAATTTGATTGAGACATGTAAGACATAGTATACAATTACTTGTTTTTATATATTTAATAATAAAAACTAATATGATTATTGTATTATTTTTTTGTGATGGCAATGTTAAAATTTAAATTGATATTTTTCTTTTGTTTACATTTAAAATTAAACTGGTTTTTAGTAAAATGTTTTATGTGATTGAGTTTGCTGGTACTCCCAATACCACACACCACCAACAATTAAAGCAGCAATTAAAATAATAACGAATAAGACAATAAAAAATATTTTTAAACCACTCCAACTTGGACTTTTTGTATCTTCAATATGTTCTGGAAAAGAAAAATATTATACATTCAACACAATTGTCATATGTAACGCAGCATTTGTATTTTTGATAAAATTACCTCTTGGTGGACTGAATATTTTAGCATTCGGAATTATATTTGAACGATCCTTAAGAGCTTCATTCTAAAAAAAATGTACAATAAAGTTATCAAACAATGTGTAAAAAAACCAATAAACAAAAACATACTCTTTTATTAGTTAAATAGGTACCTAATAGGTTTCTTACTATTCGAACAATTGTCAATTAATATTAAAAATACTATCTAATAGAGTTGTAACTTATTTGCTTGAGCTATTTTTGTTATTGATACAAATATTTATATTAGTTTTGGCTATTTATTAGATGACAAACAGACATAAAGAAATATTGAATAATGCACAAAACCTACAACTCAATTATATTTAACATAATATAGTAATAAAACACTTACAGGGTCATCAGAATCCACTTCATATAGGCGAACAGCTAAAATTTCATGATTATCTGACAGGTCTCCCGTTGCTGCAGAAAATCCAAAATAGTAACCAGTCGGCAATTCAACGCCATCAACAGAAAAACAAGGTTTCCATACAGCTTTATCTTCTAAGTCTGTCATGACTAAAATATTCAATTAAATTAATACAAATAATTTATTGAACTAATTAGGAATAGTGAGAATATTAAATAAACATACCGGTTAGAGTATTGCCAGTATATCTTATTAAAACATGAGTTTCAGTTGGTAAATTTCTGACTTTAACTTCACATCCTGCCAGTTCTGTATGGGTTCCATCGCGGTCATGATCATATTGCAAAGATCCATTGTTAATCATTGATGAAATATAAGGATGTTGGTGCTATTGTATATAAAAGAAAAAAATAGAAATATTAAACAACATGGACAAATCAAAAATAATTATTAGTTATACATTATGTTCTCCGTTATGATTACTATATGTATCAATAATAACAGCAAGCCCTTCAAATAAATCTTTATTGCCAAAAACTGGACCATGTTTCATTCTTTCTCGGGTGTACCAAATAGCCATGCCATCACCGTGAAGACTGTCTTTTCCTTTTCCATGGATTTTGAATTGTACTTGTAACTCCCAATTATTGATGTAACAAGGCTAAAGAAAAAGAAAATTAAAGAGATGAAATTAATTATATCCCATCAGAGTAATCAGACTATGTTACTGGATAATTGATAAGCAGATTAATTTGACTAAACATACTACAAAATACGAATACATACTAATGAGTTCCATATTGAACCAGACTTGCTTTGCAAATCTGGTGTTAATCGCACATATTTGTCAGTCACTATAGTAGAACCCATAAAGTCCCAGTTTGGTACTGTAATGCCAGACCCTGTCAGAAAAATGATCTATTAAATTATATATTTGTATACTTTCTAATAATTATTCTTACCTTGGTATGGTTTCAACAGTGAATGTTCGCGTTTCATATAATCTCTGGTGTTCCATTCAGAGTAAACTTCTGTACTGAGAAATGAAAAAACAATCATAAATAAATAGAATTTTGTACAGACTTTTTTCGGATTAATTATATTTTGAGTGTTGGAGTTCGTCATGGTGTAATAAATGGAAATGGAATGTTTTTAGCATAGAATACAAAAATCAATTGATGATCTCCAGTTAGTAATTAGTCGAGTTAAAACTTAGGGTTTTGGTTCCAAAAAACAAAAATCACTTATCAACCAATTATATGTCTTTGATTAGGAGTCAAGATTTTTTAATACTCAAGTGCCTACAAATTACAACTAATGTCTACAACTAGAAGGTACGAAGTCGAAATCGAAAATAATAAATATACAATATGCATAGATTTATGACAATTATTGACAATAGCTGGTATATTAAAAAAGATACTATAATATTAAAGATACTCTACGGTATCAAATGAAACATCAAATGACTCTTGATAAAATAACAACTTTTTGTAACCTCTTTGTATATCACTGATAATGAATGATTGTCTAATCAGAGACGAAGCAAAGCTTCAAATTTGAGAAGTTGTGACGATTAACAACATATAATGATTATGCCTTTTCAATTTAAATAGAATTTTAAATTGTCTTAAGTTGATAGCTTCTGTAAGTACTGAGCTGTAGTGAAAAATAAAGAAAATTATGTGTATTTATTTAGCTGGTGACAATGAAGCATTAAAGCTGAACAACAAGAACGACAACCATGGATATTAAATGGCTGAAAAGATACCGTTTATTTTGCATTGGAGGCACAATCATCTTATGCGTTCAAGTCGCATTAGCATTTGTGTTCTTTTCCATTCAAGAATATTCAGTTGTCGAAGAACTGTCGCCAAATGTAAGCAGTCTTAGAATAATGTTGTTTGTACATTTTTTAAATAATGAGTAATTATAAGAATGACATTTTTATTTTAGTCGTTAAACAGATTAAGGAATGTAGCTGATTATGGTATTGGCGATGATGAAGAGTCAAGTTATAACAATGTTCCGAGTGGTAGTAATCATCGTAATAAACTACCGCCAGACAAGGATAATAGTGCATCATCAAATGAATACTTTAATAAAGCGCTTCAACAACGGCACAACAATTATAAGACTGATAATTATAGAGTATTAGGAATAGATGAATTAGGATTTGTGCCACCTTGTGATTTAAGTGGTCGTGAATGTGTATCTGCATTACATCGTGCAAAAACCGAAACCTGTAAACAAATCATAGCAAACATATCGTGTCTTATTAAGACAAATCCCCCATATCCCAAACGACTGCCTCATCAATGTCCAACAAATGGTATTAAAACGTATATTATCATTCATATTCTGTTATCTGTTTAATATTATTATTTATTTAACTGTTGTTTAATTTTTTATTAGATGTAAAACAGAATAAAATAGTAGGATGTTTTCGTGATGGCAAAGAAATTAAATTATTGCCTGGTTATAAAACTACACTTATTCACAGTAATTCTCAAGAAAATTGTGTGGATCTTTGTCTTCAATCTGGTTTTGCCTTTGCTGGAGTTGAATATGGGTAATGACTAATGCATATTGTTTAATAAAAATTGTTAGTTAATATTTTAGTATTTTTGGTAAAACAATTTTAAAATAAATGTTACCAGGACTGAATGTTTTTGTGGTAATGAAACTCCAGAATGGGGCTTAAAGCTTCCAGATACATTTTGTGATATGCAATGTCCAGGAAATCTAAGTCAAATGTGCGGTGGCCATTATACTATCAATGTTTTTAGAACTGGTGTTTCTAGTGAGTTCATTATTAATATTATGTTAATCCTTCAGTTTTTAATACATTTTTTTTCTCAGAATTCATTGCTAAAGTTGCTTCTGAACCTTCACCAAATATTAAACATAATAATACACCTCCTGTGAGAATTGTTTTTCTCTTAACATTGAATGGAAGAGCTGTAAGACAAGTATATAGATTAATCAAAGCTCTGTTTCATCGTGATCATTATTTTTTTATTCATGTAGATGCTGTAAGACTATTAATATTTCATAATTGTATAATGTAAAATTATTCATTGTTTTGTTTTAAATTGCAGAGGCATGATTACATGTTCAGAGAATTGTTAAAAATTGAATTAGCATTAAGCAATATTCGATTATCACGTCGAAGACATTCAACCATCTGGGGAGGAGCCTCATTATTAACTACGTTGATGGATGCTATGTCAGACCTTGTAGAGTCTTCTTGGGATTGGGATTTTGTTATTAATCTGAGTGAATCTGATTTTCCAATAAAGTTTGTATATATTTTAATAAAAAAATAACTTTGAATTAAATTCTTTTGAGATTTCAACCATTTTTATTAATATATATGTATAAATTACACTAGATCAAATGATGCATTGGTAAAGTTTTTAACTATGAATCGTGAACATAATTTTGTCAAATCACACGGCCGTGAAGTTCAACAATTTATACAAAAACAAGGACTAGACAAGACATTTGTAGAGTGTGAAGCTAGAATGTGGCGTGTAGGGGAAAAGGAATTACCAAAAGGCATTATTTGGGACGGTGGTAGTGATTGGCTAGCATTGTCTCGACCTTTTGTTGATTATCTAGTGGCCGGTGATACTCTTATTTCTGGTCTATCACAATTCTTCAAGTATACTTTATTACCAGCTGAGGTACTTATAACAATATTTCATCGAGGTTATTAAAAGTAAATAATTAACATTGTGATTTTTTTCTATTTGATTTTTTAGTCATTTTTTCACACTGTATTAAGAAATTCTCCTTTTTGTGAAACTTATATTGATAATAATTTACACGTGACCAATTGGAAAAGATGGCTTGGTTGTAAATGTCAATATCGCCATGTTGTTGATTGGTGTGGTTGTAGCCCAAATGTTTTTCGATATGATGACTGGAACCGTATTAAGGTAGTATAATTTAGAATGATAGTAGGCGGTGGCGAAGTGTAAGGCGACAATGAGACGTCTTCCCGCTTAGAATATGAATAAATATTATAATAACTCATTGAATAAAATATTTATTTTATGTCATAACAATAATATATTATGTAAAAATATTTTAATATTTTTTATCATAACCTTTTCTTTTTGTTCTACCAACATAGTATGGAACCGATGGACTAGTTGGGTGTCAATTCAGTTGACGTCCAAATATTCCAAAAACAGTATAAACTCACTATAAAAATAAATATGATTCGTATCTTTATTCCTGGGCACTGTGTGTGGGAGAATTGGAAAGTGAGGGGGTTAGGAGTTATTGTTGTGCTATTAGATACATCTTACTGTTCATATTTTGTTTTTATTTTATTTTGCAGTAATTGTGATATTGACGGCCGCAAACTTGTTATTGTGGTTGTTTTTTAGTTTATGGTTTGTTTATTTCTTGTGTGATATTGTCTAAATTATATTTATATTGATATAAATATTAATAATATTGTCATGCTTAACTTTTTTTTTTAATATCTCCCTGTCCTTAATACTCACGCCTCGCCACTGATATTAGGATATAATTTAAATGTAATTTGTTGAAATTAATGCTTATGGTGTCATTTCAAATGTTTCCCTATAGAACACTGAGAAGAAACAAGTTTATTTTGCTCGTAAATTTGAACCCATTATCAATTTGTCTATTATAGACACACTAGAAGTTTGGTTGTATGGAGAATACCCTGCAGGTAAAGTTTCTTGTTTTAAACGTTTAAACAGTATCCTTATTTATGCAATGTGTAATATTAATTTTTAATCCTTATTAGAAAAATGTAATACACTAAAGTTAATACAACTCTAAAAATTTGAATTTGATATTTTAGATTTTAAAAACCGTATGAGTTATTGGCAAAATGTATATCATTATGAGGATGTACATCCAGCCCCAGATGAATCACTGCTTACAGTTGGAACCAGTCTTGCTCGAGTTGCAACAAAATATCTAACTACTTCACACACAACTTGTCAAATCCGTAGTCTTGATAAGTTACTACAAGTTTTCACCTATCACCACAAAGATCAATTTAAAGTAATTTTTATTTAATAATAGACATGAATAATGCAAAATATATACTCTATTCTCTCATCTCATTAGGGGTTTTTAATTCAATATGAAGTCAGTTTCTCAAATAGTTCTACTAAATTACTACTTGAAAGTTGGTGTTGGCCCAAGCTACAAGGAATAATAATACATCATAGAGATCCAATCAATAGGCTATTGGTAATTAACAAATTGTAATAGTTATCATGAAAATAAATGTATTTCAGTATAATTTATTACAGAATTTTGTCGTCAGTTCAGATTTCGATAAAAAAGAACAAATGTCTAGGAATTTTATACGTCTCATAAGTCCTTATACAGAACCAGTATTAATACACCAGTGGGCTACTGGTGAACAAAGTTTTTCTGTTACATTTTTATGGTTAAATCCTTATGATGAACTGGTTAATGTCACATCTATAAATATTGAGGAATCTGCTTTGGTGGGTAGTTTTTTTAAATTGTTTTATGGCTAGTTAAAATTATAATATTAAATTTAAATTTTAGGTAACATTTGGTAAACCGATTTTACCAATGCCATTGTCACAAGGAATATGGACCGTATTGCTAGTTTATGAAAATGTAACCATGGCATATACTCAATTCCTAGTTACCCCATTGCCAACCATTAAAGATACATCTATTCCTGCTAGTCAAATGAGGTAAATTATAACAGTTAATTTTTAGTTATTTAATTTCAAGATAATTATTTTTGTTATAGCTTTATAAATAAAGCTCAAAATTATAAGCAATCTTTACAAGATTGGGCAAATGTGGTAATTGCTTTCAAAAAGTCAATAAAATTGGAAACTAGAAATAAATTCATTGATCGTACAAAAACTAAAATGACGAGTTGGATCGATAATCTAATTACAAGGTATGTTTATTGGTATAAAGTTAAAATAAACTATAAAATATTACATTATTTACAGGATTAATTACATTTTTGTTACATACAATTATATAATTTCAATTGATTTACTTGCATCCATTAAATTATTATGAATGTTGTTTAATTTATGTTTTTGCTTTTTAGTGCTTACAATTTAATAGAGACGTGTATTGTGGTTCCTTGTAAATCTTTAAATGATTGTGGTTTAAAAGAGTTAGTCACTTGTGCTGAATCATCATGGAGTTCCTATTCACCTGATCCAAAATCTGACATCAAATCAATCAATAAGGAATCTGGAACTCTTAACAGGTAAAATGTTATAACTGAAGTCTTTATTTTAAAATGAGAAATTTTGAACATAGACTAATTGGAATCAATAATACTTTATAGTTTTTATAAGTGTATGATTTTGATTTTAAATTTAGGTAAAAAATTTATTTCCTATTTTTAAAAATTAATTTTTCTTTAAGTCTTATATTTTTATTCAGATGATATTATTTCATTTTAATAATATTGATATGTGGTTTTATAAAAAAAAAATGCAATAGTAATTTTATCATTTTTATTTTCAGATATTAATTATTAGACTGACATAGTGCCATATCATTAAAAATTATACTACTTTTTCTAAAAACTTATGTCTATTCACATATTTATACTGTTAACTGGCTATTCCTTTATTTTTATTATATTGTTTTTTTAATATATTATTACTTTTTATTTCTATTTCTTAGAAATTAATTGAAATTAGTTCACAAATTTGAAATTGCAATACACAAAATGTTATGTTTTATAATGAATTTTACTCCGCAAGGGTGAGAATTAGTGTATATTATATGTACAGATTTAGCAAGGGATTTTATTTAAATTATTTATTAAGAATATTATATTCTTTATAGAGATCAATTTACATTTCCGATTTGTTTACTAAAATAGATTTTATTTATTTATTATATAACTAATTATTATGTAAAATTTTTTTAAATATAAGATTTGTCACTTGTTACCATTATTAATTAAGGAGATATAAAATTGGTTTTCTATAGGGGGCCGCCAGGAAATTGTGATTACCTAACCAATTGTAAATTCTTAACTATAAATTTTGTTTGTCATTGTGTTTAAATATAGTAACAAATATTACATTGTTGTAATAAATGAAAAGACATTTTATAGTCCACTAAATTACAATATTTGATTTTCTGACACTGGTTATATTTATCTAATATTGTACATGAAAATTATTAATTGTATCTTCTATGACGCCCAGCTCATTTCATAATTTCCCATCATCCCCAAAAATCACCAAGTTATACAAATATTATTTAGCTAATTTTCAATTGCAGTATCAAATGTTTGTTTTTTATCTCCTAATTCTAAAATTAGGAAATTTTAATTATTTTTTCTCTAATTTTCCTACTTTTTTTTCAATACTAACACAAATTTTAAAATTATTCCTCTTTAAGTAAACTAACAAAATTTTTCCTTTTTAAATTTCATGAACCAATGGTCACTTTATAATTTAAATTAGCTTTATAAGGGAGATATTTTTAGTGTTATTTTCAATAATTTCTCAGAAGGCCATGACATAATAGTAACTTTTTAACATATTTACAAATTTTTCTTTGTTGGTTTTTTTTTTACTCTTCATTTGATACTCTAAATATTAGATACCATAGTGAAATACTGAAATGTGACGATATGTGTCCAATTTGTTGGTATAATTGTATTTAATCATATTTACATGGTATTTATTACACAATTACGTAATTAATCAGATTTTAGTAAGTCACTGAACAATTCATTGTTCAACCTGTAATCCATTTTATATCTCATAAAACAATTTTTAAGTCTATGCACTTTATTTTTAATGAAATATGCACATTGGTCCTATTCTGTGTTATTTAGCCAATAAAATAATAATTTGATAATATTTTTGATCTCAATTTATATCATTTTGGAATTACACTTTATGTATATTTGTATGTAATAATTATGTTATTAATATGAAAATTAGTGTTAAAAATTTTAACTGTTGAAAAGATATGTTATTAATCAAATATTTGAAGGTTAGCTAAATAATAGTTCAAATGATACATTTTATTGATTTTACTGTGTTACTATAATATATAAATATTCATTACCAACTTAGTTAATATATATTTGTATTGTTATTAAATCAAATAAAACCCCCTAAAATAATTATTCTTAAGTCTTAATTAGTCTGATTTTGTATTTGATGCTACGTAGATTAACTTAAATTGTAACAATAATTTAATCTATAAATATATAAATTGGTCTATATAACAACTCTGGGTGTACATTTTCAAAATCTATTCTTTATATTTTATAACATTATATTTTTTATGATTCAATAATATTTAAACATTTAAAGTACTAAAATGTACCTACGACATTAATAAAATCACCACTAAAAAACATATTATAAAAACACATTTTAACTCAGTAACTATCCCAATAATTGTATTTTATGAATTTTAAAGTTATTTAAAAATATTGATTTCTCATCAAATTAGCAAATGCATATCAATGATTTCAGCAACAATGTAAAAATAAAATTTAAACAGATATGTTGGACCTATTGGGTATAATATTTTTATTGTTTTATATCTGGACGTTTAAAATTTGTTTTTATTTAATCATTACATGTATTAAAGTAAATTTAAATTATTTGATTTACCTAAAATAAGTAATAAATAATTTCTATTGCTCACCAAAGTGTTGTGTTCACTTTATTGTTTACAATATTACTGACACTGACATTGTTTGATTAATTTTAATTATAATATTTGTCAAAAAATATTGTAAGATTATTGTAAATTAAACATATCAATATATCATTATATTATTATTATTACCACTATTGATTGTTTGAAAACAATAATATATACAGTATACATATATATTGTACTGTTAAGTGTTTAATTTACAATTGGGGCTATCATACAATGTTAAACATACTTTTACTATTAGATAAGAACATGATATTAATTGTTGTATTTGCGTTATATTATATGAAATAGTTAATTTTAATTAGATATTAAAGCAAATAATGTGTGTACAGAATAAAATTTAGTACAGTATTAGAAACAATAACAATACCCAGGAATCAGTACCACCAATGGTGTATCCAGGAGTTTTTTTTATTGGGAGGGCAGGTGATCAGTTACACATTTCATTACTAAAAAAAAATTGTAAATATTGCAAAATGAGAATTAAAATAGCTAAATTTTAAAAATCGTACCCCATGGATACATCACTGAGTAACACTAATAATTATTGTTTATAAGTATACTTTAGTATTTGTATTGTGAACATTTTTTTTACATTTCGTTGTGCTCATTTTTATAATGATTAATTAAAACAAAAATTGTAAGTCACATTTTTTCAAAAATATTTACTGAGGAATAGAGAATCCTAAAATTAAATTGTACAATACGTAAACAAATAATATGGGCACTTCAAATTATTTAACTATTGAAAAAATTGAATAAAAATTATATATTGAATCATTTGTTGTATATTGAATGTTTTACAAATTATTTGTACATTAATTGGTTGAAATATATTTTTTTAATATAAATATACAAGTTATAACTTATTTTTGACTGTAAATACATTATTATTTATCGCCTAGAGTAGACTAAGTTTTTTCTAAGTTCAGCCTCTACTCTGAGTTGTCTCCACTCCGCAACTAATGAATGCCTATGAATTTCTAGATGTCTACTACTCATTGTTTGACGATAATCTGCACGTAAATGAGCCATGGCATTAAATTGAGCATGCCAATTAAGCAAACCTAGAATTTTATAAGAGGTACATTAATTAATAAAAAAATAAAACAACAATTATTAAAATCTTACTTAAATGTGATTTATATGGGCTTAATAGGCTATATGAACGATCATATGCCATTTGTCTCTCACGCAGTCTTATATTCAAATCCTAATATATAACGAAAATCCATTAAAATAGTAAAAAATAAAAAATCACATAAATTATACATGAATTATTGTAGTATAATTGTATATAATACTTAATTACTTGAATGGGCTGAATAGGCAACTTGTATCTCGGCTGTCGAGCACTTCTTGTTTCCATTGCAACAAAATCGTCGACATGTAATGATGGTGGCCTAGATGTGTTGGGGGAACGGTTTCGGAATGCATCAGATCGTTGTATTGTTCCAAGTCTACTAAATACTTTATGGCGTATTATAGGTGTAGTAGTGATAACTGTAAGTGATCAATAATACAATAATAATATAAATTTAAATTTAAGTCATAAAATACAAGTAAACCCTTACCGGGTGTATTTATAGTGTTTTCTTTTTTTTCAATCACAACAGGCTCTTATTTATGGACAATTGGTTCTGGTTGGACTACACAATCTTCAATTCTAAATAAATCATTTATTTTATCTTTGATATTAAAATCAGGCAAATCTGAGATAACTTCTTCGATGTTACACTCTTCCAAATTGTCAAAAGCATCAGTACACAAATTAATACATGGGTTTGTATAGTTATTGTCACTGTTGTTGACAACATAAAAAAGTCTCTCTTTAAATGTGAGTGTTAAAAAATCAACTATAGCCAGTTGTGGCTTGGCAAATTCTTCTACTGATTCTTGGTCATTATTTAAAAATTCTAACAGATGAACTAAATGTTCGTAACAAACCAAGTTATTATCTTTTTGCATAATTTCTATCAGCAAACATATAGGATGATCTTTACAATAATTTGACCAATTCAAGTACTTCCTCAACATTGATGAATTCATAAATAAATTTCTCTTTGTATTGTTGTCATTTTTAATACACAGGTTTAAAAGTTCCATAGTAGACATTAAAGTATTCAAACAAAGAATATCTTCTTTATTCCAGTTTTGCAATAGATTGTCAAAAATGTTATAAAAATATTTGGGAAATGAATCTAAAACCGTTTTGAATTGATAAAATCCATAATCGTTTTTTATAATCACTGTGCATGTTTTAATAGTTAAAATTGATGATGCAGATAACTTTGAATGAGACTCAAATGAGCTCAAAAGCGCTTTTAGGATATTGGCATAGAGCCATTTGTTAGGAACACAATCTCTAGGTAAGTTCTCTTCAGAATGACTACCAATTCCGCTTAGTATGATATCAGTATCACATAAACATTGAACGAATAAAATAGACTTTTCTTGATTATTTACTAAAATATTTTTACATATTGTGTAAATAATATTTTTGTAATTTTCATGTAATTTTTCGTCATTTAATATTTGTAGCACTGCGGTCTTGATTATTGCAGATTTTTTATTGTCACATAATTGTGTTAGTAAATTTAAACATTGGTTGAAACTATTATTGTTATCAGCACTTGCTAGTGCATCTAATAAGGTCTGAGTAACAAACAAGCATGTGGATAAGCTTAAATCGGCAATATTAATACATAAACATTTCAAAGGTTGTATTAATAAACTACTTGAACTCAAAACAGAAATAAGTTCAGTCAAGTTACTGTTTATTATAGCCAAATGATCTATCCAAATGTTACGAAAAGATATCATCGTTTTAATAACTGATTCTTCTAAAGGTTTCACAGTTGGAATTGGTAATGGCGAAGGTAATAACTGACCTAAAAGTAACAATCCAGGAAAGAAAACAGATGGACAAGATAATGTCCAGGCAATTACTTCATTTACCATTGAAGATCCAATTTTGATTTCTACATAAGACTCAAGCGTTTTATGGATATCTTTAGCAACTTTGGTGGCATCTTCATGAATTATAGAACACTCAGGAACATTGTGCATTAAATTATATAGTTTCAATAATATTTTGATAGGTGATAAATCTTTGAATGCATCTCTCCTAGTCTGTATTAGTAATGTGATCATATATCTAATCATCATCATTGATGGTCGAATGATAGATATTATATTCTTCGCTTTGTCACCAGTTAATTTCCAAACATTTACTGATGGCTGCTTATAATCCCCACATATTTGGTCGACAATGGTTAATAAGGTTCCTAGCATATCATGTGAATACATTTGTAAAGTAATATATTTATATTTCAGTTCAATAAAGTCTTCTACCCCTTTAAATGCTGTTTCATCATTAGGCAATCCCAAGTATCTTAAAATCCTTAAACTAGTTATCAATATTTTGTTGAAGTTTAGGCAGTTATCTTTGTTGTT
The DNA here is from genome assembly GCF_001856785.1 of Myzus persicae. NCBI lineage: Eukaryota > Metazoa > Arthropoda > Insecta > Hemiptera > Aphididae > Myzus > Myzus persicae. Next base: position 500,874 of record NW_019103784.1, read on the forward strand.
TTTAACAATGCCGCAAAGTTCACTGACATCGTCATGAAAGAAGGCAGAGTGTCTTGTTGATGGAAAGGTCCAATCAATTAAATCATTAAAACAATTGTGTTTGCATGCTAGCTCATATATCAATGTACCATATTTTTTCAAGTAGCTAACGTCATCTGCATTTTCCAAAACAATCTTCATCAAATCCAATGAATATGTAATATGTAAATCATCAGTTTTTGATTTAGATTGTTCTATATATTTTAAAAAGTTTAATATTACATCTAAGTTGTCGCCCATAGTTAAGACATTCACAACAGCACATTTGCCAATTGTAGATTGAGTTAGCAAAAACATATCATGAAGAAAATCAACAGATTCCATTTGATCTAATTTGAAATTATGCATTAAATTGCATTCCCAAAAATAGCTCAAATAATCCACAAGAGTTAAGACTTTTACTTTGTAAATAAGTGTTAATTTGAACTGAGAATTAACTTTATCCAGAACATTGATCAACCCATTTAACTCTTTATGCCTGCAGCCCAAATATCTGAGTCCATGATCACAGTTCATTAAACTTTTTAAAAGTTTAAGTATATTTTCCTTGAGATAATCCTTGTCATTTAACTTGTCCAGTAGTTTTGTTAAACTGCTAATCAGCGATAAATCATCAAATAGTCTATAAATAGTTGGGTAAACATCAAAATGAGTTAACGCTGGAGTAAGCTCGAACTGTGCATGAGCTTGTAAAAACCTTTTAGGACAACCCATTAAAATCGGAGCTTTCATATATGTGGTAGTTATTTCTGCCAAACATTCTTGCAATAACAATTCTTGATTAGAATCCAAAGTTTTTATATCCGTACTCATCTTTTTAAGCAATTCATAAAAATGAATTTTCCTTAAAATACTAGTTATTAAAAAACATACTCTAGGCCTCTGGTGTATTGACAATATTTTAAGTAAGGTTTCATTTCCATTCAGGTTATCAAAAACTTCATTGCATAGAAATAGTCGTATAGGTTCTAAGCCATTAAGACTAGAATCTAATGCACGCAATATGTTTAACTTAAGAGACAAACTCATATGTTCGACGAAAAATAGATTAATTAATTTATTGTGAATTTGATGGTGTTTGATTAGATGCTCAGATAAATCTTCATTGTAATGGCTAAGTGCTTCAATCAATTGTATACCAATTTTCAAACGACGAAGAATTAATGTCGACATTGAAACATGTTCCTTTGAAGCAGACTCAAAATCAAGTGTTACATTCACCAAAGAAAATAACTTATGACAATATTCTGAAAAATAAGATGTATTTTATTATAATGAATAAATTATTTTATTAATTGTTGTAATTAATATAACATTGGTTTCATACCAGGAATATTTAGAATGTGACTTAACGTTTTGGGCAAAATGATAATAGTTCGCTCAGCAGTACTAATCCATTTTTCATTGATATCCATAATTTTAGATTGTAAATACTCCAAAGAATCCATGAGTTCAGCTACTTCGCCACATTTAGAATCATCGCCTAGTTTTCTATGTATATATTCAAATAATGATAAAGATGGATCTTGGATAATCTATGAAAAACAAAAAAATATTACAAAATTATAGTATATACGATACTGAAATAAAACAAAAACAAATACTTCACTTACTCGCAGTGGTGTGGCTTGGAAAAGCGATGGGTCAAAATTTGTAGCTATATCATCAAAGTATTCAATACAATTTTCACCATCATTATCACTAGCCTAAAGTACAATACTAATTGAGTACAGTGACATCATGACAATTATTTATAAATTTATAGTTGAGAACAGTACCAGAACACCATCTTCTTCGCTATCCATTGCAATATCGTCATCACTACTTATAGCTTCCAACACCATTTCTCTATTTTTTTCGATTGGTATGTCTATATTATTAGTTTCTTTTTCATTTGTTTCGGTTGTTTTGCTGGTGTCATTTCGCACATCTAAAAAGCAACAATTCGTTAAAAAATTCACATTAATTTAACAAACTGCATCAAATTCAAGCCTATGATAGTTTAGTACTTCCATTCCTATATTATTTTGTAAAAACAATTATCTTACCGTCTTTGGTGGGTGATTCAGGTACTTCACTACAGTCGGTCATACATTGTTGTGCAACGGCATTGACATTGTCACAGGGTTCAGTGATTTCTTGGCTTTGTAATAAGCTTTCATTTTTGACCATTGTAGAAGTGTCGCCAATGATTTTGAGTTTCTTGGACAATTCGTTTTCATATTCATCAGACTGGGAATGCGAATCCAACAAGAAATCGTCGGGTTCCCGGTCATTATCCTCACCACAATATGTTCTCTTCATTTTGCCATTTGAAAACGCTAATGGTGTCGACTACAATATAGTAAAACAATAAGTAGAGACTTGAGACTGACTTTTAAGTTCTGAACGAATACTGTATTCTTGTAGACCGTAATTTCTGTCATCATCAATGGACTCAGACATCGGTGTACCTATTAGCAAATAGTTAATACCTACTATAAACATTTAACGACGAAAACACGGGAAGCTAGCATGATTAGTAATAATTATGTTATAGAAATTAGAAACTGGCAATTGGCAACTGGCTAACTATTTCTTATCAAAATATCGATGTTATCATTACAATAATATTTCCCCTCGATAGTGCTATAATAGTTGCCTATTTACTCCTTAAGATAAACATAAGCAATAATATTATTGTTGTAATATAGCAAAATAATATTATGTATTATAGGCAAATTTGAAATTACAATAATTACATACGCTCTTAGAGTGCAAGGTTCAACGATAAACATAATATTATTTCGTTCGTCACTATTTTACAATATTCAAGAGCGTCCACTGGGCACTGACCTGTATTAATTGTTGTTTATAGTATCAGAATTAAATATAATAGAAAAAAATTCTTTGATTTTCAAGGGTATACCTACATTTATACAAAAATTACCCATGATAACAATTTATGGCATTATTTTTATTATAATATTTTGTTATAGCTACACGCCACACGGTAATTACTAAGTAGGAGTAGAGTATAATATGTGTACACATTTATATTACATTTTTTTTCTGTGGGCTTTTTTTCGAAAGTATATATACCTCAGTACTTTGTTAATCTATTTTTCAGTTTCACATAAATTTACAATACACGTTTAAATAAAACTATATTACAGAGCTGCAATTATTTGGAGTATGAAGGATTTAAGCATTATAAAAAGGATCAGTTCAGTGAACTTTAAAGATCCGATTACCAACCCGCAGAAGGCATGTGGAGACATGCAAAAGCTTCACTGTCACAACACTCTCATAAAAAAATATTTCTATTTTGGTACATTGTAAAATTTATGTTTTAAACATATGGTACCAGTTAAAGTGAAATCAGAAATTACCTATCGACTAGTGACACGGCACGCAACGGCAGAAAGTACAAACTACAAAATACAGGCACCTCACGTCCGCACCGACCGGTCTACGCTCTTAATGAGATTATTAATAAGATCATAAACAAACGTATTATCAGTTAATTTCCGTCTAAGTGAAAGAGAAACAAGGCCAATATAATCTTGAGTTAGATGGAGAGAGTCCCTATAGAATATAGATAATGGAATATTCGACAAGTATGAAATCCTTTTTAAAAATGTATATTGTACATTGTTCAAATCATTTATACATGTCAAGTATTTGCATGACCAGATTACGGAGCCGAAATCAAGATTGGATCTAACTAAAGATGCATACAAGGTTTTTAAGCATAACGGTTTTTTAAAATCTTTAGTATTTCTATTAATAAAGCCTAACATCTTAAACGATTTATTAATTAGGTATCATATTATGGTTCGTTTTAAAAGAAAGATCACTTTCAAAATAAATACCAAGATCATTAATTACATTTACTCTAGTGAGAGAACACAATTCAATATTATAGTTAAAAAAGATAGGATTTTTTTTACGTGTAAATGTTATCGTATGACATTTATCAATATTTAATGGTAATAAATTTAATTTACTCCATAAATGAAATTTATTAAGATTATGTTGAAGAGATTCAGCATCACTTAAAGAATTAACTGTACCTAAAGAAAATCTTCGCATCATCCGCAAATAATAAAATGTTTATAGAACCATCAAGGACTAGTGGGAGATCATTAATAAAAATTAAAAATAGTAAAGGACCTAAATGGCTGCCCTGAAGAACACCTGATAAGACAGGATAATCATCAGAAACATAAGACATAATTTTGACTACTTGAGTACGATCAGAAAGATACGAAAATAACCATTGTAAAAAGTTCCCACCTATACCAAGAATTTTTAATTTATGATATAGTAATATATTATTCACCTTATCAAACGCCTTTTGAAAGTCCGTATAAATAGTATCTACTTGGAAGCCTTGATCAAGTCAAGAGCTTTTACAAGATAATTATGATATAATAATAAATTAGTTTGAATCGAATGTTTTGGTACAAATCCATGTTGAGAAAAGCTTATATTATTACACAATAAATTTGATAATTTTTTAGGGATAATGGCTTCAAACATTTTTGGCAAAATTGACATTTTCGAAACTGGCCTATAGTTTTTCTCATTTTGTTTGTCACCTGATTTATGTATGCGAGAAATGAAAGATTTTTTCCAACAAAGAGGAAAAGTTCCACCGGATAGAGACAAATAAAATAAATAATGTTAAGGTTTAACGAGAGTTTTACAACACATTTTCAAAAAAATTGTAGGAATTCCATCGGGCCCAATACTTGCCTTTTGTGAACCAATAAAATCTATAATTTCGTATTCATAAATAATAAATGAATTAAAATTAAAATTAAAATTAGGAAATTGATTTTAAAATAAATGATTATTATAACCATCTATAACATTAGTTGTGTATACTGATGAAAAATATTTAGCAAATAACTTACTTAATGGTATCATCTTCAATTTTTTGTTCAAGAGCTGATAGCAGGGTACATTTCGTAAGCAGCTGATAAAAATTGAGCATATTAATATAGGACAATATTAAATTCTTTATATAAATATCAGTTGGTTTTAGTAAAACTGTTAAATTAAAAATATATTTTTTTAAATAATTTGATTCATTATAGTTCTTGCTTTGCTTAAATTGACAAAAATCCCTTCACCCCCATATCATGAATCCAAATGAAACGACCAAGATTTTCAAGAAAGAAATTGGAGTGTATCGGTACCTATCGGGTCAATTTTGGGCGTTCAAGATGTTACACGTGCAATGTACAAGCGATACGTACCGACCCGTATCGGACTCGGACTTCGATACGAGGTGGTATGTAACTATTCCGTATCGAATTTTTCTACTTGAAAATCTTGAACTGTTTGTACAAACAAATAACAATATATAAATAACTCTCAGCTGTTATTGAGTAATATCAGATTATACAATGAAAATATAATTTTTACTTTTATATATTCTGTGGTAACATTGATTGAAAATCACTGAACACAAAAAATAATTTACAGCTTAGTTGCAAAAAATAGTCAATATGAATCTTCCACTTTAACAGGAAATCAACAAATAATCCTATAGAATTTACTCTTTCAATATTTAAGTAAGTACAAACGTACGGTTAATATAATTATTTTTTCAGATAAAAGGTATAATATCCACATAAATTCTGTTTCAATACTTGGATTACTATTAAATATTAACACATATAATATAAGCTACATGATCAGTTAGACAAAAAATAGCTAGAAATTATTCAATAGTTAATTTTTTTTTAATCTTTTAGCAAGTAAGTATGAAACTGATATTATCATATTTTGTACGTTAATATAATACTAGGTTTAAGCTTTTAATTTAAGCCGTCACTTATAATTTTGAAAGTTGAAAATAAATATCAAATATTAGATACAAATTGTATTAATGTATGATTTATGATATTATTGCTTAGTGGGAGAACCCTTAAAATAAATCGTAGACATATTTACAATTTAATTTTTAAATTTACAGTATACAACAGTTGGTGAGTCAATTGAGCCAGACAGCAGACCATTAATAAATGTCAGGTTTGCATGATAACAATCAGCTAGCAAGGAAAGATTAGGCTGGCTTGCAATAGGCATTCATTATCATTGATAAATTATATTGAGCTTTACAAAAATGCATATTATATATGTAAATTACATTAATTACTTTAATACATTTTAAAAGTATTTAAATACAAAAACTAAGCCTAATCATTCCATCATTCCATATCATTTTTTTTTGCACTTTTAATACTTGGAAGTGCTGTGAAACTGAGGCAGTATCGATACTGTGGAACCCATTTATTAAGCATTTGAAATAGCAAATAGTCTTGTCTTTGAGCCATTGCATGATAAGGATCATCTCTCTAAAAATATATTAAATTACATCAATTATTAAATAATAAAATATCAACCAAAAGTGGGCTGATATCATTCATTTTTTAAGTAAAATATTTAGTTCTCAGTTACATCTAAAATTCAACATTTATCTACAATGTCATACAATAGTTTTTAGAAATACAGTTTTGTTTATCTGCAGTACTTACAGAGTAATAAAATAAATTGTTTGAGTATATTTTTTTAATATTGAATAATACTTCGGAGAAGGATTTATAGTAATTGTTCTTGGATAATAATCGTTTTTTTACAGAGTTTAATGATATTGGAGCACTAATAGCTTTATAATAATGGGGATCCTAAAAATTACATAAAAATAACAAATTATTTTTTTGATAGAAATATTCAATATCTTGTCAAAGTTTTTATAATAATATATAGTATATAGGAAATAAAAACTTACGCTGTATTTAAATGGAAGTTCTATAAACTGGAAACTATTTTTCTCATCGCAAATCAACTCTAATAATATGCGTGATGCCATAATCATCTCGTTGTTATCGAGACGGCTTTCAGTGGGAATACTAGTTCTTTCGCGCATGACTTTAGATATATGATCTATGTCAATGCACATTGTACACGTCCAAGATTTATAGGACATCCTGAAAAATGGGAAATGCATTATAATGTACGCCAAGAGTAAAAGATACCTATATGAAAATAAGATAAAAATAAATTAATACAAATCTGTATAGGCCATAGTTGTAGGAAGCGGAGGAATATGGCAATTATTGTGATAGCACCTTCTACAAGCAGAACAACATATTAACTGGTGATCCCAACCAGTACATCCCGAACACTTCTTATATCCTTGCCGATCAAAATCATTATCATCATCGCTGGAAGAACTTGATTTTTCATAATTCATTCTAAATGTTTTCATAAATCGTCTAAGAGGATAAACAATCAGGTAAATTAGCATGTTTAAAATTAAAATTTATAGTATACAACATTTACAATGATATACGTGTTCATAACTTTCCAGTTTCACAATTTATTGTTATTCATTAGGACAGGTTGTTACTATTGATGAATAATTGAAATATGACAATTCATAATTAATTTTAATTATTACATACAATATACAAGTAGGTATGTAAAATGTTAATCCATAGGTAGGTATGAGAGAAAATACAATGTTACAATGTGGTTTAATCCTTTAATACTAAAGCCTACTTACGCATGCATTTGTTTGTGGTTAAATGACATTGTATTGTCAGTACAGAAAAACAGGTGTCGACAAAAATTAGTGCAGTGCCCTTAATAACTAGGAATTCAGTTCTGAGTTCTTAAATTCCAGTTATTATTAATGTGAAAATTTTTGTTATAAATTATAACTTATGACACATTAATGTGGTATTGTCGTGGACAGTCTGGAGAACAACCACAGATCAGTTGTATACTACCTTCTACCTAGCGAGCAATAAGTTTGAGCGTGATTTTGAGCAAACACTTTAAACGACAATACGCGAAACTGAAACTCGAAGAACATTTTATTATTATAACAAGAATCCTAGATGGCCGATAACCATAGATAATTAAGATCTTTATTATATTTATATCTTTTTCTATTTATATATTTTTATCTTTATTACATTATTATAAAGATCTTTATTATTATCTATGCCGATAACAGACAATAAAGCACAAATCACATTATATATATATATAATGTGATATTAATATAACTTATGATATATCCTAAATCCTAATAACCATTATTTATTTATATTGTAAATTGTAATGACCAATTTGAACCCGTTTTGTAATTCTGTATACATCACGTGACGCATAAACCGACAGCTGCATTTTTACAATGTTTATATATACTCCTTGATGTTCAACCACAGAATATGTGAAATCCAGTGTTGCCTGGTTAAGGATAACAATGTAGAGAAGATAAGGTGATCCCCATTCATGATAGACCAATTATTTACTCAATGGATAGACCTATAAATAAATTAACTAGTTAATACATTGATTAAATATACAAGTATATAAGCATATAAGTATATATTTTAATCAATGGTTAATAGTTCTATTGAGGTACCACTCGTAAAGACCTTTTTATTTTTCTGAGTGACATCACTGCATGGTAGCCGGACCACAGATTATATACAATTATAACCAGAATAATATGGTGCACTCCACAGATATATAGAATAAATTTATAAGTTTATTCTATATATCTGTGGTGCACTCTTAGTCCTTAGATCTTATATGTAAATGTATATGATCTAAGGGTGCACTTCTTCAATTTACAACTGATAACACGAACCTACCTCAAATCAGTAGGGCCATATAAGAGAAATAAATTAATGTATAACATCTTTTACTATAATTTTTATTGTATCAAATGATATTAATAAATAATATCATGTATTAAATCATGTGTATTATGAGCGTCAACGCTAATGGAATTCCAAAATCATCTAAAATATTGTGTAACTTTAATTTAATATATGGATTAATCAGTTGTAATCTTTGGGCCTATTTTTCTTCTATCTACCTATTCTACCTATATTTTCTAATTTCTTGAACTACATTACAGATAATCTTACTTACATTCAAATACTTTCAAATATTTAATAAATACTTTTTTTCTGTATATTATTCCAGAATACTAAGTACTTTTTTTCTCTTTTTCTATATTATTAATACGTCAAGAAGACAGTAGTGACTCTTTTACACGTTTTAAAAATATTTTCTTGTGTTATATCTCAAAGACAAGGAGGAAATACACTATTTTAAAAATAAAAACAAATTTAGGTTCACAGCAGGGGTGTTTCTAGTATATTATAATATTTTTAACAAATTCAATAGTAAAAAGATAGATAAATATATAAGATTATAGGTAATACAACTGAAAAAATCACAAAATAGGCTATTATTAATATATAGGTACATTGTATATGTTACATACTTACATGCATAAATCCTAATATATAAGTGAGTAACCTTAGCATATTTTGTATTAATTTTAAACGGATGTAGAATTAGCAGACTATTTTAATATATAACACTAAAATATTAAAAATTAAAATCAATAAACAACTATTACAGGTTTTTATTTTTCACTTACATTTTTCGTTTACTGGAAATCTATAACAATTTTATACTATTTCAGTGGTTGAAAAATGAATTTAAAAATTTGTGAAAAAAAACAATAGTATACGCATCTAGGCGTTATTAACAAAATATGACCACTCAGCTTTATCTGAATGTATTAGCAGAATTTACATTCTTTATTTGAGTTATATAATCGGAATTAATAAAAATTATATTTTTAATATTAAATTAAATAAAATACAGATAATACTGTCTTTACTTTATATGTAGTATATTATATATACTATATTAAAGTCTCAAATCTAAAGATTATTATACCATTCTTCTCATTCGCTATTAATAAGTATTATTTATTATTTTTCCTAACATTCTTAGAGTTCTTAGTAAATATTTTGGTATGCATATTTTTTAATAACCTTAAGAGGCAGTATACGTCGTCTTCGCCTTAAAATGAGCAATTTAGAAAATGTATGTTGTATTTTTACAATTTAAGGGAGTAAGCATTTTGAAATTACAATATTTAGGTACTCATAACCCTCTTAAAAATTCAAATATCATAAAAAAATGACGTATATAAGCTACAAACACAGATATCATTTTTATCTTCAACTTTTAAGTTTCATAATAGTAACAATTCACTGTACTTTTAAAGCTATAACAACACTATATTATACATTGTTTCTATAGTGAACGCATAGTATTTTCTGTGTAATATGAATACGTTTATAGAAAAGACAAGATTAAACTTACCTTTAGTACCTGAAATTATTAAAATAACTCACGGGGAAAAAATTATTTCTGAAAATCTTTGTTAACGCGCTCCGATTCAAAATATTGAAGCTAATAGTAGAACTTGTATAATTTGTGTATTTACTATTTATACTATTTAAATGCCCACCCTAAATCCTCAGTAATTATTGCTAAACATACTACATGGTTGGCCACGCATGGGTGCAGAAATCTAAACTTGACACAACTTTAAAATTTGTCATTCATTTTGTAGGTAACCTATTTTTCTTACAGATTCGAAAATAATTAAATTTATACCTAAGTTAATTTAAACTTAATTAATTTTTTTTATTCATTAATTTTTAACTTAACTAAGTTATAAAAAATACTATAGTTAACTTTTAACTTAACTTATTTTTTCTTATATTATCTTAACTTAACGAGTTAAAAAAATAGTTAACTTGCCTAGCCTTGCCTGTATGTATATTGTATATAGACTATATGGTTACTGTGTTTATATAAAATAGTACTCTGAAAGCCTGAACTCCGTTGTAATGGACATTTCGGTCATTTTTTGTATGAGTGTGTATTATGAATTGTGATAAAACGTGTTTTTAAGTTTTAACGCATACAATCTTATATTATACATAAATGGATAGCAAAATAATGTGTGCTATGAAATAAAAACAATATTGATAACAATTATTGTTCATTGTATTTAATGAATGGATACGATTATAAGAGTTATCACGTTGACAACGTCTCTGTGTTAAGTATAGTAATTTTTTTTTTTACTATATTAGAAATATTTACTATTTACAAACTATATAATATAATAAATACAAAAACAAATAAATTTGATAAAAATTGAAACTTGAAAGTATAGTTATTAAAATAACACGAAATGACATGATTAGTAAATATGTATTGAGTACATGATGCCATGGTGTCATAGTGCGTGTATTGTTTGAAAACAAACATTTTTTTTTCGAAGCTTAACATAATCATGAAATCAGGAAATATAATTTACCTACTGGCTCTAAAGCCTATAACCTACATGCACTAAGTATCTCAATTTTATAGCTTCAAATTTTAAAAGAAGCCTAAATTATTTTTTAATTAAAATTGTGATTATAATTCTAATGATGTATCTACCTTTAATACAATAATAACTATAACTAATTAGAACACATTAAGCATTAAAATATTAAACGGTATCAATGCATTTTTGTTTTAATATTTTAAAATAATCACAAAAAGAATAAAACTAAGTACCAACATATAACAATTTTTATTTTTGGCGTTAATATTAATATAGGTATTAGTGTATCACATAATATTTGCAGTGGTGTTCACAGTGATGGTAGGAGGGTTGGTTATAAGTTATAAGTTATAACCCTCCTCCTACAATTAATATTTTTTAATTTATTATATTCTATAACCATGAAATTTATCAACACAATCATTAATAACGTATTCAAGTAAAAATAAATTTGTTAAAAATAAACGACTACTGCAGTTACACCAGACATGAAACATACATAAATATTTACGGATACCAATAATTTGTTTTGCAATGACTCACTGTTGTTCACTCACAAAACAGACTTCAACTATAAAAAGTTCACAGTTCACATACATTGAACTGTAGCTTACAAACAAATCAACAGAGGTGTCAAACAACTCCGAAATTATTTAGATATTAGAATATAAGGAATCATATAGTATTCATGGAAAACATACCTAAAGTTGTGATTAGTTTAAACTTTAAAAAATAATGCGTTATATATATAACCATATGGTATATAATCTATATATAGTACATTAGTACCTATAAATTATAATACAGTGTTTCCCAACCAGTGGTCCGTGGGCCAGTCATATGTGGTCCGCGGTACCATGGATTTTTTTTTTTTTTTTAAATAGCGAAAAACATTACATTTCTTTAGTATCTTCGAACAAATTGACGAATATTTCCCGTATTGTCAAACAGTAGAAACCGTTCATAATAACACCAGTTGTTGTGACCTTAGATTGAAGGTCCCGATTAAACTTCTATACTATAATATTATTACTTACCAATTGGCAATTTGTATTGATTATTATGACGTCTGTATAATGACTATTCGGATGTTGTAATGGTTTTTTTTTGGTTATATTGGAAAATCTTTTATTCATACTGACCGTATTAAACTTTTATAGTCTTATCGTAGGCAATATAACAACCGATAATACTAAACACTCAAAACAAATTTTAAAGAAATTTAAAAAGAAATACTGCATCATTTTTTATACAGAGTACAAACTAATATAATAGATTTTTAATACATTGTAAATTTAATTTTAAAATAATACAACAACTGTTTTTATTTATTTTTTTGTGTTCATGTGATATGTGTTGAAGTGGAAATTTAGTGATACAAATATGAACCATTGATTGTATAATATAATATTATGTATATTAAGTATACCATTATGTTCTTAAAGTTTGTTTTATCATTTTGGTCATGATGACAATGTATTGTAATTTGTAACTATAATTTAGTAGTACTTATATATGTATTATACCTAGACACCTAGTACATCAAAAAATGTCTGTTTAGAGTTTTGCCGGTAAACACCAAGGTTTATAGATAATACTATAATATACTATAATACTATAATACTATAATACTATAATAATATAGTATTATCTATAAACCTTGGGTAAACACTACTATACGTCACAATCGTTCTATGGTAACGCGATTGGTCCACAGCCGCTCCCCACTCATTACGATACATTTACTTTACCTAAGCCCACAACGGCGACGGAGAGCTATAGTCCATGGTAATCGTTCATCGTTCGGCGGTTTGTAACGTTTTGGTTCTTGTAAAAGTGGCGTATTATACACTGTGACGGTCCAACGAGACCCTGCACACGCGTATATATACGATGGCCATTACTGCAACAAATTCGCAGCTTTTAAAAATGATGAGGTTTGGGTGGGACGTGGTGTGCCGGGTTTTGGCGTCTCTAATCGCCGTGCTGATGGGCGCAGTGGCCGCCCCGGCCGTCGCGTGGAACAGGACTGCCCGCGCGGATGAGCCCGCCGCCGTACCACTTAGCGTGAATTACCATTTTACGCGCCAGTGCAATTACAGCTGCGGATTTTGTTTCCACACGGCCAAGACGTCGTTCGTGCTGCCGCTGGACGAGGCGAAGCGCGGGCTGACCATGCTGGCGAAAGCCGGCATGAAAAAGCTAAACTTTTCGGGCGGCGAGCCGTTCATCCGGGACGGCGGCCGCTTCATGGGCGAACTGATTAAATACTGCAAGACGGAGCTGAGTTGGGCAGGAATCAGCATATCCATTGTCAGCAATGGTAGCCTTATTCAGGAGAAGTGGATGAGGCAATACGGCGAGCACGTGGACATGCTGGCCGTGTCATGCGACTCGTTCGACGCTGACACGAACCGGTCGATTGGCCGGCAGCAGGGCACTCGGACCGATCACGTGGCAAAGCTGTACCAGGTACGTGAGTGGTGCGGAAAGCACAAGATCGCGTTCAAGATCAATACGGTGGTCAACACGTTTAATGTGAACGAACTGTTCGCCGAGCACATCGAACGATTACGGCCGGTCCGGTGGAAGGTGTTCCAGTGCCTATTGCTGGAGGGCGAGAACGCGGGCGAGGGAGCGTTGCGTAACGCCGCCCGGTTCTACGTCACCGACGAACAGTTCGAAGGGTTCCTACGCCGGCACGCTGAAGTCAAGGTGCTAGTGCCCGAGACCAACGACGCGATGCGGGACAGTTATCTGATCCTGGACGAATATATGCGGTTCCTCAACTGTCGCAACGGCAAGAAGGAACCGTCTGCGTCCCTGCTGGACGTTGGCGTCCAGCACGCGCTCCGCAGATCCGGTTTCGACGAACAAGCGTTCCTGGAGAGGGGCGGCGTGTACCTTTGGAGTAAGCAGCAGCTATCCAGTGCCGAATTGGAATGGTGAAGGGCCAAGCATTGTTTGCTTTCAAAGCGGCACTTCTTCATTTCTTGCTGAAATATTATTATTATACTTAATGCATTTATATTATGGTAAGCACTATCGCGAAACTAGGTACCTTATACTTAGTTTTATATTTTGTGTGGTATTATTTTTCAAGCTACAATCGGTCGATATTTAAATTATCTGAAAAATGTTCACTTGGACGATTTTTTAAAAATTGTTAGGTATTAAGCCCAATTAAACACAGCTCAATTAATATACAAGCCGATTTTCACAAAATAAGTAATAAGTAATAACTATTAACGGAATGAGGTATTGATAAAGGAATACAATTCAAATTTATAATATGCAATGGCAAATGTGGCTAAATAATAATAATACAATTTAAAATAGTTTTATTCCAAAGAAAATCGACCGAATCTTGCACCTTGCACAATCTCTTGATCTAGCCTTGAATTGAATAATTATTTTTAGCTTTGCGTCTACTTAAATAACAAACTTCATATTGCTCTCTGCCTGTCTTGCTAGGTATAAACTAAAAAGTAGATTTAGGTACTATTTAGGCTTTAGCCTTTTATTTTGTCATGTACTCCACTCGTGTAAGCGAACATAGATCAGAGTATGGTCATCAGAGATGAATACTGCACTCGCTCCCGCTCTATGCGAATACGATGGCGTGTCCAAACTTTAGAGCTGGATTTAGGTATGTGGTGATCTGGGCCAAAATTACTGTGTATGCAACAAACAAATAAACATTACAAACATTTTTGACTTAAATAATATTTAATATTGTATATTACTGTGGCGGATTAAACAATTTGTCGTTTCCGCCAAAAGTATACTCTTTCTCGTTCGCGCCAAATCATAAATATTTTACGATTTATTTTATTTTTATGTTAAAAAATAAAATTTTTATTTTTGCTCATGATGATTGTTGCAGCGTGTTCTTACCACAAAATAATAAATATCAAAAATATACAGGTTATAGTCACTTTGTTTTAACAAGCTTATACCTATTAAAAGTTCTAACTTCGACATAATTCAACAAGGTTAAATATTTTTTCGTAATCCGTATTATGATAATATATTGAAACAAATTACAAATAACAATTATTATATATTGTGTAGTATAGGTACAATAGGTACATCGGTTCGGCATACATACGTTAGAAAAATAGTCCATAAACTCACGTAATTATTACGATTATGAATTTAAATATTTAAGAGGACGTTGCACCCGCATATTGTGTTGACTCCATCTTACAAAGTTACAAACATACAACATAGCAAAAACTGTTAAAACTGTTCTTAAAGGGATATAACCACTTGTACGTCCAGCAATTTTTAATATTTTAATTTTCCAATATTATACCGTTAAATTGTATATAATGTATTATTAAAATTAGTATATTATATTACAAAATCAATGGTACAACTGAGAATGTAATACAAAAATAAAACTCAAGCTGCCCTCGACGACACTTCAACCGGTGGCGTCATTAGTCATTACTCGCATTAGTCTAATAATATGCTATTAGTAAATACGCGATGCGTCCACTAATGCTTTTAGGTAAAATACACCAAAACATTGTAATAGTGTAAGTGTAACTAATATGTTGTTATTTAAGTACTTGAATATCAGATGCTTGTTTTTTATTTAATAAAAAAAATATTTTTACATGTGAACACAATGGTTATTAATATTTTTTCAGCATTATCCATGGGTTATCCAGCCACCAGTGAATGAATTTCATTTATAATTTTTCGTTATATCTAATATCAATGCATATTATCTATGCATATAATGTGTAATGTGTAGGCAGTAGGCTTGAGCGTTGTACAGCTATTATTTGTTATCTCGACCAAAATTGTTTTTATAATGATTTCCATTCTCATTTTAAATGTCTAATTTTGGTTTGCGACGAAATGGAATAAAAATAAAAATTCCTTACAACAGAACAACACGAACGGTTGTACCTCTTGGTTTTTACAGCACAAAAAATGCGTAGCTGCATGCTTAATGTATTAAATAAACAGTATACTTGTCTGATAGAAAACTACTACATTATAATGATAAAAGACATCAATACATAATGGCATAATACATAGTCGCATAGGTACTTGTATTGTAACACGACCAATTGTTATTGTTTATTAGATTTAATATCTTGCACCTGCTTTACATGCTGACAGGGAGGGAGGGAGTGGGTTGACTGAATGTTTTTGACCCTCCCTCATACATGACGTATTGAGGCATTGAGCCTGTGGCTCGTGTATGGTAATTTGGTATATCACCGTATCAGTATTCATTATTTCGTTATTCAGTTGCCAGTAGGTACATCATAATATTGTTATCTTTAGGTAAGTATTTCACTATTTCAGTCGTGGGTTGTATCCTTGTATTGCATGTTAATAACTGTATCGCCTGGTATCACCTGTCAGTATAGTGCATTGAAAACAAAAGTATTCTTTAAAACTAAATAGAACTAGAACTTGGAAAATCAATATTATTTTAAAAGTTAAAAGTTTCCATATGCGTTAATGCGACAAGAATGGTAGGGTAACGTAAAACGTTTGCACAATGGTACTTAGTATTTTGGTGTAGAGAAAGTACTTATATACAACTAGAATTCGCCAAAATCTGACTTAGACTTATTTTTTTCTTTTGCGTTTGAAAACTATTGTGAATTTTTTACTTTTCTCCCTTTTCAGTACCAACTAGATTCACTTTCCTCTCAGTAAAGATGCTTTTGAAAAACACTGAAGCATTTTTACAGTCCTAAAAAGTGATGATAGGCCGAAAAAACACATCGTTGTAAAATCAATATTCATCGCTCAGCTCAAAATTTAAAAATCTAAACTTGTTAGACGTTTAAAATGGTTTAATTATGGATTAAATTATTAGATGAATATGATAATTGAGGTAACTGAAACAAAATTACCGAGGTTAGAAATTTTTTTATAGAATTTGTCAATTTGATAACTTGACAGATATTAACAATTTTTATGATACAGTGGTTTTAGAGAAATAACCTTGTTATAGGTATATGCATTGGAACTGGTACCACATCATTTGCCAATATTAGACGGACTTAAATGTAGTTTTCTACGTGTCAACTCTTAAGTACAATATGGCGCATAATATGATTTTATACGTATATATATATTTATGGACAAAAAATTAATTACTATACATTTTTAAATGTGTAATAAGAGCCAAGCCCGGATTAACACTATACCGTAGGCCCTAGACCCATATACTAATACGGTCTTGTAGTGTTCAGAATTTAAATGATTAAGAAACCTAATGTTTGGGAGAGGTAGTGTTCAATCTCAGTGTTTTAAGTCTTTAAAAACGAAAATATTTACAACATTAAAATCAACATAATATTTTAAATTTTAAGCACATAATAAGTTCTATTCTTGTTACATAGTTATGTCTTATGTCATTGTTACTTAATATTACCATTGGAATTTGGAATATTATAAGTTTAAAAACAAGTGTAACTCTCATATAACTGGTGTCTCCCAATAAGCTGCGAAACAGAGGACTAAATTTAATTTTAAAAAAACGTAATAATAATATTGCGTGTGTGAAATGTTGCAACCCAGAAAGTTCACAAAATCGAAAATACACTCTCGAAGGTTTCGAATAATAATAACCAAAAAATTGTTTTTACTATTCGAAAACTGGTTTTGCGTAAGAATTCCCCTTTTCCTTTATTTTTTGTTTCTTTTTCCTGTTGCTTTTGAAAACTATTAAGGATTTCAAATTTTGACCTCCCGAGTGCACAAACTAAATTCACCTTAAAACAGAACCTTATTAATGCATATAATTTGGAATAATGATGGTGTTATGTTTGACGCTTGTACTTATACAATATAATTTATCCACAAAATCTTTTAAAACAGACTGGTGGATATGACACGCTAACATTGATAAAGTATAGCATACATTAATCGTGATGTACACCACATAAATGCATGAATACATACGCATACAAAAAAAATTAATTCAAATCGGTCCAACCGTTTAGGAGGAGTTCAGTGACATGTACAATATGTACAGTAGAATTATATATATAAAGATATCATATTTTTGTATATGTAGTATGTAGACACTCAAAATTAATCCATAAAAAGGTGAAACCAATGATGTTATGATTATTATTGTTATATTATTAATAATTAATAATTTAAATTTTCCCTCTAAAAGTGCAAGCCAATCGGAGAGTCGGATCAATCATGGATTTTATTTTGTATGCGAATTTTTCTAGTAATTTATATACCGAGACAACAACTAGGTAACCACCATATGATATAACCGCTCTTATCATTTTCGGACAAGTGCTTATCACTCGTGTCATTTAGATCTTAAGAATATTCTAGTTCACCCAATCAAGTTCACAAATTGGTCGCTATTTTATCATTTACTTTTTTTTATCTTCGGCTGTTATTATTTTAATTTGTAGGTGTAGGTCGTAGGTGCGAGTAGCGGTGTAGCACACTAGCTCCCGATATCTAAATCGAATATTCGAATTCCAGATCCGCCCGCCCGTGCCGGTCTATCATTATTTTCCTCGGCGGTACGAACGACAAAATGAGTAAGGTGTACAAAGAAGACGAGATCAGCGTCCGAGTGGATCGGTGCCTGTATGATTCGGTGATCAAATTCGGTAAGTAAACACACGATTGATCGACCTCTGAGAAAATCTTTTGGCTATCGTAACTGACACGTAGCTGGTACCATATTCCCTGTCGTTGCAACAGTACGACATTTAACGTTTATGAAACAACAATTCGGTAGGAAGGCCGTACTTAAAATCTACTCGTTTCAAACGAAAAATGTTATTTATTAGATCTATCTGTGAATGTTTAAAATAAATTATCAAGAAATAACTCTTAGTACTAGGTACTCGCGAGCAATGTTGTGATGACAAAATGTCTAGCCCTGCCTCAAATAGTAAAAAAATAATATAATAGTATCACATCGGTAGCTAACATAGCCAATACATTTCTAGGGCTGGCGCAATAATTGTATCAGGTAAACACCAGTCTCCATGTCGCTGTTCGTGTGATATTCAAAAACTAATTTAAATTTTGCCACAAGCATTTCATTTTACTTCACTTACTTCACTATGAATTATTGGGTGTTCTCCCCATCGCTATTTTATATCTTTATAATATGTTTTACATTTATTTATCCATTTAGACATATTGTCATGACATCTTTCTTCAATTCCTAATTCTGTAGTAAATCATATTATTATGCTTAAGCTTACGCTAATTATCCTTAAAAACATTGACGTATCGGTTTTGTAAAACATAACTAAAATTAAATTGCTAGGAAAACATCAATAGATTGTAGTTAAACTTTAATGTATCAGACATTTTACACAATCAACTGTCACTGCTAATAAATTAAAAATATTAGGTGACTACAGAATAAGTATGCTTTTGTAACATTGATTAGTATTTTAACCAAATATTATGTTATATAAACCTACGTAATACTTTAATTAACCAAATATAATAACCAACTCATTGTTAGACTGATAGATTTTATTGTAAACAATTTATAATACAGCACTTCATGTTTCAATAACAATAAATAAATAATGCAGACAAATTATCATTGTCAATGTAGTATATAATTATGAATTTAATTTATAATTCATTGATTACTTGTTTAATAGTTTTGAATAACATTTCTATATCAATAAATTAAATTTTACAACATGTCAAATATACAAAAATATCCTAGTAGTTATTTTAATTAAATTATTTAAATTATTATACTAACCAATCTTATACCAATAAAAATTCAAAAGTAACAAGTATGATAACATTTTACATAACAAGCTATTTCTGGTTTGTGACATTGTAGCTTAGATTCTAGAAAAAAACCCTGAAGTGACTGATATTGCCAAAGTATAGAGATATTGTTGAGTAATGATGATTTTTAAACATTCTAGGTGGCGGCTTGAGTGTAGGTGTTGTTGCATCCCTGTTGTTCTTCAAACGTAAGTGTATTATACATTTTTTTTAATAAAATAACTTTTGTGTACCTGACAACAATTAATATTAATGACTTATTGGGACTTAAAAGTAAGTAAAGAATTGTTATATTTTTTGAACCGGTCATTAATATTGGAGTAAATTATACTGTTAGTCATTTCTTCATATTTTCAGCTGCAGAATTACTACATAACTCAAATTATTTTATTTTAAATTTTTATTCATAATAACTGTAAAATATATTATTAAAACAATTACATATTTACAAAAACTTATGAAACAAAATAACTATTTTTAGTACAGTTGCTTAAAGCCAATTATTGTTCATCTGTTTGTTTTATCTAGGTAAGAAGTGGCCAATGATCATGGGTTCTGGTTTTGGATTGGGCTTAGCATATGAGAATTGCGAAAAAGACTTAAAGGAATACTTTACGAGTACATAATATCCTGTATGTTATTAGAGCTTAGGCAATAATACAATAGCCTTAGACTCTAGAGTCAAACAATGTGTTGTTCATACAATTTATTTTCTTTTATGTTAATTGTATTAATGTAAGTAGTATTTCTTGTTTTGATTTTTTAATTAAAAAAAATATATAAATAATAACAATGTTGGATCCAAAAGTTTGTATTTATTTGTAGAAGTCAAAATTTAAAAAGTTTTACATTTATAAATTATAATATATTATAATGTATCAATACTTAAGTATAACTCTATAGTAAAATATCAAAAAATTTGTGGCAGATAGTGAACCATCTTCAAATGCATTTTTAAATGCTTAATTTCATTGGTAAAGTAGTCACATTTATTGCATTGAAGTGGTTGATGCAAACATTTCTTGTTGGGTGGCAGTACTAAATATCCTACAGTTTGTAGTTCAGAAATTATTTCTGAAAGCAAATTACAAATTATTAATTCAACAAAAATCTTAATCATATATGATATATAGCAAAGCCTGCCAACCAGTTGATCTTTAAAGGAATATTGGTTAATGGTATTAATAAAAATAAACTAATGTTATTATACTATCGGTTGAAATTGTGAGTAATCTTATATACAATGAAAATATTAATTACCAAAGAAAAAAATACAATTTTTCGATGGAGAAATAATAAAAGAAGAATATTATGCTGCATGTAACAGTGTAAAATAATATACCTATACATGGTTACAAAAGAATAAATCAGGCGGCAACACCCACCTCCTATATAATGACATAGGTAGTGACTGGTGGGAGGAAAGAAAGCGTGAAGTACTGGTGTATTCTTATTTAAAACTGAGTATTAATGTTATGAAAAAGGTTAGGTATTTATTTTTAAGTATTGAAACACACATTTAAGTGAATATTTCTTTCAATAATTTACATTTTATAACTCAATTATAGATTTTGGTTAGTTTGATGAAAAATGGTTGGGTACCTACAAAGTGATATACAACTATACAAGGTTTGGAACATTACGTATATAAAATCATCAAAAAAGCACTAAAATAATCAAAAGCATTGGATAAAAACCACCGAAAGAAGCAAAATAAAAATATTTGGTATCATAGTATTAATATTAATATATGAAATACATTTTCATATAATTTTGCTAGATTTTATGTCTGTCCAAAAAAATAAGCAAATGCCTTAATTGAACTACTAAAACCAGTTATAATATAATTTTAACATTAAGATAATTATAAGTTTTTTTTTTCATGGATATTTTATGAAGTATAAAAACATAACAAAAAAATCATTTCAACACTAAAAATATATGTGCTGACTGCTGACCTTATAAAAACATATATAGTAACATTTTTTTAAATAATTTGGTTATAAAATAAGTGTCGCAAAAACTAATAACTAATATGGTAAATGGTTATTTCTCCCACACTAAAAATTTGAATTTAGGACTTTTCACTTCCAGGAAATACTAAGATTGGGCATTTGGTCCACACAATTGGGACATTTACTATCAAATATTATTGAAGAAATTTAAAAAAAATGATATTTAAAACCGAGGGACCAATGACGTACAACCAAAATACACCGCTCATGGACCTATGCCTAATAATTCCCAAGGACCAATTAATATCCTTAAAAGTTATGTTTCCACAGATCAAATGTTCTTAAGCTCAATTATTTGACCTAGATTCCAAACAATTAACTAAAAAATTCAATTTTTTTTTGTTTCACATTAATGTTTCTAAGTCAAGAATTTACTGAAAATTGTATTACGTAAAGATAGGCAAGACTGATGACTTGTTGTAGAGAGCCTAATCTAACCTTACCTTGTATAGGCTCTCCAGATTGTAGTAGTTGAAAGTATCGTATAGTTATCAATATAATCTACCAATCCTTATGAAAATAACAAAACTATACTGGGTGATTCATTTAACGTAGAACAAGTACTATTCAAAAGTATTAGTGCGTTTGAAAATATTTGTTTTACATGGCTTCAAGTCGTTGCAACGTATTTAACAAAAGATTATATTTTTAAAGATTTTTATCTTTAACATTTTTTAAGTTTTTTACTTTTAATTTCATATTCTGAAGATGAAAGAAGATTTTTGTAAGCATTTCAATACATAAACACAAATTAAGGAAAAGTAGTTCTGAGCTATAAGTATTTAAATTTTAGATTAGCTGAGTAGCAGAGCAACATATTATTGAGATGTACACACATTCCACCCCGCTCATCTTAACTGTAAATGCTTATAAGTTAAGTAGCTTATGAGCTAAGTTATAACTTATAAGCCACTCATTCTAATTTCAATTACTATGCATTGAAATGCTTTGGAATATGAAATTAAAACTGTATGTTGTTATTCAAAAAGTAAAAAATATAATTTTTAAATGTTGTTTTTTAATGATCAGTGTTTTGCTTATATTTACTGTGAGTAGGTATGAAGAAATCCGTGTTAAATGAATTCCACTGGTGAGACAGTTTCATGTGTGGGCCACAAAAGTCTTTACTCAACACATGCAAGTGCAATCGGTTCATTGATGTGAAACTGTGGTATCCAACTCTGTAACATTAAAATAAAACCATCATAAATCATCTTAGGAATAACACAAAAATAGGCTGAATATTTAAGTAAACAGTTTTAAAAGTGTATTGAAATTTACATATGTATTGTGAATTGTGATAGACATAATAATATATCATAGGACATTTCCTCCCAGAAATGAACAAAATATATACTTACACATAAAATATTAAAAAAACTGTTAAATTATATTATTTAATAAAATTAAAAATAAAATTGTTAGGTTGACTTGGATATCACATTTGGCTGTCAATTAATTTTTCACATTTAGTAAAAGTTGTGTGGTAACTTGTTAGCAGGGGCACAATGAGACCCACTTGGTCCACTATTATTGAAAAATAATCGGCCCTATACTATTACAAACCAAACTTTGAGACTTAGGTACTTTATTTTTTAATTTCGGTTATTCACCAATCACCATAATAAACAGGGGATAAATATTATTAAAATTAAAATTTATTTGAGGCAATATTAATTTTTTGTTATATATATATATATATATCGTTCATTAAATCATAGATAATATCTAAAGTACAATGCCCCCCCAAAAAAAATGAATGGTCGCAGCAAAATTTTTGAAATCACCAATTCAATTTAATCTAAAATATAAAAATGTACCTGTATGTTTTATATATAAATGTGCACTAAGAATTAACAAAAATTACTTGAAAATTGGAATAATTATTGCTTAAAAAACAACACAACTGATAAAAATGCAAAATAAAAGTTTAATAGTTTTAAATTCTTTGATGTACTAGTAGGAAATGGATTTTGTACTTGAAAAGTATTGCCGGGGACTTCCCAAAAAATAATGCATTTTGCTTTCAAGTACGGACCCTATGTTGTAATAACTTGTAACTTATAATCATATAAGGTTGAGTCGAGGTGGATTATTTTGTACCAGCACGTGGTACATTAAATGACACCAGCCTACTGTGCAATTACACAGTAGCAGTGACCCAGCCCGCCCCTGCTTGTTAGGCAGTAAAAATTATTGGTTTTATTAGAAGATTATGTGAGAAATTCAATTAGTCTATTGGAGATATCTCTATTTTTATAACATCAGTAGCTTTTGTTATAGCAATTATAATGCAGTATCTAAATCTTAATTTAAAATGTCTTTAATTTATTTAAAATAATATTCAATATTTAATAGCCAATTGCAGGTAAGTAATGTATTCTTTTAACAATGTGAACTAGACAATGATGATGTGAAATAGGTATATCCTAGTGAAATCATTATTAGGCAATGTATAAATCATAATAATGATAGTTAGGTATGTTAAATATTTTACAAAGTTAGTTTTAAGCTCATACTGTAGACAGGCAATAAGCATATAGAAATAACCTGCATTTTTTTTAATACCATTATTAAATAATAAAGGCTACTTACAGGTCCTAGCTTACAAAATAATATCTAAAAATCTAATTGATTATTTTTGTTTAAATTACTTTAAAGTGACTATAAAATCAATTTTGTCCACAAAGATTTCTTTGAATCTCAAACTTCTAGTGTGCGGGTATGGCAGACACTTACAGTAAATCTTGTGCAAACAGTCCGGATGTATGCATCACATACTCGAGGCCTTTTAGCTCCATATAGATGAGCTTGGGTATATGGTGCGCCTTGAGCGAGCGAACATCCAGCAAGTCTTCCTTGGGCATAACTAGATAGTGATGTTCGGACTTGCGGTACTGGTCAGCAATAATCACCACAAATTCGTCCGAGTAGAGGATGTTCGACGGGTCGTTCATGGCCAGGATCAGGTTGTTCCGCGCTTCATTGGTCATGACGGAGATGGATAATTCAAAACAAAAACGGACCACGACGGATGTTTGAAATCGATGTGAACGACGTCTTCCAGACGCGGCACGTGGTGAACAACAATGCGGATTAAGCGGTTTACTTCACGGGTCTTTAAACTTCTGTAATTCAAATTCGACGGTCGTCGTGGCCCTACACTCAACGCTCAACATCCACGATTTTCCTTCGTGAACGGGGTGCCATAATGTGGGGAATAATAATATTATTATTGTTATGTGAGTATATACTACGTCCTATATATAATACGAATTTACTACGGTATGCTCACGTTTGTAACGACATCAGAATCGACCTCTAGTGTCGGCAACAAAAACGTGTGATGGTTACTGTGAACGCGGTAACAATAACGTTATCACCCAACGAGTTCGACTATAGATAACATATTATATTCTGCGTAGATTGTCTGTATCAGATTGTGTACGGGGGACTGGGCGACTGTTGCAGTAGCTATTATAGCCTATGATATTATAGTCTATATTATTTTAGAGCTAGACGTCCGTCATTTGCTCTCCATCTGACTACTGGCCCTCTGGTCACGTAATTACTGATTGCATTGCCGAGACGATCGACTACGGTCGCCTTTCGACTTACCGAACGGGCGCTTAAAAAAATTTCCCAAACGTAACCGCCTCCACAACGATCCTACGCCACCAAGCTTGACTCGACTTTGCAGCTTTCAAAGCTTGCTCAAAGCGCATTTCTCCGGACGATGCCGTTTGGCCGTCGGGTGGTATAGCCTAAGCTCGAACATACAACTGCGCTTACCCACCTCTCTAGGTGCCAAGCAGTTGGTGAGACGGAACCTCAGACACTCTTTTCGGAAGACACATACGGCTGCGGAACTAACTGCGCCATGGCCGACAAGTGAGTAACTAGCAGTGGTAGCGGTCTTGTGTTGTATGAACATTTATGTCGCTGCTCATTGTCGGCAATCGATGATATAAGATTTCTGATATGAAAGTTGAACAATTGCTTTGAAGAACAAAGTGCATCAATTTGCAAACGATACTATTTTGTTAATATGCACCGGGGGCTCCTGCAACTATACTACATTCTAATAGTAAATTAATTTAATTAATTTGGAAGTAGATGTTGAAAATGTATAGAAGGAATGTCATATCTGTGGCATCAAATAGAATACATGATAATTATTTAAGAAAGAACCGTGTAAATACTAACCTAAAGATTTAAACTTTAGGTTAACTACTTACTTATTTTTCTAACTAATATTTCCAACCTTATTTAATTTTATTAGGTAAACATTTGTTGAATTTTATAATTTCCTAGGTATGCTTTTGAGATCACTATTTTAAATGGACCAATTATAAATCTTTCAAAGAAAATCTATTTGTTATTCAACTATGTCAAATACCTACTTTATATTTTAAATTGCATCCTAATATGTAGAAATATATTTAAACTATTGTTATTATTGATTACAGACAACCTGATGATGTTGAAAAAGTCATTGAAGAAGCCGTAGTAAATTCAGATTCAAAAGAAAATGAAGGTGGTGGGTGGTGGGATTCATTGTACTCTGCAGCAAAGTCTAAAGTATATATATTTTTTTCTCACTATTTAATGATTCCAACTAAATATATTCTTATAAAAATCAATTGCAGTCTGCTGAAGTATTGGAATCAGTTAAGCGTGATCTCGGTGAACTAACAACAATAGTCACCACCGAAACTAGCAATATTGTCTTAAACACTACAAATGTCGTTAAAGATACATTGCAAGTATGCAAATGTGTTATATATATAATTTATAATGATTTAAATTAAAAGTATTTACTATATTTTTATATATTTTAGTTGGAAAATCCAGAATCTACTGCTAATACCATGAAGAAATCAGTAAGTTCGTTTCTGGATCAAATGTCAAGTGCATTAAACCCTTTGCCAGATGATGAAGATGAGGCAATAATGATTGTTGGCTCAGACACAGTTACACTGTCTAGACTACAAGTAAAATGCTTGATTTGTTTTTATTTCAATGTTATGTCATTTATAACATCCTATTTTGGAAATTTTTAGGCGCAAATATATACTCTGGCCAATGATCAGAATACATTTATAATGGAAATTGATGACCAACTTGATAAAAGATATAAGGCTTGGTTGGATTGGGTGAAAAGTGGTGATAGTAGTTTATTATCTAATGATAAACTCACAAAGATCTTAAATGAGTGCACTCCATTACGTGACAACTATCAAAAACTTGTGCCAGATTCTGTTTCTCATGCTGACTTTTGGTATAGGTTTTTGTTTCGAAAGGCATTGTTGGAAGATGAAGATGCCAAACAGCAGAGGCGATCAGAAAAGGAAAATCGAGAAGCCGAAAGAATAGATTTCAACAAAGGTAGTTTATCATATCACAGTGAGAGTGGGCTTACATATTATTAAATTTCAATTTACAGAGTTAACTCCATTGTCTGATATAGAGCTATCTGAAAAAGAACAAGAAGAGATATTGTCGTCATATGATCAGGAACGAAGAGTATCATCAAAGTCCAGCAGTCCTATTGAAGGTTAATGTTATAGAATATTTGTAATATATGTTGTGACAAATATAGTAATATATTCTTAATAATTTTTGCAGATGTAAAAAAGGATTCAAAATCAAAACAAGAAGATGTCCCATCTAATGCTTCTTCGGTTACCACTTCAAGTTTGGACAAAGGTAATTGTTGAATGTGATGAGTGTTACTAAGTCACTAAGGTAGTAATCATTTGAAATAGCACACATTTATTTAGTTAAATCATTTGCAAAATTACAAATTGTTCCAATGAATAAATAAATGACTAATTAAGTACTAAATAAGTCTTTATAATGCAAAGAAGTTTTCAGCGACATTAAAATAATTTTTGGTGTTTTGTTTTTTATTCAGATGAATGGGTCAAAGATTTTGATATAGAAGACATTGAACCACCCACCAATACCAAGTGAATTGAAAATCCACCAATTGAACTTTGATAATGTTTAGATGTTTAGTTTTTTTCACGCCTGTCTTTATTGACTAGTGGAATATGCATGTTGATCATATAATAATGAACATTATTTTTTTTTTACATATATTTCTATATATAAATTAATATTATCATATTTTTAAGTTATTTTTATTGTTACACATATTTGTTTTGTGTCAAAAATAAAAAAGAACACTATTAACGTTGTATAATATTGCTTATTAACATTATTTCTTTGACCTTGTGACAAACACAAAGAACATGAAAAAAAAATTGATAACGAGAAAAAAATACAAATAGGTCATACATGGTGATTTGATAACAAATTAGGATATGTTCAAATAATACCATATTTTATTTCTGAAATAAGCTTCAATAGAGCAATGAAATATATATTATTTTACAAAAGGATCAGTCATAAGTGGGAGGAATAATGTGAACAACAGTAAAAAATAACAACATAAAAATTTTGTATTTAGAAAAACGGCTTACAAAATTATTTATGGAATCAATCTATATTTTATGCCATTCTTTTAAATTAGATAATTCCAATATAGGTTGTAGATTTCATAATTCTATAACTATTGCAGTTTTTTTAGAAAGTAAAATGTTTAAATTTATCACGTAACCTACTAACCTGAAACCAAACTGATTAAATTTTTTAGAATAAGCATATTTAAATTATTCAGAGCAATGAGTAGAAAATTTCCATTTTCTATTACCTTCCAGAAATGTAAAATTTGTGTTAATTAAATTTCTTATAAACATTCTTGGTTTGGTAGTTCTAAAATTTGTTTTTTTTTAATTTCAAAATATTAAGTTAAGTATTAAGTAGTTATTCCCATAAAAACATTTATTTTTAAATAATAAGTTACTGTAGCGCTTACAACATTTTTTTTTCTGGTGGATGCAGGGATTTTACAAATTAATTATAATCTTCCCAAAATGTCATAATATAGTTAATAGATTTTATAAAAGAAAGATATATTTTGGGAGGGTATTTACATCAAACGCTCAAACCCCATCTCAACAGTATTTACCACCTTTAATCCATATTTATTTAACATAGCTGCCTGGTATTCATATTAATTTCGCTGTTTTTGTTTTTAAGATTCTTACCAGAGGCGCAGAGCAATGAATGTATAATAATATACTAATTTGACTATGAATAACCATGTTCTTTTGTATTTTCCCGTTCTGCTGTATTTTTATTTTTATGAACTTTATTATAATTATATTATTGAATATCCATAAAAAATTTAATATATATAATTTAATATCTATTTTATATTTAAACATAGGTACTCATGTTAATCATTATATTATAAATTTATAACCATTAACATATTACATAGGTAACTCAAAATAGGCAGTCACTACTTCCACTTTTTAGTCTTAACCATGAATATGACTTTATTAGTTCACTAACCAGTTGCTATAATTTTGGTTTTTGATATTCAGACGAAATGTCAAATATCAACAAGGTCAACTTAATTTAGTCCATTTTACAATGTCTTACCCATGCTCATTTGGCTATTTACTATTTAGGTTATTATAGCTATTAATTATTGTAATTGTGCATTCTTTTAGTGTTTATATGTTAGTGAATAAATTATCTAGTGTTTATTATTTCCGACTTTCAAAGTCAACATTGGCCATTTGGGTAACGGAGTCAAAACTTATTAGTAATAAGCAATCTACCACAGTTGTCGTCATCTAACTGTAGTGTCGTATAAGCGAGGTATCAAAAAATACGCACAAATAGTTTTTACAATCAATTATCAAAGTTAACTTTAGTAAATATTAATTTATGAAGAAGCACGTTACACATACTATTATTAAAAATAACACAAAAATGTGTTTATGTATAAAAATTATAACATAATATTATTCTAGAAAATGTTTACTTACATTACTTAGGTATATGTAATGTGACACACTATTACAGAATAGTTGTAATATGTGCAATTCTCCTGGACCGCATTTTTTATCACATTCTAAAATATTTAACAACAGACCACAATGAGAATCTAAAAATGTCACAAACCTCCATTATAAATACAATGCGTTGTTCATGATAACATGAACCTAAAATAAGAAAATTTTATTCATTTAAATTTCTAAATAATTATTGAACAATATGTTGACCAGTTGTCATGCCTTTTTAATATGAATAATAATAATTATTTAAGGATTTTTTGTAATAATATTCTAATAATAAAAAAGTTACTAAGATGATAAGTAGGTATTTTTTTAATATTAAACTTTTAGAGAGTTTCAAAAAGCTAGAGAATTATAGCTAGTACAACAATTAACAAGCATAAAAATATAACGTACTTTTATAAGAAATGTATTTATGTTTTTTTATACATTCTGTAATAAGTATTAAATAAGCATCATTTTTGATTTCACTAAGTAGTGTGACCTATCAACATAAAAATAATTTCATAAGCAACTCTATTATGTGTGCATACAACATAATAATTCTCTACAACATATATCCGAATATGGCTCAGCTAGTGTTCACCGGAAGAGTCAATGTTTAGGTGTAAGTTTGCTTTCATATATTATTTTGGGGCTTAAATGTACGTTTTAGACTTGAATTAAACATAAAACATTTATTACCACGGCAACAATCCAAACGTCGTCTTCGTTTCACCACATCAAGTTTAATACGTCCCCATTTTGCCTATACTATACGCCGGGTAACACCTTAGGTTTGAGCAAAGTATTAAAATAGGTATTATTAATCTGTAATCTACAATATTTTGTAAGTGGAACACCATTACTGCTAATATTGTCTTATCATCATTAACAAATAAATTCAAATAATGAATATTTTAATAGCTTATAATATATAAGTATATAACTATTAACATTCATCGTAAATAGTTTTTTGTCGCTTATGCACTATAAAGCATTTATTTCTGAAAAATATTCCCAACAATTTAGTACAAGGATTCTCCTAAATAGATCTTACAGCAGCCTAAGTTTGTTACACATACCTACAAAATTAAAATGTTAAAAAAACTGTATATTTTAATGAGAAATAACTTATGATGTAGCTGGTACTTAATGCAAAACAATAAATTATTATTCGAAAACACAATTTCATACATACATATATATACAGGGTGTTTCTGAAGTGTGTGAGGTAATTAGTATACGCATACTCACTGTGATGCCACAATGAAGATTTTTTTGGAATTTTTTTTCTAACTTCAAAATCTAGGTTTTTTAAAGTTATTTTTAGAATATTATCTTGAATGTAAAAATAAACACTCAAGTCATATTTTTTGCAAAATTCTCATACGAATCGAGATATCGCATCATTTTTGCGTTTTTCGAGCTCGAATCGCCAACTAAAAAAAAAGTCGTACGACACATCGATTTGTATGAGAATACTGCAAGATAACCAGTGGTGATAATTATTTGTTGTCATTGTTAATACACGATTAATTAACACATTGTTTTACATTGTCGACTAATAAAAAATATGAAATAATAACAAAATTAGGGTTAACAGAGTTTTAAACGATCAAATTTACTAGCATACATTTGTGTGTTGTGTCAGACCTTTATTAAATAACTTTTAACTTTATAAAGTTATAATAGTTAGATTTAAAATAAATTACCTATTTGTGTGTTTATACTGAAATTCCAGTTTTTGGATATCATAGTACCTAACATAATTATTTTGACTCGATAAGATAAACATTTTATTTTATACTATTATTATTATTTGCGTTCTGCCCATAACCTAGCGGCAAGATTTCCATTTCCATCAGCTAAACCTATAGTCACAATTAATAAACAAATAAATAGTTTGTTTCGTATAACATGTCGGTTATGACAACTTAAAATAGTTACACGGGGAAGTTTTGTGATAAAGTAAAATACCTTAAGTTTTTAATAAAATAAATCACCAATGGGTGATATTAGTTAAATACTTAAAATAATTAATTAAATTAATTAGTACTTACCCAACATAAAAACCATGTCTGCATATTCAATGTTTGTGTACGCCATTGCGCAAAAATCAAAATTTAAATTAAAAACTTTAAATCTTAAAAATAAATATTAATATTTTAAATGTCGTTCAATGACAAGTATTGGACTCTATTCAGATTTCAGACCAACTAATGTTCATCATGTACTCTGTAAGGAGTACGGCCAATTAAATTTTAACGATAAAAGTATAATATTAGATTCACTAATAAATAATAATACTGGTATAAAATAAAATGTTTATCTTATCGAGTCAAAATAATTATGTTAGGTAGGTACTATGATATCCAAAAACTGGAATTTCAGTATAAACACACAAATAGGTAATTTATTTTAAATCTAACTATTATAACTTTATAAAGTTAAAAGTTATTTAATAAAGGTCTGACACAACACACAAATGTATGCTAGTAAATTTGATCGTTTAAAACTCTGTTAACCCTAATTTTGTTATTATTTCATATTTTTTATTAGTCGATAATGTAAAATAATGTGTTAATTAATCGTGTATTATCAATGACAACAAATAATTATCACCACTGGTTATCTTGCAGTATTCTCATACAAATCGACGTGTCGCACGACTTTTGTTTTAGTTGGCGATTCGAACGCGAAAAACGCAAAAATGATGCGATATCTCGATTCGTATGAGAATTTTGCAAAAAATAAGACTAAAGTGTTTATTTTTACATTCAAGATAATATTCTAAAAATAACTTTAAAAAACCTAGATTTTGAAGTTAGAAAAAAAATTCCAAAAAAATCTTCATTATGGCATCACAGTGAGTACGCGTATACTAATTACCTCACACACTTCAGAAACACCCTGTATATTATTTAGTAAATAGTAAATACCATGAGATTAAAAAAAAAAAACATATGATTACTTACTTAGTACAGGGTCTATGGATTTATCATATTACAGTGATGTGTGAAATGCTTTTTAGTATATTTAACCCAAAAACTTTTAACCGTAGCCCGTGGGTACTTTAAATTTTCACCAAATGTTAATATAACCATATTCAGTACATGATAAAGTTTTCAAAATAAATTAATTTTCATTAATTCTTTATTCAGTATATAAAGTATTTAAATGTTTTAGCACTATAGCAATATCTATATATTTACAAAAATTTTATCACTTCACACAATTTGAATCATAAAAATAATTTTAAAAATGTAATGAGGTACTTCAAAAATAAGGAGAGGGATAACGATACTTTTTAAACATGGCAGCCACTCCTCGATGAAAATAATTCAAGTAATTAATATTTGTTAAAATTTAATAACCTATAGTAAGAAATAAAGGTGATATAATTTGTTTTGGTTTAAATTTTAGATGTAAGTGAGGAATGTCTTTTGAGCTACTGGTTTTACAAAGATGTATTTACAAACACTTTTAGTTAAGAATATACATTTACTGTTAATAACAGTGTAGAAAATATTTTTTTGGTTTCACGAATTTATTGTTCACACAGTCTATAAAAAGAAATACAAAAAGCCAGAACAGAAGTGTGGAAAGGATGTTTCAGCGTAACTCTTTTTAAAAATATTTTTGTAAGCTGTTAAAAAAATTGTGTACACGTAGTATAAATTGCCTATTCTAATCTCCTGTTAAAGTTTTTACTTTCTCACGAATAATAATGGAAATTTTTTTCGATTTTAATGCTTAAATATTAATTTATGTAAAATAGTTTCATAAATGAATTTGTTTTGTTAAAACAAATTTGAATGTTAAGCTTTATTAATCCTTCAGAACACTAACAATTCAAGTATAACTTATTGTTTGATGTTAATTTGTCTGTTATGTTTGGTATGTTTAATATAAAAGTACTCAATATGACATTGTTGAAAATCATTAAAGTTGTATGCAAAACTAACCATTTTGTGCACAGAATTACTTTAAGTTATTCTGGATTTTACGACAATATGAACAAATTTAAAATCATAATGATTTTATACTGTTCAATTATATTTTAATGAATTGTTATGATACGAAATATGTTAAAAAATACAGCAATGGAATTTCATACGAAAAATGTTCAATTTTCATACAAGAACACATTCGTAGGGTGCATAGAATAAACCCTAGATTCGTGATGAAATGAGAAATTATGTGTTTTACGTACCAACTTGTGGTTACTATATAGTGAATACTGTCTAATCAAGTAAAATGTCGACTTTAATTAATATTCCAACAGCCAAATTTGTTGAATACTTTATTGAGAACAGTGCTCAGGCAGGTTAGGTTAGGTAGGTAGCATGATATTTTTGTATATAGCTAAAGCAGTTTAATTGATACAACCAACTGTAAATGCGCCAACATTTTTAAAAGGGTTAAAGTGAATATATTTATTATTAAGTTTATTAAAATCAGCATAGCGTTTATTATAAGTAAGTCTAAAAATGTTTTGATATAACTGCGCTGTCACCTGCCACATATAATGTATGTCCAGAAAATGACATGGTGATGTTATTGGATTAGATTTTGATTTTTAATAAATTGAATTTGTATGATAATCATATCAACCCATAAACCTTCGTGTTATATTTATACATACACTTTTATTGTATTTTAGCCATATACCTATAAATAAATGGATTGATAACAGAGAGATAACTAAGAAAAAACATTGTTAGAAAAAAATGGCATACAAATTAGGTAAAATTTGTACCCATTGATAGCGAGAAAGAGAGAGAAAGAGTGAGTAAGAAAGATTAGTTCAACAACAAAGAAAACAACATTTTTGAAGAAGTTGGCATATATCTTAGGTAGTCAGGTCGCATATTACTTGGGTGTTGACCATCTCTTTCTAACAATGTTGGCACAAGGCAACATATGGTTGTAGGGTATGGGGGAAGTACAGTCCATATATTAACAAGTCTGTGATTTTCGGTCACCCAAACAATTTCAGTTTCTCTTTATCTAGTGGTGCCACTGAACTAGTTATTACGAGCTAACTGTTCAGCACGATTGAAGAAACCTATACATTAAATTGATTATGTTATTATACCCAATTATATTTATAATCACTTAAAAGCTTAAGTAACTAGTTACTAGTAAGTATAATCCCATTATAGTTAAAATAAAAATAAATTCTGTTAACTGAACTAAATATTTTTTTCCGTGTTTATATTTTTACCTAAGTTCCATAACTCTAGTCCCTGACCAACAGTTGTTCCTATATACAAAATTAACAGATATAAGATATAGTTTTATTAATCCATTAGTATTATGCAATTCAATTTAATACAAAATATGTTGATAACATGTGCAAGTTTAAATTTAAAAAAAAAATATTTGCAATAAATTATGGTGAGACATTTATTAATACATAACATAATATAGAATTGTGGCCTGGTGTGGCCCATAATAATAATAATAATATAAAACCATCTTATTTAATAAAGAACGATTTTCTTACATTTAACAACCATAATGAAAAAAACTTAATAGTTATGCCAAGTGGCAAGTATGATTTATTTAAACGTAACTCAATCGTTAAAGGTTTGTAAACAAAATTCTGTAGGAGTAGTCTTGGTACCTAAAAAATAAGAATAAAAACGTTAATTTTTAATTAATAATATTATATTATTTTATGTCATATACTCATATTTATATTGCACTGTCGTCAATTAAATAATTTTTACCATTCGCAAATACAAATATAAAGTTTTTTATATTTCCTGAAATAATATACTAATATATATTTTTGTTACATACTTTATTATAGAGATCATTTTTTTATTTAGATGCAAAGTAATTTATTATCCATGAATTATAAACGCTTTATAATTCAAACGTTTTTTATTTTATTAAAAAACAATATTTTAAACAATTATAATCTTAGAAAATTGACAAACCTCTGAGTTTAGAAAAACCGGATTTCCCTGAGCAATACAATTAATACAATTAGAATAAAATATATAATACATTAGCTGAAAGAGACAGAGTGGCACGTGTCAAAGCTTTTTTTTTATAAAAAATGTATGTTTAATATACCTTCTATTTGTTATGATATTATTTAAAAATTATAATACGTAACCAATAACTGTACTATATATTTGTGTACAACCTTTCTTGTTGTTTCTAAGAACAATTTGAAAGTTTTAGAATGTCGATTAAATAGTTTTTGAGTTTATATGCTACAAACATACATTTAATTCTCATATATGTTTAAAGATATACATTTTGCATACATATATAAATGTTTTTCACCATAGGTAAGGTTTCATAACCATCGTGTGCGTCGTTTTCAAGTGATTACCATTGGCCAGAATTTAATTTATAAATGTTGTAGGTAGTTCTAACCATGGAGATTGAAAATACTCTTTAAATACACCCCTAGACTTAAAATTCTATTATTTTAACTTTCATTTTCAATCGGTTAAGTCATTCAAAAGTTATGTGATTAATAACAGAATACACTGAAAAATTATAACATAATACTAACAGTTCCTTCCGAAGTTGACGGTTCCAGAGCCCGTGAAACTCGCTGAGGTGTTAAAGATTGAGTGGATTATGCTAGTGGATTGCTAACCACTTAAATCTTAAATCGTGATACGCAGGTGAATAAATTCTAACTCTAAAGTTTAAATTAATGGTATAGTGCCGGTTAGGAATGTTGCCAAAAAAAAAAATCGATATGTTAGGTAAGATTATCATTATTATTATTAAAACACTATAATATTATTATTAATACATTTTTATGATATGGTTAATGGTTATTGCTTATTTAATCTACCTACGTATTCATCTCATTTGAACAGTGTGCTTTATTATATATTTAGTCGCAATTTTCACAATATGTATAATACTATATAATATACATATATGTATACCTAAACAATAACCTGGGCTGCCCGTCCCGTGGACATGATTAGACAATTACCAGCAAAATAAATGTACTCCTACAAATAATGATTACAATGAGTACCTCTTATGCCGGTTAAGGAGTATAAATCAGTATCGTATCACGTGTACATAATTTTTCCACATACATGTCTTTCAACATTTGTCTTAGAGTCAACTAGTCCCACTGAATTAAATACATGCATAGTGAATATTATTAAATATTAAAATACCTTTTTTATTTTCAGTTTTTAAATCGACGACCTGCATTACTTCCACGAAATATTAAAATACCTACAATAGAACTATATTATCAATAATTTATGTAAACTCACTTATAATATGAGCTTTCGTCACCCAATCGTCTGTATTTTGACATCGACACTATAAATATTATAAAAGACACTTGAGTTATTGTAAAAATTTCCGATTTCAGCCTATCACAAGGAATACATATAACAATAGCTCCCCCCCTTCAATAATTTACTTATTAGCCCTAAATTACACGTATGCATATGATTGCCAATTTGGAGGAAATTGAAACATGACACCTAATAATTAATATTATATTTGCCTATGTGTTTATTACTATTTATCCTATAAAGTAAACTATGTTGATAAAAAAAATTAAACAAGAAGAATATAAAATATTACATAAATCACTTTTCCATTTTTTGGGCCAGATAAATAAATTAGGCCAATAAATGTTATTATCCGTTAAATTAATGATGTATTCCTCGCATTATTTTGAAACCTTCGGTTTTCAAATAATCTATGAATAATATTTATATTTTAGGCACACAAAATATGTAATATAAAATTATAAAAGTATTAATACTATAACCGTCCATATGCACCTCCAATAATTGTAGGCTTTCAAATTCATCTGCAATAATAGGTTGTTTAGAATAACAACAAACATTTATAATATTTTTAAAATTATGAACCAATGTAAGTAAATATTATAAGTATATTATGTGTTTAATGTCTACGCAACTAGTAAATTAAATAAGTGTAAAAATTATTTTCATTGTTTCACTTCATAATTTACCCCGATATTCGGTTATATACATATTAATTTATTTACATATGATTATTTGAACAAACAATAAATGTATGATTTAACAGCATATTCAAACAGTTTACATCTTTACTGATAGTGGAACTAAAATATGGGAGACCAAATGTAAGAATTAGGAACCTATAACATTATCGAATCTCCTTGGAATATATTTGATTAATATTTCAACTGTATAGGTATCCTTCGATAAACGATCGAATCAAACTATCTAACAATATTATTAAATAAACCGTCACACGAATACACGATATAAAATGCATTAGGCTTATCCACACATTTTTTTCACTTTCAAAGGCTAGATGATTGGAGGGACATTGTCATCTCATCATACATAGCTATTTACTTACTTCCCTTCATATTTTTTTTTTTGAGAAACTTATGTTTACACATTCACAATAGTTATAAGTCTAAATATCTATATATTACAGAATAAAAGTAAATAATTTAAATTATTAAATTATGTTGTTATCCATATATTATAATAGCATTGTAGGTACTTTGATTATAAACGACTAGAAATTCCAAAAAAAGAACAAAGACTCACACCCGAATTTCGCAACATATATTATCTTTAATATCCATAGAGCACCTCCCCCTTGAATGGCCATGCTAATTAAATAATGTATTTCCTTAAGAAAAACAATCTGTACAACCGAATTTAAATACTTCACAAACGTACCTATATATAGTTATTGTTATTATTATTATTATTATTATTACCTAATTAGGCATATACTTATAAGATAATTAAGATGAATGTATATGTTATTACCACAAATATATATCATAACTAGATAACAGACTCCAGGATAGTATTGACAATTTTGGCAAATTTTGGTTTTGGCGTAATAGAATATTTGTTGCGGGTAATCAGTTATTAGTAATCAATTGACATAAAATTTAATATTTACTAATCAGTTGTAATCGACAATGGCTCAAATAAAGAGCATTCGAGGTCGAGGTATATTCACCTAATCAGTTGTAATCGACTATGGCTCAAGTAAAGAGCATTCGCGGTCGAGAAATATACACCCACGATGGATATATGTACACATTTGATGCATAAAATTTTAATAAAACAAAACAATTTTGGAGATGCCGATACAAAAATGATTGTCCTTGTCGTATTCATACGTCAACTGAAACGTCCAAGGTAAAAATATTTTTACTATTCAATAAATGTATGTATATATGTTTTAATTAATAGTGATTTAAATAATAATGTGGAAAATATTATAGGTGTTAAAGATTCTAAATGATCATAACCATGATTCAGAGGCAGCTTTGATTGAAGCAAATGTGGCAATTACAAATATGAAACAACGAGCAAAAGACACTCTAGAACCAACGTCGAGCGTAATAAATGAATGTACCAGTGGGATTTCACAAGCGGCTAAGGTACATAATTTTTATTTTTGGTTAGATAATCTACGTTCTACTGCAGCGTTTCTCAAAGTGTGGGTTGCGACCCACTGGTGGGTCGGGAACATTTTTTTAAATTATATAGATTCCAAGAAATTTATGTTAGGTACCTTATTATAAAAAGTACATTTTAATTATATTAATTATATTTTTATTCATATTAATTATAAATCTATAAAAAAACTAAATACCTAATAAAAATGTATACATATTTATATAATACAAATTTTGTTTTCCACAAATTGTCGAAAATTGAAACAATGTGGGTCGCGAAAGATTTTTCGGGGGAAATTTAGGTCGCGGTATTAAAAAGATTGAGAACTACTGTTCTACTGTACATCTATTGACATAATGAATGTACCAGTGGGATTTCACAAGCGGCTAAGGTACATAATTTTTATTTTTGGTTAGATATATACAGTATAGTGTACAATTTATGCCCGTCAATTTGTCACAGTTGATTGGGTTCA
Source organism: Myzus persicae (assembly GCF_001856785.1). Classification (NCBI taxonomy): domain Eukaryota; kingdom Metazoa; phylum Arthropoda; class Insecta; order Hemiptera; family Aphididae; genus Myzus; species Myzus persicae. The sequence goes on from NW_019103784.1 coordinate 540,758, forward strand.
ATCGTACAATCGTTTAATGATAATTTATATAAGGAATAGAAGACGTCGCACCCGCATGTGTTATCTCCGTGGTTGCGACAAAAATAAGAAAATTTAGAGCTACATTATGTTGCCTATTTCTATATTTTTAAGGGAGCGTTAGCAGCAGACGGAGCCATAAAAAACAAATCAGGAGAATACGTCGTGAAATACAAGCAGCCCCGGATGCACCAAAAGACTTGATGACACTTATGATACCTGATGAATTTAAAACTTATTCGCCATCAGAGGGTATTGTATAATAATTTTTACTACATGACAGCGGACCAGGTGAAAATAGGATTTTAATATTTGGTCGTTATCGGAGCTTAGAAATATTTAGCTGAATCTACTAGTCGGTATACAGATGGTACTCTAAAAGTTGCGCCATCACTTTTTTCTCAAATTTATGTAATATTGGCAAAATATATGAACAGTGATCATCCTTTGCTTTATGCGCTTTTACCAGACAAAAGAAACAAACATATTAACAGTTATTACAAATAATTATAAACATAAAACCCGGGCTAAAACCGATTTCAATAGCATGCGACTTCGAACAAGTGGCTATTAAAGCTTTTCAAAATATATTTCTTGAGGTTAAAATATTTGGTTGCCTATTTCACCTATCAAAAAACTTTAGGTTGAAAATGTGTGAATTAGATTTAATGTCTAAGTACAAAAATAATGCAGAATTTTCTATAGGGTTAAAAATGGTCTTAGGATTGGCATTTGTTAAAATTAATGATTTAGACAAAGCAATAGAGAAACTAACTGAACACATACCTCCAGAGGTGTTACCTCTTTTAGATTGGTTCGAAGCATTCTATGTTGGTAGAACATTAAGAAATCGTCGACGCCCTGCTCGATTTCCACCTGTATTGTGGAACGATCATGAACGGGTATTAAATAAAGAAGACAGGACAAATAACCACGCTGAAGCAGCCAATAGACGACTGAATTTACAAATGGATGTACAACATCCAACATTGTGGACATTTATTACAAACTTAAGAAAAGTTCAGACAGGACGTGATACATTTTGTCAACATCTAGAAACTGGAAATAGTCCTCCAAAAAAGAAAAAAAAATGTATAGATGTCGACAAAAGAATTTTTTTAATTGTAGAAGATTACAACAATCGCAACATGGTTAGTTTTTTAAGGGGAATAGCTCAAAATATAAGTTGTTACTAAATTCTATTTTTTTTTTAAATTTTTTTTATTTATATGAACTAACTATCAAAGTCTATTACTTTTTATTTATATACATTTATATTTATATTTATTATTTATTATATTAATCGCACAGACAACTACTGGCATAGGTACTAATCATATTAGACCAAAACTTAACGCCAAAATTTCCATACGCTAAATTGGTTTACGCCAAAGTGGCCACGCCAATACGGCCACGCCAAGATGTCCTAGATCGGGTCAAAATTGCATGAGTGATAATATATAATATATACTTGTAATACATTATATAATTTACATTTCCCAATTGACAAAGGAGTAGGACGTCATAATTCAATCAGGTTGTTAAATATGGAGTCAGCTATCTAGCTATCTGCGGTTGTAGCTCAAAATATAAAATGTAAATTGTTCTCCTTAGCTAATGACTTCATTGTTCAAGCCATAGTAAAAAAAAAATGTACAATATGAAAAGTAAGAAAAAATAAAATAATAGGTACTTACCGAAACAATTTTTTATTTCTTGATCCAAAATAAATAATGGTTAGTAAAAAATATGTAATATTTCAAGTAAGCCGGTATAAATTTTTATCTTCCGATAATAAAAATTATCATAATAATAATTTGCTTGCGTAAATTCAAAAAGATAATTGTTTTAAAAATTTAATTTTTTTGGACATGTTATCATACTATTCTATATTAAATAATATTATTTAATAATTATTTCTTTAAAATGATAGTCTATTTATTATAATTTCAATTATGTATTTTATACCTATATGATTCTCCATAAGTATTAATCCGTGATGTATCATAAAAAGTAATATTAAAATATATAGTTACTCACTTTCTCCAGGATACGAGTATATATAACCAATACAAATTGTCATAAAAAATATAGCTAACATATTAATATTTTTGACCATGTTTTTAGGGACAATAAAAGAAATACAATGTACAGCCAATACGCGAAGTAAAAGTAAGAATAATATAAAATATTTTTGGAATTTTGATAATTATAGTGTTATGCTAAGTAAAACATGTGTCCATAAACAACTGAGTAATCTACCCTAGTACCTTGAAAATAGTAGGCACGGTAATTAATGTTTTTTGTATAGTTATAAACTTATAAATTTATTGTACATAATGTAGCTGTAAATAATGAAGTTTTGGAAATATTTATTTTTACACTATAAAATAAAACGGTTTTTGTTCTTACACTATATTGTGTTATTTTTTTGGAATTTTATGAAATGATAAATTATGTTTTTGGTATCTGCTAAGTGATAATGCATAGTTTAGATTGTCTGGGGTCCTTAATTAATTAAATTAATTTCCGTCATCGGATTTGGACGATGGGCATTTGAAGTGTTAGATTGAGATGATTGTATTGCATACTGAGCAAAAGAGCAAATTCGTCTTTTTCCAGATGTCCATGAGGACGAGGCTTTAGTTTTATCAATCCATAGTTGGTTAACCAACCTTCCGTAAGACAATTCGTCTATTTTAGTTTTCCCATCTTTAACAGTTAATTGCAAGGTTCCTTGAACAACTGCTCGGTGTTTTGAAAGTCATTTTTGTTGATGTAATACACCATTATGTCATTGCAGTGAACTAGTTGATACATACCGCAAAACAGAGTGCCTGCAGGAGCACAGAGTGATTCTCATCTTGTTTGCCCATAATTTTTTTTAATATTGCGTTTTTTGTCTTAAGACACAAAATATCAATTTTAGAGTTTGTGTGAAGATTTTCGACCAATAGAATTTTTGTAGTCTATAGAATAACGATTTTAGTAATTTTTAAATAATTTAAAAATATTATTCGTTGGTATATTATTCTATTTGAATATTTTATGCGCACAACGACATTTTCAAATTCAAATTTTCGACAAAAATGATTAATGTTGCACGTTGTATTAATACCAGGTTATAATATATAGTTAGAACTTATAAGTGACACATAAGGAAATTTGATTGTGCATCACATAATATTTTTCCTTTTCAATAATTATATGAATCATGGACTTTTTCACTCCAACTTTTTGGTAGTATATCACGCTAAAATACACAAGTGTCTCATTATTTGGTTCAGATTACATTAAAAAAATGCAACGAACACTTACAGTTGTAACTATTAATATTTGCCATGAAAAATGTGTTAAATACTTAAATGTGCATCACCTGAGTAAATAATCATGTGGGGCCCCAATAAGGTTCAATTAAGAATTCAACTAAAATATTTAAAATATCTCAAAGAGTGACAAAAATTGTTGTGAAAATAGAGTTCAAGCATTGACAAGTTGATAAGTTGTCAAGCACGACATTTCAAATGTCATTTTCTTGGCAAAAACAAATTTATCTTCATTCATGATACCCAAGGATTCTGATTTAAATTAAATGTTTCTACGACATTTCATATATTTTTCTAATAATTTAAAAGCTTAAAAATAATCACGTCATCATTATAATATATATGTCGTTACATCCCCCTTTAGATTTCCAACTGACCTGCCACGTCGTCTCCGGTGGGTGGAATTTGTGGTCAACAACGGTCATGTTGCGAACCTGAACTCTAAGCTGTGTTCCAGGCATTTCGTTTCCGGTGTTGACTACTCTGTGGAAGACGTACGACGACTCCGTTTGGCGCATACAGCAGTGCCGTCTTTGGTGTGTATGATTGAGGTGTTCCAGGAACAACCTTACTAAACTTAATGACATTTGAAATTTTTGCTATTGCATAACATAATCCCACACAATAATTATACTAACAGACATTATAAATATGAACTCTTTAGATTAAAAATCATATTATTGAGTCTACATATTAACAAGTCTATGATTTTCACTCACCCTATCCGTTCAGGCAGCTTTTCTTTATCCAGTGGTCTGACTGGATCATAATTAAAAAACTTAATGTTTATGACAAGTATGTATTATTTAAATGTAACTCAATCTTTAACATTTTTTAAATAAAATTCAATTGGACTTAACTTGCCACCTAAATAATAAGAATAAAAACGTTAATTTTTAAATGTAGAACTTATTATTGGTACCTAGGTACTCAGTATGCATTTTAATTAATTATATTATATCATAGTGATATAATATGTCAGGTATGTATTGTGTTATTATCAATTATTACCATTCACAAAGTCAGTTACACAGTCTTTCATATGTCCAGAAATAATATCACTTATTGTTACTTACTTTATTAAAGAGATAATTTTTTTAATTAGATGCACAGTAATATTGATATCCATGAATTATAAACGCTTTATAATTTAAACATTTTTTTTTTATTGAAAAACAATATTTTAAATAATAGAAAATGGAAAATTAACGAACCTTTGAGTTTATTGACACCAAAGCCATCTAAGCAATAAAGTAATACAATGTGAATGAAAGGGACAGAGTGGCACGTGTCAAAACATTTTTTTATAAAAAATGTATGTTTAATAAGTCTTCTATTCATTATAATATTCTTAAAAATTATAATACGTAACCAATAATTCTACTACATATTTGTGTACAACCTTTCCGGTTGTTTTTAAGAACGATTTGAAAGTTCTAGAATGTGGATCAAGTAGTTTTTGAGTTTATATGCTACAAACATACATTCAATTCTCATAATATATGTTTAAAGATGTACATTTTATATAAGAAAAATTGTTTTCGATTTTTATCATAGGTTAGAACTCATAACCTTTTTGTGAGTCGTTTTCAAGTGATTACTATTGGGCAGAATTTTATTTATAAATATTTTATATAGTGTCCTATAGAGATTGAAAAATCGCTTTAACAACTCTCCATGACTCAAGAAATCTATTGGCATAACTTTCATTTTCACTCGGTCAAGTCATTCAAAAGTTGTACTATTAATAATAAAAAAACTTAACTATCACAATGTAATACTCACAATTCCACCCGGAGTTGTCAGTGACAAATAGAGGGCCCGCGAGACTCGCTAAGGTGTTAAGGATTGAGTGGATTATTGAATCCCGTGAAGGGTGGCTACATTTTCACTCTTAAGTTAAAAAAAAAAGGTATTTTGCCGGTTAGGAATGATGCCAAAAAAATCGAAATGTTGCTGTATCGCAATACATTTTTATAAGGTTTTTGCATATTTGAACTATCTACTTATGTAATCATATCATTTGAACAGTGTACATTATTAAATTTTTAATTACAATTGGAAAAATATGTATAATACTATATAATATAATAAATTAATAAGTATACAAACAAGAAGTTCGGCTGATCATCAGGACCTACTCCTGTGAACATGTACGGACAATTATCTGCAAAATAAATGTACTCCTACAAATAATGTTAACAATGAGTAGGTACCTAAAATGCCAGTTAGGAGTATAAATCAGTATCGTATCACGTATACATAATTTTGCTACATACCTAATATGACATTAATGATATTTGGGTGGTGTTCTTTCAACATTTGTTTTAGAGTCAACTAGTCCCACTGAATCGAATATATATGTATTCCGTCCAGTCACCAGTCCACAATGAATAATGCTAGTAGCTACAAACTCGGTGCCACTAATTACCTAATAAGTATTTAAAATATTTTACCGTCCAGTTCGTGCACTGTTTATTATTGAATATTAAAATACCTACAATAGAATGTTACTATCAATAATTTATGTACACTTACTTAACGCATTGTAGCTGTATCTGTCCACTTGTCTACATTTCGATACTCTGAATCTAAATATTATAAAATGACAAAAATGTACTCAAGTTATTGTACAAATTCCCGATTTCAGTATATTACAAGGAATGCATATTCCAATACATCCTACCCTTAAGAATTTACCCCATATTACACGTATGCATATGATCACCAATTTGAAGGAGATGAAGTATGACACCTAATATTATATTTGTCCATGAGACTACTACTATTTTAATTTGAAAGTAAACTGTATTGATATAAAAATTAAGAAAGAAGACCACTAAAAGATTACACAAATATTAATCACTTAAGCATTTTTTGGGTCAGTTACATTAAATCTGGACAATAAATGTTATTATCCGATAAATTAATGATGTGTTCCTTGCATTATGCTGAAACCTTCAATAATGAATCTATGTATAAAAGAGATGATTTAGGTGCACAAATTATATAATACAAATTATAAGAGTATTACTACTAACCGATCACCTCCAGTAATTTTGCACTTTTCAATATTTCTGCAATGACAGGATGTTTAAAATAACATTGAATATTATTAAAATTATGAACCGATATAAGTACCTATTAGAAATATAATATGTATTTAATGTTTAAACAAATATTACATTAAATAAAATTATAAGTTAAATTTCTAATAGATACAAATTATTCCTTAGTACGTTAAGGACGTAGATATACCTTCATTAATTCCACTTCATAATTTACCCCGATATTCGGTTATATACATATTTATGTATTATTTGAACAAACAATAAATGTATGATTTAACAGCATATTCAAACAGCTTATATCTTTACTGATAGTGGAACTAAAATATGGAAGACCAAATGTAAGAATTAGGAACCTATAATATTATGCGCGAATCTCCTTGGAATATATTTGATTAATATTTCAACTGTATAGGTATCCTTAGAGAAACGATCGAATCAAACCATCTAACAATATTATTAAATACACCGTCACACGATATAAAACGCAATAAGTTCGTTCTAAAAGGCCAGATTCCAAGGACAATGCTATTTCATAATACCTATTTACTAACTTCCCTTCACATTTTTAGATTCTGAGCGGAGCGATGAATATGTTTTTTTTTTACTATAGAAGAAGCCTCGATGGCGTGACCATTGGCTTGTTTTACATGATATGTACCTACTAAACTTAGTCAGATTAAATCATTTAAATGATTTTTTTGATGATTGTGGAAAACATCAAAAACTGAAGTACGCACTGTTGCAGTATAAGCGACGATATGGCCTTAAATAATTTAAATAAAATTGCACAGTTCAATGTTTTTCATAAGTATAATTATATTTTTGATGGATTCTCATCGAGGCCCCGTGAGCCCTGAAGGTATATTTTCAGGTATATTTTATTTTTGTCGAGCCTCTTTTGTGTTTGCACATTCGGTAATGATATGTTTGATTGAAGTTGGATACCCGCATGTATAAGACATGTTTTTTATGCATATATTTTTCTTTTTGACTGTCATCACGGTTAAGGGCGGTAAAACTGTTTTAAAATTTTTTTTCAACAACAATTTTTCTGGTGGGAAAGTGAATCTATTTTTTGCATTCGGGAGGTCAAAATTTAAAATTCCCAATAGTTTTCAAAAGTAACGGAAAAAACAAACAAAAAATTAAGGAAAATGGGAATTTTTATGCAAAACCAGTTTTCAAAAAAATATTTTAATAATTAATAATTAACTACGTATTTGTAAGATTATTTTGGTGAAGGAAATTTTATAAGGCTATAACAAAAGACAAAATATAAATTGTTCCCTTAGCTAATGAAAAAAATAAATAAAAATGTACAGTAGAAAGTAATGAGCAATGACATTATGAAAAGTAAGAAAAATTTAATAATACTTACCCAAACAAATTTGTTGATCTAGATCCAAAATAATTAACGGTTAGTAAAAAAACATGAATATTTCAATATGATAATAAGGCGTTATAAATTTCTCCCAAAAATTAAAATGTATTGGTACTCACTTTCTCCAGCGTATATATAACCAATATAAATTGTCATAAAAAATATAGCTAACATATTAATATTTTTCACCATGTTTTTATGGACAATAAATTAATACTTTTTACAGCCAATACAAATAATGTAAGAATAGTATAAAATGTTTTCGAATTTTGATATTTATAGTGTTATGCAAAGCAAAACATATGTCCATAAACAACTGAGTAGGTTAGGTTAAACCTACCCTAGAAAATAGTAGGCGTGGTAATAAATATTTTTCGCATAGTTATAAATGTACGTACAATGTAGCTGTAAATTATGACGTTTTTGAAATTATTTATTTTTTTAAACTTTAAACTACCACGGTTTTTTTCTAAAATATATTGTATTTCATGTTTAGGTTCTTATAAAATGGTGGATTATGTTTTTGGTAACTGATATGGGATAATGCACCGTATAGTAGATTATCTAAGATGTTTGATCAATTTAATTAATTTCAGAGGACGATTGAAGTGTTAGTTTGAGATGATTGTATTTCAAGTTGAGCATAAGAGCAAATTCGCTTTTTTTTTAGCTGTCCATGAGCACAAGGCTTCAGTTGGACCAATTCATAAACCAACCCACCGTAAGACCATTCGTTTATTTTAGTCTTCCCATCTTTAACAGCTAATTGCAGGGTTCCTTGAACAAGTGCTACTCGTGCTAGGTGTTTTGGAAGTCATTTTTGTTGATACAATACACCATTACGTCATTACAGTGAACTAGATGACATATACCGAAAATCAGAGTGCCAGGAGCACAGAGTGGTTCCCATCTCGATTGCCCATCATTTTTTTTTAATATTGCTTATTTTTGTCTTACGACACAACGAACCAATTTTAAAGTTGGTGTGAGGATTTTTGACTAATTGAATATTGGTAGCTTACAGAATAACGATTTTAGTAATTTTTTGTGATTTTTTTTAGTAGAAATAAAGAATCTATACAAATTATGTACAATAAGCTTATGTGTTAAGATAATACAGGACTTGAGAAATTGAATAAGAAGCCACCCACTGGCAACACTTAGCATGAGTTATTTATACGTATATATAATATTATTAATATTTTATTTTTTTTTTTTAATTGTTGATGGTTGAAATTGTATATATTATTCATGACTTCATGTAATATGTATACATATTATATTTTAAATTGGTAATTGTAGGAGGTCACGACACCATTTCCTTTTTAACCTGCGCCTTGAATTTCCCGGGAGAGTTAGAGAGGAGAGGTTTTTAATTTAGAGGATTTTGGTGGGATAGGAGTCGAATGCGGAAGCGTGAGTAAAAAGCTTCTTCGTTGATGGTTTTCATGTGAAAATCATTATGTAATGTTAGGTTTGAGACGTACGGTGGTGCATTGGAGAGTCGACGGAGAGCTAGGTTTTGGAATACTTGGATTTTATTGGTATTAGATTTTTTTGCTGAGCCCCAGAGCTGTATGCCAGAAGTCCAAATAGATCCCTGGAGGATTTTGTAGATTAGAAGTTTTACTTTTAGATTGGTATTATTATTTCTCGATATAAGCGGACTAAGGATGCGCATACGGACGTTGGAGAGTCAGTCTTTTGGTTCATAAGTATATGATTTTTCCATGTCAGTCGTTTGTCAAGACTGAGTCCCAGGTATTTTATTGTGTCCGATGTGGGAATTGGGATGTTGTTTAATGTAACAGTTGGACATTCACCCTTCTTGAGAGTAAATGTAGTGTGATTTGATTTGTTTTGGTTTATTTAGATACGCCATTTGTTGTACCAGTTAGTCATTAGGTCGAGGCGAAGTTGTAGGTTTGACGAGGCGGTTACCGGATTTTCACTAATTGACAAAATGACTTTATCATCAGCATAATCAGCCACCATGGTTTGAGGCGTGGTGGGCTGATCGGCGACGTAGATGTTGAATAGAGTTGGAGATAGGATGCTCCCTTGTGGGACGCCAACATTGATTTTGGTTATTTCTGAGTATGCAGAGCGATAATGTACTCGAAAGTATCGATCGGTTAAGTAAGATTTAATTAAGAGAAAGAACGGGTGGGGAAGAAAACTTTTGAGCTTGAATAATAACCCGTCATGCCAAACTCTGTCGAACGCTTGGGATACATCAAGGAAGATACAGGTACAGTAAAGTTTTTTTCCGACGAGAGCGATATTGCATCGACAATCCTTGTTGTAATTTAAAAATATTATTCGTGGGTACTTGCAACGTTTTACTTAGAGTATTATTCTATTTTAATGTTTTGCAAGCACAACGAAATTTTCGAATTCATTTTTTCTACAAAAATGGCTAAAATTACACGTTGTAATAATACTTAAGTTACACATAAGGAAGTTTGATTGTGCATCACATTTTATTTTTCCTATTACCTAATTATACGTACCGGACTTTTTATACCTCGGACTTTTTCTTAGTAAACAACATTATAAATCTATAATACTCGCGACGCGTCTTATTGTTTGGTTTAAATAACAATAAATAATGCAACAGACACTTGCAATAGTTGTTAGGTACTATTAATAGTCGCCATGAAAAATGTGTTAAACGTGCATCACCCACAGATATATATTTAGAATACATGTTTATTCTATATATCTGTGCCATCACTTGAGTAAATCATCATCATGTGGGGCCCCAATAAGGTTCAATTAAGCATTAAACTAAAATATTTAAAATATCATCCAAAAAATTACATTTGAAAATGTAATTGTGTAGGTATTTGTGCGTAAAAAATATATTACTGTGCTTTAAAAGTCTCAAGTACCCACAAATATTGTATTACCCCAAAGTTTTCCTACATTTATCATAAAAAAAAAAGTCAACCGAAAAGTTAATTACAATTTTTTCGATTGTTTGAAGTTAGACATACTGAATATATTCGTCAGTTAATTAACAAATTCTCATACAACGATTTTCTTGAGACTTTCACGGTACGTCGGTACATTATTATATTTTATACACACAACGACATTTTCAAATGTAATTTCTTGGAAAAAATAAATGCCTTTACGATTATTTACATTTAATTCGATAAGGGTAGTCACATCTAATGTCGCAAGATTATTTTTAACTTTATTTTTAACGCGTGAGTGAATAACACTGGCCCTCAAAGCTGCTCGATTTTCTAGTCAGATGGCGCTGCTACATACGATTTACAACGACGAAAGCGTGGTGGATATAAAGCTCCTTACTATTTAGTATTTAGCACGGATATAGATACTAGTAGATACTAGTATCTATATCCGTGGTATTTAGCATGATCTTTATTCGTCGTTTTTAGGAGCGTTTATTGAAGGGTTCAACCCCCACCCCCTCCTCACAAATATTTTGGGCTAAATTATGAATGGTCGGAACAACACTTTTTGAATTACTCACAATGTTTAATAAAAAAATGTGTAGGTATAAGGTATAAATATACACTAAAATTTAACAAAATATTAAACTAAAATGCTCGAATAAGAATTGATGTTTTTAATTCTCTGATGAACGAAACTGATATTGTACATGAAATGCATTGCCATATTGCATTAAAATTCAGGTACTAGTTATAAGTATTTAAAGTTTAGTTGAGCAAAGTGGGTCATGTTGGTTCTAAATAGATGTCCTAAACAAATCTTGAAAATCAATTACGATTTTATTTTTATTCTTTCCAGTCTAATAATTTAAGTCATTAAGGTGAGGTGTTTTTAAATATTTGATCAACTTTCACTTTTAAACTTTTCTGGTAGAAAGAATGCTGGAGCTGCTCTCCGAAGCACTACCATTGGATATTTAAGTGGAAATATATTGTATCATAACTTTGTAAGTATTTATAGAATAATGAAGAAATTTCCAAAACAGATCAAACAATGGACCCCTAAGGCCCTAACCCTCTACACTAATACAATAAAATATAAATTATAAAACATAAGTATGAAAACTACACCAATATAAAATATCAAATAATTAATTAATAAACAAATGTACGACCAATCACATTCTTATTGTTTCAAATTACTTTATAGAACAATATTCATAACAACTAGACAACTAAATTACATGTTCTCATTAAAAAAAAAAATATTATATTTGTACATGTTTACGTAAAATAAAAAATTAACACAAATTAGTTGATTGACTGGACTCGCATTTGTTGAGAACTCGTTGTTCCTGTAGTTGGTTCGCTCGGATCATTACCTTTCAAAATATTACCAGCTAAATCCAAAGCATACTTGTGATCGACCACATGATCTAGTGCCTTTTCTATAGCTTCATCTATGTTTTCAGCGGTTATATAGGTTTTTGATTTTTCCTAAAAGCAAAGCAAATACTTTTACAATAACAATCAACGTACAATTATTTAACTATATGCGCGTGTATACCTTTTCTAATCTGATAATTTCCTCAACTGCTGCTAGTTTTTTCTTTTTATTTTCTTCTTTTTCAATGAGTTGAGCTAAAATGTCTTCACGACGGGCCTCACGTTCATTAGCCAACCTCTGTTCCCTTTCTAAAGCCACTTCGGCATTCCAATTGTCGTTGATATCCATGCACTTAGCCCATAACACTTCTTCCTTATTGGCAATTTCTTGCAACACCTCTTGACCAGTGTACGATGTCTCCAGTTCATATTCCAGTTGTTTCCTGAAATGGACGTGTACAACAGATTAGTGAGAAAGCCGCCCCGGGTGCAAGTTGGGTACTCGAGCACATGACATTGAACACACTCACTGTATGGATTTCATGGTAGTCCTGTAGTTGGTAAAAAGCCGGAACAGTTCATTACTCTCTTCGGTGGAGATCTGTGGCCGAACGGGCACGCGAAACATTTTGGTCGGCGCTTTCGGCAACCATCTGGGTTTTCTGGTGTACCTGACCGGTTGCTGGTTTATGGCCTTAGTTTTGCCCAGCAGTTTGCCGTACAGCAATTCGACTTTGCACAAATTTTGCATGGTTGAGAGATTTTGGCATAAAAAAAATAATAAAAATTCAGTATCAGAACGATATGGCGCCGCCGGTAAAAGCCAAACACGATAGGACAAAATGTTGATAAAATATCAAAATCCAGCGCCAGCTGCAGCTTCGATGAGTATCATCGTGATTATATTATTATTATTGTTATGTCGCCGACATAGATAATAAAGATATGGATAGGACATATTGGTCTTATCNGTCGCCGACCACATGTCTGTTTGATAATAGAAATAATAGTGATAACCGATTGTGTGGATTTAAAACTTTGCGAATTTTCCCGAAATAATAAAATGTATTTCCCAATGGGTATCTATATGTACTTAAAAATATTTGTTTCACCCATCCTGTGCCAGAATCACAAAATAGATTGAGTAAAATGCTTCATTGTGCGGCTTAGCACTCCAAGTCAGAGAACACGATGTAACCACTAACCACAGAATATGTGCATTTTTCCCCCTATTTGACCTATTCTATGGTGTAACCAGTACACAAATATAATTAGTACAAGTACTACAAGTTTACTGTAACTAGATGAATTCCATCAAATTCTGAATATTCAAAATGTTCCACTCAATTTTAATTTATAGTTGTGTTAATAATTAATAATATAATAAATTATATAGCAATATATATATTTAATATTAATTTTAAAAATGTAATTAGTTCTCTTAAATAATATAAATATATTATAATATTTGATTTCTATTATTTATAGTTACCTACCTCTATTCAAAATAATGCTCAATACAATTATCTATTATTATACTAGAACAATCGATGCATATATTGACTATTTTTTAAAAATTGTCTTTTTATATATATTTTGAATGGACCATTATTTTAAATTTTTATATGGGACCATGAGAAAACAGATTTATTTTGTCATGCATAGAATTATAATATTAGTAACCCATAGGTAAGTATAAGGAATAGTCATCAAATATGATACTGTATTAATATTGTGTAAAAAAGTTACCAACTACATTTTTAAATTAATTTTTATTTTATAATACATCTATATTATAGGTACCTATGTAATACATTATACAATTATTAATGAAAATGCATTAGAATATTTCGTTTTCAGACTTATTGTCTGAATAAAAAAATGAGTACGTGCTTCTTGACCGAGATTTATTAATCTTATATTTTTAAGTGGCAAAATAGTTAAACACAGTTCAAGTGTCAAGTAGAAAGTTAAAAAACAACAATTTTTTACTTAAAAATGTTTTTCACCTGTATCTAAACTGAAACATAGTACATATAAACCTTTTTTCATCTCAAATTACTAATTTTCCAATTTTTATTTTATGTGCATAAAAATAAACTCTATGCATCGAGATTATAGGTACCAAGATAATACAATTTAAAAAAAATATCAATAATAACATTATCTTATGTTTTGGGCATTTATTATGAATTATCATTATTTACAATATAACATTAAGAAGGACCGGCCAAATCTATGACTCATCCACACAAAGTACACAAGACGTAAAATTTCAAATTATACATAATAAATTTGTATATCACAGTTTTTTTATTAATCATTTTTTAAATCTAGTCATACAAGAGCTACACTTAAAAGTTATTTAATTTATAATTTTTTTTAACATTAGGATGGTACAGGTAAAAATGAAAAATAAATATATTTACTTTCTCCTACAGTTTACATTAATATGTACAATTAATGTCTTTAACATAGTGAGTAAACCCTGTCTGAAAATAATGAAAAAACAATGTATTTCTATACATTGTAATGTATTAATAAACATCTATAAAAAATGCATGTGGTTTGAATAACAAAAACCAAGAAACGTTTTAATATTACACATTTTAATACATTGTAAAATATAAGTAGAATTGTAGTTAAGCTATTCATAGCTATAGTATTTTTTCCAATAGTTGTAACTCCTAGACTTGGATTTATAATTTTCATCGCCCCTATAATCTCTGTAATCTTTGTAGTCTCTGTAAGTAGGTACTAATCTGAAAAACAATTAAAAATCATGTTAGAAAAACAATTATTGGTTCCATAACTTCAATGAAACATTCATATTTATAAAAACACAAATATAGGTAGAATAATTAATATGAGTAACTTTTAATTTAAATTTTAAAATATTCTGTTCTTGAACTACATTATTAACAAATATTAGTCTATTATTTTTCTAATTATTGATAGATTTTACTTTTAATCCATCAAAGTAAAAACTAGGTCTAATTTGCTACCATAAACCTCCCTTGAAGACAATGATCAGAGTATTTTCCTAATAAAAAAATGTCTTCAGGTACAAAAATAAAAACCACACATCAATATAAAATCAATACATTCATCACTCTGATCAGAATCTAAAAAATTACTGACTGGGATGATCATAAGAAAACACTAAAAAAAATGTAAAAACCAGTATCAGATTAAAATGTACAAGGGAAGTCCACAACCTGAATTACCTAGTTATAAATTCTAACGTATAACTTTATGCATACTTATTAGTGGTTGACGATTTATGACGACGATATCCTGAAGAACTAGATGAACCAGAGGACGAACTTGAATATCGTTTACGGGTTTTATTTGATTTTCGGTGGTGTTTATGAGTTCTTCTATCTGATATTGATTTGGAACGAGATCGCTCATGACTAACCAATACAAAACAAAGTTATAAGATAATTTAATCATTTAAAACACTACATATTTTTAACTTAAGCACAATATTTTTCTTACTTTCTTTTTTTGGATTTCTTTAAATGTCTTGGACTTCTACTTCCAGACTTGGTTTCTGAAGGTGTTCTACTTCTACTTCTTTTTTTAATTGGTTTTCTATAAAAAAAAATTAATATAATTAACAAATATATTTCAGTGACATCTTGAAAGTACCAAAATACATACTTATTTGGGGTGGTTGAACTAATATTTTCAGTGGCAACAGCAGTTATTCCATTAGTAGGAGGAGGTGCAACAACTTCTGTTTGAACTACTGGATGCACAATAGCTGCTCTAGCTTTCTCCTTAGCATGATCATATTCTTTCTTCAACTCTTCCACTCTCCTTTCCAAGTCTTCTGTGATAACCTGAAAATAATTACAAACAAATATGGTTATACTGAACATACAAACTATAATTTTCTACTCACTTTAGGTCTCATATAAAGTTTAAGTATTTTACGACAGATGTCCTGGATGTCCATTTCATTTGAATTGAATAAAGAGTACCATGCTGGACTTTTTGGTAATGGTATTTGTAATTTCCTGGCCGACAAATAAATACAGGCACAAGCAATAGTTTCTGGATCAAACTGGACAAATACATCAGTTTGCAATGAATCATTCATGTAGTTCCAGGACATCTGCATTATTGACTGGTGTTTCTCAAATCCAAGTGCCTGTAGGTACATGACAATGAGTTTATGTGGGTGTTTAACATGCACGCAAAAGCCAAGCTCCTTGAGCACGCGTCGTTCCGCTTTTATTACCTGCGTCTTTTTCTGTACATAATTTTGATCAAGGACCAACGGCGTAATCAATCTGCAACAGGGGCGGGGTATTTTTGGGTCTTGTTTTGGACTAGTGATCACATGGCAATAGCATGGGTAAGACAACAATGAATGGATGTATGATCAACCACAACTGACTATTTTATAATAATTTTTTTTTGAAATACTATTTGTTTGTACAAAAGTACATAACTTTTAAAATAAGAATAATGTATTTAAAATGCTTCAATTATTGACTTTTAATAACTGATTGTTGCATTTATTAATTTTATCAACTTGCAGTTATTCTTAAATCATAAATAATACTTAATTTTTTTAAACTTATATTAATGTTTATAAAATGTCAAATTCATTAAATTATTAGATTTTCTAAATAATAGTATATTTATTATTTACTAAACAAATTAAATGCATAAACTATTTATTAAGTTAATCTGATGTGTTTCTATTAATAGTGATTTTATGTAAGTTTTCACTAAATATATATTGAATAAATTAAACTCTAGTATCATATTATCACATCTACCAATATTATATTCATAGAAAAATAATTAGGTCTCTGTAGACCCTATAAATAATAGTGTTGTATAGTGCTTAAGTAATGCATTGTTAAAAAACCATATAAATCTCTAATCCAAAACACATTTATTATTTTGAAACAAAAAAAAATATTATTTATCAAACCATCAGGTAATTTAACAATTGTTAAATTTGTCCTGTTATTTAATGTTTTGAATTCTTGGCTTGATATTCCATGCACATTTTAAAATTCACTAATTTAAATACTTAAAGCATGGTTTTCCCATATTTCATTAATTGTTTTACACAATTCACCTTCAAACAAAAATATGAAAAAAAAAAAAACAAAGTTCACTTCAACTTTTGATTTTATCCAAGTCCTTTTAAACGTCTACAAATAGAGTAGGTACCTTGTGAGATGTAGAATAACCATCAAATGGTTCATATGATTTATCTTCACACATGATTTGATATCTTGAATCCAATTGTGTTTGCCATTGTGCAAAAAACAGTTCGTAATTGTCTGTGAAATTCTATGTTGCTTGATACAAAACTTTTATGGTTAAGTACAATCACTAAATTAGAGCACATTATGTTATGCCATTGGTTTTATACTATACCTCTCTTTTTGATAAATACATATATACATATATATTTTTAAATTTTTTTTTGGACAGACCCTAACACTTTATTGGAGGGAAACCACATAGCTTATTTTTGGTTAAATCATGTTACAATATAATTTTTTAAGGGGTCCAACAGTGTTCTTGACGTGACGACCATCAATTTCAACGTGAATCCACCACGTTCGCTTTCCTCTCCACAATTCAAACCGAGGGCAACTCACCCGGCGGTCAGCTGTGGAAAGTATCTGCGAAAACGCAAGTTATAAAATAAATTTGTGCGTTATATTTGCACTTGGATTAACATTAACAACCACTGACTTTGTTGCATTATACAATTTACAAATAAAAATAAATAAGAACAAAACAATTGCAACAAAAACAATGGATTTCTGTGCACCCTACAGATATCGCATAAAGTCAACACATTGTAACCTTTAGGTGATTTTAATTTTAAATTAACAAAATAATAATAATAAAAATTAAGTATAAATAACAGAATAAAATAAATATTAACATTTAATAGAAGTACAAGTTATATTAAACCTTTTGTATATATAATGTATATACTATGTATAGGTACTACGTAAGGTATGACTTTACTTCCCATATCTTTTTTTAAAATTTTGTACAGTAATATGTTGAGTGCCTCATAATATTTGACGGGTTTTGCCCATATATCCATAACTTTGACCTACCAAGCAACATAAAAAAAACCACAGACTACTGCATGTAAAAAGGGATGTTTAGTTGATACCCGAGCGAATTTTAAAGCAATAAAGATGCCTTTAAAATGTATTTACATTATTAGAGGAGTACTCTTTAAGTTGTGACAGGTCAAGTTGTAGCACTCAACGTGTTGAAGTAAATATTTAAAACCAATAATTTTTTTTAAACCCAAGTATACTTGGTAATTATGTTGAAAATGTATTTTAGAAAATATGTTTTCCTTTATCACAAAAAATGAATGGATTTTGCTAACATAACTTGTACAAATATATAATGTCATCTGTAAATATATTCTCTTATTCTGTATTTATTATAACTATAGAAATATTAGAATGTTTAAGGAATGTGCATTTTGCGACTGCTGTAGGATATCTGAAAGTGATTAAACATCTAATTAAATTTAAGTTATCTTAACTTAAGAGGACGCCACACGCCCAATAGCCTTAATTCAAAGCCTTTTGAAAGGACAAGAACTGCTTGGTATAAAATCCAAGGTGAATAATTTTATTTTCACTATTAAAAGAGAAAAACTTTAACATTAGTTTGTATATTTTCAAGACCTTTAATCACTACACGATAACAATTAATTTTGTTTTATAATTGGTTTCTATAAAATTTGATTAATTTGATATCAAAATAATACAATTATATGCTACAGTAAAAGCTCTTCTGATAGTGAAAATAGTGATTCTTACTATAATTGTAGTGTACAAGGTTATTTCCTACACAAAATGGTTTTTTTTTATGAATTCATGTTTACGCAACAAGTAGCAATAGTAACGTTGCAAAGTGAAGTTACTCAGAATTAGT
The DNA here is from genome assembly GCF_001856785.1 of Myzus persicae. Classification (NCBI taxonomy): domain Eukaryota; kingdom Metazoa; phylum Arthropoda; class Insecta; order Hemiptera; family Aphididae; genus Myzus; species Myzus persicae. Next base: position 559,815 of record NW_019103784.1, read on the forward strand.
TTAACTACCTAAAATGGAATCAAAAATTTTGAAATTTTGATTTTTTTTAAATGTCTACCTAGGTACATTTAAATCTTTAAAAAAACGAATGTGTGACGGTCTCTTAACATTTTTATAAGAAAAATGTAATAAAATAAATAAATTATAAGGTGAAAAGTATATGTATGAATATAGGATATAGTTTCAATTTTTTGATTTCATTAAGAAGTTGAGATTATAGATATTAATTTCATCAATCATCCATCAAAATGAATATCCATACATTAATATACTCAACCCTGTATTTATACATTTAGGAAAAAGATATGGCACAATAAAAAGTTCAAATTAAGCAAAGAATATAATTTTAAAGTCAATAAATCAAAGAAGATTGATTAAAATGAAAATTTGCAAAGACAATAAAAACTCATTTAAATTAACTATCCTATTGACATACATATATTAACAGGGTCAAAGCTTAAGATTTACTTAAGAGGTTTGTATACTAAGTTTATACTTAGGTTAATGTATAGGTTAATATATACTAGTAAGACAGTACACACCTTATAAGATAGAAAGGCAAATATGTTTTTCTAGTGAAATTTTGTAACACTAACTTACCTCAAACTAAAGTTAATAAATTAAAATATCTACTTTTTATTTATAGATAATATAATGAATAGGATTTAAAGAATACTGATAGAACCTATATATTTACTTTCTAGGTTAAAAGAAATGTTGTTACGGATTTACCTAATTTAAGTAATTTAAATAGATAAATTTGGAAAATAAAGTAAATACTACTTAAGGTCCAAATCAAAATGGATAATTTAAGTATGGAAACATAAGCTAACATATTAGTCAGTTGTGATTAAAAATATTTAAACAAGATTCAAATGAAAAAAATATTAATTATCAAAAATAAAAACCACTTCAACTTACTTTTGATTTAAAACTTGACGGATATGATGATAAACATTTATGACATCACGAATACGTCTCGGTGATTCTTCGACTTTAGAAGCTAAACATGTACATGCCATTGCAGTTATTTCCATTGGGTGGCGAACAAAAGATTTTGTGTAGTAAAATCGCTGAAACAACACTTGTCCAGTTGCCATTGCAACCTGAAAAATCAAAATCATGTTGTAATATTTTTGTAGCATATTAAAAATTAAGTGACTCAAGTTTAAAACTTAATGTTTTCATAATAGGTAAGCAAGACTGTGAATTTTATGATTTAATTAATTCAGGATTTATAGACATAACCATTCAGTGATGTACCAAAATAAAAATTAAGTATTTTGTTTAAGCCATCTTACCTATAAATTAATATTATTTTTTTGAAGCAAAAATAGAACATTTTTTTTATCACATAGATAGTAATATTTTCAACAATACATGTACAGATTATAATAAGTTTTAAATGAGGCTAGAGTTACAAATTAATAATTATTATGTATTAATAATTTATTGATGTTAAATGTTAATAAGTACAAAAGAACACCGATTAGCCAAACGTCAATCAACCAGATGAGTACCTAAATCTTTTAATAACTCGTAATTGTATTTTGTCGTAGGTAAGATATCTGCCATTTTAGTACACAATATGTATAATGTATAATATAAAAATTGTTCCATACATACGTAACTTTTTAAGAGTTATATAATATCTACTTACATTTCAACTATCCAGATAATTGACACTCTACTGTAATACATATTTTAGTCTGTCTTTAGTAGCTATGCACCATACATATTTTTATCTCGTGACTAGTGTTTTTTATTAGTTCCCAACATTTTAAATTTAATATTAGTATCTATTGATGCTTTTATAAATGTATTTATTAAAAATCTAATTAATAGTAATAATTTACAACCAGGAAATGCTGTACTAAGTTTGTAGATTGTCAATAGATTATGTGATCAAGTATGGATACATTAATCTAAAAATTATATTTTGTGTTATTAAAAAAAAAATAATGAGTTATCATTTTTCAAATAAATGTATTAGTTTTCAAATTTGCCCCATAGTTGAGGCTTCATGTTGAAGTAATAACTTTCCTTCTAACTTTGTTTTATCAAAACCACAAAATTGACGGAATCAAAAAAATAATTTTTTCAAAGGTACCTATTTGGGAAAAATTTAATAGGCTGCAGCAAATGTTACAATGTTAACACTTGACAGCCACAATTTAAGTATGTCAAAGAAACAAAACTACAATAAACCACAATAATGCAATGCTGATTACATTATCTAAGAAGTGAAAACATAATGGATTACATTACATAGTGGTCAAAATCAAGAACAAATAGAAAAAAACAGTGAAAAATAATAGTAGAAAATTCAGCTGGCAAGTCTAGGGTTAGGGCCTCAGAATACAACGTAAGGTTTAATAAAAATATTATCATAATAAATAATATCTGTCTTGGTTGTTGTCCACCATTGTGATTTGCAACAAGAAATTCTCCCAGAAATATAGACCAGATGACAATATTGTAACGATAACATATTTGTGATGCCAAATGAGTTGGGACAAGCAGCATACCTACACTATACCTAACATTATAAGACATACATAGTGGGTACAATCGATAAACTAAGTCTCACCTGGGGCAGTTTGAGCAGTATGCCAGCGGTCTGAATCCACTCACAGCCAACGATCCTTAGGTCGACTTCAGTCTCTAAATCTAACCCATCGATCATCGACGGCGTGGACGTGAGCTTTTCCTTGGGCAACAGTACGTTGCTAAGCGTCAACAGTACCTTGGTCGGTTGTTTCAATACATGGCGGTCATGGTGAACGTCCGCCATCGTCGTCGTCGAAGTAGCAGTTTCCATTTTACACATCACCCACTACGCTGCGGAAAGGCGCGAATTCTTCGTCACAGGGTTTTGAGGGTGAACACTAAACACGTCCTTTGCGGAGGAGGATTGCGAGCATAGAAAAAATATCGTGCTTTGTGAATTGTGATAACCGAATAACAATTATTATTTATTTCGCAGTTGGAAAAGAAAATCTGAAGGTAAGGCAGGCGGTAGGTCGCCGAATCGCGCAGGCCTCGACAGTCGACTTCCCTTCTCAGTTCTCAAACAAGTGTAAACAACAAACATGGCCGCTACGACGTTACGGCCGTTGGTCAGTGCTGCCAACCACAAAGTCAGGTTAGTCAGGCTATCAAGTTCCGTCTCAATTTGAGGCCACCAACGCGATATTCTTAATAGCACCACAGAATAGATTAAATAGCATCCATAATCATTAATCATAGTCCATAGACCTTTTACCATACTTTTACTCTGAGTATATTAAGCACAGAATAAACAGAATAAATGCTGTGGTATAAGGTCTATAATCAAGGATCTATGTACCTAAAGATCACGTCTATAGTCATTACTCATTAGTCATCATACTTGACTATATTTCATGGCTTGAAATAATAGCTTCTATAGCCGTGTAGGTACATGAGTCATGAATACGTGTCATAATTATTATTTATTAGTAACCACGGACTAAGATATACCTTAGGTACCTATATCTTACTCCGTATGACTAACTAAAATATATCATGGCCCTGATATATATATATAAGACCGTGGCCACCAGTCATCATTAATATATTAACACAAATGTTTAAATGTTTTACAATAATTAATCTATGGAGGCCATAGACAACAGATGAATTAATTAATGAAACCGTAGAATAATGACATTGTAATAAAATCACTATCTAGTTGGTGCATTCGGGAGGTCAACATTTAAAATTCCCAATAGTTTTCAAAAGCAACAGAAAAAATAAACAAAAAATTAAGGAACAACGGGAATTTTTATACAAAACCATATTTTCAAACGAATTGATTATGATTTTCATAGTACCTAACTCTAACTAAAATAACCGCAGATACATGCCATTTTCACTGAATATTTGTGTAAGCATTTTCTGCACATCACAAAATTTTCAAAATATTTTGATTTGTGTTGAACTATTTATAGGTAAATGAAATTTTCGATTATTATTATTATTTTTTTTTGTTTTTTTTTTTTTTAAACCCAAGTAGATCCGGTGACTGTCCTCATATAACATTTGAGAATGCAATCATTCCTCGCATAGTCACATCACAAATGAAGTCAAATATCTCGGCTTACTGTTTGACAGAAGGCTCACCAGGGGCCCCCACCTCAAAACCAAACGTAAACAACTAAATAGCCGCCTACACATCCTTAGCCCTTAGGCCTCTCATGAAATCAAATATGTACATCTCCAACCGTCTACTACTCTACAAATCCCTTCTACAACCTATCTGGTCATACGGAATCGCTCTCTGGGGTACCTACCGCTAAACCATCGAACACTAGAACCATACTAGCATTCCAAGCCATTTGCCTCCGCATGATTGCTATAAAGCCCCTTGGTACGTCATAAATGTTGCTCTTCATAATGACCTCCAAATCCCCTCCGTTAAACAAACAGCTATCAGATATTATCTTCACCTGCACTCCAATATAGAACATCACTCAAATCCCCTCATCGCTCAACTTCATACCAATGCTCTTCCAGACAACCTAGCCAGACGCCTCAAACGTGAATGGCCCAGAGATCTTCTCAACGCACATTAAAACATTAATCATGTATTCATGTATATGACTATTTCTCCATAAATTACCTTCCACGTAGGAATTTCTAATGTGAAACTTCTAATCATTGTACTCCCCTCATCGCCACTTTTAATCATTATTCACATTTAGGTACTTATTGTACCATTTTTGTATAGATTGTAAATTTTCATAAATAAACGACAAAAAAAAAACCCAAGTCGATAAAAATTTTTTCGCTCGGTCAAAAAAATTGAAAATGTAATACAAGGTTCCTTGTAAGCTGCTGACAATGGAAATTAAAAAAAAAGTTGAGCGTCAATCCACAATAATTTTTTACGAGTGTATAAACTTATAGAATTTTGACAAAATTTGTAAAAATCAAGAAAATTAGCAAATTATATTTAGTTAGAAATTCATAAAAAAATGTTCTATTTATATCTAAAATTTAAAAATTTAATAAAAGATTCCTTACAAGTTTGTTAACCTTTATCAAAACAAAAATTCTACCGGAAATTCAAATTAAATTTTTATGAGCGTTTAATGGACATTTTTACAACATTGGATATTCACTCGATTCCTCTTGTAGCGATTTACTTATTTTGTTGTAATTCAAAAACGAATTACTGTAGACACTTGAAATTTACCCCAAATGTTTATTCTATCAATTCATATATACATAACATTTTCAAAATATTCTGACTTATAATAGGCTATTGAAGTGTTGACGGACATTTCCATTATTTTTCTATAAAATATGTTAATAAAATTGTATTGGTTGGGTAAAAATACATGAACATGTAATACAAGACTATTGATACATTGTTACAATGGCAGTTGAAAAATATTAAAAATACATTGATACGATTTATTTTTACAAGCATTTAAAGTTCAAATTTTGACAATATTTATCAAGTTGAAAATTGAAAATGATTTTGTAGTTAAAAATGTATAAACTGTTCAATTTGTATAGCTAAGGATTGAAAATTTAAAACAAGGTCACTTAAGCAGTTTTTTCCATAATTATAATAAATCTAAAAAATATATGAATACAGTTATTTTTTACAGACATTTTTTCGTTCAAATTTAGACAAAATTGGGTATTAACACAAAGAATAATGGTTATCATTTTGTTGTAATCCAGTTCCAAAACAGCCCAATTTTACATAGGTGTATTTAATATTTTTCCAGCATCACTGATAATTTAAGAATAATCAATAATATTAATTCAACTTACCGGCTACCATATCAATAAAAAATGAAAAACTAATAACAATATAAAAGATATCCTAAACTGATTTACCGTCTCCGCTCAGAATCGTTTTTCGTATACAATAATTTGATATCATTGAATTCAAATTTAATACCATCCATTACAGCGACCTCTTAGACATCTAATGCACAGCAGAGCGATATCCACTTACCAGCTTTTTTTTTGATTAACAACAAAATAAGAAAATCGTTGTATGGGAATTTATTAATTTAATGGTGAATATCCAATGTTTAACTTTAAAAGCTCTTAAAAATTTAATTTGACTTTCAAGTAAATTTTTTTTTATTAAATGTCGAAAAGCTTAAGAAGAATCTTGCATTAAATTTGCAATACATAGATATAAATATAACATTTTTTTATGAACATTTAACTCGAAATAATTCGTTAACATTTAACTCTTAACTTTTTTAATTTCCACTAACAATTTATTTATTTATTTATTTGTACTACATTTTCAAATATTTTGATTTAGAGGAAATTGTTGTATAACCAATAATTAAAAATAAACTAATAATAAAACATGCATTTTTCTTATATGCTTATAAATAGCTCAAAAAGAGTCACTGTTTCGAAAATGTTATGGTGCATGTACTGCATAGAATTTGCTTATATATAAATTCAGGGAAAATTTCATCTATATAAAAAATTACACTAAAAAAACAAAGTACATTTTTCAAAACATAGGTTTTCTGTAAAAATCTCAGTTTTTCCTTAATTTTTTGTTTGTTTTTCCTGCCACTTTTAACCACCAGAGTACCAAATAAATTCACTTACTAACCAGAAAAGTTGCTATTGAAGAAAATCAAATCTTTTTACTACCCCAAAAGGTGATGACACAAAAAATAAAATAAATAAAAAAATACACACTATTAGAAAATCTATACATTCATAGCTCCATTTTTCGATCTGAATCTAAAGTAATGGAAATATAATTATTTACGAAATACTATAGTTACTATAGTTATAGTTTCTGATGTTGAAATAATCGTAACCATAGACTTTCACCAAACATTTATATTAATCTTTTCTAACATTTCTATAGCCATAATATAAAATACATAAACGTTTTGTAAACGTTACATTATTTTTATGAGTTTAAATAGACATTTTAAAAACAAACCTCAACTAAAAAAAATAATTTGGGAGCCAGTAATGAGAGAAAAATATACATGTTTATATTATTTTAGGTTTGGATTTAATTCCTAGAGGCTAGGTTTATAGCAGAGAGATCTCAAGTTGAAATTTTCAATATATATAATTTATTTATTTAGTTATATACAATGAAAAAAGAAAGTATTCACATCGAAATATTCTTCATTATTATTTATTTCGCTGTATACCAGTTTTTAAAAGTAAACAATTAATGAAAACCAATGTCTTCAGATTGTTATTTCATAATTTAATATTGTTAACTTAGTTTTTATTATAATTTCTTAGATAATAGTATAATACCAATATGAACAATAAAGGAATAAAATTGAAAATAACAACCTACATTCTCCATCCAGTTTAAAAGCTATATTAGTATGAATATATCATAATATATGCTTATACCTAATACATATATTCCTATATTATACAACACAGAATAAATTTATCGTCGACTTGTGCGAATTAACACAAAGGGTAAGAAGATTATTTAAAAAGTGAACCCAGTGTTGACACTTAGCATATTTCTTTTGGCAAGCTTAACAAATATGTCATCAAATTTATCAACATGTTTCCTTTAAAAATTGACGTAGATCAGTAGGTTGTTGACAGATCATCTTTCTTGAAATCCACCTCAAAGGCACTCACAATATATAATTTGTTGCATTTTTGTAAGTATTAGCTTTTCTCAGTATTATTCTAAAAAACATCATCACAACAATGTTATTAGATCTAGACTAAAAAATGTATGAGATAGCAAGTTCTATGTTAACATGTATAAAAATGTTGTAACAAATAAATAAATTTTAAATTTATATTATAATTTAGTCGAAGTTATCCTTGATCTACAAAATAAGGACTATCAAAAGTATAGAGTATAGACTATTGAATATTATTATATTATAATATATGGTTGTAGGGTTTATCAGAATTGTCGGATGAATAATTTAGAATTTCTGATAAAACACAATTATGAGTCGTCTGACATTTACTTTAGAACTTAAACGTATTAAGATGTATGAGTGATTAGCGATAATCTATTATTTCATCATACTTTCTAGCAATGCGACTATTCAGAGCATACGTAAACAAGAATGCTTAAAAGAAAATGGTGTTGGATAGTTTAGTTTGAACATATGAATGAAATATCTGAGTTAACCAAAATGTGACAAATGAGAATTGGAAAATTAAACCACAAGTATGGTAGTTTTGTCGAGAGGAAAGAATAGTGCATGAATTTATTTTTAAATTGCAAGATAAGAATCTTAGTGAGTTTATACCTATATACTTTCAATTTAAATTACCTATTGGGACATAGGATAACTTACTTTTTTTTATAAGGTAAAACCTATACAACCTTTTAATGTGGACATTGGTAGGTCTCAATTCTTACATGTGGTGCACAGATAAAAAATTGATACTCAATGCAGAAAATAAAATGTTAAAAATATAGGAAGTTATGGGAAATAAATAATAAGTTGAAGGAAAATTTCCAAAATATTAGAACTGGAAGAGACAAAAAATTCATGAAATTTACTTTTGATTTAAAAACTGATTAATATAAATATTAATTTTGAACATTTTGAATTTTCGAAGTTACTGAAAAAGTTGAAAAAATATAGCATAAAGTGTGCTATAAAATATGTATCACTAATACAGTACCAAATAATCATAGAACAAAGACTTCATTTAACGGATATGAAATAAACTGACTTAGGTTAACTGTTGAAGTAGACATAAAAAGCATGTTTACCAATTATTAATAGTTGCAATAATTTATAACTGAATGAATAAAAATAATTAAAAATAAATAACATAAACAACTAATACATTTAGTAATAAAAATGAGATTATCTTTGTAGAGATTCTTCCAATAAATTTGTCAGCTTTTGTCGTGACCGCTTATTGTTTTGACATACGCAGTTTATGACAGCTAATAATTGTTTATGTGTATATTCCTAAAATTTAATTGTGTACAAAATTAGTAATTAATGTTTAATTAATTATGCACATTAATAAATTGATATAACCTGATGATCCCTTGTCCATGTTTCCAATGATGTTTCAGGTAAGTAATACGCCTTGATATACACTTCAACTAGTTCTTTATGTGGTAATGGATTGATAGGGCAAATTGAATTTATTTGTGACATAAATTGTGTGAAATCAAGTTGCATTAATGCTCGACCAGCATTTGAACATTTTTTGGCTAATGAAAATCTAAAATAAAAGTAATATTGAATAACTTGAATACATTTGAATAATTATTTAATAAATTTTACCCTTCAATAAAAACAGATGTTACTAGAACAGCTATAGCTTCCCAAATAGAATTTAACACCTGCTCATTTAAATATATATTTGATGTTGATGTTTTAAGAGTTTTAAAAAAAGCCCGTAATTCCTAAAAACATTAGGTCATTAGACATTTAGTCATTGAAAAAAAAAAAAATTCTCATATTCTATACAACATACTTGTAGGAAATAATCAACATATCTGCTGTGTTCACACATAATATCTTTAACCTCCCAATTGACTTTGGTCATCATGCCAAGCACTTGATTATAATCAATAGATTTACAAATCACACGACCATATACTGGTTTTCGTAAATCTACTGCCACTGCTACAGTCTTAAACAAATATTTAATACATCATGTTTGTAACAAAACAATAATTCCAAAAAGTTTTATAATTTGTTATTGTGCTTCATAATTAAACACTGTTAGAATAAATAATTATGTGTACTTGATTATAAAATTGTTGTAATGAATAACTGCTTGTATCCGATGTTAATAGTGTATTCAAATATGAATGTAATAGCTTGTACTGCTCTCCTAAAAACACTAATGATTCAACAGCAACAATTCGTTCAGAAACACTATATAAATTGTTTGCATCTGACAGACTTAATACGTGAAGTGCTACAGGTTCTCGAATCTGAAATTGAATTTTTCTTACAAATATTTTACATTTTTCATTTTGACCTAATTAAGAACAAACAATTGTAAACAAGAAAAATTATAAATAATATACAAAATTAAATTCGGCTATCTGTTGTATGTACTCTAATCAGCATCACTGTAAATTGTGATTGGAAAATGTGCTCCACTTAAAAATAGTTTAAACGCGCTCTATTTTTTAAATTCATATTTTATATTAAAATTTGGAGAAAATCGGATATTTAAACAAAGAATAACAATTTTAGTTATTTTGTTGTAATATAAAAATATTTTTACAATATAGAATAACTGACAGATTGTCTCCGCTCAGAATAGTTTTTCAAATATAATCATTGAATTCAAATGTAACACCATCCATTACAGTGACCCACTTGTAACCTACTGTACAGCAGAGTGGTTTCTATCAATTATTTTTAAAATTTTTTAAAAATGTTACTTAATTTGCTTATTTAGGGGTATAGCATGCTTTAAAAATCAATTAAGAGTTTTTCCCAGTTAAAAAGTCAGTTATTTTATTATGAACAATAGAGAAAAATTCCTTTGAAAACATGATGTTTATGTTATAAAATGATACCTATTAATCTGAGCATCATCACTAATTGGCTTTAAAATATATGATTGAAAGTAATAATACAAGTATACCAGTTAAATTTGATGGACAGATTAAGAAAGATAAAGCATAGCATATTGGCAGGTGTTACTAATCTTATCTGAAATTAAAATTAACTATTATTGAAGTATTAACTACCTTGCCACTATAGTACACAATATATCACATGCATCCATAACCACCGGTAGATTGCAATCTGCAATAGAGCACATACAACAATATATAGTATGATCAATACACAATTAAAAAATATATTGAGGCTAAATAAGTTTGTTGAGATACTTCCATAATATATATTCTAATATGAACTCCATAAATTAAAAATATATTATAAAGAAAAAAATAATTATAATTGATGAACAAAATATTGTAAATACTAAATTAATTTAGAGTTTTGGACTGATAATGCTTTAAAGCAATTGTAGATAAAAATATTAGTAACCTTGCACAGCCATGTTTAATTATAAATACTTACAAATGGATCTTGATTTGTTTCATTTTCATGATTACATTGAATCAAAGTGTTGCATATTCTAGTTATTACTGATTGAAGTTTTACACTATTTACACCACTACATATCTGAGGCTACAAATAACATACAAGGTTATTCCATGGATAAAATGTAGAAAATATTTTTTGTTCTTACCAGTATGTCTGATGTAAATAGCAAATGGACTGAATATAGATAATATTCAAACAGCTGACATAAGCAAGTGACTACATCTTCTGATATTGATTTTAATATGTTACATATTTTTAAGTACTTTCCACAATGCCTCATTACTGTCAGTGTTGTATTTGTAAGCAAAGGTGGTCTTTCATAGTTATCTGCTGTTATATTATAATTATCTGTGTCTTCATAACTATTATTGGTATCATCACTACATACACTATTTCCATCCATCTAAAAAAAAAATATCAATATATTAGTACTAAAAATGTACAAAATATATTAAAATATGTTTGTTATTACTTCTGTATCTAATATATCTTCACAGTATGTAGTATTTAAATCATTATCAAATGGTGATTTATCTGATGCGAAATGAAAATATTCGCTTGTACTAATAGAGCTACTGTCCATAGATGAATTTCTACTATGAGTTTGACGAGAAGAATCAGTTTTTTGAACATGATTTTTAATTGTTCTAAATTCCTTATGATAAAAGTAAATGTATATCAATTTAATTGAATAACTAAATATTCAAGTATTTTATTATTTTCTTACCTGCAATTGAAATAAATTAAATTCACGTTTCACTGGACATGGAGTCCAACTTTCGTTTTCAAAAAATATTGTAAGCTCGTCTAGACAGTTTTTATGATAGGTATGAAAATAACTGATACAAGACTTTTTAGTATCATTTTGTAATTGTTCTGATTTACTATTACAAAATTCTTCACCAATTTTAATATGCCTAAGATATAATATTATATTAAAAATAATACATTATCAATCTATTACTATAAATAACATGGTATTTATGTTGATATTTTATTGTATTGAAATTACTAACTCAAACTTGAAGAAATATGATATAAAACATGAAAATTAGTTTACCTTCTACGGATTTAAAATATACAGCTAAAACCTCTTTTGTTTAGACTTAATTATTCAGTTAGAAAATATGTATATAGATTTTCATCATATATGCATTTAGGTATAAATACACATCCGTAATGTGTAATTGTTTAACCACAATTCCATAAAAATGAATGAATTAATTAAAGTACTTCAATACATCATTCATTACTTATGGATTGGAAATATAGTTTGCAGGACTTTTAAAATGGTGATTGAAGTCAGAAATGCACTTGATAGCTATTGAGGTAAAATATATATCAGGTTTCCTTTCAAATCTTCTCAAAAGAGAAAGAGGCCAAGCCCCAAAACTTTGAGAGGTACACAAGAACTTAGTATGGTAATCAGAGCTAGTAGCATATGATATGGTTAAGCAATAACACAAAATGTTCATAATTAGTTAAATTTTGAAATTAAAAAAACTAAGAACTTCATAGATGAAATGGCTATAAATATTACACCATTAAATTATATATAAACAAGTTTAACTAATAATGTAGTAATACCAGATTGCAGTTTAAAATTTAAATTAATGTGTAAAACTACATCAATTAAAATAATTTAAGAAAAAAGTGTCTGGTTAACTAATTTTTTTTAAAAATAGATAACTTTAATACTTGTTTAGTATAGACAACACTTGAAGAAAGTCGTCAAATTTGAATTTTGTCATATTGGAATTGAATACTAAATTAGATATTTTGGTAATGATGTCACCCCATAATCTTGTCGGACCTATTTCAAATTTTTTACTTATATATTCTTGATTTACATATTCTTCAATGTCATCTGAAACACATTTGTGGTAAACATTATAAAAACAAATAGTATCGAAAAACTTAAAACAACCAACAATATGCAAAGTTAAGAAGTTGTGTGCACGATACTAATAATATTTATACCTTCACTATCTGTACTAATATCTTTAAATTCTCTATGCCAATCTGCCGCTTTCTTATAGCTTTGTAATATGTTCCAAAATATTTTACTTAATGCAATAAGGCATGGAATTAACTGTTCATCGGGAACACACTATTTTGAAAATAATGTAACATTGTTAAAACACAGAAGTAGTTAAAAAAATAAAATATAAAATATAACAAATAACCTGGCACAGAAGGGCAAAGGAGTTTTTATTGTTTTCCACCTTATCTGTATTAACAAATAAATTGATTGTATCAAACGAAGTACTGTGGACTGCTGATGTATAATGCATATGCAATTGGTCAATAGCAATTCTTGTTTTACCCAAGCGTCTATAAGCTTCTTGAACCGCTGAATACTTTTCATTATCAAAATTGAAACACATCTATATCAACATATTTATACAAGAAACATATTGCTATTTCACTTTTTTCATACATTGTCTAAATAATTGTTTGATTTTACGTACATTAGACAAGACAATGTCTAATTGCTCTTCTGTCATAATTAATGCATCTTGGAGTTTAACAGATAATGCAGCAATGCAAGTAAATTGTTTAAAAGAGGAAGCACCTTGAGTACATTCTAAGAGTAATGCTATTCCTTTAGCATAGTTAGCTTGAGACACTAATTCTTCAAGTTTTTTTTCAGTTTGTAACTAAAAATTTACATTTTTTTTAAAGAAAACACAAAAACAAACTGTTGCATTTTATCTTACCAGCATTTTGACACTATTTAAAGAATTTAATAAATCAAGGATTAAAGATTTTTTTCTGCAATTGCCCAAAAGACCCAAACCAGCTGTAGTGATTTGTCTTTTAGCTAGTTTTAAGCGATTCTTAGCATGTTCACAATTTTCTATACTAGATTTTAAATTATTTTGCAACATTCCAATTCTGTGAAAAATTTTTTAGATGATATAAATAATTAACAATAATTATAAAAATTAGTTACTTGTCTAATTCGTCATCACATGCAGCTTGATTTTCAAGAATCAATTGTAGCAACTGTTTCTCAACGATTTCATGTTGCGCCCTTAGTTTTTTTACGTCATTGGCAATCAATTTTTTATCAAGGACTCTTGGCAATTTCTAGAAGAAGTAATGTGTTAATTTAAATAACATTCAAAATGACTAGTTCACCGAGAAAATAGTGTCACAATTATACATACATTTGAAGAGCAAATATTTATATTTTGTTTTCTCGGTGAACAGATTATATACAATAAATAATATTAAATAATGGTTTAAGACTTACTTCTAGTTCAAATTTAGCAAAATCAAAATCAGAACTGTTAAAATATACTTGATCTATATTTGATATAAGTTCAGCATCACATTTTTCAACAAATTTTTCATTATTCACAGCTTTTAATAAAAGTGAGTCACTTTTTCTGCTAGAAATATCCCAAAAGTCTTGAGATCCTATGAGTGGAACTTTCACAGCAGTCTATAAAAATTTAAAACAAAATAATAGTTATGAATTATTATACATTTAGGGGTTCACCCCCCCCCCCCAAATTAATAGTTGTGTAATTTATTTATATCAATCATCGATAACTACAAATTACAATAACTGGTCGGTGACAATTTGTTTATGAATCCCTCCCCAAAATTTTTTTGCGCACGTGCCTGGACCTACTCAATGAAGAGGAACGCTCAATACTAGAAAATGTGGCAGAGTGACTTCCTCACAGTATTATACTATAATTAGTAATACCTATGGCTATATTAACATATGATTGAAAATGTTAACCAAATAGATATTTCCATGCAACATAAAGATATAATTAAGAGTAGTTAAGTTCATAAACATTAAACACACCTTGGTATCTAAGAGATTCTTTAGTTTTTGTTTCAATTCAGCCATACTGATCAGGTTTTAGTGAAAAAAATTGAGATTCTTCTTTTTATTTTTTAATTGTATTGACATTTTTACAGTAGATACATACTGTAAGACATATTTTGGATTATTGTTCTATACACATTACATTCATATACATTATGCGTCCGGACGTACAGTTTATAGTTTTATACAACAGCGGGTAAACATTTATGAATTTTTATCACGATTAAAAAATACTTAAAAACTATAATATAATTATTAATTTATAATACGTAAGTATTTCTTCGTGTTTATATTAGACATTTCAGTATTTTACTGATAAAAATGACTGATTGTTGATAAGTCACGTTTTCATGGAATATTGTCATAAAGAATATTGCAAAGCAAAGTACAAATCGTTGTTGGAACAAATAGTAAATAGAACAAAATATTGTGTGTGTTGAAGTTGAAGGCACGGCACGGACAACTTACTTACAACTGTAGTAGTCCGTGAGGCACGTCGACAGCTGCAGGCAGCTCTGCTGTGGTGGAAGGTGTTTTTCGATGATATGTCGTCTACGGTAACGAAAACAACTACTATACCATGGCTGTGGTTTCAACGGTATCTTTAATCTTATCTCTGAAAGTCTGAACTTGTTTAGACTTGAAATAGCTTGTCATTACATGCTTCACAATCACCCAAAATTGTAAACTTTTAAACTTGTAACCATTTACTATTCATATTTCATATCGGTTTAATAGTTTAATTATACCACGTGTACATGT
This sequence comes from Myzus persicae, assembly GCF_001856785.1. Taxonomy (NCBI): domain Eukaryota; kingdom Metazoa; phylum Arthropoda; class Insecta; order Hemiptera; family Aphididae; genus Myzus; species Myzus persicae. The sequence continues at coordinate 575,496 of NW_019103784.1, forward strand.
AATGGATACTATTAAATTTGAAAATGAGGAAATAATTGAGGTGAGTTATTATTCACTTTTATCCATGCATGTATTTTAGTATTTAAGTTCAATAAAAAAAAAAATAAATTGGTACCTATAACTATAACTCATAAGGTTAATTTATTAAGTTTTAGCTAAACTATTTATGTATGCTACAAATGATAATAGGTGGCGAATAGCGAAGCTGACACTGAATCACCGTCTTTCAGTGAAGAATCGGAATCTTGTTACCAACATTTAAGACAAACCGGTTTACAAATTTGTACTGAAGATTATCCTGGGCAATTTAATTTTGATTTTTCATTAGATGTTACAGAAATTTCTAAAAGGCATTGGATGGCAAGTACCTATTTGTTGTCTCTAGTAAATCAAATAATGTTTTATTTGTGATTTTCTGATTAAAAAACAGATTTATTTATTTAGATAGCATTTGAAATATAAATAAAATTGTTGATTTACTTTTACATATTATTAGAGTTAATATCTGTTTATTTGAATAAATTAATAAGATAAATCATTAAATCCATTTTTGATATTTCTTGTAAAGCTAAAATATTGCAGTAGTTTAATTTATCGAAATGTTTTATGTATCCTGTATAGTATGTTGTGTCTTTTTAAATTAGGAAGTTGTCTGATGAATATATTATTATTTTATGTTTTAGTATTCTGCCGCTTTGAATAAAGTATACATTGATATGAATCGAGTATTACCTATTCAGTTTCAATGGCGTTTTGATGATATTGGATTATTAGGAATAAAAAACCTTCAAATACGTGCTTTACCAATTTTTGCAAATTCTGAATTTCAACAATTGTGCATCAAACGTTGTCCTATACATATTATGCAGGATAAATTGTGTGGTATAAAAAAATATTTGGCTATAAACCTACTAATTCAAAGTTAATTTTACTTACCAAATAAATTAATTTGCGTTTAGATAGAAAAAAAATGGAACATATACTTTGGTGTGAACAAATAGATGCAGTATATGAACAAAATCCCATAAGCCAAAGGCACAGTGTTGTTGCCATTGTTCATAATTTTGTACCTTGTTCTGATTTTAAGACTTACAATGTGTTATATAAATTTATGTGTAAATCTAGTTGTAGTATGAGTCTAAGTCGAAGACCCATTTATGTAATTTTTACTTTAGAAACTTTAAGGTAAGATGTCTATTATATAATAATTATTTTTAATTATTTTTAAACAATGAATCTAATACTTTTTTGTTTTGTTTTAGTGGACAAGTATTAGGTAGAAAAAAAATTGGTGTAAAAGTTTGTAGTTGTCCAAGGAGAGACATGTTAAAAGAAGAAGAAATAGAAAGAAAAAGATTAATTGGAGTAAAGGCTTTTAACAAACGTACATTAATTGAGGATTGTGAAATTCCAGAAAAAGTACAAAAAACTAATAAAGATAACTCCGAAGATAAAATTTATGAACTACCATCAGTATGCAATTTAATTTTATATTTTATTAATCAATTGTAACATAAAAATTGAAACTGTTGAAAAAATGTTTAATTATTACAATGATTTTTAGTTACCAATTCTAGGAAAACAGTTATATTTAAGCACTTTAGAATTATTACATGGTCATTTTTTGGGTAGTGCTGTCCGAGAAGATCGCTTAATAGACACGCATCCTTTGATTAGCATGCTTTCTGATCTAATATCTCAAGTGAAATCTGAAAAAAATAGTCATGTAAGTTATAAGATATTGTTTGAAAATAAATCAATAAGTTAAAAAATTATTTTCATTTTCTTTAGAACAAAAAAATTGATTCGGAAAACCCAATATCTCAGACAAATTAAAAAAACAATGATGTGATAATTGATAAATAATGATAACATTGTAAAAGTAATTTAATTAAGTTAAGATACATTAACTACTTCTAGAATATAAAAAAAATATATATGTTTCTCTTCTATAATTTCTATGTTTTTGGATTGTGATTGTTTTCTATGTAGCCTTCATATTTTACAACAGCAGAAATAATCTAAAATTAAAAGCATATAAATTAATATGTGGATATAGCTATAACTATAAAATTATATGCACAAACATTTAACTAAATTTACTCTAATTATGTTATATGAACAACTTTTGGAAGAATTCTATAAATATTCAGTATTGATCTATAAATTATTATTACCTTTAAAAGAAAACTAATTGATTTTATTTACTTACTGTTAGATGAGAAAAACTTATGTTATTAAAATTAATAAATGTTAATTTGATATCACCTCAATATTGTTGTACACTTGTATCTACTTCATTTATCATTATTAAAGTATTTATACAATTATTTAACTATTTTATTCACTTGTATTATTATTACCTGGATAACTAATATAGCGTAAAATGAGTATCTTGTGTATGCTATAGAGTTGATTCGATTAGCTATTATTGAAGAGCAACTATTTTGATAATATTTTTCTGGATCAGGTTGTTCACAATCGATGAATGTAATACAAATAGCGTCACGTAAACAACAACTTATGGGTGCAGCTGGTATAATGAATTTTCCATTTTGCTGTGTGTATCTTGAATAACACTTTAAATAATATCATTCCAATTTATGAAATATTATTTTGTACTTTTTTAGTAGAGAAAATGAGGTTACAGCAATTGGTGAAACCCAAGCTGTTTGGAACCAATCAGTATTTTGGGAACTACCGCAACAATGATATTTTTGTTGAAATTGATTCCAAAATAATCTCCAAGTTCTATTTGTGGCATATTTGCTGAGACTTGTGGTCAATATGTTTTCCACCTCTCCAGAAATCGTTTGCAAAGTAAATTGTAAATTAGCACAGTAACAAATGAGTACCACGGCTTCGACTGCAGTCACCGTAACATAAGATTTCAGTTTTAGACTTTGCTTTGAAGATTCGATTTTTCTAAATACCAAAAAAAGTTTGTTGGTTTTTTTTATCATTCAAAATTTGTATTTTGTACAAATAAAAATGTAGTTTCAATATAATATTTGGGAATTAATTGCTCTGTTTTAGAAACCCTGGCTAATGAGAATTAAACAGTATTGATTCATACCATAGAGTAATTACTCTATGATTCATACCGTAAAGACATTATTATTAATCAGTAATCACCCTGTTACACAAATTAATATATATCCCAACCTACTATAAATCCACTTAGTTTCAATTGAAAACTGGGCACTTAAGTGGAGAATTAAAATAAATTCAGACAATTTGTATATTATGTATTTATGTACCATTTTCCTTAAAAAGAACCTACCATCTACCTGTTTACGTTGAGGGTACTCAATTCCTATTATCCCCTGATGTCAAATATCTCGGCACAACTCTTGATAAAATACTAACTTGAGCCCCCACCTTAATCTAAAAAGAAAAATATTCTACAGCTGACTACATCTTACTACTTCGTCCAATTTTAAAAGCAAAACTCCCAATTTGTTCTAAATGTATTATCGTTGATTATATATTATTAATTAAGTATAATATAATCAATGGTATTATGTATACATCTATTTTGAGACCCAGATTTGGGTGCTGTTTACTATTAGTGTGGCGAGGCTATATACTGGAGAGTGGAGGTAGTTTAAAAACCAAAAAATATTTAAACTATTTTGAATTTTAATATCTGTATGATATAAATATATTATTATAATATCTATACTAAGAAAAGTTGAAAGTGTACAATATATCGTGATTCTTGACTACATGATTATTTAAAATTATTGTGTCTAGTATCTTGTATCTGGATCAGCGGTTCCTAAATTATGAGGCGCGGGCCGCGTGGTAGTATTGATATTTTTTAATCAACAATAATTGTTTGGAAACGTCTTTTAAGATGACGCTACACGTATTGTTTTCGTCTTACCAGAGCGTAACATATCAAATTTTAAGTTCAACAGATCACGTTTAGCTCAGTTAGCTTAAAAATTAGAGTGAATTAACGTCTTATTAAAATTAAAGGTAAGATTATTATGGAGGTCTTTTCATGGGCTTTTTATTATATTTTAATTTTAAAGAGAGTTATGACTTCATGAGTATTTTAAGTTGTACAAACAATTTACAATTTTCAAATACTCATAACTAGGGCGCGGATTTCAATGCAAAATGCATTTTTTTTCCTAAATCCTTACGCAATGCTCAGTTTGGCAAAAATGCGTTTCAAGTGGTGTTAGATTCATGTCATTCAATTTTTATTTTGCATTTTTTGTCGTTTTTACTTCTTTAAGGCATTTTTGGTCATTTTCGCTACTTTTAAGGTTATTATTTTCATATTTTCGAAAAATGTAGCATTTTTGGAGGGAAATAAAAAAATTTCAAGTATTCAATATTTTTCTTTTACTAAATTATTGAAAACTACACTTTATCGTCTGTTTCATATATTATTATGAATTGTGTTAAATGATAATAGTCGATGACAATAACAATAAAACGGACTACGTGTGTATAGTGTACATAGTGGGACTAGCCACACTATTAATAGTCCCGTCAGAGGATAGAATTTCCGTTTTTCAACGAAATATAGTTTTATTTTAACCTACATATCTTTCTAATCAGCTATTTCTGTTATTGCTATCTTCTAAATATTCTATTTTTTTATGTCATTAATTAAATTTTAATAAAATAAAAAAAATGTTGTGCATTTTTTTTCACATTTTTAGTACATTTTTTTACGTCATTAATTGAATTTTTTAGGTCATAATTGCCTTTTTCTAGGGCATTTTTAGGTTTTTTTAGGGTATTAAAATCCGCGCCCTACTCATAACTCTCTTTACAACTAGGTACATGTCTACATACGGTATAAAAGTAGGTATCTAGAATATAGTATATTGCACTGTAGCATTCAACATCTAAGTCGATCAGTATTCACTATTTATAGGTAGCACGATTAAAAATAAATCAAGGAAATATTGGTGGCCCATAGTTTTTAAGGAGTTTGAAATAGGCAATTTTTTTAAATAGATGGATGCGGGTCTATAGTACATTTGTGCGCAGTAAGCGGTCATTAGTGTGTGTGACGGTGTTCAAAGGAAATAGCGAGCGCAACAGCATATTATGTGCGTGTGAGCGGTAACCAATTTAATATGCACAATTGTATGCACTTTTTGTCCATATTGATCTAACGGATCGACCTAATAATGCGAAAAAATTTCGGAAAACTGATCTGAGTTCGTTATAATGTATACTTGAGATCGGTCAGTCTACATTTTAAAATTTCCTATTTGAATTTCAAATAATCATCAACTTTGAAAATTCCGAAATTTCAAAATATTCAAACTCAATGTACAGTAGTATTATACTAGTATGATGTGTTAGGACGGTGAAATCGAGAAAAGTGGACTGACCGACCTCAGGAATATGTAATAACGAATTCAAATCATTTTAAAAAGTATTATAGCATTACTAGGTCGACCAGAATGAAGGACAAAAGATTGGTATATTTTGGCTTAAATGATCGTCGGCCACGTCCGATCGTAAGCGGTAATCTATTAGGACGATGTTCTACGATGAAATGCCAGCAGTTCTCGGCGGCGACACTGGCACCGGAACATTTGCACGTGCATGATTGAGGCATGTTGGCAGTTGGCAACACCGTAAACAACGTCCGCGCACAACATGTTCATAGCAATAACAATATACAATTGTTTACAGATTTAATAATCATATTTATACGAATTTCCGAATCCCGGTTATCACGATTGAAATGTTAAACTAAATATTAATACTCGTGTGTGTTACTCGTTCTTATTTTGTTGTTATTATATTAATAATATTGTTTCGTCCGATTATCCAAAACTTTTCGCAGCAGCTTGTCCTCGGATCATCGTACTCTGTGATCCAACAAGTGCCCGAATTCAGGAAACCATCGCGCAATGCACCGGCATTAGACGTATTCGTCCACACCGACAGAGGTAATGTTATAGTTATCAGTTAGTTGTAGACATATTATGCTCGCGTTTCATGTCAGTAAATACTATTGTCGAGTCTGTTTCAAAATTGTGATCGGTCGCGTCCTATTTTTCCGATTGCGGTTGACGCTCTAGTGCGCGACCGGCGTCCGGTACTAACGCCGCCGCCGCCGCCACTGAATTCAACCCTCGTTGTCGCACTATTTTAAAGTACTTATTACTATCGTGGTTTATAGCTTGTTGGTTTGCTTGATAATATAAAATACAACATAACTTCATACATAATATATAAATATTATATATATATAACGTGTTTACAACATTATAACAATTATTACTATAATATATAACACACATTTCGTGGTCGTGATTGTTAAAACTGTGTAGTCCGACGCCGATGATAAAATTTATTTGTACCTATAATAAATATAACAAAATAATATAAAATAATAAATTCAAGTGAAATTTCAAATTTAATTTTTATTGTGGTAATCACATTGTTGTTATTATGTGGTAGTAGAAGTGGGGGATATGTTATCAACTGGAGAAACCTGATAAGCGTGTACCATGTTACCAAATACCAAAATTTGAGTTACCACAATATATTGAAAATAGATAACTACCGTCTGTACAGCTCTGTAGACTGTAATCTGTAAAGTAGTTTTAGTATGTCTACTGTATGTTTGTGTTTATTTCTTACATTATTGTAGTTTTTATTATGTTACGACAACTTACAAATCCGTTGCGTTTTAAAAATTCAGGATCGAAAGTGTGTAGATAGCCTAAAATTCCGGAAATAGTTGTATGACCAATAGATATTTCATACTATTCAAGGCCGTTTTTATAATATATTTTTAACATTAATCTCCTTGATGTTGTCCTCATTGTGTTTGAATCAAATAAAATATAAATATAATGTTGAAATGATTTAAAATAAGTAAGTACTTTTATTGTCTACACTTATTTATACCTTATTCATATTTTACTGGTCAATTCGGTAATAATTAACACCTCAATTTGATTCAATAATTAGATTTAGTAATTTCTACTTAGCTTAATATTAATGTAGAAGTGGATTCTGGTAGTATTTTTTTTGTGAGGCTAATAATGTATTCCCCACTCCACCATAATATAAATAGTAGGTAGTTATTATGAATTACTTTATGTTGTTATTTAAAAAAGATAACTATAGTATTATTAATGAACATTTCATCAAACATAAAGGTTAGAAAATTAATTGAATTTATGTTATATACCTACCTACTTATAATTTATTTAAAAATTGAAATATAATCATTGAAATCTAATGTATTAATAAAAATAATGTGCTTATCTTTAAGTTTAATAATAGGTAAATTCATTCTAATATTAAAGCTAACAACATACAATTAATTCTGCTAATTTACTTTCTTGTATGTTGACAACACATGTGGGTGTGAAAGTCTTCTTAAATCTTGCTTATTAAATTGTATTTAACATGACAAAATCAAAATAGTGTTTCTAATATTATATACCAACTGATTATTGGATTATTGTCTGTTTCACTAGTGTAGACTGATCTCCCCACCACTGTCAAACCATTGAATGCCCTCTATATGCAATCTACGTATTTAAACAGTCATGTGTTTACCCACTAATCCGTTGTTGCACTTCACTAGTGGCTAGCAAACGTGTACAGGGTAGCGGTGATGTGAGGTAGGGAGGATGCTCAAAAATGATGGAATTTTGTTAAGACGTAGTTACTTTTTCTCGTAAATAGACTATAGGTACTGAATCATTACTACTTTATAAAAATTTGGCTACCTACTGGAATTGAAAATTAATAAAATGAAGATGATAGTTCAAAAAAGGCAAAATTAATTGGTTTTCACCTGAGTAGATAATAGCTTATTTTGTTTTTTAGAAATACATTTTTTGATTAGCAAAACAAAAGTATTGTATTAAAAATTTACCTTAATATAAATTGACCTATGTAAGGGCCGTCATTATGTTACCATCTGAACAGCCGTTTTTACATCTACTGGGCCGTTTTTACATCTACGCAGAATTATGAAAATACTGCAGTGTGGTCGGGCTCAAATCGTTAATTTATTTGGATAATTCTTTACATTCCTATAATCTCATGATATTTAAGTGGTATGTGAAAATTTTTAAAAATGTGTAAGGGGTATGAGGTTATAAAAATGTTGGAAACCACAGGTATAAAGGATTTCATTTCAGGTATAGGGAATGTAATAGGTATACCTAATCAGTCAAATGTTAATGATGAAATTATCATTGGTCGACATAGTATAAAATATTATGTGTGTTCATTTGACTAGTGAATGTTATTTTATGAATATTATTTATGTTTGAATAAATTGTGTACCTGTTAGTATATTACTTTTTATTATATCTGTAATTGAACTAAAGTTTTTTTTTTTCAGAAATATTGATATTTGATTGAAGAACTCCCCTACAAACTTAATCATGGCAGATACAAAAAGGTCTAATGTAACGGCATTGAATGGTCTGTCATTAAATGCATCATTAAAATCTAATCCTACAAAAAAACTAGTAGTGAAAAATCTCAAAATGAAACCAATGTTACCTGATAATTACCAGGAACAAACATGGAAGAAATTACGCGAAGCTGTTATTGCCATACAAACTTCAACTGCTATTCAATATACCATGGAAGAGCTGTATCAAGCTGTGGAAAATATGTGCAACAATAATTTGGGAGCAGCATTGTATAATAATCTTATTGAGCTTAGTGAAACACACGTTAAAAAACTATTATTGAATTTTACTGAAGTAACAAATGATAAAATCATATTTTTAAAAAAAGTAAACCATCATTGGTCATCACACTGTGAACAAATGTTAATGATACGCAGTATATTTCTTTTTCTTGACCGAACTTATGTACTTCAAAATCCTAATGTTAACTCCATTTGGGATATGGGCTTGAATTTGTTCCGTCATCATATTATGTTAAACACTAATGTACAAAACCGAGCAGTTGATGGTTTGCTTCTACTCATAGAAAAAGAAAGACAAGGTGATATGGTAGATAAAACATTGCTCAAATCATTGCTTAGAATGCTTTCTGATTTGAAAATTTATCAAGATGCTTTTGAAGGAAAGTTCCTACAGGCCACTGAACGTCTCTATGCAACTGAAGGTTTACGGTTAATGCTTGAGCTTGAAGTTTCCGAATATTTGTATCATGTTGAAAAGCGTTTAAGTGAAGAAAATGAACGTCTCATTCATTATTTAGATACATCTACAAAGTGGTCTTTAATACACACTGTTGAAAAACAGTTGATAAGTGAACACGTTAGCTCCATATTACAAAAAGGATTGGAACAATTGCTCAATGAGAATAGACTTGATGATCTAAAGTTAATGTACGGCTTATTGACACGTGTAAAAAAAGGACTTACAGAGCTCTGTATTAATTTTAATGCTTACATTAAAAAGTATGGACGAACTATTGTTATAGACCCAGAAAAGGATAAAACTATGGTGCAAGAATTATTAGATTTCAAAGACAAAATGGACGTTATTGTAAAAAAATGTTTTCAAGCAAATGAAAAATTTGGTAACAGTTTAAAAGAAGCATTTGAACATTTTGTTAACCAACGAACAAATAAACCAGCTGAGCTTATTGCCAAATTTGTTGACTCTAAACTTAAAGTTGGAAATAAAGAATCTACAGAAGAAGAGCTAGAGAAACTTTTAGATAAAATTATGGTTCTGTTTCGATTCATTCATGGCAAAGATGTTTTTGAAGCTTTTTACAAAAAGGATTTAGCTAAAAGATTGTTACTTGGGAAATCTGCGAGTGTGGATGCTGAAAAAAGTATGCTGTCCAAATTAAAGCAAGAATGTGGTGGAGGGTTTACGTCCAAACTTGAAGGCATGTTTAAAGATATGGAAATTAGTAAAGATATAAATGTGGCTTACAAACAGTATTTGGCACATGTTAAAGATGTTCAACTCTCTGTTATTGACATGACCGTCAATATATTAACTATGGGGCACTGGCCAACTTATGCCGTAACAGAAGTGGCCATGCCCAATGAAATTATTGAATACCAAGACTGTTTTAATAAGTTTTACCTAGCCAAACACAATGGTAGAAAATTACAGTGGCAACCAACTTTAGGTCATTGTGTGCTGCGTTCTCAGTTCAAGCAGGGTAATAAAGAACTACAGGTTAGCTTGTTCCAGGCAATGGTGCTGTTATTGTTTAATGATTATCAAACGCTCCCTTTTAAAGAAATAAAAACTTTGACCAACATGGAAGATACTGAATTGAGGAGAACACTGCAGTCGTTGGCATGTGGTAAAGCTAGAGTGTTGATAAAGTTGCCCAAAGGACGGGAAATAGGTGATATTGATCAGTTTTCCATCAACAATGATTTTTGTAATAAACTATATAGAATAAAAATCAACCAAGTGCAGATGAAGGAGACAAATGAAGAGCAGAAGGCAACTGAAGAACGAGTCTACCAGGATAGACAGTACCAAATGGATGCAGCTATTGTGAGAATTATGAAAATGCGCAAGTCACTCATGCATAATCTTTTGATCAGTGAACTGTTTAATCAACTCAAGTTTCCTGCCAAGCCAGCTGATTTAAAGAAACGCATAGAGTCTCTTATTGACCGAGACTATATGGAGAGAGACAAAGATAATCCTAATCAATATAATTATATTGCATAATTTTTTCATTTTGCAAATATGTTGGTTTCTTTATATATTTTTAACTATGTCAATGTTTATTTTCAAATTTATATGTGTGTATATAATGTATTTATTCATAGAGAAAATATACTGACAAGACCCACTGATGGTTTTCGGTCCTTAAATATTCTCCCAATATAGTAGTGACGTGATTACATGATAATAACAGCCTGGCTGTTAGACCATAGTACTTATCTTGTTTTTATATTATTAATTTAATACAGTAATGTTTTTTCTTGTGGAATACGTTTTCTTCTTTCTTTTCTAATTTAGAATCTAATCCATGTGTCGACTTTGTTTAATTTGGATGTTTTATTTTTACATAGTTCACTTATCTACGGTGTTTACCTCAGGTATAACAAATACATTTTATTGATGTAAGGGGATCATACATGTTTGTGAATATTATATTTTATATTGTTAAAATTAAAATAAAATAGTGTAATATGAATTACTTTTTGTATAAATATTGTAAAATTGTTGTAAAAATATGAAAAATTCATAGTTGATTGTATTTTTATCGTATATCTAGTTAAAGTTAGAAACTACCTATTTTCTTTTTGGCATAATATCAAAAGAAAAAAATACAATATCTGTAATAAGTACCTATTTAATTTAATATTTTTCTATAATCATTATAAATGTGTTAATTGAATTAAATGTACTAAAAATAAATGTATAATATAATATATCAGGGTTGAGCAAACCAAAGCACGTGGCTATTCTTAACACGGTCTGCTAACTACAGGAAAATAATGTAAAATAATACAAACAAATGTATTTACAATTTTAAACAAACATACCTACTTTCAATTTTACGTTTGATTTTAAGGAATATTTTGGACATATTTGTTTTTTTTTAATGTTTTATTAATTCAACAATTAATTGTGGGGAATCATCAATTTTAATAATAATTATTGCAATTATTGCAATTTGCAAGGTAGAGCGTAAAGGTGGTAATAGTTATTTTTGATTATCAACTACGGGTATGTTAATAATATGATGAATGTCTTAATTTTGAAATGTTTGTAGGTACATTTAATAGGTTATGTTATACCATAGATTTTAGAATATAATATATTCTATATTATATACTATTAAATATTAATATTATACTGAAGTAAATGTAGTCGTCAAATTAAATAAGGTTATATTAGGTAGTCGATAGACGTATGATGGTTAATCATTCTTAATTAATAAAAATAATTAGTTTTGCTACCTATGCATTATGTAGAAATATTAAACTTAACTACTATTATTTAACTGAAATTACTTACTAATTTTTAAAAACCTATTATTTGGCTGGTAGGTAGGTAGGTACCTATATAGTTAGGTTAGGTACGTATATAGTTCTGTTTGTTTTACTTGAATGTAAGCGCTCCGAGCTCCGCTTCCAGGTGGACATATGCCTAGCGATGGGGAATGTCCATTTGGTAGAGGAGAGAGGCGCAACATAGTGTGTCATTGGTATCTTATTTAATTTTATAATATGTACACAATAAACGATGGGGACCACTGACCAGGGGAGCAGCAATGCCAGCAGCAGTTCCTCCCTCGGTTCTCGATAACAAGGAAAATAAAAAGGTACCTAGGTATATAGTTAGGTATTATAATCTATTGGAGCCCTATTGTATTATTATACCCAATATACATATTACATCATCTCAAATAATTACACATGTAGGTAATTTACCTACATGACTAAATCTATATACAGAAGAACCCTCCCCTAACAGACACCTCCAAATAACGAACATTTTTTTGGTAACAAACTACAAACTGAACCCTCTGAAGAGCCTTCGAATTGCGAACATTTCAATGACAGAAATACAGAATATTCGGTATTTAGAAGTTTCACTATAGACTACGTAGGTATATAAAAATTGATATTTTTTTTGTTCTCTCTGGTTAGGTCTTGACTTAATAATGTGTACTGGGCTTTTTATTAATAAGTAATAATAATTATAGAGTGTATTATAGTACAAAAATAACGATTCTAAGAAAAAAAAACCTCGCGAGGCTGATGATAAAAACTATAGCCATAGAATTTTTACAGGTTATAGCCGGGATTGGTAGGTACCACCAACATAAACGATGGAAAAGTGTACCTACAGATTACAGGGAGGAAAAATATGCTGTTTGGCAAACTAGATGGTAATCGGCAATCCATGGTGGGTGGATATGAAAGCTGGTGAGGGCATTACACCTTGGGGCAGTCAGGACCTTGGACAATCATCACGGAGTTGATGTCTGAGCACCTTCATCAGTATAACACTGAATATCGAATATGAAGGATAAGAGGATCGGAGGAGAAAATATGAGTATAGATTATTAAAACCAGGCTTCACATCATTTTTTATTTCTCACCTGTATTGTAAAAAATGTTTAAAATTAGAATCCCGTCTACTATAAGTACAAACCCATAACGAAAAATTGAATAGATTAGGTACTTGTCAAAAGTACTAAAAACTACAGGACAATGTAAGAAAAATACTATAAATTAATAAATTATAGGTAAGTACGACCCAGTTAGATCTTTTAAAATTAAATTTCCCCATTTGTTCTCTCCCACTCAGTATAACAATGCCACTGTATTACTATTAAAAAAAAACCAACTAATTTTAATATTTAAGAGGACGCTAGGTACGTCGCTAACCATGTATTTGTTGTCTACACAAAAACGACATAGGTTGCAGTGTAGCACATTTTCGTTCACTAGTTTCAATAGTGTATTGTTAATTTTGATATTAGAGAGATTTGACCTATTGTGAAACACTTAGATAAGAATATTATCTGTGCTTAAGCGTCTGCTCATATATATTCATTCAGTAGGTACCTATTTTAAATGTCAAGCAAGATATGAAAAATTTTAATTTGTGATATTTCAAGTAGGTACCTACCCATATCTTGCTTGAAAATTAAAATATCAACAAATCTCTGACGTATAAGCACAGATAATGTTCTTATTCAAAAGTTTGATAATAGATCAATTCACTCTAACATCCAAACTAACAGCACTCTGTCGAAACTAGTTAACGAAAATGAAACGTTTGTAAGACGGAGACAATCAACGCATGGAGACAACAAACGCATTGGCTGCAACATCTCAACAATAAAATATAAAATACACCAAAACTATAACAAAAAATTATATAATGAATTATGATGATACACCATACCCACACGTAATATGTATGACTAATGACTATATCTCTATATCACCTTCCCCCCCCCAAAAAAATTTAAAAAAACAAAAATGACAGATATAAAATAATTGAAATTTATTATTTATGTAAGTAGGTTCGGCTTACTTGAATTGGTGTATGTTTTTTTCCGCATAGTCCACTGAGTTGATGGCGGTCACCGATATAACGAAAAGCGAAGAGAAAATCGAATAGAAAATTAGATTAGACAGCCAGTCTCGGAGCGGACTGATCAAATTGTTCTTCATGTCCATCACCATAACTGACTGGACGATTGTGGCGGACGCCAACAGATATCTGAACACTGTAACGAAAGTTCCGAAACACACAAATGCCGCTTTGTTCATTTTTTGCTTTCGTATCTACACGTAAGCCGTATAGGCATGAGTATCCATAAGTCGTTCAGTGTTGACTGTTGACCTAGTTAAATCAAATTTAGGTACAAATTATAAGGTATGTAGTATATTTTGAAAAATTGACGGTATAGGCTCGACGGGATAAGATCGAATATTAAAGGGGAATATCACAGGAGACTGATTTATTATATTGTTTTATTTTATAGATGTCCACCATAATGCAGTAACCAGGTAACCCGCGATTATAGTTAGGTTACTCACCAACTATGTCAGCTGTCTAAGTGACGTGTGTCGTCTCTATACGACTAGGTGACTATATATGACTATCTTTCTGCATGCACATAGGCAACGAGGTAAGACCGATGTTCAAATATATCATACCTATATTTTTGCCTAAAAAAAAATTTAGCTAAACTATCGTACCTTTCAAATAAGATTAACATGACATATTTAAACAATTACAAAATAAATGTTGATCAATATATTACAATGATCTATGTATGATATATAGGTATTTTTTCTCAGTATTTAAACTATTGTTAGAACCTACCCACTAATTTATTTTATTTTTAATAAAATTCTCTGAAGAATTTCGCCAACTTATTATAACATACATATTAATTACACAATTTGATAATGTAATGTTAGATTCTTTATAGTTAATGCATTTTGTAATTGGCAAAGATTTAAATCTAAAACCTATGTAACGAGACGATAAGTTTGATTTTATCCTTTTATCATAAGCTAAGCTATATACCAACTAAGTTCTGTAATTGCCTTAAATTTTGAATATTAATAAGAATACCAATAATAAACAATTGGTTTTTTTCGACAATAACTTTTACAAAATAACATATGTTGATTAAGTCTTACTTAATACCTACGTACATGATTAAAAATAGTATCTATATAATATTCGATTTCGTATCTACAGTGCAAAAGAAAACCAATACTGTTATTATTATTTGATGGGACGCAGAAGAGGATATACTGATATAGCTGGTAGTGGTGTTAAGATGAATACCAGTTAAGGTCAATAAAAAAGTTTATAATGATTTTTTTTCTTTAGTATGTAGTATACCTACATTTTTTCTATATATTAGTTTTTAATTAAAGAAAATTCAGGTTTTCATATTGGGATCGTACAAACTTGAGAAATGGTGAGTCGAACTATAACTATTTGACGTATAGTATAGAAAAGTTCGAAAACAAGTACAAATTATGTTATGATGAATAACAATACATCTGTTTTTATTAACAAACAACGAATAATTGAATTACAAAATTATTTCTCGAACGAACAGAACTTTCAAGTAAAGGTAACTTACCAAATTGGAATAATAATGCATTTAATTATTTTAAGTACACTCAAACCATATTTGAAATGAATTTATCAAAACATGGAAAACTGAAAATATTATTTAAGTTTTCCTCGGCCAACTAAAATCAATGCTTAACGATCTTCTAATTGCACTCACATCCTTATTAAACAAAATCCCACTCCACACCATTCCCATTTCATAACAGTATAACACAAACATCACACCTTCCGTACATACATATTATGTATTTACATTTTTAATGTTGTGGCACAGAATATATGTCAAATGTTTTCATAAATGTTTCATCTATTCTGTGGTTATAGTATGCTAAGTAGTTTTTTTTATGTTTAAGATTTTCTTTGTCTAATTGTCAGTAATGTTATATATTGTCAATGTTCATAATAATATTGTCAAGGTATCATAATGCCCTTGTTAAAATCTAATTTATATATATAAAAAAAATATATATTTATCTTTTTGATAAGAAAATGAAATAGACATTTTGTATCAATTAAAATGTATTTTTTTATATTTCTAAAAATGAACACACCATTATGACTTGATGAGATTTATAAAATTAGGAATTGAAATTAACGATACAATTAAGGACGACGCAGTCCAGGGCACTTGGATAGTTGGATTATTCAATAACTACAATATTGAAAACCGGACGCACTCGGGTGACACCCTACAAAGTAGGGCCTACATGATATGCACGTACAGACATCATAGTAAATTGCCTATATCAAACTCCTTAAAAACGGTCGATATTGAATCCCATTAAAATCTAGTACCTGATAATAAATATGATGCTATTAGTTATTACTTATATTTACTTAATCCATATCCATGAATCCATTGTTGTGGAATGTAAACTTTGGTTTAGTAAAAATTGATTACAACTACTAGAGCAAGACTACAATAAACATTATACCAAGAATACGAAAACATCGCCACAGAAAATATATTATTACAAGAATTAAGAGTTTATTAGTATATAGTTTACTTATTAGTCATTACACCTATATAGTTACAGAAGAAAATCTCGGGGGATATTTAACGAGTTAGGTAGTATACTACTTAGATATCTTAAACTCTACATTTCCTTTCCTCAACTTGTTTGTTTCAAATTGATTCCCATAAGAAACTCGGAATTCGAAACTCTAGAAAATATCTACCTCTGTTGTATGATTTAATCACAGTTCAGTGAAAATTATAAAATACATATTTTATAATACCTATTGGCTATTACCTGGTATTGGACGAACTTTATTGGTTAATTTGCGAGTATTTTCTGCTTTATAACGATTATGGTATTGTATTCAGGTATTATACTAACGATATTGTTCAGTGGAATAATAGCGAAAAAAATAATATAATGAAAATAAAAATAATTACAAACTTACACAATACTGTGGTTCTTTAAAAGGTAAACAAACGGCTATAAGTATCACAATGTTGATGAACGGAGACACCGACACGGGAGTGGAGCAACATTTTATGGGTACAGAAAAATGTTGGCGTATTACTCCGTTCAAAACTTTAAATACAATATATTATAACTAAAGGACTACATTTTAGCAATTCGATTCAATGTATTGAAATTATCAGAAAAATAAAATACTTCGGAATATGAAATAAAAATATATTCGATTATTGTCGTTCACAAAATTAAAATATTTTAAAATTAATAACGATAAAAAATACTAAATATGTTATTTTGTACCTAATGACTTAAATCTTCTAATAATTAATTATCATAAAATAATAATCATCTGTATATATACAATATAGATTTTACAAACACAATAAATTGTCATAGGTTACATAATAATAAATATGCAATAAATTAATATACCTACAGAAAAAAAAAAATTTTTTTTTAGCTTTTATTTAAAAATCTAGCTCAACAATTATAATACATTAAAATATTAACAAAGCAAGAAAAATATTTAGTCACCTACAATTGTAAATATTTTTTTTTCTATAATGAATAATGATTAATAAATTTAACTATTTTATGCATATTATATTATTATACATCAAATATCAATAATTACTAGTATTATAATATTAATGAATAATATAAATATTTTTGTATTTATGATTCATACAATTATTTATAACTACGCATATAGGCACAATGGTACATACTTAAAATGTATGATACAAAAGAGCTAGAAAAAATTTAATTAAATATCCTAACCACCAACATATGGGAATATAATAATATATGTAATTTTTACATTTATAAGTATTAATAATTATAATTATAATAAGTTTATAATAAGTTTATTACTATAATTAGTTTGTAGAAATGATGTAGTAGTTTTCATTTATTCTGAGCTGAGGGATGATTGTATTGATTTTACAGTGATGTGTGTTTTTTTCTTTCCGTGTCTGTGTATACGATTAGTAGTCAAAATAATGCATTGATTTTCAACTTTAATAACTTTTTGGGTGGGGAAGTGAGTCTAGTTGGTTTTTTTTTATAAGCATTTAAAGTTAAAATATTTGTTACATTTATCATAATCAAGATCATTAATTGCAGATTTTGTAGATAAAAATATATAACATTTTCAATTTTCATAACTGAGGAATGAAAATTGAAAACATGGTTTCTTTTAGGTATTTAATCGAGTAACGTAAAAATCTAAAAATTGCATAAGTACAGTATTTTTTAATAGATATTTTAAGTTCAAATTCGGATGAAATTGGATATCTAAACGGAGAATAATTTTAGTTATTTTTTTGTAATTTGAAAATATTATTATAATACAGGCCAACGACCGTCTTCACTTTATATCATTTTTCGTACTTTTAATTTTTTGTTATTTAATATCGAATTCAAATTTAACACATCCACTTGCACACCTATTTAAATTATTATTTGATTAAAATAATTTGTATACCTTATTATTTAAAATATGTAATATTGTGTTAATCTATAAATGATTTTCTTTGCCATTTTCATCTTCTTATCTTATTATTATTATTATTATTATTATTATTGCAAAATACTGAAATAAATTACACATTTTTACATACAATTAATGACTATTCTTCTATTAAGTACAAACAATTCGCAGTATTATCGAATATTATTATTTTTTAAATATTCTATATGCTATTACAATGGATTGCCAAACACTAAAATACTCGACACAATTTTATCGATGAATAGATTTTGTTTTTAGATTAACTCACTCAGGTTAATGTTTAAGTACAATCAAACATGGTAAGTGTAAGATAATGACGCATTGCTATGTTTGATACTTATCAAATTTTATCTTTAAAACACCTTTTACATATTTTCTTGTAACTATTTAATAAATATAATAAATAAGTATATGTATAGTAAATATTGTATGTACCTATTTTAATATTATGAATATATATACTTATTTTAGCTGTTATTTTATCTTAATTTTCTAATCAACTATGACGCAAAATGTCAAACTCGTGACCAGTTATATTAATATTGTAAAGAAATATTTAACAAAAGCTTAAAAGATAATCTCATGATTTATAATATTAGTGATATAATATATTTATATACATAATATGTATAGTATATTTGATATTGGGAATTGGGAAACTATTGTAGTTGATTCATCTATTCAGATTTTAGTCTCTGATTGAAAACAATTTGATGATGGGTTAGTAATACATTATTCTAGGTATTAGTAGGTTGGAAATAGTAAAGGTAGATATGACTTGTTGGGCCATTTTCATACAGAGGTCAAATTTAATTTACACAACGTGTCACACGAGTAATAAAAAATGGCAATAAAATGTATGTGTGTCATACTCTTACACATTTCATGAATTAATGACAATTCCTCCCTGATCAAAAAGTGTAAGTAGCTAATATAGCCTTTGGTACCACAAAATACACCATAATTGTATAATCCATAAAATTCAATGCCAAAAATACTATATAATAATATGTATAATAAAAGTGTAGAACATTAGAACATTATTAGTCACACTTCCTTAAACCAAATACAGGGTGTCCCGTGAGGATATACCTCTTAGCCGTTGAGGGGGACTCTCCGCCCGTACAAAAAACGGTTTCTTGCTGTTTTACCTATTAACTAAAAAATTGATTAAAAATCAGGGGATAAATAAAATTAAAATGTTGAAACGCCAATATTTTCAGAAAAATGAACTCTACAAAATGGCTATCATCAATTTTTTTTAAATAATTAATAAAAAAAATATATTTTTAAACTTTTTTACCAAAGAATAAGAAAAAAAATAAAACCTGAATTATGATATCTACATTATTTTAGGAGATATCGCAATGAGTAAATCCTCACGGGACACCCTGTATATAATAACAATACGTTATATTAAAATTGTCAGCAATTTATCGTTAACGAATTAATTTGGAGTAGGTACATATAAACATAAAAAAAAATATAAACATTAACATAGGTATATAACATAAACCTACATAGGTAACATAATATTATTATTTAACGTATACAAACTCAATATAATACATTTCTTATCATTTTTAATATTAATATCTAAGACTTGAAAAAGTAACACTAGATTCGGAGTAATAAAAACATTTGTTGGGTGAACAGCCTACATAGGGTGATATTTGTTTAAAAAATATACAAGATAATAAATATATTTTAAGAACATTTTGTCATTATCTCCTTTTAATTAACAACTGAAATTTAGCGCCCACTACATCATATTTTTTTATGTGATTTTTGTTCCTTTAGCATTTGATATTATTTTAATACCAGGTGTGCATTTTGTTAGTTTTAATGAAACATAAACTTCATCCATCAATGTATTCTTTTGTTTTGATTAGATAGCATTCATCATGAAAAATAAACTTTCACAAACTACAACTAGATGTTGACTCGCCTGCCTGGATGTAAGTTCCCAACATTCAGCATTTTATAATTAGTAACTGTGTATTATTTAGAAATAATAAAAGAAATATTTTTACTATTATTTTTCATTAAATGCAAGTTCAACAATGAAATAATAATATTTTTGCTAGCAGTGGTGTACACATAGAGGGGGATGTTAGGGTATTCACCCCCCTGGTATTTTTTTACTTTATATATAGATGTATAAAAATGAATACAATTTAACAATATTTGAATATAGGTATATACCTACGTATAAAACATCAAAAATATCTGTGTACCTACGAAACTGTTTGCGAGTTGTTAAAATTTGGTCAACGTATCACTTATGGTACCAATACGCGCCATTTTAGACTACACTCCTGAAATTGATGCATCAGAGTTCCGTTCCGTTTTCCGCTGGGTTTTCACAAATTAAAAAAAAAAAATCATATTATCTGCATATTTACAAGTTTAAGAAATATTTAGAGATTTTTTTAACGTTTTTTTTTAGAACATATTAGAATCATGCCTTAACTTTTAAGAACCTCTTTAATAGTTAAATTATTATACATTTAGTTATCTTACCAATTTTTGTATATGTCGTGTATTGTTTTTGAACACATTTCTATCGTTAAATATCGTTATTCAACACTTTGTGAAAACAAAATTTAAATTCATTTTTTATAATTAAGATTTTACCCTTTTCACTGTAAATAATATATCGTGTACTATACATTTTTAATATACATTAATTGGCACGGACACGCAAAAATAAAAACTGAAAAGTTTATTTGGTTCAATAATTGAAATCATATCATTTTTATTTCTAAATAATATGGTATTATTAAATTTGATTTGTCACGGGATGGAATTGGTATATCCATTAAAAAAACCCGGGACGGAACTAGTTTATCTTTAAATTACATTTTTATATTTGGGACGAAACTAGGATGCAGCCCCTGAAATTGAGGGCACACTCACGTCATCACTCAGAATCGTTTATCGTAGGTGTTCAATGATTCAAATTGAATTCAAACTCATAACAGCTAGTCAGTGACCTACAACTTAATGACGAGGTACACTCGAAAGTCGAAATTCAATATTTAGCAAAGCGACTTACCCGGTTTTTTTCTTTCTTTTAAGACGTATACTATAGACTTGAAATTTAAATACAAGGTTATTATTCTGAAAACATATTTTATGTTCATACATGATATATATGCATTTTTTTATGAGTATTTAACATTTGAAAAACATCTCATAATAATTATGAACTCAATAATATAGTACGACACGACCTCCGCTCAAATTCAGAACGGTTTTCCGTGTGCAATGAATTATCATTGCTTTCAAATTTATCATAACAACACAACACTGACTTGCGCCAAGGTGAATGAAGCGCAACGATTGTCCACTGTACAATTTCTGAATTCTTCTGTAAGTACCCACATCCTGTCAGTCAATACACATTTTTCGGGAAAATGTTCATTTGACTAAACGAGCTTCCCTCTAAAAGGAATATTATGTATCTTTTTGGTAAATGGAAGGTAGGTATAGTAGCGTAATATCATGGTTTGGTTAGGTTGCAATAAATTGAGTTCTAAACTAATCTTGCACAGGAATAAGAGCCATCATAATTGTTAATATTGTTGACAATGTAAACTAATTGTTAAAATTCAACAAAGAAAACGTACATTTTTTATCGACAGCATACACGATTTTAGCCCTTAGGATACAATGCTTTTCAGTTCGGCGTAGCATGCGATCGGTTTATAACTACGAGATTTATTTCGTTTTCTAACAAGACTATAAAGCTCGGGGCGATCAACTCTTCTACCACTCTTAATACGTCTCTATTCTCAAGTCACCTTGTATAATACGTGTGTACATTTTTAAAGCGAGTCAAAACCCTAAACTATTTTATTTTTTGTGCAGTCTAATATATATAATGTAGTTTTATTTGGATTTTATAAACCTATTATAATCAAAATACACTAAAATATATTCTAATTAATGGCTGTAGACACCATAGAGGCGTCTTAGTACGAGGAATCTGTGAATACCTAGGTGACTGATGTGCGTCTTACGTTGACCCACCACCCTCAGGCCATAGGTAGATAATCCTCGGGAAACGAGTAATGTGTTTGTCGGGCCGGAAACGTTGAGGCTCCCAGATAAACGTATAGCAGACTCATTTCACAGTATTGCCGTCGCACCGCACAACACATAACGCACGTCACGGGAATGTTGGCGATACTAAGGTTTATATTTCAACAGTTTGATCGAGAACTACCAGTGTGTAGAACAAGGGCTGATCACCACGGCGTTTCCCCGAGATTATACAGACCGAAAGAAAATGCCATATGGCTATGACGTGACGTCTCCACTTGCAACGATTGCTCATTACGACTCTCATACTCTGTGACTTCTGTAGTTCTGTTTGTATTTACGAGGTGCGTGATGATATTAATCAATAGATATCGGGGTTACTTCGTATATAAGTAAAGTACTCAATGTATATTATACTAGGTACATAATATGTACTAATATGTCTCTGTATATATTGTGTATTATTCAAGTATTATTTTTATTGAGAAGTACAACTATTACAATCTTAGTACCTATTGCGGGCTCTGTATTGCCCATAATCCGAGAGTATGCTTTGGCCTGTGGTGGCCGCTATCCTCCGCAGGTTGAGCTGGTCGTTCGTGGAGTCTTCCTCTGGTTCTATAGTCACCCATCCGCTGTCCGGGGACTTGGTTGGTCATTATCGCGTGTGGTAAACCTTAGTCAACAAATACTTCTGTCGACCACACATGCCATTCTTTACGCTCAGCAGGTATACTGGCCTACATTAGCCGTGCTCTACTCGATGGACGACAACAGTTACCACGGTAATAGTCACCCGCTCGTGAATGACATCAACCGCAATAATATGATGTGGACGCAATCGCTCCGACTGTATGGTATACATTTTGAAACTAAGGTATAAATTCGACGGGGATGGTCCAATGGTCCATGTTGTGTACGAGATATTCACGAGCCGCAGTTGACCACGACGTTTTCCGTCGTCGGTCAGTCAAACTTAGTAAAACTTGGTATTCGCGGGCTTTTCTGACGGTCTGTCATTCAGTACGATTCATTTGCATGCCCGTGGTTGTCATCAGCGAGTGGGTATAAATACAAGTAGGCATATCTGTACCTTTTAAGTTGTTTGCAGTACGGCAAAGTCCAGCAAAAGGAACGAGTCATGCACACCGTTTTCTTATATTTGACTCATTAACCATTATCGTCGATCCAACGAAACGCGTCGCTTGTTTTTCGAGGATTACGGGTCAAGACGACACGCACTCACATAATGATATGTCATCTACATTATTCACACGTATTTCTTGTAAGTTGTTGCCTGTGTGGATGTTATTTGTATTAATTTTTTTATGGTTATTCATGCCCCCAACTAGACATCACGAACTATCTTTTTTTTTCTTTTCTGAATTTAAAAAAAAATTAAGCAAATTTGTACACTAGACTATATTTAAATATTTACATTTACACTATCTATTAATAGTACCTCGTAATTTCTGACCTTAATGATTAAAACATCAGCTATAATATGATCACAAAAGGTTAAATAATATTTAAATACATTACAAAATAGGTAATAATAAATGTATAAATGCAAATATGTTTGCTAAAAAAAAGCCATCACTACAAAAATGCTGTCTGTGGTGATCAACTATCCCCCCCCCCCCCCACCCGGAAGGCCGGAACCCATCGCATTCTCTGCACAGTGAAATATTAGTATGAATAATATAATATGGTACGGGTAATACACAAAAATCCTGTACACATAAGGGTAGAATACGATTGCGCTATTGTCCCGTTAAAACGTGCGAAATCGTATTATTAAAAAGGTAAAATTCCCACAATCGTATATTACCGATAGTAAAATACACGTAGGTAAGTAGGTACCCTCAGTAATCAGTACCTATTCAGTAATACGAATGAGTTTGCATTTATTTTGCCCGCACGGACGATACTAAAATTAATAGTGCGTCGTATTGGATATTTGGACGTGTTATCCGTGTGCAGAGTAGGCAACTGTAAATAATTGTTCGAAACAATATGCGTGCAGGTACGCGAAATCGTTGCGGTTCCATCGGCAAACGAGAGTCGAATGACACAGAATATTGCATCGGTGTATCAGCTATTTATACACGCACGGGTAATGTATAATGTTCGAACCGTTTTGAGTATTCCGAATGAAATAATGAAAAAACTCGACCAACAGAACCGTTTCTATTCCATTCCGTCTTATTAGAATTCGGCGGACGATAGATCGCGTTGTCCAGTCGTCGCGAACAGCGCACGTTTCACCGTATGTTTACGTATATTGCGTCGAAAACTAAACGCATTATACCTACGCCTCCACGACCAACGATGCAGTCGCATGCGATCGGTGTACCCATGTACACAAAGGTAGGTGATGTTATTATATTTTCGAACCCACGTGTGTGGTCGCACACGTATTTGTATTTGAGGGGCTCACTGCGTGTGCTCGTAGACACATGATATTGTATAGCTGCTTACGATTGCGCACAACTATAATACTCACATGTTGACTACCTCCGTAATAGGCGCACCTATATTATACACCGTAAACACTGTGAATACGTATCATTAAACATAATAATAACGTGTAAATAATGTCGTCTCTTCTGAAAGTCGAAAGAGAAAGTTTCGTCTGTTGGTGTCTAAATGTTTTCTGCTCAAAGCGTACACCGCAGGCACTACATTGATTGAACATAGCAGGTACTATATTGAACGATGTCATCGGTGTTATGCTTGATCTGTATTCGGCGTTCATGAGCTACTAGTCAGGTAGCATATGTTTATTGTTTTTGTGTAAAATGTACAATATCATACGATAAACATTATATTACATTTAGATCCTGTAAATGCGATTGTGTTATGTTCCTATGATATCTGAACACAGTGAGGTCGGTATCCACTTTCGTTTGATTGGTTATCAATCATATAACCAAGTTATTGTGACTTATAATAATTATTAGGTATCTCACCTCTCGTATTATGTATTTACATGTTTAATGTCATAGTTGGTTAAGTAATGTTTATTGCTACGCCTAAGATTGTCTTCGTGTAATTGTTAATGCGATATTTTCATAATAATTGTCAATAAATCACTATATTTCCTTGTTAAAATATCATTAAAAAAAAAATCATGATTTTTAAAATTTTTAAATATACTTTAAGACCATACTTTCAAATACTTAGGTTTTTATACCGTCGAAGGAGTGTTCTGTGGCTAAACAAACATATTTTTCAACGTTGCCTAATTCATTCATTTTTATAATTCAGTATTTGTATTTAGGGCGTATGTTTTAGTTTTTGTAAATGTTATAATATTGTTTTGTTCATTACTTACTTTTATTGTTTTGTTTATCTTTTTTACTCGTTTGTGTACTTTTGCTGATTTATTACATTACTGGGCTCAAGCCTTTAATTCAATAAATAATAATAAATACGTTATAAATATTATTAGTGTATAAGTGACTGTCCATGTGTAAGGATATTACCCATACACCGTGTCAATAAAAAAAGGTATTATAATTTTCTGTTTGATGTTCTTGTTTGTATATTTTGTTATTAATACTTAAAACTTTAAATTAAAATTGAATAATAAATTATAAAATTTAAATTTAAAAACTTAATTTATGACAATGGGACTGCGGTTTATATATATATATATTTTTTTAATTATTGAGCTAAGGTTTCAACATCTGGGGTCATTAACCCGGAGAATATTAGTCGATTTTTAGTTTTTACTTTGGGAAAGATTGACAGGTAAATATGTATAATGTAATCAATATTATTTGTTTAAGGGGTGGATCGAACTTAACCCGAAAACTTAGATGGGCATCTACCTAATATTATCCTGGATCAATTTTATAATACGTTCAAGCTTTTAGTTGTAAATTTGTAATATTATGATCGGAATAAAATAAGTTCACCTAGTGGTTTTGTATTTATACCATATAGGTGTTATTAATAGAAAATTTCAATATAAAACATTTCCTCTCGAATGATATAATATGCATGTATAGTATATCTAGGATTATGATGATGACTTCATGGATTCAATGACTGTCTTCAACACTTAGAACATTCCCACTCAAATCGTTTTTTGATATGTACAAATCTGACACCTTTATCCTGACTTAAGCCAATAATTATCGATTTCCTGTTAGTTACATAATTATTGTAATATTCCCGAGGTCTTCTATTGTGTTTATTTAACTATTTCACGGTACCTGTGTGGCTGTGTCAGCAAAGATGGAATAGTTTTTTTTTTTTAATCTACCTACACTAACAATAGCTATTAGTTGTTTATTGTTATGAAATGTAGGAGCCCCTGGTTTTTAAAAATAATTTTATATAAATTTAGTTATATAATATCCTCTCTGAATATATTTAATTTGTTTCTAAGAAAATTGTTACTATTTGTATGATTTTCATTCGCATTGAAATTTGAAGTATAACGAGTATAACATTACCTAATAGGATGATACTTGAATAATTCAATGAACACACTGTACAGGTTTCATCCGACATTTCACCGAGCGATAAAAAAATGCGTTCAATTTGGAGGACGACGTCTTTAATAACATAAATACATGATGTTGTTTTTTATCATTAATATTTTTTTGCATCTTGCAACACGACGTACCTACTTTTTTCATAATCTCAAAATCAAAATTCTATAACAGACCGCGTAAAATTAAAACAAAACGAACGTATGCTTTATCTAATAAGCATCCATACCTACTGGCACTAATTCAGTTTGTCGTCCAATCATATGTTTTAAAATTTTTATCGAAACTTTCACAAGTGAATGAAACACATTATTTGAATAGATCATTTATACGTAACTCATAAGTTACATTAGTTTTCTGTATTTGTTTTAAATGAACTTTGTACATTATTTAGGCATTTTGTCTTTATGTCCTCATGACTATACTTTATAAAACGAGTGTACGCCACCTTCGGAGAGTTCTTCTTTTTGACCTTCGTCACTGAACTGGACTCGATTTACTCGTCACTATTTGAGTATTCATATTCTCTTCCGGCAGCTAATTTCCGGTTGATTTTCGATGACATCATACATGACAGCCCGTCAAACAAGCCGCTCGGCGACGAGTTGGTTGATTGGTATTATTATCGTAGCTTTGTGTTCCTCGAATTTTAGTTTTTCTGTTATTTTATTTTTTTTGATAAAAACCTTCAAAAAATGTGAAAATGTTTGTGTACGAGATTTTATAACTTAAAAATACTGAGCGTTTTATTCGGTATATGTACAGACTTGTCTGTCCTTATTGCTTACTATGCATAAAATATGAATTTATACTGGGTGTTATTCGTCTCCTGATGAAGTTTGAAACTTACGTACAAATTTGAATAATAAATGGAAATGAATTAAATTTGATAATATGATAGTAATAATAATATTAATAATAAAAATATTAATAACATTATAATAAAATATTAATAATAAAAATATTAATAACATTATAATAAAATATTTACACTAATATGCACAAATGCGCTTTATTTATTGTCAATATCAGATTCTTAAGAAACATAAACATTTTTTTAAATTTTTACCAACATTTTATAAGTGTAGTACTATAGGTAAGTACATCATAAATCATAACTATTTTGGATATTGAATATATAACTAATATGTTCTTATTGTATTCATTTCCAAAAATTATATTCAAACATATTAAGTAGAAAAGAGTTTCTGATGAAAAAAAAATAATACCTACTTAAAAAAAACCTTGTATACCTAAAACATTATAGTTTTTTATTTTAATCATCAACAATCAAAAAATAACACCGATTGAAAGTTGAAACATAGAAAATGGAAGAAAGTTCTGTTGCTAATTAAAAATAACTTAGGTACACATGTATCAAATCTTTCTTAACTTTTCTGTTTTCACCGATTTGAGCTCTAAAACATTAGTTTTTAGCCTAGTGCGGTGTGGAGGTTGGAGTAGTTATTAACATATGCTGCAGTCAAGCACTGTTTGGCGTCACTGGCTACCGGATGGGTGACCACCTCCTAGGTTCTTGCTGACGAATCCTTATAACACAAACAAAGTGTTCCAATTTGCACAACCGTAACCTCCCTTGTCAATAGGCCACTTTACCGAGAGTCAAAAACAATTAGTTTTGAATAAGAAAAATCAAGATGGTGATTTATTGTTACACAAATTTAACGCATTATGTTTTACCCACTAAAATATTAATACATTTACTCACCACATGTTGACTACACGCCTTTAATAATCGCAACTATAAGGAAGTACAAGCTTGTTCACGAACCCGAAACTTCTTGATAAAAGTGTTTCAACAGTCCTTGTTGACTGTTGTAATAGTATTTTGCTACATTAAAAACATAAATACCTGTATGAATGATGTCAATTTTTATTTCATTATCAAATTGTTAGCATTGCCGATTCCATATACACACCTCTCAAATTACAAACATACTCGTCGGTCGAATTACTATATGTCTATGTACATATATGCCCCACATTAAGAATGGACTATGCATGGGGAATGAGTATACGATTAATGATTGGTATAAGACTTAGGGTGTAACGCGAGTGTTCACATTATACAACAGGTGTTCTTGCGACTACTAATATAAATGATTGCTGAAATATTGTTTCGCAGTATTATGATAAATTTAAGTTTAAAGTTT
Source organism: Myzus persicae (assembly GCF_001856785.1). Classification (NCBI taxonomy): domain Eukaryota; kingdom Metazoa; phylum Arthropoda; class Insecta; order Hemiptera; family Aphididae; genus Myzus; species Myzus persicae. The sequence continues at coordinate 604,707 of NW_019103784.1, forward strand.
CTTTTTTGATTTTTGCCCTTTGGCGTATCGAAAACAACTGTATATGGCTATAGTAGATAGGTAAATTATTGCAGGTTTATCAAATTATTGTTGATATTTATGATTAATAGTGTCTCACATGAAATAGACCACACAATTCGATGTTGATAAGGATTATGAAATTACACATTCAAATATTGGCGATATGTTTATAATACAAATATGACATTTATTACACGTTATTATATTATATTAAAATATTACATATAAATTATATTACAAAACAATGTTGGTTATAGTAGAGATAAAAACAATTATTTTTAAGAGGTAAAAAATGTATAACATTTTATTTTAATTACATATTATATATGTATATGACATGGCAAACATTTTTGACGATGAGAGAATTTATAACACTCATCAATTAAATGGAATATTATTTTGTTGTGGGATATTTGAATAGTATTTCCGTCTCATATTTTCATTTTTGATAAGCTTCTGATACTTAATTGCTGTAAGTGGGTATTTTTCATATTTTGAATAAGGTTTCTGGAATTTAATTTTCATTGGTACCTGTAAAGTACATACACATAATATTAAGTAGGTAGAGTGTAGTAAAAGTATTGGTTTTAACTTTTCATATAATCAACAATTATTTAAGATTCGGTTCGTTGACGATTGGAAGGAATCGGGGGTTGTGCTTAGGAAGAAGGTTTACAATAAATATGATTAAAAAAAAAAACGTAGTGATTTTATTAGTTTAAATATTATGGAACAGCAATTATTAGAGGAGGTGCAGACATTTAAAGTTTATAGTTAGGAAAATTAATACGATTGAGTCGTTCTAAAATTGATCTACAGTGTACTTATTGTTTATAGGTTTGTGAAGTAAAGATCGAAATATAATTTAAGTATTTAACCATATTAAAATTAGTTATGATCACGATAACAAGAAAAATAATTGGTAACATAATACACAATATGTCATATACTTATGTGTATAGAGAAATTAAAATACCAAAATTGAAAATATCTCCTAGGATGGATATTTTTCAAATTCACAAAAAAATAATAAAAGGAACTTGTACATTTATCCTCCCTAAAGTGGACACTTCCTTATAACCGTATATTTTTTACTTCAATAGAGTGGACGATTATTTGGTTTTATTGAAAACTTATGGTCAGAGTGCTCATGGTGGTCATTCAATAGCATGCGCGTTGAATCAAAATTTTTTTTCTATACTTAAGAGTTTGGTAATTATTCAATACAATTATTGTAATAATAAACTTTAAATGTGTAACTCAAATAATATTCATTTTTTTATGAGTATTAACATTCTGTAGGTAGGTACCTACTTAATAAAAAAGTACAATAAGTAAATTGTTGTAAGAAATTTAAAAATTATGCAAGGAAGTGAGACAGTGAGAGGAAACTTAATCCATTAGTAGATAGTAGCACATATGAAAATAAGTACCCAATATTGTTTACAAAATAAGTGGCTGTTTAAGATTTAAGACGTATCTTGGCCAATTTCTGTTTAACCTTAAATCGCATTTTAATTTTTGATTTTTCATCTGGAATATTTATTATATTCCTTTAGGCTTGGCGTACCATACCAATGAAAACATTTAACTGTAGGTGTGTCATAAATAAATATAATACATAAACAGTTAGTGACTTAGTGTCCAACGTGTACATTTTAAATACCTAATATATAAAAGTTGCTGGTTATCATTGTCATCATGCAATTTTATTAGGTATTGATGGAACATTCATAAACAAAATAATTCACTACAAAATCATTATATGTATAATTAACCGTAATCAATTATCCTCCGAATCATTTTCATACCGATCATGCATTAATTTCGTCACCACATTGTTTCGCTGTAGGAATAAAATAGTTACCAGTAGAAGACTTTGAGGCGCCAAGTACTCGATGAAGTTATATGGGATTGGCACATAAGACGGATCCAATGGCGGTGGTTCGGGTCTTTCTTCCGAATACTCCTGTACGGGAGCCGGTGGTGCCAGATAGGAACCAGGCACAGGAATTATTTTTGGCTCGGGCACAGCAGGTTCGATGGGCGTCGTCTTGCCCGTTGGCACCGATATCGCCGCTCCCAAATCCATCATGCACAGGCACTGTGTGCAGAACAATCGGAAATCGGAATTTAATTTAAAATAGTATAGTATCTAACAATAAAATAAAATGTATCACAATATTGTTATTCATGTTGTCCTAAACTTAAAATGAAACGTTAAAAAAAAACCTATTCAAGAAGTGTTGCTTACACGGGTGGTAAGTCTCATATGACTTTACAAACAAGTGTCATATAATTAATAATACACTAAACACTTTATATCATTTTGTGTGTAGATAACTCAGAACAACCCTAGCTTAAGGGTATACGATATGAACTGTAAAGATCAGAAAATAGTCAGCGTTCCTCAAGAGATCCTTCTGTTAACTGTTGAAGGAAAAAGACAAACACCTAAAATCATTTAAAAAATATTGGGTTTTTAAACCAGTATTGAGTTAGTGATAAAGTAAACTAATATTGTTAAATATGTATTAAGTGTAAGTGCTTTTTTAATTGATATTTGCTATTTATATATTTTTTTAACGTTAATAAAATGTGATTCTAAGAAAATTGTGACGCGTTGAACTATACTTACATGATTTTAGCTTGAAAATCAATTTAAATTATTTATATATCTAGTTCACCCATGTCGTTTTTTACTATTTATTTATTTTCAAAGTTTAAAATGGTATCTAACAAAGCAAGGTCAATAAAAACATTGCATTTAATTTTTCATATTAACTATGCAATCAACTATTTTTGGCCTTTTAAAATTAATTTAGGATGTAATAAGTAGTTTTAATTGAGTTTAACAAAATGTGTTTGAACGTCGAAGTAAGCAGTTACCTATAGGTAAATATATATCATTACGTTATTAATAAATTATAATAGCATAGTCTTAATAGTTATTTGTGGTTGAGGGTAAAATATGTTGTTATGTAAAACAATTTTTTAGAATAAGAGTTCTTTATATGTTAACTACAATAAGTATCAGATATAACTTTATGCGTATCAAATTTAAAAACCAATTTTTCCGCGTTCATTTCTTCGTATTTTTTGATTTCCATAAATTAACAATTCCTAATAAAACAAAAAAAAATGTTTCTAAATACGGATTGATACATAAGTGTTCAAATTAAACTTGAAATATTCTTTTTCGCATAAATTGTGAATATATTTAATAACAATGGGGACTAAAATAAAATTACCACTACAATGTAAAGTGATTTATTAGGCAATATATTGGTATGTAATATATATATATATAAACAATATAGGTATCCACATAATATTATTATAAACTTTTTATTATTCATTATTATTATTATTTGAAATCGAATTCAAAAAGTAAAACATTGTTAAGGTACCCATATACAAATAAAAGTCACTTGACTATATCGCCATTGAAACGCAAATCAATAAATAAAATAAAATATATTATATTAAAAACCAATCTACAATAAATTCCTAATTCGTTAAATTCTTAACAAAATGTAGCTCTCCACTAGATATTTTTCCACTGCACTGTGCCCAAAAACATATCTATGATTCCTCAGTTTTCTCCGTAGAGAAAAAATATCTCGTAGCAAGCTATATTTCTTTTTGTTTTGTTTTTGAAATAAATAATGCAATAGGTAGGTATACAAAACGCTTTTGTTTCGTAGATAATACATTGAAGTTATTGTAATACTTTTTCGTCAATACTATTTACCACTTTGTAGTTCTGCAAGAATGACGTATTCAACACTCTAAAAAACTGACGAGTGAAATATAATATAATATGAGAGTTAAAACAAAAGTATGAATACAATAGTTATGCTTCTCATCAGTCAATTATTATTTTTAATATTTCATATTTCGGGTGTACACGGTGGAAATAATAAAACGCGTGAAATTGTCTGTTTATGATACTGTGTAAATGTACATAATATTATTCTCGTGCGGTGTTGACGGTCGCACCTACTTACTGGCAGTCACGGTCGTTTAGCAATCTAGATAATATTCGTATTCATCACCGATAGCGTTAAACTGCAGTCAATATAATATATTATTATTTTATCGATTATGGTATAATTTATACGATAAATAAAACACGCGAGCATACACACACACACACGCACACACACCGTGTGTACAAATAAATGATTTCTGCATCAATAGGCAAGGTTCATTTATTGTATTGTTCAACAGGTATTACATTACATTATTATAGGTAAAGACGTATAGATACTTTGAATTCTGTAAATAATATAAACATTTAAATAGTGCGCAACACGAAATTCTACTATATTACGCACTTTGTATGTCCGATTTGCATGGTCGTATAGAGACTATTAAAATATGCCATCATCCCAATGGTCATAAAACGTGAATTGTTTACCATAACATAAACTCGATAACTTTTACTTTATTATAATATTATTTTGATGTGTTCACATTTGAAATTTTTTTAATGCGTTTATTGTGAAACAAAAAAAAAAAAAATTTATTCAAAATTCAAAATTACCACCGTGGCATTAGGCACAAGTTTTGTTTCTCCGGTTAGTTGCAGTGAAATATTTAGCATAATTAAACAAAACAATCAAAAGTGGTTTTCAAATTATCTTGCCAATGTGCGGGAATATTGTGGCCTGTGGGACCACGTGATAATATTCACACATTTTAACGTTCTTGTTATTATTAATAATTATTGATACAAAAAGTAAAAATCAGAGTAATATTTAATACCTATTATATACAGCCATTGGCGATAAACTATAACAATGTATAATGTATATTATACACTCAAGTGTATGCAATTAGGCATTGAGTTGTTGACATTTCAAGCGGTAATTATTAAAACTTGGTTTAATTATAAATGTCTAGATGTATTCATGTTTAATAGTTACTAAAACTACGTGTTTATCGGCATAATACGTCTGTTTTACGTCGTGAATATATCACAATTAATAAATAATTACTGCAGGTCATTGTAAATATAGACGTTTCGTCTGTGATCGCGTGCGTGTCCGAATAAATTTGGGCGATTTCAACAATTATTACGTATCTAAGGTAAAAGTTGCCATGTCTACCTTTTTCGGCGATAACGTAATTTTCGTGTAACGTTAGCGGACATTTTTTTCTTCTATCGCAAGCGGATCTATTTTTATCCGGGGGAAAAAAATATAGGAAAAATAAGACATTTCGGCAAAACCGTAACATATGTAAATTATAACTGTTCACAGTAGTCTGTAAGTACCTATAATGTTTTTGTTTAATGTTACTTATAAAAACGATGGAACGAACATTATTGTTCAAATATAGTTAAATATGATTAAATACGTATTCATATGTATATTGTATATACATTATAATACAAATATAATGTTATTAGTCAGTAGGTATAATGCTGATTTTAACCAAATGTACTACCATGGGATATAAATGTAAACAACATAATATTTATTGTACTTAAAAATACCGTAGTTCTAATGTATGTAAATAAACAAAACTATATATTATATTTTAATTATATTATAAATTGTTTATGTGAATACTTCATAAACACATTTTTTTATAGTTGAATGTACTAAGTTTTTTAATTTTTAAAATCAACATTACACCACCTGCATAGTATCATATATTTTGTAATATATAAAATGTATTTGTTTTTCCATCGTCTATAAATATATAATGTACTAGAAAGTATTAAATTGTATTCTGATTAATTAGTATTTATATAGTGTAGGTGTCATACATATGAATTTGTTGAAGTAGTCACTTAGAAAATAGTCTAACTAGTAACTATAGTCTAAGTGTCTAAGTACTAGGTTCCCGCTACTGTTATAAATTATATAATAATATAAAACAAACATTTGAATATAAATGAGTAATTTCATTTCAAATTAATAAATTTAAATGTTTCATGAAATTATTAAATAGTTATAATAAATTAGTACACTTAAGTATGCTGGTTCTGTAAATTCGCAATCTTTTTGAAATACTTTGCTGCTCCTTAAGAGAACTCTACACCTGAAACATGCTTTGTCTCCGTCTTATACTCATAACATAGCAATTTGAAATAATTTAAAATGTTGGAAGCGTCCTCTTATGAAGACCAAGAAGTTATTCTCAAAAGGAGACTAATCGGCCACGCTTGGCTAAATGGCAAGCGGATTTTTGGATATCACACAATTGTCGTTACAGTTATCACAAATCACAATATCTACCTACGATATTACAATAGGATCGTCTTTGATTTTCAGTGAAATACACTAAACCAATATATTTTAGCATAAAATAATATTATGTTCATACAAGGCGTGTGTATAATTAAATATTGTCGTGATTAGTAATACATCGTTGCGAATGTTTACTATGACTTGACACTTTATAGCTACAGACAGGTAGTATGGATTGTCAAAAAAAAAAAAAACAATTCTTCAACAGTTATTAAATTGTTTTCACAGTGCGGTATACATACATGATGGGTACCTACGTACCTTTATACACAGTAAATACATTGTACGGTTACAAACAAGTAACAACTATACAATTGAATATAATCACTAAATGCGCACAACTGTTTGCAATTAATTGATGGCGATATGCCTCCAGAAATGTAATACGAATGGTACTTTTTTACTAGAGACATAATGACAACGGTAAACTTGATTGGAATGGCGTTTACACATCAACACTGTACACGTTATAGTGAATTATTCGTGTCAGCGTATAACATAATATCATTCTAATAGTAGGTACTAACTATACACACTGATCAGTTGTACAATAAAATATTAATTGCTAACTAATCGCGTGAAATTGATATGCGCCTCGCAATAATGGATTTGAGGATTCGAACCACAGACATTCTGTATGGAAATCGTATATTGTTAATAAAAAAATAAAAAATGTAGAAAACTTTAACGCATATAGAAAACTACGCTTTAAGCCCAAAACCGTGTCGATTTAAACGATCGGGTAGTTGAGTCAATATTGCCGATATGGACTTGGATTACTTGTATGCAGTTTCGACCTGTTGTCCGTACATTAAATATCATATATTCGCTTATTTTTAACCTACCAAACGTGTTTCAAGATGTGTCACAATTTGTTGACGTCTCTTCTTGAATTCTATCTCACTTTTAAATTTCAATATATGAGTGATCAACACTATTTCGAGTACTTACACATTTTATAGTGTTGTTTTATCACGTATCATGAATTGTTATTTTACGTTTTCAAGTGCTTACACTGCATGTACTATGTACGCAGTTTTCAAAATTAAAATGTTTCCTGTTACAGTTTCAGAAAATGTTTTCTTTCAGAGGATCACAGTGAATTTAATTAAATCTGACATTGACGACTAGTTGAACAGCTAAAACCCCCAAAACAAGTTCTATCATTATTTATCATATTATTATGTGTCTATTGAAGGACTGCTACTACGTATGTAACTAATCTTCTATAATTTAATCATAATTGTTTTGAAAAAAAGAATATCACAGATTCGGAAAATAGGTCAAATTATATTAGAATTCAAGCTTAAAAACCGTGTGAATCGAACAACCCAATTATAAGTTTATTGTAAAATAAAACAAGATTATTTCTGTGGCATTTTTTTCCAAACATTAAGACACATTTTTAGTTTTAATAGTATTAATTATCGGGGTGTTAGAGTTATAAAATGGTATTTTTAATTTTTAAATATACAATAGGAATATTCATAGATTTTATTTTATAGTTAAATGTTAAAATTTACAATAAAATATAGTTTTAGTTCATAATATCAATATTAATTACTATGATATTATCCGTTGGTGAATAGAACATTATTTCACGGATGACTAAATTTTAGTATATTATTTTGATTTTTGTATTTTATTATACCCCGAGCGAGTATAATATGTTTTTTCGCTTTAGTGTTGTAGTTACAGTTTTTACCACAATATTTATCAACTATTACTTTTTAAAATTAGTTTTCACAGTTTTCTAAGTGTTGTTTAGGTAAGTTAAATATGTACACTTTTTATGAAATCATAATATCTAAATTTTACCATAGTAACCTTTGAACTTAAGAATAGAATTGTAACAATTTGAAACGAAATCAAGTCTTGGTACTGTATCGCTCAGAAAAAAATATACAGTGTATAAATTGATCAAATTCATCATTTTAGGCCCGAACAGAATCTCTTAATAAAATAAAATAATTTTTGATCTAATGAAAAGAAATCAGATTTTCAAGTTGTTCAGAAATACGTTATGCTATTGATTTAACCATAAACTTACATGTTTGTTCTTGTTTAAAGGAGACTGGGGCTAGTTGTCACTATTAATATTTGCCATTTATGTATTGTAATTTATAGCTAACGTTTTAATATTGTTAACTTGGGAAATAGCTAGTGGATTAAGTATCGACATATATTTTGGTGTATAATTTTTATCTGTATTATAGGTGATGTCATTCATAAAGTTAATTTGTTATCAAATAGTACTTAGTTTGGGGTTTGTTGCCTCAAATTATTAGACACTGATTGTTTTAAAAGTTTAAACTAAGTATGTTTCAGTTCGTTACATTTTATTAACTTGTTGTTTTTTATTTATGCATTTAATTTATTTGTATCTATATAGTAATTATAAACCTGACACAAATTTGACATTGAAAACTAAAATATGTGGATTACCATTTGATTTACCTGTGACAGTTAACCCCGTGATGATGTGACATCTGACAACCAACCCAGACCCACCACCACGTAGGTTGTCACAAATTCCTTTTTATTTTTAAATTTAAAAATGTATTCTGACTTAATATTAGTGTTTTTTTTTTTTTAGTATGTTCACAAGATGGTATTTTAAATAATGTGACAATCTTCATACGGAAAAAACGATTTGTCCTTAAAAAAAAAAAAAAGAAATAGTAAAAGCTGTGACAACTGTGACAACTAGCCCCGGTCTCCCCTCTACCTACTCCACTATTTGTATCAAAAAATATCATTATATTGCTGTCTATACAAAATAATATAGTTAACAATATAATGACGTCGTGTCATCATCCTTACTTATGCGTATTACGCATTCCCCTCCGTTATCGAGTAATAATAATTTGGCGTTGTATGCAATTATGCTTATGCTCAATTGGTTTAATACAGAACTTCGTAAAACATTATGATTGCCCGCTAAATATCGCAGGAGCAAGGCTGAGACGATAGTGTGCGGTGTGTCTATTGACTATCATTATAAAAAAAAAAAAAAAATAAATTTCATTAATATAGTAATATATATATATAAACTATAATCATTAATAATGATAATAATACAATTATGCGTATAATAATATCCCCTCGATCGTATTCAATCATATCGACACTTTAGTCTGTGCGTAAGGTATTTTATTGTTTTCCCTTAGGTACCATAAATCCGTTTCCACCGGAGAGGTCGCGGCGTCGATGACGATGACGAGGTCGTGTACATCACACACCGGAACGTTTTTATTATATCTTCCAGTAAGAACTTCCGCAGCTCATTATATTATATAAAAATATACTTATATAGGTACCAACCTATACCGTGAGTAAAATGTACACAGGTGTGTGTGTGTGTGTGTGTGTGTGTGTGTGTGTGTGTGTTATTGCACATGCGCAACTGAAATCGTGTATTCGTGATTTCGTATCACATTGTTGTTTTTATGGTCAACGGATAAAACTATGAATTTAGTCATCTCAAAGAGTGAATACTGATTTTTAACGACTTTTTGAGTCCGTGAACATATTATGCTTACGGTGTAGCGTAAATTATTGTTATTAGGTGTACATAAATTATGTGATATATTATCCTATTGTTTTGTCCATCAAAATTCTCGTGACTGTTGGAAAATCCCCATGATATTATAGTTACCCAAGTCTAAGGTAATCTTTATTAGACATAGTAAAAAATAATTCCATACGTGGGAGTGCGCTCGAGGTATTAAAGGTCGGCACATCGACTTTAATTATTTTCTGAATTGAAAAACTAAAGAATAATAATGCATCATTCGATGGAAATAACCGAAAACGAATATTAGGTACTCGAACTTGGTATGTTTGTTGTGACATCACTAAATATCATAATCATATTATTTGTGTTTTATTACACAAGATGATTCTTTTAACAGTTAACACACATATTTTCGAACACTGAAAATGACCGGAAATCAGGTTTATATATGCATCGAAATTCTTAGGAAAATATTCTCGATTTTTATATGAAATTAAAAAATGTAAATGAAATAATTATGTGCTGAAATTCAAAAGACTAAAAACCTCAAAACTATAATGTTAAAAAATAGTAAAAATATAATTTTTTTCTCTAAAAATCTTGTTTCGTCTTGATTTAGAAAATGTAAAAAATATTGTTCGAGATGATGTGTGTTAACATTTTATCCTGTTTGCTCGTAGGTATAAGAAATTGTTTTAAGCAAACATTTATCGTATTGTTTTTCCTTTTCGCACAATCATTGTACTTTTGTAATGTATTGATTTTCCGAATAGGTTTAATATATATATTATTTTCATTTAATTTTCTTCAAATACCATGATTGGCTCACAAAAGAGATTCGATAAAAAAAATTATGTGCTAATAAGTATTAAAGCTAAAAAGCATCTATTCCATTGATAACTAGTCACTGAGCCACCGATTGCCCATTTTCGTTATTATCTTCTTAATAAGTAATACCCAATATTGGCACGTAAGGAATAATCTGAATCATCCAAAATAGATTTTTTTATTTTTAGTACTCATTGTTTTATTTTCGTCATTGTAAGTTATTATCTGAATCATCCCAAATAGATTTTTTTATTTTTAGTTCTTCATTGTTTTATTTTCGTCATCTTCTATTAACTATATTTAAGATACATATTTGTTTTAATATCATGTTTCTCAAAATAAATCTATATTTGATTTTAATGCAGTAATTAATTTAAGGAGGCGTGGAACATGGACACATAGCCTATAGATATCGGGCGCAGGACTTTCGTTTCGTCCACTCTCCTCGACGCAGGGTACTGTTTTGCTAACATAATTGTTGTTTTGCTAATATAATTTGAAACTATCAATTGTATGGATCATTGTATTGTATTGTAGAAAATCGACTGTGCGGAGCTCAGATAAAAGCAAAGTTCCTTAAATTCCTCAAATATTTATGTATTATTTTTCTATAGTTCATACGTCTTAAACATATCGAGAAAATCAAAAAGTTACTTCATTAAATCACTGGCAAGCAATACTTCTTTATCGTCTACATGCTATTTCCAGTTGATATGCAGTACTTGAAACTTTTGTTAATGTTTAATATTCGAAAAATTGTGCGTTACGTAAAAAATATCGATGAACATAAACATAATATAACTTGTACACACATTTTTGAGACTTAGGCATTAAAATATTTTAGGTATTTGTCCATTTTCGGGTATTTAAAAGGTTATATTCAAGTGTCAACCAATAATTATAATTTTGCTAGACGCAATCTTATACGGTTCAATTATACAATATTTACCATGGCGACTTGTAGACCTCGATGGTTTTTTTATGATTTTATGTTTACTGCACCGCGAATAGTTTTTGAATTTAACAGTCTTACATCTGGAAGGTCATTATGTTATTTTCATTTTTAAAGTAGAATTTTAATACTTGAGTTGTATAATGAAAAACGATGATGAAGTATATAGATGAGAGATAACTAGATGAGTTATAATAATTAGTAAACGAAAGTATTCATCCATAAAAATTATAACTATTTAAAAGTTCTAAATAATTATCGCGGTAAGTATATACGTGTACACTGGACTAATTAATATAATTAATTATATTATTAAGGCTGAATCAATCAATATTTTGTTTATCTGTGGTTTCGTTGCATTTATTACCCAATTAATACAATCATCTACATTTAACTAAATAATATCTCTCGATATTTGTAGTACCTACTTATTTATTTTTAAACCTATAATTAGTGCTAAGGTAAATAAAAAATATTTTATCTGTATCATATAGCAATATGTTTATTGTTAATACAAGATATAAGTAAACTCAATGTTTCTTCAAGAAAAGAAAAATAATGTAATACAACGGAAATATAAAATGTGTAATATTTATAGAAGCGTATTTACTTTAGTTTTATAATTATGTACCTAATCTTAGGTATACCATATTGAATATTGATATTGGACAAACTGTAAAAAGAGTTCCTTTGATTTATATTATTAATTGTTTATTGGAGTCAAAGTATTAAGACAATTTTTGTCAGTAATAATTAAAGTTGTTCTTGGTTTTCTAGTCTATAAGCTTATAAAAAATAAATATATTTATGTAGTGCAGCGCTAGTGAAAGAAACTCGGTGTCGTGTAGTCCAGCTGACATGTTTTGTGCGAAATGACTTGATTATAGATTTAACTTGATATTCATCGGAGATTTACTTTAAAATGCGTTTGTATAGTATTGTCATCGTGTTCAATAGGAAAATATGCCCCGCTGAATGATATCTCTTAACTATGGTTTTAGTATTAGTGTACGTAATTGACGTTTCGTTTCGACATTTACTAATTATGAATACGAAATTGTATTTCGACATAGGTAATCGATAAATATCCGAGTAAGGTCAGATTTGTATTGATATAATATACTCTTCAACAATATGCTTACCGTTCCGTAAACATGCGTTTCGCAGAGTTTTCCTTAGCCCGAATGCGCACAAATATTTAAAAAGCTGTTGTAGTAAAATAAACACGATATTTTAATATCCTGACGAGACTTGATTTGAAGAAACTCGCAATTCCTACATCCCGATAAAAGATAATATTATCGAAGATGTTGGTATATGGATGTAAAACCCATGTCTGGTAGTTTGTCTAACAGAGCATGACATGGGCTGCAGATCATTTTACTAAATATATGAAATATGACGCTGTTCAGACTTTCTTAGATTTACGTTCCGCGTAGTAGCTACTCCTTCTGCAGTTACGATATTATATCTGCGTCTTTTGGATTCAATATATGTTGTACGGTAATCATATTTATCATTGAAATGGTAAAATTCAAAGAAATAAAAACTAAATGAACCAGAAATGCTAAAAATTACTTGTGTTAACGGTAAACTCAGTGTTTGATGTTTTTACTCGGGTAACCCGAGTGATTTAGAACCAAGAAAATCTGACAAAATTAGTAATTACCTCACAGTTTATTTTAAATTACTTTTATTAAGATAAATAGTAATTTATTCAAATCGTTAGTTATAATGCAAGTTTGAATATAATTTTATAATTTAAAACTTATGCGATTAATACGAAACGTAATTATAATAGGTACGTTGTTTTCGAAAGACACTTAAAATATATTTACTTTGTTTGAAATATCAAAATAATATATTAAACTTGACAAATTGTAATGATCATTTGGTTAAAGTTTTTCCTCAGTAAAACGTTAAACTAAGTTGTGTTAGCAGTGTAATTAGAATAATTGAAAATATTGTTTTCAATTGTTGTACTAGTACCAAGGTTCAAAATGATTTCTGTTTTTCAAATATTAATAAAATAGGTACTTACAGATACGACGGTAGTCAGAAACATCAACATTTTTCAAAGGAAGCGTTTGATCTTCGATATTGTTACTTTTAGTTACCTGCGATTATAAAAAAAAAATTAATCAATAGTTTAAGTCATGAAAAAAAAAATAGTACGACGTTCAAAACCAACAGTTGTTGCTTATATTTATATTTATGTTATATTGCTCGCGCAGAGGTTCCTGAACGTTTGAACTGGAAAAAATAATGAAAAAATAACATCATAGAAGAAGATTGTGACAATGTGTTTGTGTGCATCAAAAGAACGTATAACTCAAGGCCGTTTACCGTCGACCTTCAACTCGATCAAGCAAAAACTGAAAAACATCAGCAACCTAACTGGAGGAGGGGACAAACTCTGTAGCCCTTGGCTGAACAGTAAGCACGTCTGCTGCTGCATCGTGTTTATTTGGTATATTTCAGTCCCAACACTCGTTTAATAACATGTAATATCTTATAATAAACACTGGATAAATATATATATATAATCTAAATTAATAATATTATATAACCGAAATAATATCTTTGTTGTCGTTTGCTCGTGTATCCTTTATATGGATGTATGTACCTACAGGTTTATAATGAATATAATGTACACATAATACGTATTATTTGTATTATATCAAATAGGTAGGTACTTATATTTTATATTATACTCTCAGACAACTCTGAAAGTGATTTTTTTTTACAGTGATGAAGATTACAAATATTATTCAAGACGCTGAAAAAAAAATGAAATACTGTTGAAAAACAAATACGCTTCCAATATTTCCAATATAGCAGTGTGGTAACGATAAATTTACATCGTGCACTTCATTCATAGTTTATGTAATCTTAGAAATTCAAAAAGTGCATGAATAAATCTTGCATTAAATTCGTCAGAGATCGAGAATGAAATGTGTGGTTATAAATATATGCTACTATTATTTGTTTATCTGAAAAAGTGATTACTTGTCAACTGAAAAATATCCAATATATTTCGGTACATAGTGAATTAATTATTAAAAAATTACTTTTAACACAAATTGTAATTTTTGTTGTATACAGTTAATTTATAATTTGATTTACTATAATTATTGCAAGTGAATATTGATTGAAATTTGAAACTTATTTTGTAACAACTCATTTCAAATACGGATTTAATATTGCTTTTACTCGTACCTATAATAAATTAATTTCAATTATATAAAAACTTTATGTTAAGCTTTGATAATTGAATTTTGAGCTAATGTATTATTTATTTATTCGACCGATAATATTGAAATGAACAAATTAAATAGATTTCAAACAATATACAGAGTATATATTTTTATTATTTAACTGAGTGACAGTGTATTTGAGATTACATAAAATTATTGATTAAAATTATAACAGCTAGGTAAATTTTTTTTTGGTAACTTTTAATTTATATGTATTTCCACAATTATTATTAATTAAGGTTATTAAAGAAAAAAATGTATTTTACTTATATTTTTTTGAACTATCTTTAAGTATACTATTATTACGCTTAAGATTATAATAACATTTAATTACTAGTTATTACATTTTACTTTTTCGAAACACTAATGATTTGCAAAAAAGATTATTTTAAAGAAGTGTACACGAATGTTATTCGTTAAATTAGCGCCATAATTTGTTAATTACAAATCGCATCATTCTTTATGGTGTATATCAACGAATTTAAATAAACAGTAGGTAATTAGGATTTCATCAAGTTAAATACGATTATAATTTATAAAACTAATTAACATATTAAATTATTGTAATAATTGCCAAATAAAAGTACCTAAGGAGAGTAACATATTATGGACAATGATCACTTGACGTGAATGTTTTGCAAAGTCATAACGAACATAGCTTTTTGACACTGATTAATAGTGTTATTGTAATTATAATAAACGATTCATTTGATATATTGTTTCCTTATCGATTTCTTACTATAGATTAAAGCAAATACTACAATTTGAACCATCGGATACCTAATCAAAAGATACCTACATAATATTAGGTATACATATATGTATAGGATAATAGTAGTATGTCCTCGAATATGTACATAGGTACGTACGTGTAAATTTGAATGGCACACTATATCCTGTCATTTTTCAACTCCACATAATATCGTGTGTTTCGAACTGTATATACTAACTATGAGAAACGAATATGTACAATAGTATAACTAATTATTTTAAGTTTTAATAATACTGAATATTTATAATATACCTATAATATATATTTAAATGTAAATATAGTAACATCACTTATCTGCAATATCTTTAACTGGGCAGATTGAATTATTTGAAGAACGTTTACCCAGTAAAATATTAATCGTAGGTACCTGATTTCCTTATTTTTTTACAAGTTAAAAAGGCTAACCTAATCTTTTATCTTCCATTAATAATTATAGTTATTTAGTATTTTTTTGATCGATTTACTTGTACAAAAGTTGAATACAATCCAATGCGTTAGTGGTGTTATTAATATATTTGACAACTATTTTCAATTCTGACAAAATAAGGAAACCTTTCTGGGTTTTGTTTAAATAATACTATATGACGCACCAGTAAATGTTTCAAATATTTGTATTGTACTTGGCCCAACTCAATATTAGTTAATAGCCTATTAAAACACCTTCATTTTAGAAACGATCACTCGCTCAAAGTCAAACAATATTATGTCTTTGTAAATGTGTTGTGAAAATGAATACTTAGGTATAGCTTTCGTTCGCACGCATTACAACTCGATGATTACAATAATCACAAACTATTAACCAGTAAGTAATAAAATAAACGGCGATAATGAGTATTTCGATGATATAGTACACGAGATTATAATATTAAGTACATTGTATGGGTTACATATTACAATATATTATAGCTAGTAGCATTGAGTAGCATAAAGGTTTAGATTGTTCCTACTTTGGCTGTGATACTGAATATATTATTTCAAAATGTCGTGTTTATTGTCGTGCCTATATTGCGTTGTACCCACTCGTATAACATAATGCAACCAAAAATTATACATCTGCGAGGTTGGTTTGTTCGAATAAATATAATTATACAACACTGTTGTATTATTACAAGTCGAAAACACGGGAATTAAGTAACGTGCGGGTAATGCGGTGTTTACAAATGCACGGAGGAACATTGTGCTTAGAGTGAAGTGCGCGAAGAACTGTGGAAAGAAGAGTATAATGAAGGACTGATAATGGTCTTTAAATATTATCAATTATTGTAATAATATAGTCAATAAATGCGTAAAGAAGGCGAACGGGTGGTATCTTAAATGTGCAGTGCGTGATGGAAACGAATAACGGTTGTTTTCTTCTTTGCATAGATTCACTGATTGTGAACGGGCAGAGATTTGAAGAATCGGACGACCCTCAAAATTGCCAGTATGAATACCAGCACAAAGTGCATATTTTACGAGAATTCTTTGGTATTTAATAATTGTGCATTCATCGAACTTGTGGTGCTCATAGACCTATTTTAATATAGCTGGACGGGCTTTGGAATTGATCACAGAACAACTGTTCTGTGTCCGCCGATTAATTTTGCACGATCTCTTAAACCCATTGCCCCAGCTACGGTATTCGGATAAACCCTGAGAGTTATTTATTGATAGTATTGTTGAACATGTATATGAGAGGCAATGGAATTTTATTTTTTGTAGATCATGTTATCAGGATGAGTGGACCAAAGTCATCTTAAGTAGTTATACTAGATTATAACATCCACATTTTGACGTAATGTCAGTGTGGCAAAAAATTAAAAATGCGATTTGTAGTTTTTTAATTTTTCAGATAAATATATCTGGAAAAATCTGCTAATAAGCAGCCTCGTCATATTTCTATCTCCGTAAACCATTTAAACTTAAGTATTTTAATAGTTCTAATAATTCAATTATAATTGTTCATAGCATCTACATTGTGCACTTTAATCGATTGTCTACTTAAAAAAACTCATATTATTATTATTATTATTATTATTTATTATTATAGTGATAATACAATTATAGGTAGATACCGCTACGGTTGGCATATTGGTGATGCGCATCGAACACGGTTTTTACTTACAAGTTACGAATATGGTCAATACTCAATAATTATATTTTACATAGGCACTACGGTTCATATTGTATACAATGGGGTAAGTGAATTGTTCAAATATACATTTTATACATTAATGAATTAATGCTATAAATAAAATGCTCGTTGAAAAATATTATGTTATTTCGTGCTATAATACCTATTTTTATTTCGCTTTATTTTTATAGGACTAAAATCAATTTATGTTATTCTGTAGAACTCCATATAAGTGTATTTTGTTACTCTATTACTAAATATTGGAACATTATGATGTTTATTACTATGAACCACTGCTATAATATTATTAATACAGCATCAAATATTCAAATTGTTATAGATGACAGAATACATTATAAAAGTTCGCTGTTTAAATATTATTACTGGAGAATAATTAATGCCAGAACTGTTCATTGTCAAATATAATAATAATAGAAGTAAAACAAAAAATTTAAATTTATTAATGCATTCACTCAGAAACAGAATATCAATCATTCAGATTATAGAATTTTTAATTAAAAAAATATAATATGTATACTTAATACTTTTATACAATTATATATATATATATATATATATATTGAAATATTAATTGTCTATATATTTATAAATAAATATGCTTAAATAATTACTTTCGGCCTTCAGGTAAGTATTGTAGTAGAAACGGACTTAAATGTATGTATGCATAATATTATTGAATAATAAATATAATTAAATGTCACATCTCACTGATCTCATAACCAATGTATCCAATCTGTATTTTTTTTTTTTTGTTTCTTTTTAGGAAATCGCACACTGTATAGTGTACACAATAAACTATAGAACACAATGCATTGATACTGTGTTGGTTATTACACTGCGCATAAAAGCTTAAAAAAAGTAAGTAACAAGTAAGTACCTACTTACATGTGGACTGGGACAATATTTGTGGCCGGGAAATCTACCGTCGTCCCACCTGTTCTGTCCACCCCTACATTTTAAATTGATATGTTCGTATGCATTTTCGCGGTGCTCACTACACATACATCGTACTTTAAAAAGTAAAATAAAATTAACGATTGTGTGTACATTATGTAGTAAATAACTATCTATGCTCAGTGGTAATATAATCGGCTTATGCGCACAATAATAGTGGTTATAACATATAGTATCCGACTATTATAATCGTTAGATTTTTAAAGTAAAGTGTATTTTTTTTTTTTATAATTTATTGGATTCTTACAACGATTTATGACATTACGACCGTCGATCGCTCTTCATATTTTAATTGTTTTTACTGATCTGAAATCCTATTCACCAATCTCCAACAACTTGGTAAATGGTAGGTAACTCAATAGCCAATAGGTGATTAATGTGACATAATGTTATTTGCATATATACATTCAGAAATTTATAATAATATATAGATTACAATTATATAATGTAATAATATGTTCCATTGTACACACCATGGTTGCTATATGTATTCAGTATTGTAAAAGTGACAGTTTAAAAGTTACTAAAAAGAATTTTGACATTCATGCCATATATACAGTTATGTATCCACCTATGTTTATTGTACACAGGAGTACATATATAATTATAATATAAATGCTGCAAAATATATAATATACATATTACAGGTAAAACTCTATAATACAATACAAGTATTATATATTATGTTATTACCTACTTATCGTTATATTCGTGTTTGAAACTGAGAAATGACAAATTAATAGAGATATTGTTTGCATTGTGTAACGCATACCTAACAAAATATAATATAATTCACGAAAAATCAAAAACCGCAATGATAATAGTAAATACCAGTACACACATATGGTATAAAATAATATATATATGTATACATAATAGTGAGATATCAACAATTATACAACATCTATAAAACCGGTATTTGTGTGTGTGTGTGTGTGTCGCTAAAACCCATTTTCCGTAGACAATAACTATTAAATAGGTATACACAATATTACATATAATATGTCATATATAAACACACGAGCAGCCGTACTGGTTTTCATTTATTTATTTTCCGTGAAAGGTACTCTCATGTACCCGTGATTAAATCGTTGTATGCAAGTATATAGGTGTATAGGCACGCATAACGTCAATGGCAAGCCCAAATATAATATGATATTTGAAATCTGTATAATATCTAACACTGTTATAAACATCTGTGGTGTTATTTTATAATGGACAGAGGAACAACCGGTGCGCGTAACACTCGATGGCCAGTGCGTTTTCGAACGGTTATAAAAGCGAAAATGTCTTACGATTATACATACCTATATTTTGAAATAAAATTACAATCCGTCAGTGTCACGAGACGTTAGTCCGGTCGACCAACCACCGTCTACGACGGTCATCCGTAATTACACAATAATAGTTTTAAATTAGCCATCGCACTTTAATATATTACATCCTTTGGGCGATAAAATTATTATAATTATTATTACATTTATATATATATATACACATATATATATATATATTTTTTTATAAATGATTTCGTTTGATAATAACAGCTCTGCTCATAACATCGTCATTTTTAAAGGTTGTATCATTTTTATAGTAATGGATATAATAGTTTGAATTTTTAATGAACTGGTTTCGAAAATGTGCTTAGGTTTATATTAAAACGACATAATTAACCCATTTATGAGTATCACCAATATTTTTCTCCACATCACGTTAAAAACTAAACATAGGTACATACATATACACATATTATATATCATATATATATTATCATGTATTATTCATTTTCGCTTATTGATGAGTTTAATACTTTTGTTTAAAATCCTATCCATAAATATGCCTCAAAGAAGTAATATTGAGACAGTGTTGAAGATTACATTTTACGCAAATATATTAATATTATAGTATAGTAAATTTTACTAATAACCTATTAGTATACCTACACGTATATTTGATTCGTATAAATTATAGAATATTTTGATTTTACAGTACTGTAATGATCACAGTTAGTTCTCTTATAAACCACAAATGAACAAAGATGATCCCATGATCCTTTTTTTTAATGGGTTAATTTCATAATACCAATTGATATTTTCGTTCCCGTAGTAAAACAATTTGTCACTATGGACTGAAAATCTAAATTAAAATTCAGTATGTTACTTCACGTTGGAAGAAAAACATTTTTATTGATTTTATGTAAATTAGTCTTATAATAAATTATTTTTAATGGATGTACATAATGTAGGTTATATTATACATTTAGATTTATAGGAAAATTATTACACTCAACAGAGTAAGTACCTAGCACAAAAATAATTTATAACAATAATTAACAAGTAAATTCAAATTTTTTTTTATAAACTTTTTTTATGGATCAGTGTGATATAGGTACCTAATGTTGATTTATTATTTAAAACTAAAGAGATATAAATTATAATAATATGTACTATATAATTCGAAATATTTATAACTCTTAATTATATCTGTACCAAGATTTAACTACATATCTGGTATACCTATATTGTAGGATAAAAACATTTTATTTACCATAAAAAAAAATGTGTTCATTAAGTTCGTTTTTTTGTTTTGTTTTACATATTGTCTTTTCTTGATAACTATATAACGAAAAAATAAATTCTATTCACATTTATTTATAAAATGTATTGTTATAGTGTTAATATCTTTGTATTATAGGCATAGCAGCTTAGGTATTTTTTTGTTATTTATTTAAAGCCCGACAACTATGTCCATTAGCTGTTTGTAGGGGGTTTGAAACACTTATTTGTATGTTTGGCAAGGATTTTGTTGTTAAAAATCCGGGTGATCACCCATCCGAGTGGTAGCAACGACGGCCGGTTTGCACACTCTGAGCTCGCACGCAACTGAGTGCACATACAGCGCCACACCAAGTCGCAGTACAGGTATTATATTTCTATAAGTGCTAAAAAACTTTCCACGCAGGTACCTAACACTGCAATAATACGACCTATACAAAATCACAATATTATTGAATCTATCATGTTTATTGATGTACAAATTTTATACTTGATAGCTTCGGAGTGAAAAATAAATTGCCAATAAAAACGTTAATGGTCATGTTTTTATTTTTATTTTTTTAAATGAGGAATTCTCTTCGAAGTGATTTTACACATAGTATTTTGTACTGTGACCGCGGTAATTCACGCGTAATACAACTATATACCTTTGTTGAGTAACAGTTCACTGTTTAAGAATAAATTAGACGTCTATGATGATAACAGTATGCAATAATAATTTTTCAACATTTCGCCTGGACCGTAAGTGTGCACTTTTTACCTGTACCATATTATGGCAGCTTAACCACCTTTACATAACGGATGGCTTACAATCAAATTAAAATTGTTCGTTTGACGTGTCCCATTACTTTGCTGCATAACACGCCTTACGCACGGTTTCCTATGCAAATTATTCGTATATACCTAACACATTGTTTATTGACTATATGTTTTGCTGTGTTAATGATGGACCTTATATTGTCCGTTAAATAGAAAGCGAGTAAACCATACTATGGGAACAAAAATCGTTTACTTATTACATCAAGAGAATCGTGACTACTCTCGAGAGAAAGATCGCAATATTATGAAATCTAGACTGATAAAACTGTAACGACGTAAATTTTAAATGTAAAGAGAGCTAGTAGGTTGTATGAATGTCCGAAAAAATGAAACCAAAAGTGCAAATGTAAATAAGAATTTAGAAAAAAGTCTTAAAAATACTTTAAACCAACGTAGGTAGGTATATACCTCTACCTATGCCAGCAGGAGCCGTTCGTGTTTTGGGTATGATACTTTCGAATCGTGACTATATACATCATAGAATAGGTGCGTATGATTTCGTGGCAGAAAAAAAACCTTAACTTTAATGAGGTGTACCTATTACATTTTTGTTTTTTAAATCATAATAAATAATGAACAGTATTTTAGATTGCTTATTGTTTCATTTATTTTTTCAAATATAGTAGGTACATTCTATTAATTGTGTTTTAACTAATACTCACTAAAAACTAGTTAATATAGATAATGTATAATTATGGTTTTTAAAAATTGGAAGGTAATAGCAATCATCAAGTAATGAAAGGCCAGAAATACGTTATTATTAATAATTGTATAATTTAAACCAGTTTCTAAGAACGCAACTATAGTAATTTTGCATCGTGCATGAAATAGATTGTTAAGTGCTTAACAAGCTTTCAGCGACAGTGATGATGGGTATTTAATGGTTAAATATAGGTATAATATTAGCGTAGTACACTGTAGTTGCTTAAGACAATATTCGAATAATATTTTATTGCAATATTAAACCAAAAAAGTTGATTGTTGGCCTAACTTTCTACACGTGTATCGTTATAGTTTAAAAAAAATTCCTTTTACGTTGTGCTATTATTCGTTCATTTTAAATGTTGGTTCGTAATAATTAGTTATTACATATTAGTTGATAATAAACGTAATAGGTCCAACCATAATATTATACTATAATATACACCACGAGGGACCACTACGGATTTTTAATTTTATTAACTCACAGAATCCACGGTACAATTTTTCATAGTATCCGTTGGCATGATAGTACGTAACGGACCACCTATATATTGACCATGGTCAATTAGTGATTCGCTGTCAGTCCGTGCACTCGGAAAGTGCAGTCATCGAGTGGATCGAGATCGCCAGCATAGGATCAAATTCGGTGAATTTTTTTGTAGCCATTAGCTGAAAACGTCCACTGTGGGCTTGTATCCCCCTATCCACCCTAGGCCCTCTCCGATGAAATATTTAATATCACAAATCCGATCGCGAAAATCACAAAATGTAATTCGTATTGTGATGTAGATATTTTATTTTTACATGACGGATCAGGAATCGTTAATAATAGCAGGTGTAATATTCTCACACTGCGGCTCCTCACCACGGCGCATTATAATTTTGCGAACTTCACGAATTCGTACGATCTTGATTCTGTTGATAATAGTTATGACTGTTACGAGTTATAGCCCACCAGATCTATTTAAATTTACAATGGATTCTCGAGATCGCATGAATATCCCGCCAATGCGATTCGGACCATGGTCGCCGCAACAATGTAAGCGGTGCACGATGGTTGTCTATAAATTAAAATATTCACATCCAATTCGAAATTGTGACAGTCATTTAGTTTTGGTTTTTGAATAACAATATTATAATATCGCGTGGGCTGCGTTTCGTGAGCCGACTTTACGGGTGAGGGGGGGGGGGAAGTAGTGCACACACGTTCGTCTTGTCGTGTGCTCCGTGGCTGGCGCCAATATGTAACTGCACAGTCGAACAAGTTGGCTGAGCCCCGGGCCAATCGTTCAGCGGGATTATGCAGGCACGAGCCAATACCGTCCGAACCAGTGCCAGGGAACCATCCCGAAACGGGTTCCGCAAGATTAGTTCAATAGCGCCGCTGCGCGTATATTAATATTATATTAAATTTCCATTATTTTCTAATAGGGAAATACGGCAAAAATATAACAGCCACCTTGTTATTTAAAAACAGTGAGTACCGCGGCAACAAAATAAATCCGTCAAGCTATCGATCGATTTCTTGTTTATTTTTTTAAAATCTGATGTATAATAATGGCTGTTTTAATTAATTCTATCAAGTACTTTTCACTAGCCATCTCATGTTGTATACCCGAATTGAAGGGTTGATTGGTGGTGGTGAGGAGAAAGACTACACAACACCCATTTTTGGATTACGTTAGTTTTTTTCAAAATTAATATTTCGATAGAAAAATAAAAAACAACTTATTTATTCGTCTAATAATAAGTTTCTCGCTACAGTAAGAATTTTAAATTTGTGAGTAACAAATAAAAACGTATGTATTCAATGAGTTAATAGTATGAAGTTTTCAAAATATTTGATTATTGAAATAAATACTACAATCTGAAATCGATTAAACAAAATAAAAATAGATTACTCTTGGTGTCAATTTAATATATTTATGAAAATATATAGGTCATTGAACTACCGTGACATGGATATTGATCAAAGGTTTACATTTTTAAGTTATTTTATTGCGAAGGGCACTATCATTTTTCATTTGATTTGTTATACCAAAAACTTCTACAAATTATAGTCTATTGAATACATGATGTAGGCAATCATCTGAATAAATCATCATATATTCAAAAATAAAAATCACGTGATGCATAGAAAAGTATAATTTAACTGTAGTTGATTTCTGTTACCAAGTAATAATGATTATTACTATTCATCACTATAAAATTATTTTATTAGCTTATAGAAGACATAATAGTATTATTGATTTACTTTTGTGAAGTCATTGACTCGCGAGTATACTTTATAAGAAAGTTTTTAAAAATCATATGATTCATATGGGATCAAGTAATTTAGGTAAACAGCTGTCGTAGTGAACCGACACTATTGAAAACATTTGTATAATGTTCTGCTATTTATTAGACTATTATAATTTATAAACGTTCATAATAGACAGAATACTCATAACGGTGGTGCAAGTTAGTAATCGTGACATGAGTCATCATAAAGTAAAGAAAACAATAATTTGTAGATTATGAATTGTTGACACGAGTAGCACAATACAAATAATAATATGATCAAGAGGAGGATCAAACAATAGCCGGTTGGCAATCGCGAGTGGACACTTTCTCTTCAAGGACGAGTGTCGTGCCAGATTGCAAAATAAAATATAATACAACTTACAAAATTATTAGAGTCTTATGGAATTAATTATTAAACGATGCGGTAGGCTTGTTCCGATTATGACTTGTGATACATACAGTAGTATGATTCATAGTAAATAGCGATAAAATGTAGTTTAAAATATGAACAAATTGTAAAACTCAATCAAGTGGAAAATTGTGAACCGTTGTACCAAGTATGCAAAAGTGGTTAACCGTCAGTGAAATTATTAAAGTTTTTGGACCACTTTGGCAATATGAGCTGTAATAGAGCTTAAATTATAAATTGTAAAAATATTTAACTCGACTTAACGATTAAATGAAAAGGAATGTATTTGTTTCATACAGCCTCGTTTCGACAGCACGATTCAACGATCCGTTTTCGCGGTTAATAGGTATCATAAGAGTAACTAGGAAAATCATTTTTTTGGCGGGCTAGAGTTTTATTAGCAGCGACCCCGATAGTTGATATTTTACACTAAAATATGATTAAAAACTGAGGGGCAACGGATAAAACTTGGCAGGCCCTTTCAAGCCCTCTCCCTAATTACACCAACGATAGGTATTTAAATTGGTTTCATAAATTCAAATTTTTTTTATTCAATAAGTTATTCATCTTCTTAATCATGAATGGTCCATCTTTAGGATGTAATTTCAATGAAGCCCGATACTTACTATGAAGTATTATTTACATTGAGCGTTACATAATACATATTTTTCAAATTACAAATTCAGCATAAAAGTACTTGGTAAATTTAAAAGCTAAACAACTTCCATTTCGTGAAATAAATTACTGATGAATAGTTGTGAAAAAAGACGCACCTTTGTGTACAAATATATGATAGATTTATACCAATATTATACAACACTTAATAACAATAATTACAGTGTAATGACTATTTGTTGATTATTTAAATCGATCGTCGTGATATGACTTATAGTTTACCCATTAAAAAATAAAAATAAATATTTATACATAGATCAATTAATAATTTATTTGATATTAAAAAAGCGTATTTACATGTATACAATATAATAATAATATGTAAACCTTTAATAAAATATTAAAATTACAGGTAATTCCGAGGATTTCTTCAATGTGTTAACTTTGTTTTGTATAAATTGTTGCATCTTGAAATTTGTTTACGATTTGTCGTGACTTCTATATCGGTTTTAGTTATTCAGAAATGTTTCCCGGTGTCTCCATAGACGTGACTGTTTTTTTAGAGCAGGCAACAATAATACGACCACGAATCATGCTTTAAATTATCCTTGTGACGGATACCTTCGATCCATGAGAAATTATTGCGTTTAATTGAAATTAATTGCTGTCTACAGTCAACTTAAACTGTTTTTCGTGTAATCGTGAAGATCATGGTAGTAGTTAAAGTAAGTCAGGTCTTTATTACGTTTCATTAAATGATAATAATTTATGATGTACAATGTACGTTGTACAAGATATAATAATAAAACTGTCAATATAAGGACGACAAATATTCATCCTTCAGTATTTTCACATTTATTATAAATATTTTATAAATTCCTATAATAATAGTACAATGTGCATTCAAAATTGAATTATTTGGACATCAAGTAATATAATAATATTATGTTTAAATTGAATAATAATATCCATTTGTCGACATATAATTAAAACTAAAATATTTGATTCAAACAAGTAAAAAAACATACATTTTTACTTAAGAACATACAATGTCGATGCCTTCTTCAGTTCTAAGTGTACTGCAGTGTGTCTGTGCGAAATCAAAATGTAATTACAAAAGTGGTGTTTGCATTTTCAATCTATATTATAGTTATATTGAATAAATATTTCCATATTCCACCTGACAATTTTCGATTAAAATGTAAACGTTATTGTTTGAAATGACCATTGAAAACTTACATCATTTTGAACGTCAATTATACTTTATTTGAATTAATTTTTACAACATTGAACATGTAGTATCAATCATAGCACAAATTTTTGTTGCCTATCGTCCAAAGATCACATTATAAATATTTTGTCGGCTGAAAAATAGGTACGCTCGTGCTTGTATGCCGCCACTTACAGTGATTACGGTTCAACAGTAACAGCAGTGGCATTATTATTAATGTTTTATAAAAAATTCGTAAATCACATAGCTGCCGTAGGACATGATATTATTATGTTGGAAAATATCGTATAATATGTATCTTAAATGAATAATGATTGACGAGATGATTAATGGAATCGACGGGTCATTTGTTTCCTCCTGGTCAGTAAATCGGTCAAAGTTTCACACCGGTAGAATCTAGTTTATATCGAGAACCATAGAACAATAATATATTTATACATTTATATACATTACCGGCGGCTGCTCACTTTCATTTTATTATTTTTCGTTCTATGTGCTCCGAGGGGTAATACGTAATATGTAACAAAAAAAAAAAAAAAAATGATGAACACATGAACACGAAGAAGTGTACAACATTTATTTGCCATTAGCTTGCGCAGAGACCCATAATCGTTATCGCTTCACGTCGGACATATTGTACTAGCTATGTATCGTGATTTTTTCGAGAGAGAATCCAGACTTGCGATTGTAAGATGTCAAATTTATTGTTATGTAATGCATTGTTGTTTTTTTTTTAACACGTTGTTTAATTCGTATGCTTTTTATTTGTTATTAAAGTACACATACACCTGTTTTTAACGAACGGCATGTTTTTTGATGACGTTCTGCATGTATAAATCGACTTTCTAATATATTTTAGTTTCCTTCAAATTCAAACCTTATATGTACGTAAAGACTAAAGATATTATATTTGAATGATCTGTTTGAGTTCGGGCACCCTTGTCAGTAGTTAAAATATTTTAATATTTGTACATTTACATTTCTAATTATTTAAAATGATTGGAAGAACAACGTCTATTTATTTATCTATGTTACAAAAAAATATCTTCAACATAAGTAGGTACCCAGCGTCCTTTTTATGATGGAATAGATATTTCTCGCATTGTTAATGTTATCTGTTTCTGACACGATTACATGAGAAACAGTGCATTTATATTTTTTCAAAAACCTTTGCAACTATTTTATTGACGAATACGTACTTAATGTGTAGTATACTAGTAATTAAATACCTATACGATGTACTTAATACCTATATATGTACTATATACATGTATTCAACGAAATTCTCTCTATACTACGATTTTTCTTTGTCCCCCGTGATACTTCGTTATGTGGAAGTTTCACTGCTTATGTACATAAGTCGTGTATTTATGAAATATTGTTTAAACTAACATAATATTTAAACTCGAATAGAATGTGTCATTAATGTAATGCCACTAAGAGCCAGTAGTTTTTACCTTTATAACGCTAAACTAATTCTTATAAAATAGTCATCTATAAAATCAATATAGTAATATAATATCGATCATGACGTATAGTAAATCGATCATTATGCATTTACCTTCTTTGAAATTATAAATTATAAACTATAAGTATAGTAGAAAGTTCAAATACGTAATTGTATGTGATATTTCAGCAATCGCAAGTCGCAAGACAGTTAAATAATTTCAACTACTTTTTTATGTCAACATAAATATTAGAGTATCAAAAAGATTGATATTATATTTTGTACATACTGCACATATTGCACACATGGTTTTTCGTTTATATTTTGTAGTCAGGTTATTCAATACCTACTACTTACGGTAAACATTCATCGTATTTTTTAGGAAAACATAATATTATATAGTATTATTATTAGTTTCAAAAAAAAAAACCAGTCAACTATTGTATTTATTATCTTAACTACCTATTAGACGATGATGTATTTTTGCAATATTCCACTCTATTAAATAACGGCGGTATTGTTTTGCATATGCAATATGCCAATATGTAATTTGCTAATAATATATGAGGCCTGTGGACTAGTATAACTACTATAATCAAGAATCAACTATGTTAATATTGTAAAATTATGAGTATGAACGCTGAACCACTTCAAAGATTATTTTTTTATGAACAATGTGTGCGATGTTGCGATGTACCTATACTTAGTAAAATCGTTGTAAAAACATTTGAGGATGAAAATGTAATGTCTAAGATTAAAAGCTATGTGATTTTGCTTTTGAATTTAGGATTTTGAAGCAAAGTATTTACTTTTTTAAATTTTGGATCCAACTAAATGTAAATTTTTAATTATCTCAATTGAGAAATTATAACGTAATGCAACCATTGTACCTATTTGCGATACGAATAATTGTAATAAATTACGTAAACCTCGAAGATAATTAAATTGCATTGATCAATTTGCTTATTATTTATTTACCTTAATATGTGCATAAAAACATTTATCTAAAATAATATTCAATATTTAGTTTATAAGTCTGTTGAAATGTATACTAAGAATATTTACTTTGTTAGTGCATTAGTTATTTATGTTATGAAAACGTTGGCTGTATTTTATTATATTATTTAGTCTTAACAAGGACATAGAGTGATATACATATAAATATTATATTATACATCCAACGATTTTTGTCATTTAAATTGTTAATAATAATGATAACTGTGGATAATATGACATTGGGCTCGCACTGCAGTCTCTCCTCCCCATACGACGGGTATAGCTATCCAATTTCGGCTGCCAATCCCACGAGCGTTCTTGAATAAATGTCACATTGTGTTCTACGAGGATAGCATATTAAAATACACCAGACGTCCATACGATATATATTATTATTACGAAAGTTATGTATAAATACATATATAATGTAAATTGTAATTTGAACACACACGCGTTCGTATAATGACGGTTCAAAAATATTACGGTCTAATCGGTTTCTGGCTTCGTATTAATTCATATATGTATCTATACTCAAGTATTATGTCTGAATGGACTGTAATTTGCGATAATTCGATGGTTGTACCTTTATGGCTGTACACCTATATGTATATTATAACTATAAATGTATAATAACAATATTATGTTGGCAGGATACAATGTAACTTTATCAAGATGAAAATATGTCCAAAACTGGTTGAATATATGATATTTTTTCCATTTTTTCTATTAATTCTTGGAGATCATCGGGATTGCTGGAAAAAGCTGAACCATTGTACCAATAGAATATAACTTTTATACAGTCAAACTTGGTATTAATATGAATAATTATAAAATGGACATTTGCCGAGAACTTGAACTGCTCAAAAATGATTTTTTTTTGTAAGGAATTATTATTTTTTTGATTTACTTAACACTCATCTTATGTACATAAATAATTACTTGGTAAATATATTTTTATTTTGTTTATATCTTATAAAAAATAAAAAATAAATTGTATTAGTCTCTTGGTTTTTAAAAAAATATTTTTTTTATATTATTCAAAGGTAATTGATCTTGAAAGTGATTGATTAACTCAAATAAAAATTGATTTTGAGACATAAATCAATATAATTTTTACTGTCGTTATTTTATTCAATAGCACGTAAGCTTATAGGCCTATATGTTCCCTGGAACATAAAAAGTTCGTACAATAATTGTAAAAGGTGTATTTCTATTACCTAGTTATTTTGACCGAATAGCAGATGAAAATCCTGATGTAATACGTCACCTGAGTGGGGTATAATATTACATATTTTATATCTACTCAATTATTTTGATTGGGTTACAATATTGTCAATATTGTCACAATAGAATTGATCAATAATGAAAAAAATGAATATTTCAAACTAAAAACCGTTAGAAAAATAATATTAAAAAGGTAAGTACATTCTTTAAAATAAAATGCTAACACACCGCCTATAATAGATTCACAAAAATAAGAAACTTAAGGTTAATGTACCTATATATAATATTTAATAGACTATTATGCTAGTATAATAACATGTGTAGCTACGTGGTACATAATGCCAGTAGGTATTATAAAATAAATTACTCTTGTGTAAAAAAAGGTTTCGTGAGATGAACTCTTAAAAATGAAAAAAACATCTCAAGTTATTGTGAGTTAAGCGGTTGTAAGTATCCAAAATGTCCGGGAAAAACAAATATTTACTTGTATATTTTAGAGTTTATGAATTTTTGGAAATTTAAATTTTTAAATAAAACCATTACACACTAATTCAATCCTGTATTTGATCCAATAACTCCAGTCATTAATAACTAATAGGAACAAACTTTTTAATTAATATCTATAACTATATTATCTCAAATTATAAATATTATATTATTAATTTATATACTTAATTAATATCAGACATAGAGTTATATAGTGCACAAACATCTTACTATTTAATTTAATATTATTTATTTTACGTTCTCTATATTATTATTTAATATTATAATTTAAATAATATATTTAGTTTACTTTTGTAAATTAATATTAATAATGCAATATATTATTGACATTGCTTCAAATGCATACTATAGGTCATGCATCTAATAAGCATGAAGTGGCATTCTGCGGTGGGCAATAACGAAAAAAAATTAGACTTGAAATAATATGCTAAATGTTGACACATTTTGAATAAAATAAATTAAAATAATGTATACGATTATCATAGTAAAATTTATATTATGAGATTGTGTATGATGATATTGTATAAATTAATTGGATGCAAGTATCACAGTGGAATAGCCATCGAACAACTCTTATAATATATTATATATTCAAAGAAACAGAAACTAACTTAAATTTAACAAAGTCAGTAATATAATCTATCAAGGGATTAGAAAACCCAAACTTTGTTGGTAAATAATTTGTGATTGCGTGTTTAAAATATTTTGAATAGTAGATAATACTCGAAAATAAACTAATTTTATGAATCATACATAAATGATAATCAGGCAATAAATACATTTCCACCTGGAGATAACACTCGTGTGACGAGAAAATTACGAAATAAAAAATTGACTGTAGAATTTTCTTTTTTAAGTCTATACATTATTTGTATAAGTTTATACCTATCCAATTACAGAATGTGTACCTAATGTTTGTGAGGTAGCATAAGATATAGGTACCCATCTTGCATTTTGCCAAGTTACTCGGTGCCATCTTGTTGACCTTATTAATTATAATTTTAATTGCTTATTTTCGTTTGGGTGTATAATTATTTATTTGTACAGTATAAATAAAATAATAAACAATGTCGGTTAAACAATGAATACTAATGGACTCCAATTAAACACCAATATCAGATTTTCAGAATACTTATGGCTCAAAAAAAAAAAAAAAAAATCGCATTAAAATAATAAATAATTAAAGCGAGAAAAAAAATACTATTCTATTATCCAAAACCTTGGCTCTGTAATATTGTTAAGGATCAGCCGTACTCTGCGTCACGAATGCAGTGTGAGCCAACTGGTATAATATTATTGGACAAGACGTATCCGTTGAGGATGATTCACGGGGAGAACAAAATTTGATTTCTAGAAAAAGTACCCTCCTTCCAAACTTGTACCGAAATCTAATAAGAGGTTTGTACTTTACTCGATAGTAGGTTCGCGGCGGCGATGGACATTACAGACATTCCGCATTGAAGCACGTAATATCGTTTTAATTCCCTAGCCACGATCGCAAATCAATAATCATACAAATATAAATGTTACAAAACGTTAGCAAACGATCCCTCCCATAAACGCTGTGAGTGTCTATACAGTCATAATACACACGTTAATGCGGTATATAATACTGTATACAATACTGTCCATAACCGTGGTATACCTCGTACTCGCATTGCAACCGCATATACTCGTATTTTGTGACTGGCATTCGACCACACAATGATTTGCGATGATATTAACATGCACACACACGGCCAATATTGAGCCAACTGCAAAACCGTTATTCTCGCACGTCCAGTGCTATGTGTGTTGCATTATCCAGTGACCAGTGGATACAAAAAAATAATATGGTCGCCCGTCTCGGAATCATCGTTTGCGCTTATTTAGATGTAACACATCATCGTAACCGTAATATTGCAAAATCTTATTAGAATTATTCTACTCGTGTGTGTATCTCATACCTACGTATATCCAGACAATATTGCGGTATGTCTATCTTCGCTTTTTTTTTTTTCACATTGTATTCAAGACCAGTTTATGTACTCTGTACAATATGTATGTAGCCAAGTATAGGTACATAAGGGCATTCCGATTAGATTGTTATGTTGGCTTTGTCGCCCGTTATTTTAAGCTCACATTTTTGTATCTTTTTTTTTATTTTTATTTGTACAACCTTTTCTTATTGCTCAACAACAAATGCGTTTAGTGTTCCTGTTATTACTTCTATTACTCAGAATAAGTGTGTAAATAAACTGTACAAGACACAATTTAATTGCATCTCAACTGTATGATGCAAACAAACTATTAGGTGTAGAGCACTATGACACAATTTGTCTATTCACTAGGTGCGTAGATATATATATATACATTTAAAATCTGAAACATATTAAAATAGAAATATAAGTAAAACCAAACCTGCGTTTTAATAGGTAGCTCTTATGAATTATATCACGATGTCGTATTGTTGAGACGTGAGAACTGAAGATTATATGGTTCTTATAAACGAATAAAATTATAATAACTATTAGTTACATTAAGTACCGATAACCTTGATCAGGGATTATTAGTTTTTTATTATTAATGTTTTAAAATTATAAAATAAAATATCTATATCACGCGTGTATCAGGAATATGTACATATATACTTCTAATGGCAATACAATCATACATCTTTTTAGATACTGACTTTTAAAAGACAAAATAAAAAGCGTATCCAACTTATAGAATAGATAATAGTACAATGTACAAATTTAAGGATAAAGATTTGCTGATTTAATACCAAAAAACAATTGTAATAATTATACACGCATAATAATATATGATACGGACATACGGTCTTTATTTTTTAATACCCCGTGACCTGTTTTATGAAGTGGTTCAACGGTTTGAGAATATGTATATATATTTCTATACGACCTCTGTGCCTAGGATACTTAAAACCATGAGGATTTTTCGACACACTGGATGCTAATACTGTTATGCACCAGAACAATGAGGCTCATTGGAGATTATTGTGTAGGATAATATGGGTTCGGTTTCAGACGGCATTCAAATATCAAGGAAACGGCTCATAGTTGAGAATCTATTCAATATGAGGAATTATATTATGGCGGTTCGGTCTGTATAATCGTGAACAATGGCGGTGGACATCGTCAGACATCATCTATAGCTTTTGAAAAGTTGAATTCCGAATTCAACGAAATTAATACTAAGATACATTCATTATTATTTGTGTGATTAGATCCATAACCTTGTATAAAATTGAAATAAACTTGTTATTATAATGTTTATAATATGTGGATACATGCACGTCTTATACAAGTGAGATGATGAAATAATTAATTAATGTATACTATAAAACAGAGGGATTCCATGAACA
The DNA here is from genome assembly GCF_001856785.1 of Myzus persicae. NCBI lineage: Eukaryota > Metazoa > Arthropoda > Insecta > Hemiptera > Aphididae > Myzus > Myzus persicae. Next base: position 639,557 of record NW_019103784.1, read on the forward strand.
GTAAACAGTTATTATCTCGAAATGTATTAACTTTACCTACGTAAAATACCTATAGATGATTCATTTATTTTTTTTAATTTATTTAAAATAGGAAGGTACTATGTCGCATTCATACCCATGCGTGTAATTCATTATCGATTTTTAGGTAAACAGAAATTTTTAAAAGTTTGTGAAAAATAATCAGACCATAATATGCTGTAACGGAGTTTTGAATATAGAAAAAATGAACATAGTTTTTATTTTCAACATCAAACAGATATGGCTAAATAATTATATTCCGTCCATAGACCTTATACTCAAGGTATAAGAGTATGTAATGTATGTATGTATTGTATCTGAGTACAAGGTCTATGATTCCGTCTAAAAATACTGTAAAATGAACTAAATAAAATTATCTATAGTAATTTTATCAGTAAGTATCATTAATTTCCTACATTTCTGAAAATACTATATAATGTGTAATGAGCCAGTTATATTTTATATTTTTAGACCGTTTTGTGATTTTGCTGCAGCTATAACGTGTGATTCTAAATATCATTCAAATAAACCAGATATTATACATTTTAAAAATTATTTGTTATAAAATAATTAATAACCACGGAATCATAATATTATATAAAATCAGAGGTTTACCAGGTGGTGGCAGTAAGTTATATGAAACGAGTGATCAATGTATCCTATTACATAGTATTATTTAATATTTTATCACAAATTAATATTTAAATCCAATCAACTTCAATTGTATTTTGAAGGAGTTACGTATTTGTCGAAAGACTGCCTCCAAATTTGGCAGGTAAGTAAAAAAAAAACTACAGTACCACTTTGTCACAACCTAGTTGCAAACGTATCAAATAGAAACCAGTTTGGTTCTTGTTTTTGCGTTGTTATAGACTATGGTAAATGGTCAAATTATATCTGTCGCAGTAGGCGCGGTAGATGGCCTTGCCCTTTATTAAGATTTCAGACACTAATTAAAGTTTTAAAAACGTTTAAAAAGGGCATCTCAAGTTTGACAAACAAGCTACAGAAAGCTAAGGGAAAAAAGGTTTTGTAAAAAGCACATCATCTAGATAAGTTCAGTGATAGGTACGATAATACACGGTTCGAGTTTTGAAATTATTACCATACAAGATTTTACAATTACAGTTTAAAATTAAAGTAATTATATATTAAAAATATTAGTATATTATTATTTATAATACGTACACTTAAATGTGTATCAACATTATTTCCAAAATCGTATAATTTCATCATTATACGTATTATCGTGTTAGTTACATTATATTTTATGATAATTTAAACATTTTGAATAATTAAAAAAAAACAGTTTTTGTATTGATAATTATTAAAAAAATACGAGCATAATTTGGATGGTTTTTTTAAATCGTCCGCGTGCAATTCGACATACCGAAATATTTAAATACTTCACTTTATAAGAACTCGCAATTTAGTTTGTTCTTGATTTGAATGCCGGCAAGCAGCAAAATGTTAAATTACCAAATAAAAACTTTGACAGAACATAAAATATAAGCTTCACGTTATTTGGCATGTATAAATACAAATTAATACTAAACATTAAGAATTCCACAGACGAGGTACAATATTGTTTTAGTTCATTGTCAGCTACAAATCAATAAATATTGAGTTAAACTATTCTTAACAATGCAATTCATGTTTAAATAAAATAAAGTATGTCTTGTTCAATATTTACTTTAATATAATTACTAAAATATATCTTACACCTAAATATTTCATAATTATTTGAGTTGATACATAAAAACTATATGTCAATTACTGAAACTACCACTCAATTATATCATTAAGTATACGAATGGAATTTAATCAAGATTATTTTTTTGCAATGAGCTGATTAAATGTTTGACATAAGTGTAATATGTTTTAATTATAATCACTATTATAATGTTTATAGTAATATGAAATATATTTAAACCTATTTTTCAATGGGAGAAAGTAGGTACGTATATAGTCTGTGCTATACATTACACACTCAACAGTAACTAAGTGTGGTTTTGTTCGCTATTTGTTTACAAAAGTAATTGTTCACATTGCTCTTCATTAAATTATGAACACTACACAACTTTTAGATTTTATAGGTTAAACCTACGCGTGGAAATTACTTTTCCTGATTAATTTTACCGTAATCGCAACAAGAAAATTTGAAAATCTAATTAAACTGTTTAACATACTAAACTAGGTGCACATAATAATAATAATATGTAAGTAAGTAAGTACTAAGTGAGTAGATGATGTACAAGCTATTTTCTGTATTAGAACAGTACAAGTCCTCCGTCTTTGTTTTAAAGTTTTTAAAATGATTTTATGAACATAAATCGTATTAATTTTTATTACGTATTAAAATATATAGGTACATAAAATAAGTAAAATCGTTTGAAGCATTATAATATAAGTGTATGTCCATTACATTCGTATATGCCTATTTGGTTAATTTAGTAGGTAGTTTGAAAGGAATATAGCGTTTACGCAATAATCAGGTTTGAGAATGAACTTCCGACAACAAGTTAACAAACGCCCCCGCTCGGCAGACTCTGTGCACACTCTACTGGCCTGTCCTCCATCCGTGTGTCCACAGTAGGACTATTTTGAACGCACATTTCTCATGGAAAACACACGGTTAATTGTTACTTGTATACGGCTATGCGGTCATATGTTCAGCTCAAGATGTTTATCCTAGTTTCAGAGACAAACACGCGGATAATGATTATTAAATAACCACTTGTTTGGGACGTAAAACGGTGAACGAGTCACGATAGACAAGTCGGGTTCATTACAATATAATTCGCTAACCGCGCAAAGTACAGACTTAATGTTACGGACGGATTGGAAGGGGTCTTATCATCGTGACTTATCTAAATGGGGCGATGACTATTTTTTTTCGAGTATTGTGCACACTTGTCATCGATGGTGTGCATTGTCTTCAAATGCTTTTGGAGCGGATCACCGTACAGAACATACAACAATACGACACGACGAACCGATCGTTTTTCAGTGGATTGCAAATAAATGACAAAAGTGCTAGGGTGTTAAGTGCGATTAACGTGGACACTTGACCTGTTATCGACTGTCGCACAATATGAGGATAGTTAATGCTAAGACAGTCGAATTCCTGTACAATATATTATCACACACAACAATGTCAACAAATTACACGTTAAGACAATATGAATAAATACTTAATTTATACTTATATAAGTTGCCTGAAATCGGAATAAGGTTTTTCCTACTGAGGGCATAGTATCAAATATAACAAGCCTACCTTTCGCCGGTTCAAAAGTTCCCCAAAGATGACGTTATGTTTTCATATAAGAAAAAATATGCATTTCTATAAAAAAAAATAAGTAAAAAAAATACACCTGCAACTTTTTAATAATATTCGTTATTTTAATTAGAGTGTAACACTATTATTATTGTTTTAATACTATTTTATTATTAGGTATTATAATATAATCATATAATTTGTCGTTTTTTATTTGTAATGTTAAAAAATGTATTTATCTTCCGTATGCTAGTAGTTAGTACTAAGTCAAGATGCCTTAGCCAGGAAGACTTGATAATATAAACGAAAAAAAAAATGAAGAACATTAGGTAGAGTACCTTAAATTATTTATAAATTATACTTGCAGTTTAATCTGCAGATGGAACTTAATAAAAGTCTGTATTGTATAATAGAATGTGCATACGCAGATATTGTATTGAACACGATTATGTAATATACATAATAATGTATTACATTATATATCGTATAAATAGTTATATTGATACAGACTGCTGAGCGATGGAATGACTTGTCTCGATTTATAATAATTGGTAGTCTTCAAACTAATTGCTCGTGTGATTCTGTTTAATGTTCGATTATGATTTACACCAGTAAGAATTTTGGTTGATACTCTGACAATTAATATTGCACTGAAATCAGATTTTTTTTTAAGCCAACTAAATGACGGCCAAAGTCTTATCTGTTTAATATATTAACGAAATTACGGACCCGCCAACAAAAAATTGCTGCAGGAACCCCAACCGCAGCTTTTGCAGTCTGTCTTCCTTGGCTATTAGCCAGACTTTCGCTGATTTATTATACATATTTTATAAAGTCGACCTGATAAATAAAGTGGTTTTTGAAATTATAATATTATAGTCTAAGATTCTCAGAAAAACAAGCAGAAAGAAAAATAATGTTCGATGTATATTATTACTTGATTTTCGAATTTCATTGTGTTTGTTTGATAAAGATGATTATTATTATTATTTTTTAACAATATTATTATGCATTAATTACTTGGGCGTTAAATAAATTACGATAATACCGCTGCTGTCAGCACAAGGTTCTCGAGACCTCTGTACTCAAGGTATTGATGTTATACTAAATTACATACGTTTACTAAGCTCGCAGTGACGAGCGTCAAGGGAAAACGAGGGAATATGGATGATTCGGGCCACTGATAACACATAATATTATGGTAATTCAGTACATCAACGTATACCGAGGTCAAGGGATTTTTACTTAACAAGAATCAGTGATGTCCATTGCCATAAAAAGTATTCACACACAATTATAAAATAATAATTTTACACGGAGGTCTAAACGAATTCATAAATCGCGTGTATCAATCTTAATTGTACTTACCTACAGGTTGTGTAACAATTTTTTTTTTATTTCAGATTACTGTATCGGGAAATATGTTTCCAACATTTAGGTACCTATCTACATACAATTATAGAAGTGAACTAAATCCATATATTCCATATTTTATATTATAGCTTAGGTATATATGGTGTAAACTAGTATAAATATATTCGTGTTATTTAATTAATTATATATTTTCAATGAAATACTATGTAAACCGAACGTATAATATAATATATAAAAAATAAATAGATTACTATCCGAAGAATATTTACTTATTATGTACCGATTGGGAAACAACATTTCAGATAATAAACATGCTCTCTCAAATTCGTGCATAAAATTGTTGAGTTTATCTTATATAATTCATAAACGATTTGATGAAAGTCGTTCATCGTTATTTGTTAGAAATACGCCGTTGTATATTATATTATACAAGTATATAAAATCGTAAATAAATTTTCATTTGAAAATGTATTACTTATTCATTATTTTGACAACATAAGTGATTAACCAAATATTGTATAACCTTCTACAACAACTGTATAATAAAGAGTAAAATATATAATAAATTATATAATGCAAAACATTATTTAAATTATACACGCTCAAAATGTATACGTAGCATTTACATTTTATTATAATATGTTATATTATAAGATTAATAAATGTACGTATTATAAGCAGTTTTTTCTACAAAATTTCGAAATCATAATTTGGAATTTCGTACATTATTCTGTATTTTCAAACATGTTTTGAGGTCTCATTTTTGGCTCCTAGTATGTAGTTGGAGTATTAAAGTAAACATTACTAGTCATATTGTCTGTTCGCACACATAGGAGATGCTGGATTGCGGCATCTAGCATAAGGCATGAGATACATATTTTAAACAAGAAAATATGTAACACAAATAATAATATGGTTTTAAGTTTAAATAACATTTGAATAAGATAATTGGACTCAAATATTACAGCGAATGACAAGATATTTTTTAATGAAATAAAACTATATCATTATATCCTATATAAAGAGATGACATACTTATTGTTCCGTAATTGTGTTAAATGTAGTTATATGTACCCGTAGGCTATATTATATATTATAGTTCTTAAGAAAAAAGTTATTCCATGTCAATCATATGGTATTTAAACTGAAACCTAACAATGCAATTGTTCGTATAATAAAATGTACATATAAATTAAAAATTAGACCATTGTACCGTATATATGTTTAGTGTTTTTACTAATTATATTTATTGGTATTTAAAATTGCTGTCGTGGGCGTATTGCAATAAGTTATAACTGATAATAATAAATATTTTATAGAAAATAAATGTTTCTCATTTAGTCATAATTAGTATCTGTAAACTAATATTAAATAAGTAATAGATAAAGGTTTATATACAAAACGCGTGATTAATACACAATTAATAATCACTCGCTAAAAATAATTTTAAAATTGTATAGGTAGTACGTACGACGTACCTATATCAGAATTCATTATATATTTGACCACGCCAATCACATTAACGAAAAAAATCAACATAGAGATTTATATTATTTATACTATTATCCGAGCACAACATTTTTCAGTTTTAATAACGCAATTTCACGTACGGGATCGACCCTATTATGAATTTCTATACAATTATTCAAACATGAAAAGAAAAAAAATGTATAGTTACACTACCTCGGGCTTATAGTCTACTTAAATGTGACACACAGTCCTAGGCGCTTATAATATAGTTCTATGGTAAAATAAACTACTTATCATATATTACTAAAAATCATTATATAATAACGATTAGAATACAAACAGTATGTCATATTATAATTTACGAAACGGAGACTCGTACTATAAGTAGGCACTATTCATCAAAAGTCAAAATACAATAATAATATATATAGGTATCGGTCATACAGACGTCCAAACCAAACAATAACACTTCAAAATACTATGTGTCTTTGGATAGAGGAAAACTAAATAAATACGAATAAAGTAGTAAACAGTATTAGGTTATGTAACTTATGCGACATATAGTGTGATTCTAATAAGTAAGTAGTAACCAATGAGTACCTACTATACATATAGGTGTCTGCATTTTGCTTGTTAAATTCAGAAAACATCTTCAAAATAATTTTGTACTTAAATAACTGGATGGGTGTGGACAGTTCGAGCACATCTGTTTGCTTTTAAATAAATTAATTTTGAAATAACTGCAGCGTATCACGTAACGAAACATAACCCGATCCTGCAGCAGTAGTGTTGTACACATCATATTACCAAAATGTTTATTGTTATTCCTTATTACTTGCGAACACTCACATTTAACACTCACACTGTAATATTTGTAATATGATAAATAATAATTCATAGTTTCTTATTACAGTGTCTTACTTGGATAATCATGAATATTCGTATTAGCTTAGTAAATGGAAAAATAATTTCGACCGGATCTCGGGGGTCTTGACGAAATATTTTCAAAAACCTTCTAACGCTAAACAGCTACAATCTTTGCTTAAACATAATGCATGGATAATTTATTGAGAAAATCAAAAATGACTATTTAATTAACAATCGATGAATTTCAATCTACGATCTGTTATATTAAAGGACCACGTGTATCTAGAACAAGCGAAGTGTGGACAATCATATGATAAGAAATAAATTACAGAAGTTAATATTTGGGTGACAGCCATTGTGTAGTTTCCATCTGCAATTGTAGTCCAGTGGTCAGTAACGTAACATCATGTTACGAACTCATAATACATAATAATATTATATATGTGAAATATCACAATAGGCGTTCGTATTTAAGATTCTTCTATATCGAATAAAATGCTCAGGGCACTTGCACATCTGAACTTTCTTTTTAAATGCTTTTATAAAACTATTAATACAATACCATTAGTATAATCTGCGTAATATTTCATTCGTCGTAAACCATTAATATGTATGATAAATATAGATTATGATTTAAAAACAAGCATAAGGATGAAATTAATTATAATAATTGAGCTTTTTTTTTATTTTTAAGAATATTTACAACATTATGTATATATACTTTATCAACTGTGAATAATATGAGGAGGGAGGGCAATCGGTGATGGAATCCAACGTGATACACAATAATGGTGCATATCTTATAAAAAATTTTTGGTGCCATAAACTGAAAATATACTCGTATATAAAAACATTAACAATATCGGATATTAATATTATATTTAATGAAATACGTCAACGCCAAAACAGTCAACTTTTAAACAACCAAAATTACCTAGTAGATATAAGCTTAACAGAACACTTGAAAAAAGAAACATCAAATACTATTTATAGTAATTTATTTATGAACTTATACACACAGTTCGAATACCAGTACTCAGGTCTACAACTAAAACTGAAATGGGTATAGGACTTGCAGTAATTCACCTCAATGTAACTAAACAGTTCAAAATAATCATTTAAGTATTATTTATACAGCCGAATACCTAGCACTATATAGAGGAGCAAAATTAGCTCTAAAAATCAATGATACAAAAATAGATACATGTTCTAACTCATTCAGCGCCTTAGCTCTAAAAATTAGTAACCTTCTTCCCAAATCAAAGACATTAGATTCATTTGGACCCCAGGACATTGCAACATGAAGAGAAACGAGAAGGCAGACGAAGGAGCTAGTAATGCATTTAATAGTCCCTACTGCGAAATAATTCTCTTTTCTTCACTTGAAGACATAAAAAGAAATATAAACCAATACTGCATTGATTTATGGAACAAAAAAAGGCTCATGACCACGGAAAACAAATTAAGTGAAATTAAGCACTGTGCTTACTCTGGCCAAAATACACTGATCTAAACAGAAAAAATGAAGGTAATTTTTAATCGATCTAGAATTGCAGGTCACACAGAAATCACACACGGAACCTTATAGTAAAAACAGATCCACCCCTACACCCAATATGCAATACAAACTACTCCATGAAACATATCATCGTCCACTGTCAAAACTTCGACGAAGCTGAGAAAGACTTTAACGACCCTGACAACCTGCAGTACGAAGGGATTGGTCCATTTTTAAATTATTAAAACATGATTTTATGTCCAAAAAAACTGAATTGCATAATAACAAAATAAAATATAATGTAAAAATGTAATACTCTTGTAAAGCTAATAGTAGTTGATGCTTAACTAATAAATAAAAAAATAATAATAATATCACGGTGTAAATTATATTATCGGATTCACGGTGTTAGCTCTAGAATCCTAAGTGCTAAGCGCACATAGCACCTCTGCGATATGAGCCTACCTGTGATAGGTATACATTTATTATGTTTAAATATACAGTCTGTTGGCGATAACTCGTAGAAGGATACAACAATGGCTTGATATATTATGACGTTATGTATTAACTGAACTATATACATAATAATCATATAGGTATTAATCTCAAACCTCAAACCCCAAATGTACACAGGTACCTATTTTAATAGTGTGAAACCCTTCACTGCAGCCCAACAGTTTTTTCATTCCAATGATAATAATAACAATAATATTAATATAACCTCCGACCAAACATAATAATAATCACATTACCCCCGACCAAACATAATAATAATTATGTGTGTGTTAACGTAAAGAACCGAAAACCGGGATAAAAACTCCGAAATGGTTCGGCGGCCACACTTACCGCTGCGTATCAAGTCAAGTGTTGCGTACGACGTGTGGCGTGCGTGGACGGCGGTGGCGGGTGTGTTAGCGCGCGCGCGCGGGCAAGACGACGGCGGCGGCGGCGATGTGATTTTTTAAAGTAGCGTGGATCGTAGGTATTCGCGACCGGCGAGGAGCTATTGTCCAGACGTGATATTGTAACGGACTGCGGCGAATCGGACTGAGCGGTTTAGCGTGTGACACGCGCCTGGCACGGCGCACGCACACCGTGCGGTTAAGAGGCGGCGGCGGAGGCGGCGGCAGTGTGTATTGCGATTCGTCCGGCGGCGGTGGACGCCGTCTGTCCGTCCGTCACTGTCCGTCTGCATAATGACATAATATTATAATAATAATAATAATAATAATAATATGGCAAACGACGTCATATATTATACGCAGTCGAGGGCAGACGGTGGATGAACCAGCTTCCTGTTGGGTATTTGGTCATATAATACATATTTTTATCTTGCGAGGGACATATTATGGCCGCATAGGTATGTACCGTGGACCAGTTGCCGAAAATCCGTTGGATTTAGCCAGTACGTAGGTGTTTAACATAATATGGTACCATAAAGGGGCATTAAATAAACTCCGGTCAAGCACCTCGCACCGTCGAAAACCCCGATCAATCGAATTTTTCGACGGGCATCGTGATGACCAGGACGGGGTGCGGGGCGGGGCCATGCCAACTTCTCGATTACTGCATAAAATGTGCAGGTTATATTTATAATTTGAGTGCATGTAATATGTATAATATGCGAGTTATATAAAGTATGTATTGTATGTATATTGTATGCATTATTTTATATTGTATATAAATTATTATTTATAGTATATATACATATCATTTGGTGCGCAATGGTGTTGTGATTTTAACAGGTAAAAAGGGATCGGGGCGCAATCGTATTCCAAATTTTTTGCGCAATCGTGGTGTAATTAACCGGGTCAAAAAAGGAAAAATTGCGCAATCGTGTTGCAGCGACTGCATACCTAGCAACTGAGTAATATTTTGTCGGATACGATCACTCTCCATTTGCAGTATTGTTAAGTAAGTACTTGAAAGTATAGTCAAAACTTTTTAAGGTCTTAAATACGCATCTTAAATATTTTTGAAACAAGTACTGGGACAATGTATTTCAAATACTTTCCAAACGATTTTGAATTTAAAATCAAATACTTTTTCTTTTTAGTGTGTATATTTCAATTTCCATTTAATCACGTAGAATAAAAAAAAAATATTGAGATAACCGACAGTTCAAATTATACCTTAACAAACAAAAAAAAAACAGACAAATAATTTATAGTTACCTACACCAAATGTCCTATAAGAGTAATTGAAGACATGAAAATGCTAAAAAAATTCGGTTCAGTTGATTTATAAGATAAACATTTAAAGATATCTATAAATATATTTCTTAAATACTTGTCTTTGTACTCAAACACTTTTTTTACAGAATATTGAAACATTTTTCAGAGTTATTATCTTTTATAAGATTGCCAGATGGGCACGGCAGGAGCAGTCTGGCCTAAAATATCATTATTCATTGCGTTACTCACCGTTACTGTTTACGGCGAGCACACGAGTCTACAAGCGATGTCTTGTGCCATCAGACTTGCCGAAGACGCGGGGTTACGATAGGTCTGATGTGGACAAGAACCGTACAAGAATAACTCATCGAACGGTGTTGGCAATATACTGTATATTATGTAATATACGTAATTTATTAATAATATAATACATGTATGTGCATTGTACAAAGATTGTTCTTTAAGTTCTTTTTTAATAGAAATTAAATGTTTTTATTATATTTTTCGGTAAAAATTAACTTGTTCCAAAAGTCTGTTCTTGTTTTTAAAATGAATCGCTCCTACCATCTACAGTCTCTTAGAAATGAAAAAAAAATCAAGAAAAAAATTACTATTATTAGGATACTTTCACTGCGATCATTTCAAAGTACAAAATAAAAAATCCGATTAACGTCGTGACTCGTGAGACCAATTCTTTGCTTCTGATAATATGTTAAACATGTTAATTTTTTGAGAAAAGGAAGATTTTTTAATATATATTGTGATATACCTGTAGTTACTTACCGATATGCTCCTATGATTTTAAAATTATTACAATAAGAATTCATAAATCTATTTTGCAAACGAATTTATTCTTCTTTTGAGAACAAGTTTCTTAATGTCACTGATACCAGTATTATGTCTAAGCCCACACGTTGAAAAAAAAACGATTTAACCACATCGTAAAAGCGCATCCCACTGCAGCGAATCCTCGGAATACGTAATACTGTGTCACATCAAGTCATAATATATTTAATTATGTCATCATACCTTTTTTAATAATACTATGTAGAGTCGATGTTAAAGAATATAGAAATATGTATCTAAGCAAAATATGACAAAGAAAGTTAAACACGATTTACGAAGGTAAAGGTATTAATTTATGATTACCTAGTATCTACTGCAGTGTGCTTCAAAAAACTATTTAGGAAGAAGAAACAATAAAGGAAAATAAACGATTTTATTGATAACGTTAAATGGGGGGAGTGCACTGAGTAATAATGGATAGGTTATTGGTGACTTTATCAGTCCCGAGAAAATATGGGAAATAAGCTAAAGTGGTTCAAAATGAATACTTGCCTATTATATTTTTGTGTTGAAAATTATTGTATTATTAATTTACATTTCGAAGGCATAAGGTATTAATTCGCAAAGCTAATAAAGATAACTTCATCAATTTTATTATTTTTTTACGATTCTTTGAATAAAATACTAAACACAAAAAAATATTTCTTAAAATAAATAAACTGTGCCATTGGATCAATAATGTGTCGTGATCTGAAAAAATAAATGTTTATATAAGAGCACCTACTCGGCCATTTTTTTACAGCTAATATTTGAACATGTACACTAATAATTTAATAAAATTATACAATAGTATAAAGTTTACATATTATTTTGTTTTCCCGATTTAATTTTTTTATAACTTAAATTATGAATAAATATTTTTATGTAGACCATAGGCTTTATACTACTAGACAAAAACTGTGTACAACAACATTACGCGGGCTGCGTAACAACATCTCGCAGTGATTCTACAAAAAATTACAATAATCTAAATATCTTACACAGCTACTACAGTAATCGAGTAATCATAAGACGCCAGCTATGTTGTTACGCTTTCCGTACACTAATTGCTTGTCTAATAGTATAAGGTCTAGGTTTCAATAGTTGATATAAGAGTGAATTTACCTATTATCAAACTTTTAGTTAAAAATATTATCTGTGTTCTCTCGATCGATTAGTTAAAAAAATTTAATTTGTAATTGAATTGTGAGCATTTTAAAATATTAATATTTTACATACTTATAAGTCGTTTAAAAATAAAAATATCGTAAGAAACCGAACGGTAGAACATAGATAATGGTCATACCTAAAAGTTTTATTCTAAGTTAGTTCACTCTAATATCAAAAATAACAGCAAATTATTGAATATTACTGGTTTGGTGGTCGTACACGTGTATGACGGAAACAACAAATGCATGGGTAGCGGCCGCTTAAGAGGACGTTACCAGGACATTAGTTGTCTCCGTCTTACAAGTACGTAACACAGCAAATTAGACACTCAGCAGATCAAGTTTAAAAATTAGAGTATACTGACTTTTTATTGAATTTAAAGATACGATTATTATGTCTAGAGCATCTCATAGGTTTTTTTTATTATATTTTAATTGGACCTCGAGCTATAAGTATTTTAAGATGTACAAATGATTTACAATTTTTAAATACTCATGACTTGCTTTTAAATTAAAATATATTACAAAGCCTATGCGATTACCTAGATAATAATCGTACCTTAAAATTTTTTAAGAAGTCAATTTCCTCTAATTTTTAAACTAATGGAGTAAAACGTTATTTGCTGAGTGTAAAAAATGGCATAACATGCACTTGTACGGAGGAGACAACAAGTGTAACGTCCTCTTAAGTATTAAAATTAGTTGCTTTTATTAACAATTTTACAGTGGCGTCAGGGTGAGGGGGCAAATGGGGGCGGGATTTAATTTGAGGATACTGCGTCCTATCATATTCCTATCTCCGTAACAATTTATAACATGACTAAAGTCATACTCGAAACTCGAAAGCTTGGATGTATGCATATTTGATGTTGTCCCAATGCACATTTTTCAAAATATTATTTTAATTGTCTATGGCGCGTATCTTTGGGCGTATCTCAAGAAACTTGCTCGAATTCAGTAAACGGCTTCAATACGTATACGTTCGATGTTCGTATAGTATATCATATAATATCATATACCTAGGTTATATAAACAATAATGACCTATTGCGATAGGTCGTACGCTTACACCTATATTGTTATTGCAGTAGAGTGGAGAAAAAAAAAACACGACCGTAGTGTACGTGCCCGACAAATTATTATTGTCGTCGCCGTCGTTGTCGCGTTCTCGGCGATTGGACAATACGCCGCGCGAATTTTAAATATGACGACAGCCCCGCCGGAGCCCGAAGGAGACAGCCGCGGTCCGATTTGGTATTCGACTCTGTGAACTCGCACGCGTTTCGTTATTGCTTATTGTATTATCATTATTACAACGACCGTTACAACTATTATACTACTAACAACTGTTATTAATACACGGACGGAGAACGTGTGCAGTATTTATAATACATAATAACATCATATGCGAATACGAGTGTATTATATTATATGTTATCCGCACAGGTGTCTAGGTACACATACGACTTACTGGTTGACGCAGGTATAATACGTAGTATCGACGACGTTTACGTAACGATTTACATTATATTATAGGTGTGTGTGTGTGTGTGTGTGTGTGTGTGTGTGTGTGTGTGTGTGTGTGTGTGTGTGTGTGTGCGCGTACAACTGTACAATAATAATAATATCATTATTATATATATTTTAATTTTTAATGTCGGTTAGTACTGCTGCTGCGGCGTAGATTTGCGTTAGGTTGGGTTTAGGTTAGGTTAGGAAACGGTTTATGTTTTTGTATTCAATTATTAATTCTTAATAACATTATTATTACAAGCCGGTAAGCTCGCAAGTCGCTAAATGGCGATATACCTATAATAATATAATAAGGCGTTATTAGGGTAACGCGTTGTATATTGTGCACTTCGGTAGCCGGTTAAACTCGCTGCAGGTTCTATCCGGGGCTGATGGCCCGTAACATTTACGTTGGTTTCATATTGTTTTCAGATTCAAATCGTTCTCTCCGCATAGTCCGGACGTCTGATTCTCGGACCATAATATTATCCTGGATTATACATTTTTCTTTGCACGCGAAACGGAAGATCGTCCATTCGTCCATCCGCGATGATTAATATGTGTATTCAATTTCATTTAAATTTTTTTTATATAATTATAACTCATAAGACACCATAAACATAAATGTACTACCATACACTGTACACTTTAAAAGGTATCAAGCAAGACGCAGTGAAATTAAAAAGTCCGAGTATGACTTAAACCTTTTATTGAAAGAAGAAACCAATATTGTAATGTACCTAATAATAAATTGTCGATAGAAACAAATGTAGTCCCTATTTTAGTTACCTCCGACGACTTTACACGGTAATCGGATCATGACTTGTCTATATTATAATTTATTCATCATAGTCGTATCTGGAAGTATTATTATAACGTTGATGCCTTTATATACTATATGGTCGGATAATGTTACGATCTGCAAAAATTGCCAAATAACTAATAGTCAAATAAACGAAAAAATATTTCGGGTACTGGGAGGGGCACGTGCCCCGGTTGCCCCCCCCCCGGCTACGGCATTGATCACATTCTGTTATGGTGCGAGTACCAGCTGGCACCTGTGCGATATTTTATTCCTTTTCTTTCCGCGTTTCTCGTAACAACGCCGCGAACACTCATTACGTCGGCCATCGTGTATAATAATAATAATAATAATGATAAAATATACGCATACCTGCAGCAGCCTTACCACCCGCCGCCGCCTGTTCACGACGATCTCTTGTGATAAAACACCGACAAACGTCCACATGGAATCCAAGCGCGCGTATAAATTATAATGAGCATAAGTATATTTTAGCATGGGATATAAAATATTATCAAGCGACGAGTGCGCGCCGGGTGTGCGACTCACACACAGTCACAAGAGACGGCGGTGCGGTGGGCTTAATGAAATCGACCGAGTCGGACGACTTACGATCCGCTGGTCGGCCGACGAGCGTATTTATCACGCACACGATATCGAATTACCATTAGGAAACGTGTGTACGTTGTACGTTTTAATCGGACAGACAGTTTTGCGCGCCGTAGAAACGATATGTTTTGATTTATTGCGCTAGGAAATGGTTACACCTACGCCGTAATACCGCACAGAGTCATCCGTCAGGTATAAAATAATAAAGCGTAAAATATTGTAACACACACTCGCGTGTCCGACATTTTAACTAATAATAGGTATAATATACCTATACGCCTTCACTGACGGTCGATCTGTGTGTAATCGCACCCTGGACATCACAATAATACGGTAGGTGACAGCATGTCAAAAACCCTAAGCGATACTGTGTACAAGGGCTGCCCCCCTCGGCTCCCACCGTCTCCTCTTTCGGAAATCTTCTACAACGGATCTCGGTCACTGTGCGGTACTTCACCGGCAATCTCACTTTTACCTGGTTGATATAGGTGACTAGTGCAGTCCTATACAAAATACGCATTTATAATAAATTACAATCTCGTGTTCGTTGAATTCGACGGATATGCAAAAATGTACTATATTTTTTAATTTGTTTGTCATAAGAGCTTAGTTACATTTTTTTTTTTAAGGACATAATATTTTAGTCAATTAAGTATCTGGAGGAATCAAATTTGGAGGAGTCCTATGGGGTTCAACTAGAGAATATCGCAGGCAATATTAGAAAGACAATTTTAGAGAAGGATATTTAGACCCAACAAGAATAATTTCACTCAGAGGTACTATCAAACACGGATAAAATCAAAATATGCGGAAATATTATATAATGCCTTTGAAGAATCAAATATAACTATAGTAATTTGAGCCAAAAGATTAATTTGGCTAGGTCACTTACTAAGGACTAACAGTATCGCAAAAGAATAGCACTAAATTGGAAACCACAGGGGAAGAAGTCCTTAGGTGGACCTAAACAACTATGGTCTCATACAGTCACAAAGGATCTAACAATACTAGGGGTGGAAAATAACAAGAAAGTAGAATTAGATAGAAAGAGACGGAAGGAAGTGTGTGATATAAAAATAGGTCTGAACGGCCTTTGAAGCTGAACAATTTTTTTTATCTGAATTATGAGTAAAATTCAAGTTTCTTTTTATCTCTATGAAATGATATGGGTTCTCATAAAAAAAATGTTTGGATTTCATTAGTGAATACAATGTTTATAAATAACATTTTGTTGATTCATTTCATTAGTGATTATATACAAACGTCAAACACAATACATTGTTTATTCATTGGGCTAAGTTGTTAATCTCGATAATGAACGTTATAGTGTTGAATAAAGGCCATAAAAAGAAAACAATATTTCTAATGGGTTTTAAAAAATGTGTTACGTATGTACATGTGTAAGTTTGATATAATTTTTAAACATACATTTAACGTTAGACTGATATATACATACATATATGTTTGTATAGTAATAATAATAATATAAATGTTACAATATTTGAAGATTTAACTTCTCAGATTTCTATCCTCCTTGATTTAATTCCGTATTTTACACATTTTTTAATAAAAATTAGGTTTATTTTATTACAATCCTAAAAGTAAAACTTTTCATAATTTCTGTAATAGCATGAGAAGTGGAATATTTTAAATGTTTTTAGTCAAGATTATTTTATGTTGCCATGTTGGTTTTATTCGGATATTTATTTAACTATAATATGTTATCTAATATATTTTTTTAAGAATCTACCTATATTTTATTTGGCCATAGGTATGTAAATATTTTATTCCTATTTACTTTTACTGATAGAACTATACTTAAGGGTTATAAATATAGTGTACTTCGACATAAAACTCAATATATATTAAACACAATTTATTACATTATTAAACCAATTGAATGTGAATTATTATTTATTTTCATATTTTAAAAGTTAAAAAAATATAGTTTTACCAAGATTAGTTAAATCGTTAGTGGACATTTTAAATCCCACACATTTTTACACAGACGTTTAGTAAATAACATTATATCATAGTCTATTGCATTGCTTGTTTGTGTTTCAGATGAATAACTTTAGTCTTTAGTAATATTTTATTGGTTACTAATTTGAGTACATACACATTTAGGACTAAATAAATATGTAGCAGATAAAAATTAAATTGCTGTAGTCATGAACCCCCAGGCCTCAATAATTCTGGTTTTAGTGTAGACAATCAAATTAGAACATTATATTCCAAACAATATAATTTTTAAAAACTATACAGGTTGTTTGTTTGTGCGATCAATAGTCAATACGTTAAAAAAAAAAAAACATTTTTAAAATCTATACACCGTATTTCTTGTATCGCTCAAAATCTAAAATTGACTTCGATTTTATGTGTGCAATTCGTGTTGCTATTCAGATGACTTTATCCTATTGTGATTTATCTATTCTATTGCATCTTATACAGCTACCAGGGTCTTACTCGTGATTCTAATATGTCAAATATTATGATAGATATGATTGATTTACTGCTTAAAATAAATAAATATGCCATTACATTCGATATGAAAAATAATTTATCTACATGCACTGTTTTCTGAGTATAAGATTGTTAACTATTATAAAAGTTGGTTTTCTATTTCAACATAAAGAAATACGTTTATTAATGATTGACTTGTATGTGATTATTGCCGTAATAATAGTATACTTGGGTATTTATATTTGTTTCTAACGATGTAGATTCTACCTCGTAGACAAAAAATCCAAAATACTATATAATTTTGTAATTTGATAAAAAAAAAAAAAAAAACTGGTAATTCATGATTTATGTAATTATATAAATTTATTGTTTAGACATTATAATATGAAATTCCTGACGAGCGGAGGCGACTGGTTCTCTGCATTACTGTGCTATATCGCAAGTAACCATTGGCGGGTCGGTGTATAAATTAGTTTTTTTTTTTGGTAATTTGACAAAATTTTAACAGACGGATGAAATAGGTAGGTACTCGTGTTTGGTGGTTCTGTATTTTTATAATATATTATGTGTAGCGTGAGACAGTCATTATTTCGAAAACTATACTCATTAACAATTTTTAAAATGCTTGTTTTTATACGATAATATAAAGTCACTTAAAAATACTGTACAAATATTTTCGAAATAATATGTTTATAAGGTAGGTTAAAAAATAAAAATTATCACATAAGAAAATATACATTTTTTTATATTTTTTTTAATTTTCTAGTTTTCTCAGGTTTTACCTATGGTTAATTATAATATTGTTAGGTTAATTTGAGTTCTGATCTAGTCATTTTAATAAAACATTTATAATTTAATATATTTTAGTATTTTTTAGTCTAATAGACTTTAATGTGCATTAGAATTAGGTATAACCGTTAGGTACGTACACTAAAGATATATATTTAAGCTGAATATATTTGTGATTTTAGTTTTTATTAATTTTTGTACACGGTACTACTATTTAAAATATTTTACTCTTGAATATGGATGGTAAAACGAGCTTAGCTTATAAGTACACTACAGAAATTGCGTAATAAATAACTGATTGATTTTTAACAAATTTAATACAGTTTTGCATTTTATCCTTTTTATATTTTTTTTATCTATGTATCAATAATCATTAATTATTATGTGCTATTTAAATTTTCTTCTCATTATGTGAATTACCTTCTATATGTATAAAGTTTTTTTTTAATGATGTGATTCATTTAAGTGTTTTTATACTCTGGTGTTTTGTTGATAACGCATGATAATGGATACAAAATGTCGTTACTATAATTTAAATCTTTAAATCTTTAATTTTCATCTTTATTGTGAACCGTTATAAAGAATCATAAATGTCAAGTATTTCGTAATAATGAAGAATATACCTAACATATTAAAAAAAACTTGACGAAATAGGTCATTACGCGTGGTTGGGGTCTGTGATACAAATGATAAATTACATAGTTCTTGTACTAAATCAGAAACATTTTATTATAAGCCATCATCATGGAATGAAGAGAATTAAGTTGTTCAATGAACACTGAACATTCAACTCAATAGATTTTGGACAGAAATAACATTTAAGGATTTTAAACCATTTAAATCAATTATTTTAGGTATGCCATCGAATTAAATAACAAAAAAAAATAATAATTTATTTCCGAGACTCGACATTCTCCCCATAAAAACGAACACGATCTACTCGCCAAACATTGCCTAATAATACATCGCAAGTAATTTTGTTCAAATCACGCTTAGTAATTTGATTCCATTAATTGGATTCAACGTCGTGTTTTAATTAGATAACTGACATTGACCTTTAAATATGATAATATGATACCTAGCCTATATTTCCCTAGCTGCCATCAGATTATATTAAGATACGTAGGTAATTATTTATTTTATTGGTGTCTCGTATTTAGGCGTGAAAATGCAAGCACACTGCGATCACGGCAAGCAATCCATTTGAAAAATAATCTTTAAAAATACCTCATTGTTGATTATATAATATTCACTAAGAATATTGTTGTGATATGAAACAAAATTAAGTATAACTTATGGCGACAACCAACATTAAATATACACAGCCACTGTTGAAAGCAAACCTGGTTATTTGCTTTAATTTTAATTTTGGTAGGTCTACCTAATGGTTATTTGCTCAAAATCATAATACCGTCTTTACCTATACATATTGTTAATTATTATTTAGTACAATTTGTCATTAAAATATATTCTTTTATGCAATATTTAACATTAATATTGTTCATTTAAATTATTAATATTGTTTTGTACACCACCCTAGCTCTCAGAAGGTACATAACAAATTGCCAAAACTTTATTCGGAAAAATAGTACCTAATGTTCAAGAAGCAGAACACTAAATTTTAGCCAGTTGACAATATTTTCATATTAGAGGTACCATTTCTATTCTCATAAATATAATAACGATTATTATGATAAATTAATATTATTATAAGCCACATGTGAGTTTATATAACGGCCATCCTATATCCCTATATTGTAATTTTTATACATAATTTTTCTGTTTATTAGACTTCAGGATTAATTTAAGTAGCTCAAGTGAATTTACTTGCTAGAATATGATATCATAACATTAATTAATTATTAAAAAACCGTGTTACAATAAATCAATTGGCAATTTAAAACAATATTACAAAAACATTTACAAAAATGAACATATTTTGAGATCACGTTGACATATTTTAAGAAAAACAAATTAGTACCATAGTGAACACAAGACGGATCAAATGCGTTTGCTTTTTATTTTTTCAAGAATTACGTGACGAAAAAAAACAGCTATGTAACTAGAAATTTGGATTACGAGGCATATAAGAGCCCCAGGGAAAAATATGTTTATGGCATTATGATAGATGATTTTACATTACATAATCATTTGAATTTTATATACTGATAAAAATTATAATTATATTGACTTCATAGCAATTACATTAAGAATATTATTAAAACGTCCACTGGGTACAATTAAAAAAAAATAGAAAACCCCAAAGTCATGCGATCGAGTACATTAATTACCAATATAACTATTAAGTTACAAGGTAAAATTAATGGTAGGTACCTTATATATATTTTTACCAACTTTATTAAATATTGTAATATCATTTTAAGTAACGGAAATAATAAAAAATGAAAAAATAAAACTATAAGCGAATACTTAAATAAAAGTGTTGACTGAAAAGCTGTGATCATCAAACAACTGTTCTATACATGTATACATTTAAAGTTTCTTAATATATATACAGGGTGATTTACCAAGCATTGCTCATCCATATTTTTTTCTTTTATAATGGATTTATTCAAACTCTGAGTAATATACTTAAAGACCAAATTGTCAAAGTTTTGAGATTATTTGAAATACTCGAAGGAGTGGCGGTACAAAATTACAAACTTCTGTTTGCCAAATAGGAACCCCGTTTTTGTTCTGTAAATTAATTATTAGATATTTCTTTTGAAAATGTTTATGTACCTTATTCAAAATTAGAATGAGTAGTTTCTCAGTTATTAAAATATTTATACTACGGAGAATAGTCCTTAAATATGGTTTTACAAAAATAAAATATACGCAGTATTGGATCTAATATTTATTGCACTTGGATCATTCATACAAATTATGAATGATGAAAGATTGACATTAATTTTTAAGATTTTCAAATCATTATGGTTCCTACCATAAAATAAACCCATTATCAAAGACTTATTATTCTTAGTTGTATGCATAGACAAATAACTCAAAATTACTCTTATGAATTTTTATTTTGATACTTACGTCAACAATTTTAGAAAAATTATATACTCAATAATTCGGGGGAGAAGAAGGTATTCAGTTCGAAAAAGTTTGGATCTCCACAGATCACTGAAAGTAGCACCACAATTTTTTAAACATTTGAAATAGGGTTCTTGAATATACTTAAAAATCCCGAAGTTCCGAATTTGAATTAATTAATAATTATTATGTGTAAACAATGTTTATGGGGGTGAGATTTTTTGTATATTAGCTTCACTCTGTATATTATATATTTCTACCATATATGTATACAGTAGAAGTTATAAACGGTTAAATGATTGATATCAGTAAACCTATGTGCTACAGGTATTTTTATTTTTATTACAACAAACATACATAAGATGTTAACATGTTTAATACATATTAAAGTATAAATAATAAGTAAGTGTAATGTATAATTTATATTAAACATTTGATTTCATATCGTGCTTATAATATATTATACTATATTTCATAAATATTTGTTTAAGACTTAATACGATATTTACGAACAGTTTGGTTATACATACAATAATCCTTCCATTTGCTATCAAAATATTAATGATATTCATTATAATTGTTTCAGATTTAGTACCAATATTATTACCTATCCTCAAATCGTATAACAATTTGAACATCAATATAATTTTCATTAAACGATTAAAAGTGATGCTATTCGATTGGACGAATACGGAATAATATTATAATTGTGTAAAGTGCAAGCGAGTAATAGAATACAATTCCTTGACTGAAAGATTAAGTTTCGATGAACTCCATCGATGAACACTTTAGAATTCAAAGTAATAATTATAGATTAAATACATAGGACATTACACCGACATAATACATTTATATTTATCAAATATTGAAATATCAATGTTTAATTGTATAAAAGACAATACAACTCATAAAAAAAAAATTAATGCATTTAATGACTAAAAGAAACTAGAAAAAGTGTGGGTATATTTTTTCTCGAACGTGGATCACAAACATATGATTTGTCGTACAATAAATTACAGTCAATAAATTACAGTCACCATTATATTTATGAAGTCTTTTGGGTGGTCATCCTACTTTATGTACCTATACTGCTTCTACTCATAGAATAGCTTTTTCTAACTATATTTTTACCTAATCAATTAATATTTTATACTATGCTAATAATTGCGTCATAACAATATGATGTATGCCATCGTATAATATTATGCTTTTTTTAATTTTTGTCCAAACGTAATCCATAGGATATTAAAATATTTGATTTTTTTTACGGTTGACATGGTTGTGTCATTTTCAAGGTTTTGCAGAGAAAATATGTGAAGATTGGTTTGTTTGTTGAGTCAATATTATTTGTTGTTTGTCAAATGTCTAAAAAAAAAACATTAACCTGCCCGATACGTTCTACAACAGAGAGCTGCCGGGTACAGATCGATCGAATTGTGTGTACACATTTTAAGAAGAAAAAAAGATTGTCCCATTATAAAACGCAACACGCCACACCGTAATGTATATTATTCCAGGGCTAGACGTTCGGAATCCATTCACTTTCGATCGTATCGACATAATCCGGTGGACTTCTGTGTTTGAGTTGGAACGGGTTTGCCATCGCCCATCGATAATAATTTCAATTGGAATTCTTTACCCATCGGTACAG
The DNA here is from genome assembly GCF_001856785.1 of Myzus persicae. NCBI lineage: Eukaryota > Metazoa > Arthropoda > Insecta > Hemiptera > Aphididae > Myzus > Myzus persicae. The sequence continues at coordinate 663,093 of NW_019103784.1, forward strand.
AAGCGTCGATATGTCTCGTGTCGATCGTTGTCTTCGTTGATCCGTGAATCCATCGGTGTCGTTCACCGATCAAGGGACGCCTGAGAAACCTTAACGTGTCAAGTAGGTATACCGACTGGTATCCCTGTTCGATACCTGTACGACTGTTAATAATATGGATAGGAGGTGCCTTCTACAGACCAACGGTTAGTGCAGTCGGAATCGATTTGTTGCGATGGAGTCCGATCCGTTTGGTATTGCGCCTACGTCCGATATTTTGAGACGGTTTACTATTGTCGCAATGCATTTGGTTAGAGTGAAAACTTAGGAAACAAAAGTTGTATGATTTATTATTTTTAAGATTGAAAAACTGATTTCGAACCTCGAAAGTAAGATAAGTACATTACATTTTGTAAGTTAAAAATTGTCAAAGTTGAGTTTATTGTTTTTTTACCACTGTCGAGACATTAGGGTCCTTAGTTTAAAACTGACAAGTTTCTTTGTCGTATCCTTATAGCCACTGATATGGAATTATTTTTTAAAAGCTGCAAGTCTGAATAACTTAAATAAATAACTTATTGTACACGACTGATGACTGACAATATTAATTCATGTAAGTAGCATATGTATGGGTATAATATTTCGAGTAATTTATTTATTTTAGATTTATATGCTTTTACATCCTCTTTAGATAAAAAATGTTTGTATGATTTTTTTTATGCCTCGTAAATCTATAGGCGACCCTAAGGTTTTTAATATTATTGCAAAATTAATTAACGTTACAGATAATTTGAGCTGTATATGCTGTTCTAGAAACACTGGTATAAAACTACTTACAATAATAAAAAATAATTATTAGATACCTAACTATTGTTTATTAAGAATTACAAGTCAGTGACCATTTGTGGCTGCCCGATGTCATAAATTATTATTATATTATTTGGCTTATGGACATACAAGTTATATTATTTTTACTTTTGTGTACGTATACTTGCATTGTCCTTTGGCGTTTTGACACCATATTAAAACATATCTGTATAACGCTCTACATAACCAGTTCCAAGTCAATGTACCAATGAACTAAATATGCTTTAATTGAAAAACCATATTTCTATATAGTCCATAGGGTACCTATTATTGTTATTATTTAATATGTTAGAGTATTGGTAATAGCGTTATATATATAAAAAAAAACGAGTTTAATAAATAGAAATATTGATACAAATATAATCATTTAAAACATCTGCAAGTTATACTCTTTAGGGGGTTTAATTTTTTTATCTATATATTATCGAAAAACCAATTAAACTATTTTCATTTTTTTAAAGACACGTAATTATTTTTATAATACCTACACGATTTCCAGCTACAAAGTTCCATATTTTACATTAGAGAGCTGAGAATCCTAAGTGTATGTGTAATATTGTAATTTACATCTAAGAAATAAAACCGTAAAATGAAATGTTATTATTGCACTCATCATCGCCCATTGTTCATGTTGAAAGTTGTATAATGTACTATCAAATTACTTGGTGCATTAAGGACTATTCTTTACTTATGATATCATAACTTGTAGACCTCACAGAAGACACGATATTAACAATTTTTCACTAAAATAGATCAAAACGCAGTGTAATGGACTTTTTGTAAGTCGTCGGTTAACATATATTATGATTGCATAGTTAATAATATTTTCAAACGCGTGAAACATATTTACGTCGCGTTTATTATAGCACCCCGAAGCTAATTGATGGCTTAATTTTTTTTTTTAAATTATGGCCACTCTATAATAATAATGAATAAAAACTGCATTAGCAGTCAGAAAATAATAACGTAATCACGAACTCGTTGCTGCAATTAAAATCGATATCTAATGTGACACAGAACCATCGATCAACATTATTTTCGAAAATCTTGTATCGACCAATATATAAATATATAATATGATGTAATTGCATATTGTATCAGTAAGATAGTTTGAAGTTTAAATGCTTCCCTGTGCTAACGAATTGGAAAAACTGGAATACAAGTTCGCTCTTAGCTACAATAGACTTATCAGCTTGAAATGTTGCATAATATTACTGTTTTGCATTACCAATGTTAGAGCAATTATTATAATGTATAGGTAACTATCAAGACTTACTAGATATTTGTTACGTACTTACGCAAAATGTGAAATATAAGTATTATGTCTACGCTTCTTGGGTTACAACAGAACAATAATATTTTACGTTGTAGGCAATTATTTTCATATTTATAATGTGGTTCCGACTATTATTAATCGGGTAATTCATGGATTTAAGTACCACAATATTAAGAGATATCAAGATATTTTAAATCTTCAAAATACATAATTTAAAAAAACTCATATTTTCAAACATTAAAAATAATTTTCTTTGTAATACTACCTTAAATATATTACTATACTTGTTAGGATATGCAATTGAATTCCTATGAAGAACAACTTATAACATCTCTATAATCTGTCGTTGTAAAAATGTTGTTTAATAAAAACACGAGCAACGTATCCATACTGTCATATTAATATTCACTTAGCACATATTTTGCTCTAGGGTATACAGGTGGTAAGTATATATCTTTTAAAACTAAAAAATATAAACAAGATATTGTTATATAAATTGTTGTTATACAATAAAGCTGTTTGAATGTTAATATTTACAAATGGAATTGAGATGAATATCGTAAATAATATTTACAAAAACGCATGACAGTTGTAGGTATGCAACCGTGCATATATCCCACGTTCAGAATATATTGCAGTTATTAATTGGTTTATGTGATAAACTGTTTAATAATTATAATTATGATAAATATTATAAAATACAAACATTAATTATATAAAAACGTGGTGTAAGTTTTTCAGATATCATTATAAATGTTAGTTGTGTTCGTGCATGTACTGTGTACCTTGAAAGCTTTTTTTTAATATACACTAATCATTAAATAAACCGGAAAATATACGATTCTGATCGGCGATGGTGTAAAATAAAAAAAAATATAAAATTATGTAATATTAGATCTAGTTTTTATTGGTACTTGGACCATTTTTACAAATTATAATTGTTTGTTGGATTGAAATTAATTACTACAATTAGTTTTAAATCACCATTACGCTTATATTTTCCGAATCCATTATCATGGACCTATCCTATTGAAACTATTATCTTTAGTGCATAAAGTTAAATAACTCAAAAACAAATCATTTCAATTTTGATTTTGATACGTCATATTTTTCAGACAAATTATCCACTAAATAATTTACAGAAGGAAAGGGGGAAGAAGGTTCTTATTTGGAAAAAAAAAGAAGTTGTATATTCACAAGACACTTCTCAGGTATTCAAAAAAATCTCAAGAGTTTGAAATTATTTAAGTAAATAATATAGTATAAAGTATAAAGTATTTTAAAAGTTCTAAAAATCAGATATTGATATTAACCGTATTATTAAAAAAAGGGGCTGAGCGCAAGGTGAATCCCCTCTATATTAAAATTGACTTTTGCGCTTAACTTTAATAAACTCTTAATGTTCTCAATAATTTTTCAAATTCAAATATACGATTAGTTGTTATCTACTTATTCACTGTTCTATGAATGAGAAAAAAATGTATATTAAAGTATTTTTTGTTTAATTATTTCCGAACCTTAATTAATTTATGAATTTTAATTAACAGACGATAGTTGTAATACACTTATATTTAATGATACGAGTATAGTTACAACTTGCAACTCTACGAGATATGTATACGAATATAATACATTTAATATTTAGAGAATTAAATATACGTAATTTTTTTCATTATTTAAGTTTTCCTGGCGTCAATCAATAAAATTGGGTTTATACTTTATAGGTTTAAAATTGTTAACATTTTTGTACCAGTTATCATTGGTTACAAGATTACCAGGTAATAGTTTAACAGACTGCGATTATAGGTTTTGATATTATTTTAACATTATTTACAATAGACAATTTGTTACTCACGATTTATTTTATTTTATTTAATAAAAAGCATCACGGTGACGACCTCGTTGGAGTCTGTGACTGTTACAATGGATACCCAACCCGAAATGTTGTTCGTTTCTAGCTTTGCAAAGATGATTGAAGAAGCTTACCGTTAGGTTCTTGATGTAGAAATATAAATATTATTAAAGTAAACAATCAGTTGAGTATGATAAAATGTTTACATCTATTACATATTTCAACAATGAAATAACGATTATCCCCCAAACTAAATTATTCTACAATCTTAGGCCCTCCGAATTTGTATCTGCCCTATGACCTGCGAGTCTTAAGAACGGGTCTAGTGGAGCGCGATGGCAATACCTGGTTAATTTTTATTAGGTACAATACGTTGGCCACAAACATAATATAAAAGTACACAATCAACAAACAAGTTATTCATATTTTATATTATAATAAATAATATATTATGCTGGCTAAATAATATGTTTGTTATTCATTTTCTTTTAATATAAGAAACGAACCATAATATACCTATTATTAACTGTTTGTTTAAATTTGGTTCAAAATACATTTACATAATAATATAATATACATCAGTTTTAGCTTTCATGAAAAATATTTATATTTTTCCTATTAACTGTTCTAATTTGTAATTTCTAAAAGTTTTCCAAGATCCTTTTTAACTTTTCTAAGTTTTTTTTTATTCGCGAATTATTTTATTTTATTTTTAATATACATCACACTATTTCAGATTCATAAAATGCACACATCAACGTCATCAACAATGAATTAAATTATTATCAAAAGATTGTATTCTTCAGAATACAGATATAAAATAATTGTATGTACCTACCTCAATGTTTCTTCACTTTTAAGCTTGATGGAAAAGTTATTGAGTTCAAGTGTAGTAAGAAATTACTTTGATATAAGTCTTAAGACTAATTGGTCAGCAAAGTTAAGCTAAGTTGAATGCCTAAACCAAGTGAGATAACTTCTTGCATTTTGTAAATATACGTATTTAGACATATTAGGTAGGTATTATAAGTATAACTACTATTATTAAGTATTTTTAGTATTTATTGTAATTTGTAACGTAGAATACATCCCTGTATTATACTATTCATATCGCGTAAAATTATAATTTTATTGAACATTGTCCACCCCTTCACGCATCACCATTCAATCACCGTGTCCAATGCATCACCTATTATCGCCGGCCGACACCACGACATGTACACAGAAACACTTTATTCCAGAACCGTAAAAAATTGTACAAAGAACTTTAACTGCATTTTAGACTGGTCCAATGGAGATTAGAGATGTTCCATTATCTATTGTAATGAGTGGTTGGCGACCTAGAAACAGGATATTGGCTAATCACTAAATGATGATAAATGCAATATAATATCTGATAAGTGTAATCATAATAATAAAGTTAGTTTTAGGCATTAGCCTAGGACAGTGTTGAATTTAAAGTATACCCATTCTATTACTCACAACATTTTTTACAGGTTTCTAATAATTCGAAACTCGAAATATTTTAACCCATTTTTACACTTTGGACTCATCTACTTATCTACTTACTTATCCTTGGACAGTAATGTAGGTCCTTCAGCTCCTGCTTCCCGAAACACACTAAAATCCAAAGCTAGTAAGCTGAGAATGGACGAATTCCGTGCTGCGACAAAAAAAAATATTATAAATTAAAACCAATAAAAACCTATTAATTTTCTAATTTGATATTTATTTATTTACTTATGAAGATGTAAAAGTTTTAAATGCAGTTTTCCCTGTACTTACCAACATAAATGAGCCAAGCGTTCGTTCTCGCTTATGGTCTGGATTAGGCCTATCGGGGACACCACAATTTATAAAAAAACGCGCCTCGTGTAATACTTCATACTTTTAAACAACATGGACGATATAATATTATGACGCTTGACAAGCAAAGGTGGTGAGGAAATTTGCACAGCACTGTCGTCCTACTCTGAGTCCTTAAAGTTGCGATATACCTTATAATAGGTAAGTAACAATAATATTTATTTCACATAAAGTTACTAATACACGTAGATACTACGAACGGCCATAAGATAATATTAATATAATAAAATTAAACAAGCTTAACTTTTAAAAAGAGAGAGTTCGTTCGTTATATTACAGTAATTTTACTGTGTAAAAGGTGATTATTGAAGGTAAATCCAATATAAATAATTAATAAATACTAATCATCATAATCTTAAAGTAGGTATTTATTATGCGTATAGTAAAATAGTAGTTACATTTAGGTATATTTTTATATGCATCTACTATGTATTTTTTGGTGTGCATATCTCTTGAAACTAGACATCTAAAATTAATTTATTGAGCTTAGTAGGTCGATATTAAATTGTTTTGTTATTATTTACATTATAACTACGTGCATTTTAATTAATAATTCGCAGATTAAGGAAATGCCTTTATTTTTCTGCAAACAGAAAACAAAAACAAACGAATCTGCCTAATATTAACAGATGGTATAAGGTAAGGTTTTTAATGATCAATAATATTAACAATCATATTTCGATGACACTATACAATTTAATTGGTACATCTACCAATATTATCAGTTAATTTAACAACGATTTGTTTATCAACGAAAAAGATATTGTTTATTCAGTAATGGATTGATGAGTTAAATATGTCTGTGTAAATTATATATTACAAAACCATGATAACTGTGCTGAATTAAATTCAGTCTTAATGAATATCGAGTGCATTATAAAATATATAAATGATTGCGTTTTATTGGTAATTAAAACATAATATTTTTAAATCCAAAGTTCTTCAGTCGAAACTCTATTGACTGTAAGTAATTAATATTCAACGAGTCTGCAGGTATATGTAGACAATAGTCATACTATAGGTATTTGTTGAAAGATAATTCTTTGAAGAATTTTAAGTTATAAATAATAGGTTATTAATAGGAAATCAAACATTGATAATTTTAACGAATAAGAGGGGGTTAATATTGTTATAGTTTAAGTAAAAAAAAAAAACTAATATAAAAAAATAGTTGTATAACAATATAATACGTATATTATAAACATAGATGTACTCACAGTTTATTGAAACTTAAAACATTCTCTATTCCAAAAATAGTTTCGCCGCATAATCATATCCCAAAAAATAATTTTATAATAAATTACGATATTTATTTTGACATAAATTTAAAAAAAAAAACATTATAAAGTTGTTTATAATATTTACAGTAAATTTAATCCGAAGAACACATTAGTTCAATTTATTTAATTTATTTTAAAGTGGCTTAATTAATTTAGAACTTTATTTTAATATCAAAACTATTGATGTTTCATCTAAAAAAAATAGCTATTAACTCGGTCAAAATGGCATTGAAAAAAAAAATAATTTTTATCAATCTTTAAGTGATTTTAATTAAATTGTATATGTATATATTGACATATATTTATACGCAGTAAGTATTTACTTTATTCAATTGTATTTGTACTCGTATAAAAAATATTGTAGTTGACTTAATCAAAATACTGTTTTTTTTTTGTTCAATTACGTTCAAAATAATCTCACTGATGAAATAGTTATAAATTCCTGTATAATATTTATGGAAAGTGATTCACCAATCAAGGATGCTCATAACCTTTTATCTTCAATAATTTAGTTATTAAAAAACTGATTTTTAGGTATTTTTAAATATACTTACAGACCAGAGATTATTTTAATTAGGTACTTAAGGAGTGTACTGTGGGGACACAAACACTTTTGTTATTAAAATGAGGACTCCATTTTTCCATTGTAAATTATTTAAAGGGTATTTTGTCTGAAAATTAGAACAAGGAAGTTTTGAGTTTTTAATTTAGCGTAGGTACTTGCTAAGTATAATTGGTCCATGCTCTATAATAATGTGTTTAAGAAATTATCGCACAAATCTTAGTGATTCGAACATTTAAGTAATTAATAGTAATACATCATAACAATTATAGAAACAATTGTCCAAGTATATGAAATACTATTATTTTAGCTTAAGACAATCACAAATGCTCACTTCCACCCAGTACTAAGATCTACATAGTGGAAACTTATGCTATATTCGAAGATCTTAAAATCGCTTGCTCAAATTCTGACTGTTTCATTATCATAAGTGATTTTTTGAGCACCATAAAATTAATCTAATATCCATACTTTAAGAGCAAAATAGTACAGCACATTCAATAGATGACAACCACTAAAACAATCAATTTCGTGTGGTCCCTTCCCATTTCGCTATTCCTGGCAACGAATTAGCGGATAAAATCTCAAATAAAGCTACACTTCCTCATAATTCCATATGTGAGCATGCTTGGCGAAGTACCCTGTATGTACTGTCCACATAAAAACAATATGACAGGTATTCCAAAATATTGTACTAGATACATTGGACATATAAATAATTTTCGGTTTAGCGGATGAAGTGATACAATTATATATAGTAGGAATCTTTTTCGTGTCAATTATACATGTGTATAGCTTCAACTTAAATGTGTCAAAATTCAAAAATTGTAATTTATGTGTAGTAACTAATAGGTAACTAATATTTTACTTTTTAGGTATTGTCAATTTCATGAATTGTCGTATTATATGAAAAAACTAATACCGTGGACACCAATATTCGTTAAAATTACTTGAGTACAGAGTTTCAAAAGTTTGTTTTTACTAGCAGAACTATGTATTGAAATAAGCGTGTGTGAGTATTTTTTTTCTTTTCATTGACAATAATATGATGTATGCTAGTTATAAATATAAAACTAATGATTTGGTTGTATAATTAATAATATTAAGCTAGTACCTTTTCTTCTACGATTGCAGAATGCAGATGTTATATAAGTTTAGTCAAGTTGTCTAGATTATTATTTGAGTTACCTCATACCTACACTATTAGTAAGAAACACACGATTATAATAGAAGATGGAATATATTATTTTATTATTATGATTTTAACAACTAATCTGCATCATAGACTTGTGATTTTGACCGCAGACATGACTCGTTAGTGATCTATATCGGCTATCTGGAACTGGTTTTTAGATATTGATCAACATTGTAAATTTTTATTAAAAGTTTTTAAAACACGATTAGATTAATAATCGCGATAATAAATTTGTTTTAGATTTAGTAGAAAATGTACCCAAATTTTTAAATCGTATCTAATTTGCATAAACAAATCTCAGAAATGCAACGAAGTACATTAAATATGCAAATGTATGTAAAATACAGCTTTGTATTTTGTTGTGTTCGATATTCAACACATATAACACATCTGCAGTTCAGTCAAAGTATTATAATATGATGATTTACTTATTTACTATACACGTATAATATGTAAAACCAAGAAGTTCCGCGAGCCCTAATAATGATTATGAAACGTTAGACTTTCACACGCAATACTATGAAAATAATTTACATTTTTTTTACATTCTAGTAGAAAAAAAATAAACTTCGAGGCGATGCAACTGATCATATATCATATCATATGTTTAATATATCGCTTACCTAACTTAATCACCTATTACGAACCCTTAACTTCATAAATTATTCTTAGTCTAACCCGACGTTTCTCACTTCAAACAAATTATTACATTTCAAACCTTTATTAATTACAAGTCACGAATTTTAGTTTTTCTATACATTACACAAACAGAATAAATGGGCTACAAATTATGTATGGTCATCAGTCGTAACGATAGTATCGATCCAACAATAGTATCCACAATATACATCGAATACACAAAAAAGCGTTTTGCAGCAGATTATATAAAACCAAATTTATGGTTCAATTCAATTTATGATGTCAAACAAGTTTGTCGTATTTATGTAATGACAACGAACTAATTTAAGAGTTCACTAACTTGTGAGTCGAGCATTAACAGTAGCGCACTATGATATAGCACGCCTCGAAGGCCGCACGAAATTGTAATTTATTTTTTTTATATTAAATATTCCGATCATTTTAATTTTAAGCACTTAATCAATGTTTATAATACTCACGAATTGAATTCATCAAAATTATTATGTTTGCTCTATTACAATCTAATGGGGTATTTAGTGAAAAGAAAACCATATCGTTTCAAAACGAATCAAGATTGCAGTCCATGTTTCGTAAACGCACACTTCAAATAATATTGTACCTAAGATTTATTTTCTCTAACACGAGTGACGGGATTAAAATTTTCTGATGTTGAAAAATCCTGTCACCAGTGACCTCCCTCGCGGTATACATTTACACAAATTTAACCATTTATCGTGTACTGCAAGAATACAAGACGAATATGAAAAATCACCCATTAAATAAATACTGACAGGCAAATTACGACCCGGCGGACTTGTAATAATTATTAAAAATACATAAACACTCGAGTAAACTTAAAATTCGTAATAATGTTACCAGAGTGAACGCATGAGTTCTACTCGAATTCGTAACAAAACGTAGTATGGATTTATTTACTGCTTTTAGTTAAATACACGTATAATTAAAACAAAAATAGATTGTTATAAGATGGTAATATATATTATAGGAATTGTGTCAGTATTTCATAAGCGTATATGTTACCTAATTTGGTTCTCGGTTTCCCCCTGCAATATATTCGGCGTTAAATATTGATTGATATTTCGAATTTTGTTTTTTTTTGTTTCTTGGTATTTGTTGCCAACCGCAGTAGTATTTCTCTAACTTATTGATTATGGTATTATAATACAGTAATTTTATATTATTCTAGGTTTTTTTTTTAACTATTCTAGGCTAATTATTGTTAATAATATTTAGAAATTATTATTTGAAGGCTTCAAAAGTCTTCACCATTAAGTAGTTTTAAATTCTATTGTTTTTTTACATAGATTATGTGTACAATTTAAATATATTGTATATTTAATTTGGAGGGGGGATATTTTGAGGAGGTATTTTTTGCCCTATAATCACAAGCTTATAGAACCTGACATATTATATCGCATGTTGCTGCTTTTAAGGATATTGCATGGATATTTTTATTGGGTCATTGAGTATATTATGTATGTACCTACTACTAAAGTTAGTTTTTGATATTATTTTAAATTTTAAATAAGTATGACAGAAATTAGGACACTACTCTCCAAAACGACCTTCTTCTTTTCACCTAAATTAATAAACTAGTTTAATTTTATCACCCAATATTTCGTTATTGTATAGTTTTGGCCCTCGGTTTTACGTTCAACATTTCGGGAAACATATTTTAAAATAATTTATGTTTGGTTTTAGCCTTTAACTGATTATGTACTCTAATACCTAGAAAGTTAGTTCAATAATGTTATTGAGCATGATCCAATAAGCACCACTATTATTGAAAAGTGATGTTTATGATAATACAAATATTTATAAAAGAATAAAATATTATGCATTGATATTTGATCCTAGTCTATAGATAGGCATTTGTAATCATTTGTCACGACGTCGTTAAATTTTGTTGTATAATTCAATGCCATTTAATAAATTTAAAAAAATCATACTGGGTTAACTCTCATTTATTATGTTGTAGGACTAAATTATCTTCGTTTTTCAATTAACTTTATTTTACTTTTCTATATTTATAGAAATTTGTTGTAAATGGAAGCTATTTCATTTAATAGAAACTTACTTTTGGACTTATTGTGTTAAGTGCAACTTCTACCTATTAGTGGAGAATTTCTATAAAAACTTGTGAAATACAACTAGTGAAATGACTCACACGCATTTGCTGTTACTTATATACACACAATATTGTCACAGTCCATAAACACTATTACATGAGTAGTTATGACATAATATTTTTTGTTTATTCGACCCATAATTACAATATATATCACATGGAAGGTTTTAAAATAATTTTAATAAATATAAAATAAATACATCATTACATTTTAAATGTAAAATAATTTGTGGAACGAACACAATTATTATTATTGGGCCAAAAGAGGATACTACTTTATCAAGAATAGAAGCAAAAAGAAGTAGTGGTGAAAGGAGTACAGTCTAAAAATTATTGAAGAGTGAATTCAATTAGATCGTCGATCTAGTTTAGGTGTAGCTTATAGAGATTATATTAGGCAACAGAGTTAAATCTTATGTTGGTTTTATTTTTGGTTTGTTCAAACTTAAAGTAAAAACTTTAAAATTATTATTAATAACATTGTGTTTTTAAAAGTTTAAAACAGCCAATTAACATAGTCTAGCTTATGAAAATATTTTAAACGCTATTATGAACATGTTATACTGAATATTCAAATGGACTAGGAAGTTATGGTAGGTGATGGGGGGTGGAGCATAAGGCATTTGGGTGGAAACATATTTTTCAACCTGTCTTCTGAAATTTGAATACGTTTATGGAGTTTAGCTAGAATGCTAGAGTTGCATTGAGTCGTACGATAGTTGTATTAAATGCATCGTGACACGAGTTACAATAATAAAGGTGTAACACGACTCCGAGTATTTTGAATTAAATTGAATTAAATTAATACACCGATGGAGCACATAAATATTAGTCAAATAATGGTATATTTCATATATTCAGCAAACCTATTGATTGTCACTAATCGAAACTGTTAAGTTAACAGAACTTAAATAATAAGTGACGTAACGATAGGGTGTATGTGTCACGGATTGCACACATCGTATCCATTTTATTTTTAAATTTGTTGTTATGATTAAATATATTTTATACATTTTGCAATATTTAAAAACAAATTGTAAAACGTGGTTGTTCGAATAACCTAACCGGCACATTTTGCCATGAGCATTGTAAATTCTATTTACACCGCTGCGTAAATTATGATGTAGTTTTTCCTACACATGGGTACATTCAACTTAAATATTTTTATAGCTACGTTTTGTGTTCAATAAAGAATGTTGTACACTTGTACATGATATCATAACCAGCCAAATAATATTATCTTTTATAATAACTCACATACATTCTCTACATTGGTGTAAGTACGAATTGTTAATGTTCTTTCTACGTTAGATGTGGAATCGATGCTCTGTATATTGTACCTATGTGAAAAAAATTCTGTCTATTTCTTCAAAGGACAGTTTTTGACTGAAAAAAATTAATATGAAATAAAAAAAAGTTTTTTTACAGTGTTGGGATGAATTACGTTATTTTGGGAACGGAGCTTGGAACTCGATCGTTTTCAAATATAGGAACGAGGAACAGGGAAGAGTTCCTATTTGTGAGGAACTTGAACTCAAATTTCCGTTCTTCAAATTATATTATGAAAAAATGAAACACATATTATTTTTAATAATAATTTTTTCTAATATGTCTTAGTGTTGGATATTTGCCGTTACTTTGTCAGTCAATAATAAATTATTACATATTGTAATAAATAATGCTACCCAAGCTTTTACATTTTTATCACTAAAAACTTATATCTTAATTCAACCACGGTTGTAGAACTGTGATAATGGTTCAAAATTATAACAAACAACACTACGTCATTTTGAATTATAACAAATAAAACAAATACCTACATTTTGTTAAAAATCGGGGCTCCTTAAAATTTTCTATTTATCCACCGCTTTTTGTTGATATTTAATTGCTGTTTTATTGACTATTGTAAATAAAAATAAAAAACTAACACATTTTCAAAGTTTAACTTAGGTGCAATGAACTATCAGAAAAGATATTTAATTGAAAAATTAGTCGATTATTTCTCGTTTAAAAGTTGTCCACCAAAAAAACATCATTTTCAACAGATCAGATCTTAAATAATTATAAGGAACGGTAACTCATTCTTTTTTGCAATAGGAACGAGTAATGGGAAATCAGGAACGAGTTATTTTTTATAAGGGACTTTCCAGACAATGGGTATATTGATAGTCAGGTTCACTCGAGGTTCCGAAACTTTTTTTGGTGTTATTTATTCAATTGTTTTTTAAATGTAAAAAATAGTATTTGAAAGATATCAAATTGTCTAATACCTAGTATTAGCTAATTTATTCTTTTAAGCAGGGTTTCTTTTTTTCATACAAAAACTGTCCATTTAAAATAATGGATAGTATGCCCTATAGACCATACTACGAAAACCTCGATAATTCAATTTTAAATCAAACGACAATTATTTTTTATGGTAATAATAAGCTTATTATTTAAAATATTGATAGGGTTTTAATAAAGGTAATAAATAAATATATGTATACATTATTACAGCATATACGATAAATTGGGGATAAATCAATGTGTAGCTGGAGTGGTATTATAAGTTAATATCATATTTTATATACATTTAGAATTAAAGTACATTGTCAATGAAAGAAGTAAACGAAAATTTCAGGATAAGTTAAATGATTTAATAATTGCAATATTTCAACCTATTACAAGATGGTCAAGAGCGTGAAATTATATAAGATTTGAGCATTGAGAAATAGAAGGTCAAGTACTCGATTTTAGTATTTATATGAAAATAATTATTTAAAAATAAAATTAGTACCTACCTATGTAGTATTTTAAATTGTATAATTATAAAAAAAAGGTAGTCAATAGGAGGTCTGAAGAAGTATTATGTGGGTCACTTGAAGGCGATATATTTAATACTTATGTTTTTTTTTTAGCAGTTTAGAAATAAAAAACGTTTAAATTATTAAAACTTTTAATTTAAAACTAAATATAGTAAATTATAAGGGAATTAACATTTTATTTGAAAAGTAAAAAAAAAAATAAAATAAAAATTAGATACTAATTATTCTGAATATTTTATTTTAATCACATTAATGATATTTTACGTGAGATCCATCTTTATTATTAGTATTTAAAGTTTTAATAGGTATCAATAATAGGCTGGTAATAACCTACTACCTAATAGGTAGTTATTATTAGTTTGGATTTCGTAAGAATCACTTTTTATCGCATTCTCCTAGTATAAAGCTGTTTAAACGGACTATTAATTCGATTCATAATATTATGTACTATGTGTCTATGCAGAATCAAATAGGTACATGCAATTTTATTTTGCTTTTTTTTTAGTTTTTTTGGCTTTTAATTTTAAAAATTTGTTTTCAATACAATTTTGTTCTGCGAACTATGTTCAAAATCAATGAGTATTTGAAGTACTTAATGGTTTGATGATTTATATTTATTTTTATACCATATTTATAGTGCCATCGCCTTAATTTTTTTAAAAGATATTTTAGTTTTTTTTTATGTACAACGTAATAGTTTTATAATTTAAAAACATTAACTAGCTGTAACTTTTAACTGTCTTAGACCACAAGATATTGAAAAACTATACATAAACAAGCAATATGTCTAAATCTAAATCGTTCAAAGTCAAAAGCGACCCTCATAATCTCAGGATAAAACATATTGACATTCCGTTTACTGACACTGTGAAAACCTCTAATACATGCATACAAAATTGTTTAAGGCCGCTAGAGGTCATCCCAGATGAAATTATAAAGTGTTTGAATATTATTCACATGATAAATACAAAATGAAAAATAAAAAATAGGTTATATGATAATCTGTAAAAAAATGTCGTAATTCAAAAACACTATTTATAAAGTAGTTCAAACATTAATATAAATTGGCTATCTTAATTTTCTAATTGTATTCTTTTTATACTTCAGATTATTATTTATTAATTGTTATTTACATTATATTATTTAATTAATAGTTTCCTTTTCTCTTATTGTTATTTTAAATTATATCTTGATAAGTACTCTTGCTCTACGAGAAGAGGTATTACCTCAGTGTAGAGCAAAGATAGTAATTTCTTGTATTTATTTATTCTACTTGGTGTATAGCTCTTCTTCCTAGCAAATAAAGCAAATAATAATTATTATAAGTATTTACTATCAAATTGAGATCCAGTTACTATTATATTATATAAAACCAACGAGAATCAGAATAAAATTTAATATTATGAGTTAGAACTACTGATAGAGCTATTGAAGGGAATACATTATGATTAAATCACTGTATTTATTTGATTTTTAATTTGTAGGAAATACGCAATAAAAAAAAAAAAACAACAATTTTTTCACATCCCACTATCCATCTTTATTTCAAATTTAATTAAAACGATTATATTATTTATTCGCAAACAATGAATCTTTGCGTAATTCATGATTTCAAGGCATTGTTCGTACTCGTAAAGAATTAAACATACAAATAATATTTATATGTCGATGATTCTTTATTAATGGTAGTTTACATTTCCAGTAACACATTTCAGCAATAAATAAGTAAGTGCTTATTTGTAGAAATAATTCGTTACATTTTTCTGTATTCTGTATTCTGTATACATTACTCACTCAATTATATTCCCTTTATATTAGCATAGTATTTTTGTGGAATTGAGTTTTTGATTTTGAAAAACATTCAAACACGGCTCTTTTTGCTTTTATTCTATTACGAGTACCTATATAGAGTACAGGGCATAATCCAATTATTAAGGACACACGTTTCACAATATTATAGACTTACCCATCTATAATTCTATACCTATTTAATGGATGTTATAATAACCGATACCTAACGGCTACTAATTTAGTACAATGCGATTCGAAATGATTGTCGTTTTCGTTAAACACACCGCTGCTTAAGCGTTAATTTTATACAAGTGGCGAGGATTTGTCACTAAAACCCTGGTGGTCCGGCTGATGCTTGACTTCAGAGCACGCTTTTGTGGCCTGAAGCCAACCACTACGGCACACCCGGATAATTATTACGCTTAGTAATGTGCAACAGCTCGAATGCTGTAAAGTTAAAATAGTTGAGAGATTGACTCTTCGACACCTTTTGAAACGAAGAATTAAAATGTATAAATAACAATCCTCAATATAATGAAATTAGCGGCAGAGCTTTTATAATAACTTCATTGAAAATTCCATCTCTACTATCGAAATGCTCTATCGTCGGTGTATATTTATTCACAGCATTATTATTAATACACGTGTCCATACATATTTACATTCAAATAATAAAACTATTATGGTATTAGCATATTATAATATTATTTATCTCATTTAGACACACAATAGTGTGTACACTTATAGTACCTCTGTGTACTCTTGTAATACTACACTGTTCGATAAATAATATTGGGATGATAAAATATGCGACGTACGAAAAAATGTCAATAAAAAATGTTAACGTGATCAAATCTGTGATCTGTTGGCATCGGTCACCGGGTCAGCTATAGGTCAAAGTTCATAGGCGGAGCCACAATACTCGCAGAATATGCAGCTGAACCCTTACCTCCTTATTATCAAGAAAAGCGCCATTTATATTTAAATTGTAACTTGTAAGGGCCTCGCGTGTGCGCATACTAACCTTTTGAATTCATGGGCGATTTTGCAGCTTCTAGTAACTAACAGGTGATAAGCAATATCGGGTGCTCACGAATTGCCCCTCGTGTATTTTTATTTAAAAAAGTTACTAGAATTCATTTTCGACTTAAAAAATATCATTCACTCGAATTGCCTCTTATTTTATAATATCCATCTATTATAAAAAAAGTTTTGTTTATTTTATCTTTCATATAATATTAACACCATGGCAACCAATACATAAATAAATACCTAATAATTATTATTAATTGAATACCCAAAGCTCTAAATTATTTAAAATTAAGTTTTATATATTTTATCTTCCATACTATAATATATTTATTTTTAAATATTCTTAATTGCAAATGTTAAATTTCATGATGCAAAGGGTCAACCTTAAGTCGCGGGGCCAAAACCCTCGTGGAGGTCATGAGTGAAGCGAATAGAGGACAGAACCCCTTAGTTAATAGTTATGTACAAAGTGATTCATCAATCACGCTTTGTCCTAATTTTTAAAATATAAATTCTTGAGATTTTCATTTTTACATAAGGAGTGCCCTGTGTCGATACAAACTTCTGTTTGTCGAATGATAACCTATTTTTTAACTGTAAATTATTTAGTGGGTAATTTATTGGAAACTTCGATATTTCTAATTCAAAATTAGAACGAGTAATTTCTCAATTATCAAAATGATTATTACTAGGCATAATAGTCCTTAAAAATAGTTTAATTATAACTATAGCTCGTAAACTAATATACCGAGAATGTTACCCCGTGATATACAACCTAACCAATACAGTTTTACATGGGGAAATTAAAACAGCTGGTGGTCAGAAAATTAAACAATACTTTACTGCGTTATGGACACACGGGTAGGTAAAATAGGTGTATTTGTTCAATATGTAGACCAATTATAAATTATAACCAATCCCAAGGGAATATTTTAGCGTCAAGATTTTCATTTCTATTTTAATATTTCTCTCGAAAAAAATTTCGTAAATCTAAAGTTTTTACACGGGCTGTAACAGTATACCTTAATGGTTTTTTATAATTAATATAAGAATCTATACGTAAATAAATTATGTTTTTAAAAATAAATATGAACAGACATTTTTATCTTAACAAAGCGATACTGTCATATAGTTTTAAAAACATTAAACGTATATTGAAGTAAATTGATTGGATTTTTAAGTTCATTATAAAATGAATATTTTTATGAATGAAATACCAATTTTTTTGTGTTTCATTCAATTCAAATCCCTTGCAGATGTAAAGATATAAAGAAATCATATTTCCTATTTTGAAAGTTAACCTCAAGTATTTCGAATATGAATTGTCTAGAGTTTTTCACATTTTTTATTCTCACAAACAATAGTAGTGGCGTTATTTATTGTCTGTAATAATATTAAGTTATGAGTAAAAACAAATATAAAGAATGGCGTGAGAGGGGGTGAGGAACAAATCCTCAAACACGTTTGTATGCGAGTTGAGATTATGCATACCTACACTGAACACTTAACTATAAGTCTATAACTTCTAAGTATGTCTATGGAATCGAACACGGGAATGTTTGGCACTCTACAATACCCACTAAAAATGACGATGACTATAAAATATACGGATAATGATAAAACTTTTTTTATACTTTTATTATTATTTGTTTCTCACTGTCTATCACAATATAATAGGTAAAATATAAAGGAAAACGTATACCTAGTCGAGTAAATGATGAAATTCCAACTTTTATTCCGTACAGATTTTATTTTAACGATCGATGTGTACACACACACACACACACACACACACACACATATACACCTGTGTTACAGTACAATATTGTGTCATAATAATTGTTCTGGCAACAAGTCGAAAACATTTTGATTGTTGTTCAGATATTTCATTGACACGTTTAATGTTTATGATTCAGTAATTTAAATATTCTTTATAGTAATTCGAGTGTTGCACGTAGCGCGGGTTGACTTCGTACGGATGTATAGCTGTTGCTTCGTAATATTCCTGGTATACTGGTGGGGTGGTTGAAAAGCCTTCTTGCACATTCTTTGGAAAAGCTAAAACGAAAGAAAAAACGTACAGTTAAAAATGTATTTTGAATCCGTTGAGCATCTCATTTTAACTTGTGATAGAACTCTTTCGGTGTTTCGATGTTTAATATTAACATTAAAACCGTGACAATTCAGACACTTGCTGTGTAATAATAATTACTTATTGCCATTTAATATTGCATAACCATTATCATGTTGTATAGCCTATTTATTATTGTTGATCGAAATTTTAATTTTACTCCAAAGCGTCGAACTTATTACTGTAATAAGCACATGTCATCAGGACGTGTTTTTAATGTATCATATAGATGAACAATAATGTGCATAATATATAAGTGCAGTCGATCGTGCACATCGATCGTGCATGGTATTACTATACTTCCGAAACTAAGAAACTATAATATATTTTAGTTGTGGTTATATTATGGTGTATTATGATTAAAATAAAGTTTATTCTGGTATTAATGTTTAATATAATATGATTCTGTGATATTGATGAAACTGCGTTTTCAAATATTTACACGTCAGTCTATATACTTTCCTGTTGGAAGGAGACACATTTTCAAATATTTACTTCAGCTTAAGACTTTAAGTATTATATTAAATAATTATCCTTGAATCAATTAATGATAAACATAAACTGTAGTACAGATAGGATAAACAACTCATGAAAACCTTACATTTTATTTCATTCCAAATGTTTACATTTATTTCGTTTACACATTTTTTAAATTTAGCTAGGTACCTACTAAGTACCTTAATTTTGCTCAAAAATGTAAATTATTTATTTTTAGTTTTTACCATTCGCCACAGCTAAAAAAAATTTTAATAAGACAACGGTTCAAATTATTTATTTTTTAACTTTTACCATTCAATACAGTTAAAAAATAATTTCGATCACGAAAACGGTGAAACTAAAGAATGTACTTGCCGACTGTCGTAAATCGACACCGTCATTTTAGCACTGTGAAAAACACAATGTACAGTTGTAAGTACCTATAATAAATGTCAGGATGGATCTAAATAATACACTGTTAAATAATATGACAAAATATTGGATGAATATTATCAATGCCCTATACTCCTACGTGGTTTTAAAGTAATACTGTTTTATTTTATAACTAAACATTAATTGTAATAGTTATTGTACGTATCATCAAATAGTTAGAAAGTTTCAAACATAAAATTGAGTTAAATCAGTTTAACTTGATAAAATAATTGTCGTCGAATTATAGAATGTCCACGTCAATTTTAAAATGGGTTACCTTTACAGTAGATATGTCTGCAGTCAAGTGTTTGAAATAAACAATATATTTTAATAAAAGCAATTCAATTTGTCTTGACAAATTTTACTAAAACAATTATTATCATAATATTTGATATAAGCATTATGATGAACAATGATAAAAAATTTGCTAAATGCAGTTCCGTAATCGACTGAATTAATATTATTTTCAAACAGCATCTGGCCAATAAAGATCAGTTCTCATTGGCATAATGCTGTTGATTCTATCTTGAAGTGCAGCATAACGATTTTCTAAGACATCTCGAATATTTGTCCATTAATCATTTTTGTTATAATATAACATTATGTCATACATTATTGTCAGTAACTTATAAATTAATACCGGTGTACTGCAGAATGGTTTTAACAACAGGTCCATTTTCTCGTGGTATAATTAGTCGAAATATTTCAAATATTTTTCTATTTGTGTGGTATTTTATAGCATAATAGTAAATAGTAATAGTGGAATGTCCAAAATCCTACATAGATATAAACGTTGATATGTTTTGGATTTCAACAAAATATTTAAATAATGTATAGTACCTATACCTATGCAATGTTTTTTTGGAAAATGTAGCCAAACATAGCATACTTTCACGGAAAAATAAATTTCTAATGGTAAAATAAATAAATAAATACAAAAATGGCTTTAGAAATGGAGACCTCAGCATAGAATAATTTTCAGTATGCAATGATTTATCATTGATTTCATATTTAACACGTCCATTGGAATCCTACCTAATCCTAACACCCTACTCAATAATGAGATACACGTGTAACCTAATATATTGCAGTAAAACTTTCCCTATTTTTTTTTTTAAAAGAAACTTGGAATACTCTACTTACGACCCCTCCAGGTACCAGTTATCAGTTCCTATCAGAGACAACTATTTAAAGTTGAGATTGAATCATTTTTTATTCTCATAGACTTTTTTACTTCACTTTTTTTTAGTAAATATTTAGCATATTTTTGCATGGCAGGTCCATAAATCTTTTATCATTATTCGTTTGTTCGTAGAAACAACTTTTCTAACTCTCACATATTATCCTTTTCTTAAGAGGATGCCAGTACATTTTTTTTCTCTTTCTTACCCGACATAGCAAATTTCACGTTCACCACAATCGTTATAATCATATAATGGAATTTTAGAATTACATTTAAAATTAAAGTGAAATGATCTCTTATAAAATTTAAAGGTAAGATTATTATCTATGGCATCCCAAAGGCTCTTAATTATACTTTAATTTTACAGTAACTTATCAGTATTTTAAAATTTCAAATTATTTGTAGATCTTAAATTACTCATAATTTGCTTTCAAATAAAAATATAATAGAAGCCTATGAGATGCTCTAGATAATAATCTTACCTTTGAATTTTATAAAGGGACATTTCACTGAAATTTTAGAAATTATTATGATTATAATCATTATTGTGAACGTACGATTTGCTATGTTGTGCTTAGAGCAGAAAGAGGAATAAAAAATGCACTGACATCCTCTTAAAGGATTAAAGAATTATATATTTATTTTAAAGAATTAAAGAAAACTCTTTTTCGTGCGCCACGATTTAGCATGGAATGTACTTGTTTGAATATTACCGAAATTTGCTCGTCATCGGGAGACAGCATAAATTATTTTTATAATATTCACAAGTCACGTCCCCAGCCATTCCACCAAAAAAGGCGGTAATTTAATGTTTCGACGATAATTAACTTAAGAAATGCCATGGTAAAGGCCATTGATTAAACCTATTAGTTAATTACAGAAATATACTCAGATTACAAAGTTTCCACCGGCATCATAACTGACATCGCCTAGTCATAAGTCATAACCTACATTGCCGGAATTTCAACCATTGACAGTACCATATTATAATAAATGTAATGTTATTTGCTTGTTTTAGTAAAATTATTAAGCCTTTAGTAAAGTTATCGGGTATTAAAAAATATATTTAAAAAGCAATGGAGGTGTGCGGTCTAATTGATAATACAACGATATTATTCGTTCAACTACGTATTGGTTTATTGTTTTATATTTCTTTAAAAGGATTGAATGACTGCCTCTAATTAATAATTTTGATCATTGACATTTAGCACAATATTGTTTGTGTGCAAATTATTACGACGGCGTTTAGTATAGGCAATTATTTAAACGTTTATTCCTTGGACCCAATCAAATTGAAATTTATATTGTTCCACGGCGTTGTGGAAATTAATGTTTTCCTGAATGGCGTGTTTTAATTAAACTTACATAACAATATTATAACGGATACCGTAATGAAGTTGTACAAGTTGTGTTTAAAATGAAATACTAGTAAATGTCCAACGCAAATAAACATATAAGGAAAATCACACTATATAAGCGTTCTACTACCGAAATTGGATTCAATGCAACATACATATTATTATTTATTTACGAGTATGTTCTAAGAAAATAATACAGTATATTTTTGAATTTACGATCAGTAAAATGGTAAAAAGTCTATAACTACTCACTTCAAACACCACTCGTGCACTTCATACTAGCTGCTAAAATAGTATTTGTGTGTGTGTGTGTGTGTGTGTGTGTGTGTGTGTGTTTGTACAAAATATAATTTAAACCAATATTATTCACGGTGGATTTGCTGTGGAGTCAAAACATTTTTCAGAAATTGACTTCGATTTCAGTAACCATATAATATACTCTTCAATAGGACGAAGAAGTTACAGCCAAGAGAAACGTAATTTATTTCTTATCGCATCACATGTTCACATACTGATTTCTCACGGTAACATGAACACAATTATTTTACATACCGTCATCATTTCTATTCCACCATTCAGTCGTAAATATACTGTCGCACCAGAGTAGAAAAAATTTAAGTTGCTATTAGAAAAAAATGAATGATGCACGCTTTAAGGTGGGCCTGCACCGGGACTGGCTGATTTAAATTTAAAACGATTCAATTGAAATAACTGAATTCCAAAACAAGCATAGCAGTATATCGGCAATTTTTTACACCGTTCAAAACGAGAGTTTGTTTACGTTTTTTGTTGTTTTTTCATTTTTTTATTTTTCCAGTTATTTGATTGTAACAATTTTAAAATATTTTCCTAACCAAAATATTAAAAAAAAATTTTTAATGGTTTTAAAAAAGAAAATTCTGTGTCATCTAAGACCTAAGCACGAATACTGTGCAACAACTTTAATACTTTATAATAATCGATTGCGTGTTCACTTAAGCCAAATGTGTTTTATTATACATAATAATGATAGTGTTCCGCTGTTACCTACATAATATTATAAGGTGACAAGTTATGTGAGTTCCGGTAAGTTGATCTCGACAGTAAAACAGGAACCTTTTATGGTCCAGTAGACACTCCAGTGTAACAGAGACGACGGTTACTAGAACGATAGAAATGCTCTATATAATGTGGACATTTATATGCATTTAAGTAAGTTGAAATTCGAAACTATCACCTGATCACGATCCGTTTTAAAATAATTATTATCCATTAAACTGTATACTGCATAATAATATATTGTTTTCTTTTATATCGTAATCGGTTTCTTTGAACATATAATACATACGTATAAAATATATACCTGGGAAGCAATTTATAAATTAAATACTGTGAGTTTTTGCATTACACAAGGGTAGGCAGCTAGTGGAAAGTGGTGGCATATTGGTGTGATTTAAATTAGACTTGTAACATCGATTAATATTTTCGGAGAATTTCAAGTATTGACTGGTATAGGAACGACCAAAAAAAGGTTAGTTTTTTGTTCTGTTTGAATCTATAATATTTTATTAGATTGTATAAATTACTTTCGTGGAATATATAAATCGTATTTATATACTTTATGAATAGACAAATTTAATCATTTAGTATAATTAACATGGCGTCCAACGTCTTCTTATACACTTAAGAAATAAAAAATAAATATAGAACATCATTTTCTTGTCAACTTCTAATAATTTATAAACTTAAAAAAAAAGCTATGTACCTAATCAACACTTTTATATTTTACTGGCCATTGAAATCCCAACATAATTGAAATATGAATTAACATAGACAAATAATGAATCAAAATGAAAATAATAATCAAGTGGTTGACATTTTAGTACTTTGTATTTTTTTTTCTAAGAATATCTTCATGTTCTTTAACTGGCATACAAATACAAATAATGGTGTTTAATGCATGTTTTTCATCTACTTTATATTGATTTTTTTTTTTATTGTTAGTGTAAGTTACATTTTCTTTCCAAGTTTTAAATATTATTTAAGAAATAAAAGTAAACATAATGAAATTTATGTGAAATGAATTTTATTAAATATTCATTCAAAATATACCGCGAATTGTAAAGAAAAAAAATTGATAACAATATAATATAAGCATACGATACGTTATTTTTTAATGGGATTTCTAAATGGTTTGAGTGCAATTTTTCGTATTTTCATTGCTATAAGTACTGCAATGAATTTTTCTAGTTTTTCACTACGTTTACATCTGTGCTCTAATATTTACAATGGATCAAAACACTGCAGATATACCTATTACCTGCAAACAATAAGTTAGTAAAATCCTATCATATCAATAGAATACGTTGTCATTATTGGGTTAATTTAATCTCGAGAGTCTTAAAATAATTATAATGCAAATGAACTGTTATAATACGTTTTCATATAAGAATTAAGTTGTAACCGAATCCTTTGATGAACTAAAAATGGGAGCTACACGTTGACTTGCGAAAGCATTCGTCTGCGTTTCATCACTGTTCAAGCTCGAGCACTATATTTATACGTCTATACACCTAATATAATAATATTATGGCAGTATGTTGTATGTACAATTGTACAATGTTGTTGCATGTGAGTACACGGCGTGTTTACTTAGTGCATCTCCGATTTCATTTGAATACATGTGTACCTACTAGAAAGTTACTAAGAAACAACCTTATGTATTAGTAGAAGACGGAGCTCGACCTGAGTTTAATTCTGTGAGCCGCAGAGAGATGATGATGAAAATAATGAATACAAAAGAATAAACCGTGTACTACTCGAAAGAGTGTTTTGCTTAAAATTCAAAAAACCTACAGAGATATGGCGCTTTTATGTATATATCTAGAAAAACAACTACGAATATTGAACCTTCCGCGGGTTTTCTAATATTCTTTATTGAAGGATTCCATTTAATATTCTCGGTTTTTGTAAATCGACCAAACGACGAAAATGTCCCGGGAACGGTGGTTAAATAATGCGTTGTAACGTTTCAGCTGTACATTTAAGATTCGTTCAAAAAGAATAACTCGCTCATGAAAAATACGAGCTTTTGAAACATCCCGCTGTCCCGATATAGTTTAATAGTGTCTGCTGGCTGTTGTGACCGTATCGTGTCTTCGTGCGACCGTAGGAGTGGTTGGACCGACAGAAGTGTGTAATTAAAATATGTTTGTAATTAGGCAGCCGGCACTACGCGCTCGTCGTTGATCGAACCGCTTTCGAGTCGAAAGGTGTACAAGTATCATTGTGGATATCAGTAATTCGCTGTGGTATGCGACTGCGGGCGATTATAGTTTGACAAAAGACCCGAAAAACGACAACCTTGTGAACCGATTTCAATGCGACATCGTCAAGAATAATAATACACACCGAAGTTTTGAAACGACACACGACTAAATAAATAATATTGTATTGTTATTTTGACAGTGTAAGCAAATAGCAATGTATTATTATACAACCGATGGTGTTATACTATTATGTAATTATAATACCCTAATATGTTTAACATTTTCGAGTATGTAAATTTTTATCGGCTTTCAATCAAGAAATAATAGGTAGGCCCTATTTGAAGTACGACTGTGCGAGTATCATTAATCATTCTTGAAATCTTAATTTATATAAGTAGAATAAAATATATCGAATAAAGTGTGTACAATACAACGTTAGTCCCTCTGGCCTCTATATTATTCTATGCATAGATGCATTGTAACATGGTTTATTGATAGGTAGGACGTACCTGATATTGAAAAGTGATGAGGGCTTTGTGCATATTGTGTAATAATTTAATGGTACTACTTTTCACAGATTTTCGCTTGTAATTAAGTATTATTTGATATTCGATATTATTTAAATTATTAGTAGTTTAATTTAATTTTTATAATTATTATTATCATAATAATTTCCGTTGTGTAATATTAAATCGTGATTTCTTAATATTTATTTAATTTGTTTGATATTTTGTTCAATTTTCAAATGTAACATAAAATACCCAGTGTGCATTTTGAAAAGCCACGATGGTAAAAACGTGGAAATGTCGCATTAAAATTTGCTTGTAATTGTATGGCTTTTTTGGGTAAAATTATAAATTCTTTGTCATGTTGCGACCGTCTGAAAATAAATTAAGCCATGAAATAAGTTACACATCTTTACAAAAAATATGTTGTTCATAACATAATGCTACCTACTCAATGTACAACTGAATAAAAACTGTTTTTTAGTAGTATTGGAAAATGCTCAAAGTAACGACAAATTTCTTCATGTTTGGTCTATTTGGAATTCAATATGAGATATAAATATGAAACTCTTTAATAAACAAAAGTCAGCCCATTTTATGAATTTGATATTGATGACAAATATTTGCTATAACCAAACTCTCAGAGCCCAGTAACTAAAAAAAAAGAGGAAGTCCCACTGCTGTATACATATAGTACTATAGTAGTAAATACCATTACAACTAGACATTTGTATGTAATTTTTTTTTGCATAACATGTATTTTGTAGATTTCTAAATTTTTTAAGCACATCATAATTTTTAAATGTTATTAATAATTATAATAACATTTGCCAAAATAAAAAATTTCGTTGTTCTAAGTTTCTATAAATAAAAATTTGTAGGACTCTTGTCTTTTATTTTTCAAACTTTTTTTATCGAGCAGTAAAATAACTTATATGAGTTTATTTCTTTTTAAATTTGCAAGCATTAGGTATAAAAATTAGAACTTTAAAAATTGGAAAAAAAATTATAATAGACAAAAAAGAATACACATTACAGTTAGACTAATAACTTTATCACTCCTCTTAGAACTGCTGATTTCTAATTATTTATATAACGATGGAAATGTAAGTTTTGTTTATAAACGTGTCTTGTGAGAAGCATGCATACGTATAGAAGCTTGTATTAACTAAGGATATAATTAACTTAATTATTGATAAGAACATAATGGATGTACTTAGTAGGTTTTATAATCTTACAAATCTCTCGAGGGACTCCTAGAACGTAACAGTATTATGAATTTACTGTATAATATTTTATTATATTACGTAACAATATAAAATTATTAAGTTGTATTATCATCACGCGAGTGGTTTATAGTAGTCATTCAATTAATCATAATATTATGAGGTTAATATGAAGTTTATTGCTATAGAAAATTATACTTTATTAAATTCTTTTAAACTAGGTACCGTTGGAATTAAGTCGATACTATGACCAAAATTATAATTATGTTTGGCAACCATTGAGTAGGTTATTGTGGTGACTTACAGCGTTTGTTATAATTATTATGTTGACATAAATCATTAATATGTGAAGACCGGAAGTCATGCTTGCGCATAATTGAAAATACTAAAATATTATTTATGGTATATATATTAAAGAAACTATATTATTTATGGTTTCTGAGGGAGCCTCAAACGAGATTTTCGAATCCCTGATCAGTGGCGTGAATACAAAATGGTGGATGCCTATAGCTCAACCCAAATTAAAAGGGTTAACACGAACATTGCATAACGAAAAATTTTGATTGATGGTCATAGACGATCAATAATTATGAAAAATATTTTAATTTTCATTATTAGGGACTAAGTTCACATTATGAAAATTGATATTTTTTCTAACCAAAGTTGGTTCACCAAATTTTACTATAGTAATATTATATTATATAAAATGTTTATTTTCAAGATAATTTTTTGAATGGAATTAGCAACTTTTATTTTATTGGTATATTCTTCGTAAATAAAATACATGAAAACATTTCTCTGTTTTTCCTCATTGATACTGGTATTTGTACACCTAATAATTATAGAAACTAATATTATATTAAATACATTTTTATTCCCATTACGATTTCAAATTTATCAAAAGAATTTGTAATTAATGTCTTATTGATTAAATCATAATACAAATACACAATTTCACCAAGCTGACAACTAAATATTATGACAGCTACCTTCATACTTTTGAACGTCTAGAAAAATAAAAAGTTACCTATCCAGATCCAGATGTAATAATGTAATGTCTGGACAGTAGTTAAATCTAAGTATCGGGCGGCGAAAAATGCGGCCATAAACTCGTTACTATACGTATTAAAAATAATTTCGACCTTACTACATACCCATTCGTTCTTTTGCAGTGTGAATTTTTCTTCCACGGTACAACAAAATTGTATCTACTACAATCTTTACCGAAATTGTGCACGGTAATCAAAAAAACTTGTAACACGCGATTTACCTAACAGCTCACACGAAACACACTCATATGACTTATCGAATCACAAGTATTACAACACGTATGTAGTATTTAATTTTGATATTCAGTGTAATTGTGATAACCGATAACGTCAATAACGAAATATAGTAAACATTAAAACCTATCGAAGCGACTACATATGTTACGATTTGTCGCATGACAAACACCGTTTTACGATAGATTTCATGCACTCTCAGACTTGAGCAATTGTACAACAATACCGTACGCGTACAAGTTACGATAATCGTTTGTAAAATCGTATCAAACCAAGTTGTACATAGTCTGTCTTGGGAATTTAAGGACTAATACCGGCTCATCGGTAAAGTTTCCGCTATTTCTCGATATTCCGATCCACCCAGCGTGATATGATCAAACGTATCATTTACTCGGGACCCCTTAAAGTCTCGTGAATAATAAACGCAGTGTGGCAATCCTAACGTAGTAAACCGGAAATACAGTTGTAGGTACCAATTATATTATTTCAGCTTATAATTGTACTATTAATTATTATAACGATTGGTTTATGGTGTGCATGCAATAGCTTCAAACTATAATAATAGGTAAATATAATTCTAGCATTGAACTCGGTACCAACCAGTTTGGCGCACACAAAAGTTAAATTAAACGATACAAATTAAAGACAGTGCATATAAAGTATTCTCAATAACAGGCCAATGAAGCAAATGGGCCGAGGTAGCACATTGTAAAATTATATTTAAGCACTTAAGCATCGCGGTAGAAGGGCAGTGTGTCTTCTAGCGAGGCGCACATATGTTTGATTGTGTCTCGTATCTTCGTGTTAGTTTTAAAATAATAAAAGTAATCATTTAAATACCGTGAATTATTCATCTCAATTTTGTGTACCTTTCGAAAGATCGGTTAATCGAGTACGCGACAAAAGGTTAAAACATAAAAAGGTTTTACCTCAGATAGGCGCATAATATTAACGATCAGCGGAACTTCACCTAACATTAGAATAAAGGGCAATATTATTAATAACGTCACTCCACAATCATATAGGTAAGGTCATCGCTAGGATTCGTATACAAATACTTGTCGAGTACTTCGAATTTTTCAGATGATATTTACGGTTCTACACTGATTGTCGGGCCATCGTAAGACTATAATGCCCGTCGTGCACTTTGTCACAGCCACGTCACTGTGAGGACTTAGTCATTCCGAGGCTTAAAGCATACGGCTACTCGGTGTTTAAAAGAGTAATCTAATTCTATTTTGTTATAAATTTACAAGTGTTCAGTTTATTATCCTCGTCTGCGTCTTTCTCGCACATTCCCTATATATTATTATGTCCACAACTCGTTGCGAACGTGACACGCCGTTTAAATATTTATATCATAATAATAAATTGCGGACGAGCGCAGCGTTCACTAATCCAGGGCGAACGTGACATTCGGTACTGTCGAACTCACTTATCGGTCCTCTGGCCGAGTGCGGGTCGTCCGCGATGTCTGCGACGGCGACGGGCACGGTCCGGACGACTGGCACGGTCCGGACGACTGGCACGGTCCGGACGACGGGCACGGTCCGGACCACATACCTGGGCTTCTTGGGTTTACCGGATTTGCTGACAACCGCGTTGAAACCATTGACCGGGTCAGCCGTGTAGTCGACTGTTCGCACGGTACCGTCGGGCTCCACGAGGCTGTACTGGCCGCGGACCACGTCGCCAGTGCGCTCTTCCGATTGGTGTTTGATGTCGCCGGTGGCGGGGTCGTGCACGCCGTACTTGTAAGCGTAGCTCGCAGGGACCTGAAAAATATTATGTTTTACAGGATGGCCCGGACACGACTATATTATCGTTTTGGGAACGGGAACGTGAAATTATTTTCGATGGGTATAGGTACACAAAAGCGTCGACGGCGTGTTGTTTTGCCTGCAAGTTTGGCAATCGTGTCTCGACGGGCGTCGGTGCTTTGGGCGAACGAGTAGTTTTTCGCATTTATCGGTTAAGTGTTTAAGACAAGAGGACGAATAAGCATACGTGGTTGTGACAGAGCTTAGTTCTCAACACGAAGTTTTGCCGGGTTCGTCGGAAAATTTAATATCACAAAAGTTATACCAAACCCACTTAAGTAAGACACACTTCTGTGTCGGCACTTATTTTTTTGTGCATTTCACCCGGAAAATTGATTCATCTATTTGCACAATACGTCGTCAAACACACCATATTTGATTTTTATCCCTCGAGGTATAATCTTCATATCATGAAAACAAATAAGCAATATTT
The DNA here is from genome assembly GCF_001856785.1 of Myzus persicae. Taxonomy (NCBI): domain Eukaryota; kingdom Metazoa; phylum Arthropoda; class Insecta; order Hemiptera; family Aphididae; genus Myzus; species Myzus persicae. Next base: position 694,485 of record NW_019103784.1, read on the forward strand.
CGAAAAAAAAGACTATATGTACCACTTGTTCTTTTTGATAACATATAAGCCACTTTTTATACAAGAAAAGGTATTTGCGAAGGAAGTAATCAGGAATTGAAGAGAAACTGCGCTTCAGTATTCGAGTCTCTGGGGAAATTTTAGAGACAATAGGCATACCTACAATTTATAAATTAAATATTTTGTATAAGAATGATTTTTTTAAAACTACAAAAAGCAAAGAATATCTAAGTGAAACAAAAACCTTATCAAATGATGTACCTATATAAAAATATATTACACAGTCATTCTACAGTTACTTTGCAACTTTTTAAAGTTTAGTCTCTTTAATGTCAAGAATGTAATGGCAGTATTTTGCTCCCAAAACAAACATTTTTATTTGAAAACACTAGACAATACACTGCTGGTTCATAAAATACGATTTTAGTTAATATTTCAAAATTTATTGTTAAAAACTGTAGTACAATTAAAGATTATAAGTGACTATTTTGACTCGACATGATATTGTTTGACAGTATAAACTGAACTTCTGAACTCAATAACTCAGTACGTATTACCATTATTATTCTGTATATTTGTGACGTATGTGTATAGAAATTATTAACAGTAGGTATCAAGTCAGACATACGTAATACAATTTACCATATTATTACCATGTTTTTGAGTGAGCTGTGAAGTATCTAATCAGACGTATGCAAAATGATAAGCTACGAGACAATTTCAAATCATTAAAGTCGAATACAAAATAGTATATACTATTTGGCGTTTTCTCTGTGTTTATTATTTTCTGAAATCTTAATTAATTAATTTTAAAAGCAATATTTTATTTTCGCGTGGAAAAATATGTAAAACTTACTATTTCCATCAGTATTTCATCGGTAAGGTAATAATATATAATTAGTTGTTCTTACGTAATAATCAATATCCGCTCGACCTGGATATCTTGACCTCGACAATGATATGCTAACCATTAATAATAGGCAAGACAGCACCTGAAATTAGTTGTATTAGTTATTGCTTTAGTTGTCATACATAGAAGTATTAAAGTATGGTTGTGTTCGGAAATAGTCATTTTTTTCAAATGTTGAAGCGCATGCAATTATAATAATAATTTATGAGGCATACCTATATTGTCTTAATTTTGAAGCTTTAAAAAAAAAACAATTTCTGATATCTTAGTATGTAATATAATGACAGTATCATTCGTATATCTACGGAAGACATGAAATTTGCAATCGGGGGCACAATTATGGAGGTTGGGATAAGCTTTGTTCGTACGTATAATGTCGTTGCTTATCCAAATTCCAAGTTTAAATATAAATGTATGCACTTTAAGAAAAATATTGTTATCACTTCTCGAAAACTTCTAAAATGTTCAATTAGCTTCTATTCTCAATAAATTAGCTTCTAGATTTACAAACATAGTAATATATATTAAATTACTTATAAATATTTATTTTAAATAATGCCTATGCATATTAAGTAAATTAAATTAAATTATACGTATAAGTTACATAAACGTTTTTATATTCAGGCTTTAAGATAGGCAATTTAAATTACTCGCAGGTATATACCGATATTATATCATCACAAAAAACACGTCTGTGGAATAAAAACACAAAATATGCATTCGGGCGTACAAATTGAACAATATGAATGTGTTGTATGATTAAAATAAATAAACAAACATTGTATATATTGTACTTTGATTTATTGAATTGTATAAGTTTTATAATAACCAGTTAATTATTTTAAATATTAGTTAGTAAATAAGTACAAATAATACAAGTAATAACGATCACGAAGTCTTGACATCCTCAATCCTCATTATCAAACGATAGATTGTAGCTTATTGTAAATGAACAATACATAAATACAAATATCAACTATATTGTAATGATAGTTCGTTTCTTTAATACAATTTAGATACTATAAATAAATATTAAAATACATTTTTTATATTGTATTATTAATTTATCAAATGGATAATTTACATTTATTAAGTACATACAATACTTATATAAGGCATAAAGAAAAGAAAATCGCTCTATTTATAAGATTAAAAAAAAATAAAAATATGGATTGTAATTATGTAAGAATTTGTATATAGATATTAAAAAATATTGCAAAAATACACCGCAGTTTACCCACTAGAACCATAAAAGTAAAATTTTAATTTAATTCCTATTATTTATCCAACCTTTTATATACCATTAGACATACTTATTAGTAGTGGCATAAAGTGTCATAATTTTGTTTTATATTATCTAGATTCTAGGTATAGTATTGACAACTTTAATTTCAAAAGTAATAGCATCCATACAATATAATAATTTAACCAAAACTATTAAAATATTCTCTTGTAATGTGTGAGAAAAAAGTTTTCAGTTTTTTATATGGAGATTGTGAAAAAAAATGATTTTTTGAAAATACAAAATAAGTATTATTGTTTTAATCTGGAAATTACTTTTAGGTATAAATCTATAATATGTAAATATTAAAAATGGGATGCTAAGAACTCGCTTTAAATATCAATGTAGATTGATTCATCACTAATGGGAAAAATAACTTACAGTACACATTTGAGCTATTATATCATCTACTTTTCTGAGAATCGAGTTAAACTGAGACCTATCATATTATATTAATTACTATACAAAGATTAATTCACACTGTATTTTGTAATTTTTCAGTGCGCCTATTTTTTAAAAGTCTGTCAACGAACAACAATTTTTCAGGGTCTTGTGTTACATATTAATTTTTAAGGATTTTATGGGAGAAAATGTGTTTAGAAACCTACTTATCTCACAACAGAGGCACAAGGTCATAGAAAATGAATTTCGTGTTAGTAAGTAGGTCCTATTATTCTTGTTCTGGGTTAGGATAGAAGGTCATTTGACGGAAAGGGACAATGTAGAAGTGAAAGATAATTTTTGAACTAAATTAAATATTAATATAGACATTTTATGTTAATAAAATAATATAATAATATTAGATTTCACACTATTAGCAATATTATTATTATTATTATTTTGCGAAACTGTTGATATGGTTAAAAGTGTGTTAATCGACCGTGTAAATATGCCTATAATAGTCTGAATAATTGAAGGGGGATTTTTTTAATAGACATAATATTTAGACGTATTCAACATTGTAAATGATTAACACGTATTATAAGCCTTAAAAAATAGTTTGACATTAGATTGATAACAAGCGATTAAAACTATTATGCATTTTCTTACATTATTGGTAAATTTAAGAATTTTATTTTCAGTTTTTCATATTTATAAAATCTGTATAACTGCTAAATTTGTCCGCAAAAAAACATCTAAAATCGTGAATAACTATCAATTTATAATACCAAGTAGGGATTTCAAATGTATAAGTAACATAACTAAATGTTTATTTCAAAAAAAATATATAAATATATTCAATATCACAACATTATAATATCTGTAATGACCACCATTATTTAGACTTTCTGATAATAACTGAGCATTTCGCTAATGAACAATACCAAATTGTATTTAACTCTGAATAGTTAAGTAAATTTATATTTTTATTGTTGTACCCACATAGTTTTTTAGTTGAACTTATGACCTAATTTATTTTGTTCACTTTTGTAATCGTATAGTTTTAGTTTATTTTCTTTGTAGGTTTCTTAGAATATCTCAATATGTTTATTCACTGTTAATGACGTAAAAATGAAAATACTTTATTCAGAACTCGGAGAGTATACAAAGAAGTTGTCAACTTGGAGATAATTTAGAAGTTACATATCGTTTATGTTATTGTGTAAATGCAGCACAAAATAATGCACGGGTAGTTAAAAACGAAAACATGAATTTGAAACTTTTACAGTTGTATTATGTTACAATAATAATTCTTCATACGTAGAATTTGTGAAAAAAAACGATTTAATCTATACATATAATATCCTCTAATATTATTTCAATTTAACGAGTTTTCATACAGTAGATGTAACTATTGTGTTAGGTATTCTCTTAAAAAGTAATATTTTACAATTTTTAATTTGGCACAAGCGGAACAATAGTACTGCCGGATTAACGAAAATTGCACGTTATAAAAAAATACCAGACATTTGAACGAAAATCAGATAAAATAAAAATATATTTATTTTCAATACTTAAAATTGAAAATACAATAAAATTGGCGATAATCTCAATGATATTGTTTGATGTTTGTATTACATTGAATGATTAGAATTTATTACCTTGAGGTGTGTATGCAAAACGCATCTACAAACAGTAGCTAAATATTTAAAAATTCAAAATTAAGCTGGTCAATGACCAAAATTGTGGATTTACTAGAGAGGGTGGCAGAACACTGTCATTATCGTTCATCGAGTAGGGAGGGTAGTATAGTATAGAGCAGCGGTCCCTAAACTTTTTTTTCGGTGGTGCCCTTTATTGGACTAAATTTAGCCGTGGTGCCCTGCCTTAAATATCTCAAAAAATAAACACAAAAACACTTATTCTCATATTGATGATCAGTTTCAAATCGAGCTGTCCGAATCAGACTATACGATGTCTTTTTTTCTTACAATATTCAATTTAAAGTTAACAAAAATAGCGATAAATTATCAATCATTTTTAATGAGTCATCATGCCCTCGAAAAGTGCTCATGGTTCACAGTTTGGGAACCGCTAGTATAGAGTATTGGGTATAGGATATAGAGTATGGAGTACCTTCTCTACTGAATATTGAGTCGATTCGATTAATATTGTTTAACAATGTAAAGAATTATTAAAGTGCATTAAAAAAAATTATTATTGTTGAATTCTTAGGTAATTGCATATATTTGATGGTGCACCTAAATTATTAAGTTATCTTAAATTAATTAACCAATGTAACCTCCAGTAAAAGTTTTGGTTAATTACTTTTAGTAAAAAGTTTTTATCAGAAGCCCAAATAATTGTAACTACCTCAGTAATTTAAGTCAAATTATTTCTTAATTTAGTTCAATTATAAAGTGATGTTACTTTAAACATTTAAAATACCACCCAATAGGTAATCGTTAAAAAAAAAATGCGATTCATACCTAAAATGACCAATATAACTTATAGTATACCTAATGATCAAAACATGTACACATAATATATATAAAGATGAAAAATAACGTGAAATTCCGTTGATCTTTTTGCTTGGCATATAAAAGTAAGTAGTATTATAATACTATAACCGTGGTAAAAGTGTGCAAGTTATGGTACAGTGGTAAGTATAAATAATAAAATATTAATTATTAAGGAATCTATGATAATAAGCATTTGCATCTTGTAACTACCGTTTTACATTTTTACGTATAATATATATATTTATTATGTGGCTTGGCGAGGCGCGGTCGTACGCTCAATCTGCGACAACGCTCAGAGCGTATGCAACTACCGTCGTTGCTACCATTCGGATGGGTGATCACCCGGATTGTTAGCAACCCAATCTTGCCACACATACAAATACGCGTTTCAAATCAACCGTTTCCCCCAACAAATAGCTAATGGCCATAGCTGCCGGGCTTTAGATCAACACAAATAATATATGTATGTAGACACGACAACTGCAGAAGATTGAGTAAAAAATTTAAATAATTAAATAATTTAAGTTACTTACTTGCAGTACAGAGCTTATCATCGTTATGGATATTGTTTGCCGAATGGAATTAATGGTTTTTAATTTTCAACTATCAATAACACGCACAGATGTACAAAGACAGACGTTCCACGACTATGTTTCATTAAGTCTGACGAGCACTGACCGCAAGACGACACAAACGGTATTTTCACATATGTAAGTCATATTTATACATTTTGTTTACTTATATTATGATGTTACCGACAATTGTGTCAAAAACCTTATGGAAATCGAATGCTATGATAACATTACGATCCCATGGTGAACACTGAACAATTGGACAACGGTTGCAAGGTTGACCCATGGGAACTAGAATATCCCAAGTTTCCAGCACTTTACGTGATATGACGTAATAATATCCACAATTATTGTACTGTTTTGCATAATATGTTTGTATGTGCATGTGTTTATTTTTGTTTCCGACGCTATGTGGAAATCATTAACAGGTTAATTGGTGGTAATAACTTCATGAGTGAAATGTATTTAACAGTTTCAAAACATACCGACTTCTATAGTTTTTCATGTGTAAAACTATAAAATAAATAATTATATTATGTTTATATTGTAACCTTTAAGATTTCACAACGAGATGAATGGATATATTTTTTTCAGACATGTTCACGCCACGCGGAATTTTACTTATTATTAGTTTTGAGATGTGCCGTGTAATTTGTATTTATTTTTTTACAACTTTTATTTAGGCCATCTATACTTTGAACGTGTTGAAAATGAGCTTAATTGATGATACTAATAGATGTAACTAATAAATACAATACCAATTAGAGAAGTGGTGAATGAAAAAAACTCCCAGAGAAGATAATTCGTCGTGAAATAGTTATTCGTACATATTACTAATATATTTTATTATTATTGTTATTACCTATTTACTTCTAATGACTTTAAATTTCTTATTGTAACCTATAGTCAAATATAGAATCAGTTTAAAGTAGGCATTTAATTTTAATTTAGTTTGAAAATAAATAAATAAATACTTAGTCTAAGATATAGAATTACAGTGTAGACACATTACACATAGGTACCTAACAAGTAACAATGTAGATGAGTAGAAGTTACTTATATTGTATGATACATTATTTGCAACAGCATCAGGAGACTTTAGTAAAATATATGACGCTGTTAAGGTTATGTGTGCGCTATAAAAAGCAATAACTCACTGGAATGTACCAAAATAAAAAAAATACAATCATACAAAAATGTTTATTTAATACTATAAAAAAAATAATAACAAAAACACACCATCCAAATACATAAAATGAGTCTTTCTTTTTTTCTTTACATGTCTTTCATCACGGTGAGCTTATTTTTACCTTTAAGTACAGCGTTCGACTATTAGTTTAAAGTAATATACCATGTGATATTTAAATTGTTCCTTAATTTTTTTTTATGCTCTGAGTACTTGAGTAAAACTAACGGAATAAAAAACTGGTGGGTGGGGGGCAAAATATGTATTCACCAAAATAGAAATCATAGCCTTTTAACAAAAGTTTAAAACTCATTTATGGCTTAAAAACAAATCGTAGGTACCCTTATGTCATTCAATAATATTAAGTACCTACATAAGAGTTCATTAAAAAAAGGTTTTATAGTGTCATGTTTGAAAAAAATAGTATGATGATAATCTTGTAATCATAATTTATGAAATAGTATTATTGGGTGGCTTGGCGTGGCGCGTTGGCTGCTACCAGTTGCGGAATGCGACTGTGAGTAAGTAACGGCCACAGCTACTAGTTCTCGGATGGGTGACCACTCGAGTTCATAGTAGTTCAAAACCTTGTCACACATACACGTGTTTTCTACCTACCGTAACAACCGTAATAATCGTAAAAACAAACCAACCGTACCAACTTTACCCCTACCACAGTTCATAACCCCTACAACAGCTAATGGCCTTAGTCGCCGGGCTTAAGTTCAATGAAAAAAAATATATTATTGGATTCTTTTTGTATCCTCGAAAATCCGATAACGTTGACAAAAAGTCAACATATTATACAATAGAAGATATGTGAAATAGATGAATTTATATGCAATAATTTTATGAAGAAATATTTATTATAAAATATGTAGGTATGTTTAATGTATTGAATTTATGCTTTGTTTAGAAGATTTATAGATTTCATCAATCGGCATAATTGGGAAGGGAGGGGAAAATGTTTAAGTTCTCCCGTTAAATTGGAGGGGGTTCAATACCCCTCTTGCCGCCCCCAGAATTAGGTCATTGCTTCTAAATAATAAATACAGGTACTATAAAATATATAGTATCTATATAATTATTTATAAGTAGGTACACATATGACATATTAATACGTCATATAATTTCTAATATAGGTATGTATGTTGTTTGTATATTAAATATACAAACAACAAGTTATGTAATACATTTTATTACACAACTAAAACACTTAGTTATGTTCCTAAGTTTTATATTTTTAATTTTGTGTCTATTAAGTGCATTAAATAAGAATTTCTAAGATTAATAATGAATACATCTGTATAAAAAACATAGAAATTTAATATATTCTATTTTTTATTTTTATAGTGCAGTATACAAATATTATTAACCAGCAAACGAACCTCGCCTAAAGAATAATTCATATAGACCAATCTCATTTTAACCAATTAATCCTAATCCGTGAATTAAGTCAATCAACACTTCATACCTTTTGCATGAAGAAATAGATGAAACAGAGTAGCTCAAAACAAAGGAAAGCAAAGAATCAGTTCCATTCCGTCCTTCAGTCCAATAACAACTACAATCAAACTACACCCAAGAAACTAAAGACTCGAAGACCACACCAACCAGCCGCGGCCGGTCGAAGCTTATTACCCGCTGCTAGACCGAGATCACCTGTTACACCAGTTTCCACTGACCGGCGATGCCAAAACGAGTCGGCCACCTGTCGCACCTCACTGCCGGTATATTTCTCCCATTACAACAACTTGTATTAGGCACTGCATGACTTACGAAGCATTGTGAATTACTTATCCAGCACTAACGTCGGACTCTTCCTACATGGTCACCTCTTAGTTCTTCCTGAAGAAGTGTCATGGGTTGTCTACCGGACACCTCGCAACCAGATTTCAGATTTGTACCTAGGGGTAACGTCGTTCCCGATAATATTGTAATTTGTAATCAGATGATCGTACATGATTACCGATCGAAAAACCCCCTGCTGAAGTTTCGTCTGATGAACCAGCCACGATATTTATGTTTATTGTATTATATTATTTGCGTTTGTTAGAGAAATAATTAATGCAATCTTACATGATAGTGAAAAGCAACATTTTTAATTTTAGAAGTGAGTCACACATGGTCGTGTGTACTATTTCAATATTTATTTGGAGCATTGCGGCGTTTTATTTATGAATATATCTATATGTAATGCCTTTGAAAAATATTACAAATTTGAGAAAACCCAAAGGGTTCAAGCTCTTAAAATATAATACGAATTCTCAAAGGAAAAAATGAAATCGAACTTACAGACGATATTTCACCAAAGTTGGTGGCTGACGTGCAATTTGCACCAGTAACATCGGTCGATGCTTTGGAATCTACGAGTAAAACATCTCAACAAACTGGCGTACTAATATGATTCCTAGCTGTACAAAAAAACATTGTTATTCACTATTTTCAAAAAAAAAAAAAAATTATTATTATAAAATTCATTTAATCTATTTCTTATATATTAGGCATATACAATTTATCAACTTTATTTTTGTTTAAATTTTTGTTCAGACGTGTATTAGTCATAATTTATATGTACCTTGTAACATGACAGGATAATATTATATTGTTACACATACTCTAAAATTGAAATTAATTGTTCTATTGTGCCTACTACAAAAATGAAATACTCGGTAGGTATACCAGTAATATATTATGTATAGTTAAAAATAATTAATTTGTTTTAATGTTGCTTACAGTTAACATTGTTGCATTCAATCATAATATAATTATGCGATACAAATAAATAATATGTTTATGTTTAAATGGTATGTTTGTATGTTCTACTACGATTTAATGTCTTAGATATTTTTAGTCACAGGCATATAGATTTGTAAGATAATTATAAAAATACGATTTGAAGATATAAAATATTAAGAAAACAACATTGGTAAAAATTATATACATACTGCAGGTACCTATATCACAAGATCCATTATTTCAATGAACGCAATAAATCTAGAACACGTAACGAATTAGTCAAACTGTCCTATACTTACTTATTATAGGTACTTAATTCAAAATTATTAAGCCATAACATAAATAACAATTTTGTGTCAGTTATAACTCATCGACATAATTCACTCGTTTCTTATTAATTGTAAGGGCTCGTATTATATATGCTTTTATGCTATACATATTGTCATATCACTGTATAGAATGACGTTTGATGTTTCTAAGAGGAACAATTCAAAGACAAGAAACACTTAACTAGGTTAGGTGCTTATGTAAAAATGCACGGTGTCGTCTTACCATGCCATATTTTAATGTCAACTGCAACCGATGACATAATATGACAATTTGCTATCAATAATTGAACGCCAGTTTATAATGATGATTGTCTATGAAAACCTACAAGTAAACCTATACTTGGTAAATGTTTTTAATAGTAACATTTTATTTTATTTTTACTAGAAATATACAATCCATGCACGAGGGCACGAGAAGAACGCGTTATACGCAATAAATACATGAAAAAGTAATTTTAATATAACTATGTCTTTTGAACAGTACTTTAGGTGTTTATGAGGATTATTGAACCAAACGTATCTCCCTTGAGTCATAGTGGTTTAATTAAAAACCACTGAATCGTATTATTATTTGTTATTTTTTGAGAGATTCTCCTTTTTTGGTATTTTATTGAAATAGATCTGTCAAACAAACATGTTGTTTACGCTGTACATTTTGTTGCTCTAGGTTCATTTGTAACAAGTAAACTGTTAACATTTATCTTAATATAGTATTATTTGTGCTAAACATTTAAAAAACATAAGACCACAATTATTGTAGTATTATACTGTAACAATTCAACAATTCTGCAACATTACAAATACATCTATATTGAACTCACATGATGCCGATCAGTTGGTAAGTATGTAGTTTAGAAAATCATGAAAATGTATTATTACATAAATATATATTGTAATATTATTTTAATACTATTTTTACATTTCTTTAACAACCGTACAGAATTTAGATGTAACTATTTTGGGCAATAATCATCGTGTATATCGAATATGAATAATATAATATAAATGGTAACAATATAATATGTTATGGCATTTATTGTTTGTGATTTTTTTTTCAATTGTATTTAATCGTGGACAGAAATTCACAAATGTATTGAATCGTAATCTTGTTTTATAATGCACCGATATTATACAACAGTCTAAATACGTGACCGGGTAAACGGTAAAACTTCTATTGTCACATGATTTTACACTTAATTGTGAGGTTGGCTTTAAACGTGAGAGAATTTCAAGATGAGTTACAAATAGGAAACAGAAATTTGAACGAAAGTACGTAAATCTTAGCTAACTAATTTTTTGTTGAAAAATCAAGTTGTTTAATAATTAGCAAAAATTGTGGTTATAAAAACAATTTTCGTTGTGGACTTAAATCATACCCATATGCATAAATGATAAATACCCAAAAAATATAGACCCTGTATAAAATATTTATTGAACAGATTATAATTTAATAAAACTAATTATATTACACCTATTAGTTATTACTCATAAGTCTTGACTCACTACTCATAATGAATAAAGTAAATATTTATAAAATTACTTCTGTATTAAATTTAATACAAATTAAAACAACATATTTTATAGGTTATTATTATATTTTTGCGAGAATCTATAAGATATGAAAATTAAAAAAAAATATTTCAGCACAGTATTTACGGAGATAAGATTAACGATGAATCAATCAATAATTCACCAATTAACAAAGATAAACTAACAAGAGCTGGTTTAATAGAAGCGTTGAAAAAAAAACAAATTGCACACAGTAAATTTATAATTACAAAAGTATTAACAAAATGTAAACAATAACACTACAAAAAAAACCAAAAAACAATGAGATTACAAGGTAAACGAAAAGGAAAAAGCTCGGGAGATTATACAAGATATTATGGAAAATAGTGTACAGACACTTACCAAAGAAGCAGATAGTAAATCAATTTTTTGATAAAAAAAAATATGCCTAATGCTTTTAGAATTATTGTAGTGCGTTACCATCTTGTATAATGTCTGACTTACTTGATATGAAGCAGTTCAATAACAAAATAAAACTGACCAACATATAATTTCAATCAATCTTAGTACAAAATATAGTGTTTCAACTTTCAAACTCTGTAAATAAACTGAATGGTCCATGGTGAATAAAACAACATTGAAATAGAAAAATATTACAAAAAAAAGTTTTAATATTTTAAGAATAAATTGAAAGCCTAAAAACAAACAAAATAAGAATAAAAACAAAAAATTAACAACTTCAGGTGATCAGTCGACAAATTTTGATGAGTGATAAGAAATAAGAAAAAAAATACAGCTAGTCTTGGCACAATTTAAAATCAACAAAGAAAATTGAATTTTTAAAAAACATTCGTGTTGGAAATGAATTCACGTTATATGCTGTGCCTATCCTGCAATCGAAAACCTGAAAAATGTCCTGAATCCAAAGTTAAGTATAGTGTTTGCTAAAACTGCCCCTTAGACTTATACACTAGGCACAATGTATTGCGAATTATCGACAATCCACGAGTAGTCTACAATATCGATGAAGAAACAACTCTAATCAAAAGTAAATTATTGTATCAGATTTTGTCGTACATGACGATATTAATATTCATTTTATCGTTACACTCTGTTTATTGGTTTTATAATGTATGCCTTTTTTTATATTTACTTTTCAGGGTATAGTAAAATATTATTGAGCTCATCGTTACCTTTTAAGGCGTAATTCAATAGGCAATTTGGTCGCTCGATGTGAATTAACAGTTTAGTATTATTTGAGTATGTGAGACCGGAAATGTTATTGATTCGGTTATGACAGTGCTAGCAGTCACATGGGATTCGGGCGAAGAAACAACACCGATTGAAAGGCATATAGGTTTAAGTTTCAATTCAGACGAGAATTTATTAATCAAGTGGTTTTAATTTTAGACATTAATACTATTACTAATGAGGTACAAAAGATTTCGATTTGGCAACAGGACGTGAGGAACTATATTTCGCATCAGACTGCAGTCATATTTAATTTTTGAGTTTATGGTTATAATTTTCTGTCGAAAATATTTTCCTTTAGGTAATCACTTTTTCAAACAGTAGCTGTATTAACCTTCGACGGACAAACAAACGCCTCGAACTGTAGTTGGTCGAGGTACAAAAGTACAAATGCAGCAAGAAAAGGCAAAGACGTATTGTTGAAGAGTTGCGATTCGGGATCGTCGAATCCTGTAACTCCTATAGTCAGATATCGTCCGGCCACCGTAATATGCGTCAACGATTTATTAAAATATAATAATATATTATTATGGTTCGCCCGAGAAACTAAAATGTTGCCAACAATATCACCGCACGCGATGCGTTTACCATACATTTCACTCGTGTAGGATTCACTCTCCGACTCGCCATGTTGCATCCGCATTTATCGTGCACACGTGGCGTATAGGCACAGGAGGCGGGTGGTACTTACCGTGTTGATTTAGACTGAGACGAATGTCTTGTAAACCGTTTTGCGAAACCCGACCAAGTGTGATGGGCGGCGGCGTGGTGGGGGGGGGGAAATAATGCAAATAATTCAAAAAATAGTGGCATTTGGAAATTGCCTAGACAATCGGCGCGCAATTAGACATGACCCAGTAAACACGAATCTTTGGGCCGTGATTACAGCCAGATACCCAGCGCCCCGGTAACCGGTGCAATTTTTTCCGACCGTTTTGCAAACGACCTGTTGCCCGCGTTAACATAATCTGCAATGCAACACGGCCATGTTTAGCCAACGGTTTTGGGCACAGGCGCGTATTATTACGTGTTGGGGTCACGCACGGCACACGTGTTTTCCCGTTTTAACGCGCCGTGTCCGTATAGACAATGCCCGCCGGCGTGCCGACGATTAATCGACATTTAAATTCGCCGTGTACTCGGCGCGTGCAAGTGTAAAACTGTACCACGGTATTGCCATTTTTGCGCATATAATATACGTGTGTAGCCGTTCACCGGGCACCGGCCCGCAAGTGGAATGGCAATAATAAAATATACATCATTATTGGCGTAAATCGTATAATACGATTATTATAATATCATAACACCTGTGCGATTCGTGATACCCGCTCGATGTGCGACGTTCTGCCCGTGCAGTCTCCTCCGGATTACCGCGTTACCCGAGAGTCGTAGCCAGGAGATATTATATAGATCTGCGGGAGCCAATTTTTTCCAGCCCTAATTGGCCCGAAACTCAAATTAAAAACTTGAACCCACATTTCAAGCCGGGTCGTGGTTTCTTTTTTTTTTTTGCCCAACCCGACCAGACACCCATTTGTAATCGTTTATTTTAAGTCCAACCCGACCGCGCTCGGTCAATAATTTTTTTTGTCGATAACATAGTGATATGGCCACAACCATTTACCGGGGGCAAGACATATAGTAATTATTATAATATATCATATTATATTATAATTTTCGTTAAAACGTAGATAAATGTAAAATTTGTACAATATGCGTTTTATTTTTGACCGACCAGGTCCAAAGACAAGTATGTTGATCCAACCTTAACCAACCCGCAATATTCTTCTTATGGCCCGGGCTGGACTTGTCCGACCCACGTAGATCTCTAGTATGTAGAATGTAGATATCTACGATAAAATAATATGATTATGAATTGTGCATTTTGGTCTAACACATATTGTACGTGTAAGAACGATGCATAGGCATTGACCAAACACGAAATACTGTAATTATGTGTGATTGTTCAATCAAAGTCAGCTTAGTTTTTCAACTGCTTTATCGCTATATAATGATACCCAATGATAATAACTAAATACTGCCTTCAACCGAGATGAACAGAGCAAAGTGTCTCCGCTTCTGATGTGTTTTAAATTTTTGTATTTTATTCTTGTTTTGTAATAAATCCTAAATTATCCAACCTACATACAATAATGCATTTAACTTTGTAAAACAAACAATTCGTTCAATGATTTGATTTTGAACTAATCGTGAATTAAATTGAATTGTTGAGCAACTGGTTACGCTGTTGTTCTTTTGTTTCTATATGCAGATATTTCGAAATTATAACAATCAAAGCAGTGCGATATATTTTGTATACTGTACAACACACAATAAACACATATTATGTATTATGTATCATTATAATAATATAGATACATAATACATAATAATATGAATACAACATAAAAAAAAAATAAGATAATTTTACACCGTTTAACACATTTATACTAATTGTTGAAATTAATAAAATGTTATGTTATAAAGTATAAATTAATACATTTAATAAGCTAGTTATTAAAAAAAACTAAAACAAAATAATTAGTTGTATGAATAAATTAAAAAAGTTATATTACATATTAACTATTTGACTCCTATAGTTTGTATGTGCACAAGTACCTACATTAATGTATGAACATTTTATTTTAAGTGAAGTATGTTGTTTTACAAAATCCACATAATATTATTATTCACATAGTTTTTCGCTTAATGGAAAAAAATATACTATAGAACCATTTATTTTTATAATTTTATAAAAATTAGTTAATGCTTAATGTTCCCTCAAGTGCCTTTTATTTATTTCTATCTATAAAATGTATTTTTCTCTGTCTATATTTTTTAGTTAAAAAAAAACAGCCTCAGTCATTTTATTTCCACGGAATCCACCTGCTTCCGCTAATCACCCAGCTTACTGTCAAATGCATACTAAATACAGATAACTACAGTTGATTCTTCCCTTTTCCGAGTCTTTTTTTGTCATAATCTATTGTTATATTTTCCTTCGTGTTGGCGGCTTAGCAGATTTAATATGTTTTTTCATCAACCATTTTGCTTTTAATTTCCTATAGTCATACCTTTTTTGGGCATTAAAAAAGTATTTTTTTTTAAAATAAATACATTGTGTGACAATTGGCTGTACAATATAATTTGAAAAAAATGCATTTTGGAAAAATCAAGTATAGCCAAATGTACTCATTAATTACGTTTAGCTTATAAAATATATCGTTTGAATCCATTTCAGAACATTATACCTAAAATGTAATCACATTATAATTTATAATATCTGCAGCAATGTGAATGGTATTCGGCTATTCGTGATTTGATATAATTTGATTATTAAGTATCAGTGCATGTTAAATACTATTTATATAATACGGTACATAATAAGCTTAACAGATAATAATATGAAATAATGGCAATGTGAATAACATGTGATATATCGAATGGTGAAGCCACCCATCGAGAGCGCTCATCCTTTAGTAGTTCAGCGTATATTATCACGTTATTGCCTAATACGAATGGTATTATATTTTTTTATTCAATAAATATATATATATATAATCTGTGATAATACTAATGATTATAATAATTATCATCATTAGATCATATTATTATTATCATAATAGTATTGCAGCAATGCGTGCAGCAAACACGTACACGACTACATTACCTGCTACGCCGAGCAACATATAACATGACATTCGCACATACGGTGGGTAGATTACATCGTTATAGGTACATATATTATTGTTGTACCGTTCCGGAAAATCGATTTCATTTACAATAATAATAATATTATGTAGGTACACACATCTGGTACGTACACCTAGTGTGCAGTGTGACCGTACGATATCACGTCATATTATTATTATACATTGATATGATATTATTCTTACACCCATTGTAGACCTACCGACGGCGCACCTGTCGGTATGACATATTATATTATATTATATATTAGGCATATTGTGGTATAAGTGGAAATCTAGGGTATTTACAACAATGTCAGGAGACGTAACCGGGATAATATAATATTGTATACCTACACTCGCGGCGTTTATACTACCTCATCCCTACCTACAAGTCCTATACTGCTGTTTCTTTTTTTATTTTTTTTTTGTATTCTTTCGGTTATTATGTCACGGATTGGGTCTGGTGGCAGAGAAAAACGGTGCGGCCAGTGAAAAATGGAGGGAAACTAAGGCGATACATAATTAACGGTCTCGAGCCAGTGTCCGTCATAGACCACTCCACCATCACGCCGGGAAATCGTATAGTTGTTCATTAGATAGAGTACGGCTACATTATCATTAACTTTATCGTTGTTAATATTATTGTTGTTGTGTACATTATCGTTATTTTTAGTATTGTTTGTATGATATCGTCGTGGTCGATGTTATTACTACCATTGTCAGTATCCTAGGTCAGTTCATTCGAAGTCTAGAAAACAGTGAGCCGTCCTCAGTACTCGTCGTTGTCGTCACAGACTGAACTGCTAGAGACACGCGAATATTATAATATTGTTGAGGGCCTTTGAGAAGAGACATCGGCTATCGATCTACAAGCGAAACGTCATGATCTCCGCACTACCGACCCGGGTAAGTCACCACATAATATTTCATTTCTGTTGAATTTCGACTGTAGCCACCTTAGCGATCGAACGATTTTACACAAGAACCATCCTTCCGTGAATTCTTTGAACTTATTTACGAAATATTTGTAGTACCATACCTACATGTTATATGTAGTGCGCAATAATGTAATATAATATTATATATATTATTTGCATGTAACTCGCAGTAATTAGGATAAACGCAGTGCAAAAAATAATCGCTAATAAATGTCTACCCTCACAGACATGGTTTGTAAATTATGTATCGCGTTTTTCAGTATAAATAGAACCATCTATAGCCCAATAAATTTTAAGTTCGCAAGTAAGAAAAAATCTTTAATAAACTTATATAAAATATAGGTAAAGTAATCGTATCAGATATATTATTTTGATACCTGCGTAACAAATGACGAGAATGAAATTGAAGATATTATTTTAGAACTATACTTTTGTTTTAGTATACTATTACGAGGTTGTATTGAATTACATTATACTGAGTAAATATTTCAGAGTGACTTATTTAGATGTTCATTTATAATATATAGACAAACTACAATATCTGAAACAAATATTTAGTTTTTAATAATATAGAATGTATTAAATTTACGTTTGAAAACATTTCCCAAGATATTTTATAAGATTCGTCTAGAATTAAATCTTTCAATAAAATAATGTAATTGTATTTTTTTTAAATTCTTAACGAAAATATCACTTCCATGAATAAAACATATTTAATATGAATGTCATAAAATGAGATATTTTAACGTCATTTAAATAACAACTAAATCAAATATTTATACTTCAATAATATAGAGTATTAAATCTATATTTTTGAAAACTTTTCCGGAATTCCCTTATAAGATTCGTCTATAATTAAACCTTTGAATAAAACAATATGATTGCATTTTTTTTAAATTCATAACGAGATTTTCACTTCCTAAGTGCAATTTATTTTCTGAAAATATAATAAAATGGGGTATTTGCGCTTTAATATAATAACTAATAAGGGTCTACTCTAGTATCAAATTTGACAGATTATAGATGAAAATACCTACACTGCAGACTACATGTCAAATTTAAATTTTGAAAAAAGATTTATAACTACTATATAGCACCAAAAATACAATTCGTTGTAAATTACTTTTTTTCATTCATTTAAAAATGTTAAAAGTTATAGCTCATTATTTAAAAACATGGGTTATTTTTATTATAGTTAAAAAATAGAAAAATTGTATACGATGTACAGAACAGTAGTTTTAGAATATATTTCGTAGAGCATAAAAATCTGATCGGAGTAGTTACCTATATTAAGTTTTGTCTTGGAAACGAGTACCTTCGGTGTAATCATACTAAATCGTTTGAAAATGTAATCTAAATTCATATTTTTTCTCATCACATATAATGGCATGTATTATAGACGCGAGTAAAAATTACACTTTTGTATTATGTTTCACTCTAATCTATTTTTCCCTCTTACGTAGATTACGTTAACTTTACAACGACTAAAGCAATGGATAATATTGTTATTGAAAAATGTCCCTATCTAAAACTCTCAACTATGTCTCGGTAGAGAGTGACCTAAATTTGTTTTCAGATCTTTTAATACTTTCAGTCAGTGCTAATTTAATAATTTTAATAGATTTAATTTAATTTGTGTATAAGTTTTGTAAAAAATAAATAAAATGAAGATAAAAACCTAATTGATTGCTATTTATTATAGTTAGTTTTGTACAAACTTCATCTCAGAAAAATATCGGGGATAAGGTTTTGGACAATTTTTCTTTAGACAGGAATTAATTTTAAATGCAAAATTTATAATAAGATGTACCAAATCGATAAGTATATCTATACAAACTTATGTTTAAGTCGCCATTTTATCAATTAAAGAAGATGGTTAAATTATATTTTCATATTTTAAGTCAGACTTGCTAACGGTACAAAAGGTTTTTAAATTAAAAAACTTGTTTTTTCTTACATATTTTATTGAATTCAACTAGTTAATTAAATTATTCCCTATAGCAGAATTTATTAATTAAAAAATATATGAACTATTTTAAAATGTATGATTTTTTTTTTTTATTTAAAATAAATTTTAATTTACATATTATGCGAGATAACGAAACACAATATTAAGATTTCTTCATAAAAAAAGTCAACACTATAATAAAATCGAAAATTGATTTACAGCTGTTTATTGAGTGTTGTCCACTGTCGAGTGACGTAACATTTAAATTAACCTCAACCCAAATAATGCGGTTCTCGGACGAATTGTTTACTTGGAAATAATGCACGATATTTCACATAGGTACTCGAAAATGACCATAAATATATATCTATAGATGTTGCAGACAATAAATATTTACCTACTGGGATATAATGATAATTTGTTTTGGCCAATAAAATAAAAACATCTAGAATGTTCTCGTATAACACATTAATGTTTCTAGGTAAGAATCACGCATTACTTACCCTTAAACTTGCAATATTTATAGTATACTCAGCATATTGTATCTAATTTACAATTCAATAACAACACTGTATAGTATACGTTCGTAAACATTCGATATGTTTGAAAATTATTTTAATTCTAAATGCTCAAAAACATTTTTATTTTAGAAGTTTGTTGTAGAAATTAATATTTCATTTATCATTACCAAATTTGCGAAATAAATAATAATATGATAAGATAAATCCGAATGAGTTTGAAACATAAGGACAAGACAAGTATTGTTCATAATTTCATATTTTATCAAAACTTAATTTTTTTGATTTTACTATACCATCAATCTCAATGGGAATCAAAATTATATACTTTTGGAATATGTATTTAAATTTTTAATTTAAAATCATATTTGCCAAACGACTTAATTTGGTTTTATTATTTGCACTTAAAAAACTAAAAGGTATACCTACAAACATTAAGATATTCGAACACAAGTCATGTAAATGTTATTACTTATTAGTTTCATTACAAAACACTTCGTTCAAAACTGAAATATTATGTACCTATGGATCTGTTTGAAACAACCGGTTCATTAAATGTGGGTAAGAAAATACGATGCATTATGTGGGTTGAAAATTTTGAATTTACATTTGCAGTAAATACAAATTGTGATATTGCATATAATCACAATTTACATAAGCTGTAAACACAAATTTCGATATTACATATCACAATTTACATTTGCTGTAAATACAAATTATTATATCACATATTATCATGGATATATTGCTTACAGAATGAGAATAATTTAATATAGAACACTGTGCGTATTTACCTAAATCGTTACTGTGTAACTTAAATCTATGATGTTATTCTAGCGTTTGTTCAGTAGCTAAAGTTTCGTACACACTGAACTGTGTAAATATGTTTATACCCCCGAGCTCGCCAGAAAATATTTATTGACACATTGGACCATTTCACGTTCTAAACAATTATTACAATTTTATTGTTATGCAAGCTCATAGAAAATCAGCCAAAACGTTAGATAAAATGTGTTTATAATACCTACTATAATAAGTAGGTACGCGGTACACTTATGATGGAACAGAGTCATCTAAGAGTTACCAAACAATGTTAATCACTTGGGCATACATTCTGCAGAATAGTGCAATATTAATTTTTTCGCTAACTTTAGATGTGTCAAAGAAATACCTTCGTGAAACTCTGAGACCCATATCTAATATTCTATCGTGAATAAGCACCGCATGTTTATTACATTATTAACAATGTCGCGTCAACAAGAAAGACACCGAAAGAAAGAAAAGAGTCGAAATTATTCATGACAAAGGACATAAACGAATATAGGTATCGGTTCATTGTGTTAGGACCGATAACGTGAAACTGATGTTGAAGTGGGTGCGTGTGCTGTATATTATAATATTGATATAATAACACATTAAACCTGATGATATTCTGAATCACGGGAGTTAAAATGTTTAATATTTTTTTCACAAAAAAAAAATCAATATATTTTGTCAAACGAACCACGTTTCTGCAGTTCACAATGACCACATTATTATTATTATTGTTAGATACTATTAATATGCGTTATTCACGAACTATCGGGTAATTTGTAGGGAACAAAGAAAAATAGATAGAGTTGGCATATCAACAAATTTCGCAACCACCGAAATCGAGTCATGTTCATAAAATATACTAAAAGGTGCCATAACGATTGATAAAATCAATGACGACTAATAACTAAAAGCTAAAACGAAAAACAAATCGAAACCAAAACTATATACGAGTAGGTATAATAATATTCTGATGCGCGATCATTCACAGCACACGATTTTTAATTCTGCGATGCACAAATCATGCAAGTCGTAGACTGTAGTCCCCGACAACAATAATGATACGAGAAACACGTTGTCCACAGGCTTTCAGAGTATTAGTTTTTGCGGCGTGGGCGCAGAGAGCTGTCTGGTGCCAATACTACGGTGAGCAGATAGGGGACGGTCACGGTGGTCATAACGAAGAACACCACGAAGATCATCACGTAAGTACTTTATAATCGTACAAATCTAGATCGTAACACTATATAGATTAATCATAGAAGTGAAAGAAATCATTGGCATCTGCTTTATTGATTGAAACTGTATACCTATAATATGATGTGAGCGATTCAGGCGAACTGGGTTCTCGATTGATTCGATATCGAATAAAATAATGAAAACATAATATATTAGATCGTCGTGATGAGGAAAGGAGAAAAACTCGATGTCAATGTGACCAACCAAAACACAAATCAACTTTAGGCGGAAACGCAATATGCATGCGGGGAAACTATTTTAATTTCTAAATTAGCCTTTTTCCGTTTCTGTCGGACAATATAATAATTAACAACACTGTAATCGATTTTACAAAAATTTAAATCACTGGGTAGTTTTGAATTTGGACTTTCGGTTCGTTCACAGGTGAAGCCGCTTTACAAGTACGGATATTGGGTGCACGATCCGAAAACGAAGGATGTCAAGAGCCACTGGGAGCATCGGGACGGGGACACGGTGCACGGTTCATATTCGTTTCTTCAACCGGACGGACACATGAGGGTGGTCGAGTATACGGCCGACAAGCATAACGGTTTCAACGCACACGTCAAATACATGTACGATGGACACGCGGGAGGCAGCGACGGGGGCAGCGGCGACGGCGGCGGGTTTGGGGGAAGCGGCGGCGGTGGAGGATTCGGCGGCGGCTTTGACAACCATCTGGAGGACGCGTCGGGAAAACAGTCGGCACCGATCGGCGGTGGTGGTGCCGGCGGAGTGGGAGGCCGACCGAAGCAGCCGTTGCACAAGTTCTACAAGAAACCGCGGACGGAAAAACACGGTGGCCAACCGGGTCAGTACAAAAAGCCGCATCAGTTCGACGGCCGTCCCAAACCGGTGGGCGGCGGCTTCAAGAAACAGCGTCTGTCGCCATCCGCGGAACAGTCGGCAGAACACCACCTCGGTGGCAGGCCCAACAGCCATTTCGATCAGTTGCCCAAGTTCGGCGCCCCCGGACATCATCACGCCAATCCACTGGGTGGTGGCGGCGCAGAAAGCCCCGAACGTTATCACGGAAATCAGCTGGGTGGCGTCAGTAGCCCCGAACGTTATCAGGCGAACCACTTGGGCGGCGCCAGTCCGTTCGGGTATCTCGCCGAAGAACAGGGCGCCGATCAACCGGCCGACCACTTTTCCCGCAAGTACTCGTCCACGGCGTCGGCGGACACGTCCGCTTACCTGACTGGCATCCAGCACCTGTCGTCCGAACACGACCCGGTGGTGCACCGTCAGCCGGACGTCGCTCCCGCCGCGTCGACGGAACGCCAGCACCACAGCGGTTCGTCCGGAGAACGACAGCAACAGGTGCCGGGCTCGGAACTGCAGCCACCTCGACCGTTACAGGTGGACGGGCCGTCCGAAGAGCCACGCGACGACGGAAGCGCGCCGATGCAGTACGATGACACCGACAACCGCTCGAGGGAACGGGACGAAAGGGACGACAGTGACAGCAGGGACGACAGGGACAGCAAGGACGATAGGGACAGCAGGGATGGCCGGGACGACAGGGACGACCGGGATTACCGAGACGACCACGCGGCCGACTCCTTCGACGAAACACCGGTGACGGTTCAAAAGCAACCATTGCGGGAATACCGTTTCGAGGAGCCGCCATACCCGTTCGAAATTCCCGAGAGCGTTCAAATCTCCGGCAAATACCAAAAGAGACACACTCCACAGCCGCCGCTGCCGGTTAACGTGCACAGGTACATGCCGGCATCGTCGTACTTTCCCAGCTGGTTCGGCGGTAGCAGACACTACGATTAGAGAGTATTGGGATCGGCCGAGTCGCGACCAAGTCGACCGGCTATTTTCAAGCAGCAATAATATTAATATTATATTTTTTGTTATTTTTATTGTTAAATTGTTTTAGTTTACTATCAATGTTTGCATATTGGTAACTCAGTAACTATATAAGGCATCATTTGCCTATACTGCAATGTTTTTGCTTCATACACATTGGGGTAAAGTCGAACAGAATAACGTGTCGTCGTCGTCGAATCGATCCGAATACCTACATACCACATATTCGGTACCCACTGTCGTATTTGTATATAGATAGCTTGACTTACGACACTAAATGTCTTATAATTGGCATTATGCTACAAATTATGATAAATCAGTATTACCATAATATTTGAGTACAAAATAATATAGCATAACGCATAAGTATGTGCGCATTAATCTATTCGTATTAAAACCCTGCAACCACAACGACGCCAAGGAACAACAACGAGAACAACAGCAACAAAAACAACAATTTAAACTACAGCCTTTGATGTACAAGCCTCTTTTCGATAAAGAAACTCTATAGTAACCGTTGCAGGAATTTCTGCCGTTTCGACACAAACCGACAACGAACCCGTTCAAAATATTGTCGTGAACGTACATGTACCTGTTCGAAAAACACTGTTAAGACAAAGCTATAAGGGTTCATCATCCACAGGCAGCAGTATCTGGCAGTGGATTGCTTGAAAATGTCGTCACCGAAAAATCATTTAATTATCAATGGATATCACCACATAGTCAAAGCTTGTTCGTTTCCGTTTGGTCCACAGGAAATCGTTTTGGTATCCCACCTGCCCAACACTAACGCATATCCTGAACTACAACGATTATTTTCCACAAATATATTTTAAAGTATCGATTTTCATTTGTACAATTAGTAAATTGTCATTTTTAAATCAAGTCGATACAAATTTCAAGCAATTCGTATTACTATAAGGTATAAATTAATTAAATATTAGGTACAAAATAATTATTTAGGTTCATTTTTGACTTTGTAGTTAGACTATTAACTATACTGTTATTAGTATATTATGTTAAGTGTTATCGTATGTGTAATGTGTATTATACTATTGTGTTAGTTATTCCTACTAAAATAAAAAATATACCTACTACAATATTAGATTTCATTATTTAATTATTCAAATTATTAAAAAAGTTATTTGAAAGTATATTGACGTATAAAATGAATCAGGTATGTAATATTTAAAACAAACTAACAAAATAACTTATTGAAATATGAAAATGTACTCTTATAGATTCTGAGTGCAGGAGCGATGGATTTTCTTTATATTTTTCTTTTCTAAATAATTGCAATGAATTATTGTAACTATTTTAATGTGTTACAAATGTAAAATATTGAATATTTATGGTTACTAATGTACTATCTGCTCAATTATATATTATTTTATACTTACAGAACATTTAAAAGTTTCAATGACTATTTAAATTTAGGTTTTTGATCTTTACTTTATACTTCAATATTATGAGATTGTAGGCCTTTACCTTAGCAACATACTAAATAATCATCATACACTCAATGCAAAACCACAGTTAAAGTATAAAATATTATTTTAGTGTAAACTGGGGATATAAAGTGTGGTCAATTAATCATAAATATCGAATGTGAAAAAAATTATATTTTTATTATTTATATTAATACAACAACAAATTAACTGTATAAACAATTTAATATCAGCATCCTCATTTTTAATAACTCACTTCATTAGGCTGGAAGAATAACTTAATAAATTGAAATAAATATCTTAAAAACGTTGTCTTAACGTGTACATTATTTTAACGTTTTTTAAGTTGCCTATATTGGTTGACTTATCATCATGGACCTGATACTAATAGACTATATGTATAAGTTCTATGCTTATCATATACATAAATATATATAAATATGTTGGTTGTAATAGTAATCATATAAATATTTAAACATGACAATAACTGTAAAAAGTAATTTATGTTATTAGTTGTATAAATAAGTTAGTTATAATAATTGTCAATTTAATTACTTCATAGAAGGTTATAAAACAAGAACAAGAGCATCAACACGGCAACTTGTTTGACTGTAAAAAAAATCATATATATTTATGAAACGTACTATAGAACGGTCAGTTACATAGTTACACTCTAACTTGGCTAAAAGGAAATTATCGTAATTTATCTTGAACGTCTACTGCACATAAAAAGCTGTTTTCCTTCTATTTTTTTTTTGTTCCCACGATGTGCGTTTGTAAAGTTTTTGGATTGTATCTTTGGATATTATTTATTTTAAATGTGCGTGCGTGTGTGTGTGTGTGTGTGTGTGTGTGTGTGTGTGTGTGTGGTCTATATTATAATGAACAAACTAAAATAATAATATGAAGTTTAATCAGAAAATAAGATAAGGATGCCAGATTTTAATTAAATTATATATTATATATGAATCATAACTTACAACACCGACGTAATATACGATAGCGTATACCAAAAATTAAAGATAAATAACAAAACTCTTCAGTTTTTCTGCCAAACTTCACGAACTATTTTAGTGTATTTCAAAAAAAAAAACTATTGCTGCAAGTGTACAAGAACAAGTATTGTTCTAGTTACTAAACTAAAAAAATACAATCAAATATTCACTAACAGTACAATCTGAAATCTGCATACAGCAAGTTCCCATTATAATCCTAAAATAATTTTGTGAACTATAAAGTTAGCTTAAATTCTTATAAATTTTTTTTTAAATAAAAATTATACAACAGCGTTAGCGAGATTGCAAATCACAAAAAAATAAAAATAAATTCGCTATACGTCTTTGTTTCCGTCCATCTAAGCGACACTTACAATTTAGATGATTTGTCATCCATGACGTTCTACAGACACTTTTAGTTCAGTAGACAATAACGATTTTTAAAATGTTTAAGTATTTGCACTCGTCGTAGTGAAATCATGCAGTGTAATTTATAGTTGCATAATCGGTGTAATGTTAAATGTAACTTTATAAAAAAATTCATGAAGACATCATAATATTATCATAAATTAAAAATATACAATATTTTCGTTATAATTTAGGAATTGCTAATTAAACTATGAGATTTCATTTGTATTTAAAAAAAAAATATATCGGAAACACAACGAATATTTGTGGATTCATTATTATAACTTATAAGCTTATATTTCCCTTTTAAACTTAGGTACAGTTCACTCCCGCTTGCAGTACATACGACATTAACTTAGTTCAGAATCTCTATTCAATCAATGGTTAATAATCAGATTGGAGCTACAGAACCTCATAACATAAACTTATAAATGTATTGTACTTACAATACTTTATATTTAAACGAGTATTGAGTCTTTTCCCAATCACAATTTTAAACTTTTTTCGTGTGTAATTTTTTCTGTTTAAACATACCTTTGTTGTTATAGGTATATTTAAAACTGCAGTTATCGGGGATTAGACCACTTGAACAAATAAATGATAACAAACAATGAACATATAATATATGTAAGGATAAAAACGGATACCCGAAGAAGTAAAACAATAATAATAAGAAAACACATGCAAACACAATCTAATTATTATGCTCTATATTATTTATTGAAGTTCTGTGGAAATAATTTTATCCACATTATGAAATCTGTCATTTTCATATATTCTTTCAAAATGTCTTTGTCTTAAATTAATCGGAACTGAACTGTTTTATTAATTGCAAAGACGTTAATTATTTTATGTACGTCCTGACAGCGACTGGTAGTATTACATTTCTTGATAGTTTATAGAATTTCCTTTAAGACTCATGATCTAATGTAAGATATGCCAATTAGTACTAGGTACGTCCCTTATGTGTGTATATATGTTTTCAAAACAAGAAATATACAATCTACGTATCGTATATATACCTAAGTTCACAATATGTTTATATAATATATGGGATACGGGTGAGATAAATTATAAATAAAAAAATAAATACACATACCTATGTTTAGTTGTACAGACTCCGAGGAGAAAAGACACACATTGATGTCGCTCGCAAAAGTTCAAAATATAAATACGAAAATAGGTGTAATATACTAATTGCATCGCTGTTTTTCTTCTTTGTGTATTCGAGTCACCTCCCAAGTTAACTATTTCACTCGACTTGACTAAAAACCCGTAATATACTTTACACGTGTCTTTGGAATACATATATTATAATTTTTATACATTTATACAGGTACTATTGAGAAAAAAACAAAAGTTAATGAGTAGTAGGTATATTATAATTTACAATAGGAAATTCTTTTGTTGCACACTGAGCTTTAGACTCAAAGAAAGTATGCTCATCCTATGAATTACTAGTTACATAAATGTATAATAGTGGTGTAGTGTATTATTTCAGTGATATTGCATTAAATAATGATATTAATTAAAATCAACTCTATAAATAAATGCTACTAATGAGTAAAAAAACATCTTGGTTTATAATCCGAGAAGTTTTGTAGTCCAGTGTAAAAAAAAGGAATGAATTATTAACAAATAAACTCTAGGGTCTTAGTATCGTTAACCTTGACCGAAAAATGTCTATTGTTGAAGCTGTAAACGACGATTTATAATGATTAATGAATTATCAATTATTGATACAACGGTTTTTCATGAACAGGTGTTAAAACGTATATTTTATACTTTGTTGAGTGCATTTATCTAGTTTAAGCTATAAAATATACAAAGTATGAATATTTACATCATAACAGTGATTTCATATTTAGATATTATTAGATGAATCATATATTATGTATATTACATATTGCAGATCGAATGCGGCGGACTGATAACATAATAAATTATAGTTCATTCGGTATTGTATTGGAGTTTTTCATTTCAAAACAAAATACAAAACCATAATACCTATAACACTAGATAAGAGTATTATGATACATAGAAAAAATCCACATTTCTGTCAACAAATTATATTCCAGGGTAGACTGCTAAGCAATTGTGTTAAATTTAATCTATTCCCAAACAATGCTACCAGCATCATTTACAGAATTTTAATACTGTTATTTATTATCCAATTTTTTTCAAAAGGAATGTTTTAATTTTTTCTTCATCGAAGGTTTTTTATACTTTGCAGAAATATTCGTTATTCTATTGATGTTATCTACTTTGAATTGCTATCAATTTAGTTTTTAACCGTTTCACACTGGCCGTGTAATTGCATTTAATATGCATTTTAATTCGTCAGAGAAAAAATATCGCTACTGTATCTATCCTACGGAATATAATATAATAAACGCGTTTTTATAAAATGCGTGCGTTTTGCGTGCAATGTACGAATATTTAGGATTATAGGAGAATTTGCATGTCAAATTAATAAAAAACTATTGGTGTGCATAACGTGTACCTATTATTATTTAAATGATTTATTTTTAAGCAACTGTAATTGAACTCGACCCGCGTACATACATAAATATTAAAATATATAAATAACATTGTAGCAATAGTTAAATAAAACAACCTATTGTCTATGAGTACATACTGTTAAGTTAGTTTAGGTTAGATAAAATAGACAACCATGTCTTCGAGAGAACAATTGTACTCCGAAAACGAAAATGTTTCAAAAGTATAAATAGGATAAACCTATTAAATGTATCGTTCGAAACTATTATCGGGATCTATTATATGGAATTGACCATTCGAGTATTGCATTTAACTCACTGACATTCGAAATTCAGATGTTCTACGATCTGTGAATTTAAAAAAAAAGTAAAAGTATATTATATGCGTATTACTAGCTGATCCCGTGCACTTCGCTGCCCTTCAAAAATTCCAAATCTATAATATGAGACTATGCTAGCAGTATATTATCATCCCACTGGGTGCATACTAAAGAAAAAAATACCAATTTCTACTGAATATATTCTTTATATTTCTCCTATACCCGATAGCTACCATTTATAAACAACATTTTCATTCGTGAATATCGAAATCCCTGCTTGAGCAACAAAGGCGGTGGGTCTATGAGCGTGGAAAATACCTTACGACCTATTCTACAAAATATAGAAAAAAAAATGTCATTAAAATCGCTCAAGCTGTTTCGGAGGAGTTCGATAAAAAAACACTGTGACCGGAGAATTTGATATTCATATTATTTATTTTATTAAAGACCAATTTGGTAATAATAAATGACGGCAACTGTATGCGTACAACAAAAAAAGATTGAGTAGGAAACCGCTGCAGTGTTGTAAATACAGTAGGTAAGACTTGTCTAACCGTACCACCCCCACACCCAATGGCCTACGTTGCCACGGGTTCTCCCTAATAAAAAAATAAATAGAAAAATAAAAATAAAATCATACTTCGGCGCCCGTGTGGCCGTGTGTTATATATGTTTTTAAATTGGTTTACCTATCAGATGCCATAGCAGGTTACTCATTTTTGTTTTCGAGTAACGCTTTTGATTGACAGAGCAGTATAATTATTTACTTAGCACTCGTTTAAATTTTATATTCTGAGATTAGCGATTGATTTTACAATATTATTTTTATATTTTGTGTCTGAATGTAATATCGTTGGGTAAAATAGCTGAAAATGTAATACTAGGTTTCTCGTAAGTTATTATTCAATTATTATTATTTCAAAAGTATTTATTATACTTTATATGCGTGATTTTTTTTCATAAGCGTCTGAAGTTCAAATACACACTAAATTTATAAAAATCACGAAAATAAGCAAATTATTTTGTAGTCAAAAATGTATAAAATGTTTAATTTGAATAGATAAGGATTGAAAATTTAGAACAATGATTCTCAAGAGTAGTTCATATTTTAACCAAAACATTTTAAAAATATATATACACACAGTTGTTTTTATGGACATTTTAATTTCAAATTTGAACAAAATATTGAAAATATTATTCGTGAGTGCTTTAAACTTCTAATATAGTACTATCTACTATAATACAGACATACAGTATAATGTTTTGTTCACACAATAACACTTTCAAATAGGTACAATATTTGCGGCAAGAATTAATTCAATCTACAGTATTACTAATAGTAAAATAAATCACTTTAATAGTCACAAAATAGATATCTATATGCCTAGAGTCGATTTTCGTATACCTACTATGATTTTGAATGATTATTAGATTCGAAATTGAAACATACATTACAGCGACTCACTTGACCAGACTGCAGACCCACGAATGCAAATATGTGTATTATATGTTACAGGAAACAATATCGGCGAGTCAAAATTATAATATACGGCCTATCTTTGTAGACATTGAAAACTTTTTCAATATGACGTTTGGCATTCGAATTGTATTAAGATATTCGGATTTTATTTACAAATGACGTTCGGCGGCCGTATAACTATTTATGCGTGCACTGTAATCGCAATTACGTGTACGCGAGTGGGTAGGTACTTGACGAATATCGATATGCATTCAGTTATTATAACGTTACTGCAGTATTCCGTACAGATACAAAACATATAACAATGCCCGCAATACTAATAATACGTACCTACCATCAGATTTATAAACACGAGATATTTAGATAGACGAAGTCATCATTATAATATGATACACGCATATTATTATATACACATCGGTCCCGTGTTTTAGTGAATACGTCTGCAAATTCGAACCAATATTAAATGTTAATGGTTTGTATCGCACACACGCAACGTTCCCGGTTCGTATTATGTACAGAAATCAGTCCCTGTACAGTGTACATCACTCGACAGTATAAATTGTAATGCAAACTACCCGGCAACCGTGAGCGATTCCGGTTCTTGGTCTGTATTATAACACACACACACACACACACACACACACACACATTTATATTTGTGGGATTGTGAAATTGTTGAAACAACTCACGAGCCCTAATGAAATCGTAATAACTTATTTTATTTTTTATTTTTTCGAAGGTCCGCGCGTTTAAGGGCTCACTATGTTTGACGTATGCACGCATATTACGAATTACGATAAGTGCATTTGGTGACTCATTTCGTATCGCAGTCCCTTCGGATACCCTCGTCCCCACGGTATATGACATTATCTTTTATCAATTGACCGACGGCTGTAGTGTATGTACCTCTACGAGCATCGAGCAATAAACGTTTACATAAACTGCTTACCTGGTATTTAGGCATTTTTCAAAGGGAATGGGCCCAGATAATTTTCCCGACATCATTTCGCGGGGTACTTCTCCTCAACAACTTGGGTTCGACTAAGCCAAACAAATATTTCCATGGAACCCACAAGTATATTATAATATTAAAGCTTCTTATCGACTGCCGGCAATATTTTTAAATAAAGCATACTCTGCATGATTACTTTCTTGTCTCTGATAAGGTCGGACTGATTTCCTCGGCAGGTAGACGTGTGACCGTGAATCTACTATTTTTGAGGAAGTTAATAATGGTCATATTGATGCTTCTTATTTACTCTTCCAAGTTAACTTGAGAGTTCCTCCTCGTTCGTCTAGATCACATTATCCTTTTGTAATACCTTTCCATCATAATAAATATGGTAAGAATAATCCAATAGGTCGAATTATGCGTTTGCCCAATGAGGATCCTACCTTGTTTAGTCTATAGTTATATAATCTTTAATGTGTGTTTTGTTAATTATCAATTACATTTCGTTCTCAAAATGTTTTATACTTTAAGTTATATGAATTGTTAGTTGTAATATATTTTTTGTTGTCTTATATTGTACTTTTTAATTATATGTAAATGGTAATTGCACCTTTGGGCCCTGTGCCCGTTGTATATACACAATAAATAAATAAATATTAATCAATAAGTAAAAATGAATAGGTAGAAAATATATTTTATTCTGAAAAAAAACTGGTTAGTGATTAAACGAGTACTTACCTATGCTACAAGAGCTTAATTGTATTAAACAACGGCTATAAATTGAAAATATATAATTTAAATACCAACAAATATTTGACAAAATACATATAGGTGTACAAGTGCTGGGTAGGTGTACAATGTACATATTAGTATACACTTATATTTATTATAAGCCACTAGCAAATATACAAACTCAGTAGAGTAGTGTAGGAAAATTTTTTACACAGATTAATAAATACATGAACAGTCTATCTATGCACCCTCCTCCCCCTGAAAAAAAATGTAAACCTGTTCATCCTTTAACTACTCACTGTTTGTTCTGCTGTTGAATTTTAAATACAATTCTAATAATACTAATATAATCATTAGTTACAAACTGAATGGTAAACATTAGAAAACCATATAAACTCCTAATTCAACATTTTATTGCTGACAGCACGATTATAAAATTAACCCATCAACCAATAACCGTGATTCACAGAGTGTATAAAATAATATTTTTTC
Organism: Myzus persicae; assembly: GCF_001856785.1. Classification (NCBI taxonomy): domain Eukaryota; kingdom Metazoa; phylum Arthropoda; class Insecta; order Hemiptera; family Aphididae; genus Myzus; species Myzus persicae. Next base: position 727,460 of record NW_019103784.1, read on the forward strand.
AGGATTTTTTATTTTTGGAATTTTTTTTCCGATGAACCCGTAAAATGCAACCGGACAAAATTTATCGCTACTGCGGCTACACGCCAATAAAATATTATTTTAACAATTTACCACCATCACCACACTTTTTTTATTTCTCTATTATGTGAAACTACATCATGTTTATATATATGTATTTTATTATTAACACTGTGATCTATCTCCTATGGTATAGAACACAAGACTATGAAACATAAACATAATATATTTATACAATATACATGTGTGTAAATCGATACGGAAAAATATTAATTTTAACTTAGTTGCGTTTAATATCAATTTGGTGGGGGTAGTAAATACATCACTGGGGACGGAATTATAGACCGAATGGGTGAATAATCAAGGAGCTATTATACCCTAATCGGATGACATTAGCAACCTACAATATTATAAATCACACGCTTAGTGTGCGGTGGGTGTAATTATTATTGGAGTTGAGGTTAAAGGTTAAGGTACCTGATAAAACGCCGCATAAGTGCAAGGTATATTATATTAATAGTTATGTACAGTGGAAATACGAATATACATCCGTCAGCGGTGGATACCGATATACCGAATAATATTATAATGCCACGTAGTACGCGTATAATGTGGTCTGTTATTAATTGCTGCTTCGACAGTGTTATGCGGTCGAGTCGTTCACCAGACGGATGGGCTGGATTTCATGCAGGCACTAAATTCAATAACATTATTATTTTGACTCAGTAGCCTGTACTACGTTACGTACAGTAAGCCTACAACAGACTGCAGCCATTTATATTATAATGGCGCACGTGAGGTGTGTATGACGTGCGACCGCTAACAATGATAATTATTACGCAGAGGAACAATAAAGCCTTTGCAGAAACGACGTGCTGACTCAAAAGTAGTGATGATAAACGATAATACGCTACGATCGTGTGAGTGGGTGATGGATATCGGAGGTTAAGAATGTCGGTCTGTATAAACATGTTATACATATTAATTTGTGTAGTGGGTAGACCATAATTTTTTTTTCTCTCTAAGTGACATTATGGTTGTATTCAAGATAAACAAACTTTTACTCGTTCAATAGCAAAATATTCCATTAAACCCCAACAATCGCCGCAGCTGTACATTGTTCTATGGTAGTATAAACTTGTTATTTAAAAACTGAGGGTTGATAATATATTGTTCTATTTCACGGTGGGTGAACAACGGCTTAAAATAATAACAAAACATATCAGTCATCGATTTTCGCAAATACATTAAGCAACCATTTGGTACAACAAGTATTCAGTCAATGTTTTCTTTCGAATTTAAAATAAATATTTACAACTATATTTTACGAAATTCTATTATTACCATGAAGTTACTCTGTTTTAAAAGGTAATTTTATGTTCTTATTTTATAAATTATAATTTTTGTCGACTGTCTTACTATTATATTTTATACTCCTAAAAACAATGACAATAACGATTCATGTTCGAAAAAAGTAAATTATGTACACAAAAGAATGATACGGCTAAAACAAAACAAATCAGAAGTAGGTCGTGAAAACTACAAAACCATGTATATATTATATAAACTATAAATTTATAATTATTGTATTGTAGGTTTTTATTTTGATCATAAGATAGTAGTAAATAATAAATATTGGGGTACGTAATCAACTTAAAATGTTTGGGTTCTAAGCAAAAATTGTAAATTAAACTGTATCTTTTTAAGAGTGTAGCACTTAAAATTATGGTAAACATTTAAATCAGATATGCATGTTATCAATTTTTGTTTAATAATGTATATTTACTAAGTTGTTATTATTTTAATAATAAACTCGGTTTATGCCGTTTATATGATCTACCATATTCATCTGAATTTTGTAAGTTCCGAGCAAAAAGTTATTATTTATTTTGTTTTGAATAAATATTAAACAATATCTTATATTATAATATGATAAAATATAATTTATATTTACTTATTTTTGTAAGATATCATACATTAACTACTACAAAATATAAGATATGGTTATGACGTATTCCATTAATACAATAACAATTAATTACCTAATTTCCATGTTGTATACATTTAAAACGATGTATTGTTATTTAATATTTTTTATAAATCATTGATAATGCATTTAAGGGAGATTGAACGTGGTTTTTGAATGCGTATTGAATGTATATTGTACAACATATAAATTTATGTAAAAGGTACCTAATCGTAATTCGAGAAATGTATTTTACAATTGATCCGTTTTTGATGATTTATGTAGAACTATTTATCATGGTTTCAGATTTCAGTGTTTGAATAATGGTACACGCTCAAATTACACTGTGAAACAATGTCATCGATATGCACATATTATAGACAAATTATAATCACAAACTCAGAATAAGAATAAATTCCAATTATTTTAAATTATTATTTTTCGAATAGTACGAGTACACTAAACTACTACACAATTCAACGACAACTGATATGGTTGAAAAATCGGATTTGGAAACAATAAATGTAGTACATTCATATTTATTGAAATATGGATACTATCGTAACAATAAATTAAATAATGATGAAAAACGCTTTTTTCAATATTTTACTTAACTCGTATTGTTTTTTAACGGTTTGTTATATATATATCATACCGTGTTCGTTTTTGCGGGCAAGCGCATGTCAACGAGAACATAATACTCTCAACGACAATTATGACGAAAACAGTTCATTCAAGCGGTTCAGTCGAAATAAACTTATGCGAAGCTTCTATTATGGGACTGAAAAATTATTTCGGTGATACTGTTATACGCGAGTACCTACTTCTCTTTTTCTTTGTAAGAGTTACCCTCGGGGTTTCACAATGCTGGTTGCGAAGGATACGAATCATCCCCACTAATGTTGCGGTCAGAAAGTCATGGTAATATCTTGTATTATTATACGTAATTGATTGAACTACCGCAGGTGCCGGAGGAGATGAAGTGGACCCATGGTGTGGGTAGTTCGCTATACAACATGGTTAAATAATAATAATAATAATTTATACATTATATAATATACTAGCTAACTTGTTGAAGTTATTGTAAAGTATTGAGCATTTTTTTCAATCTCAAAGTATGAGTACTGTTTCAAAAGTACTGCTTGGTAAACTTAAAAACCCCGAAATCAGTTGTTTTGTAGTGTTGTTCTTAGTAACTTCAAAACAGTTTTTTTCATTAAAAATTACAAAAATTGAACGTGGAATGTTAAGGTAGCAAGGCAAATGGATTACCACCTGTTTGTATATATAGTAAAGTACCTATATAAATTGTACTCTTTGATTCTTAAATTTCCTTAAGGTCGGCATTGAGTATTTCTCAGTGAAAAGTTTCATTAGAATGCGTTTCGAGCGGAACTTTGTAACGGTGCACGTTTTTACCACTCTACGGCTCACGCAACAATTACGTGCTCTCCCAGAAGTCTAAGCAAGAAAACCCGTCGTTTGAAGTAATATAGAGTATGATAATTCGCTTAAGCATTCCAAACACTGTTTGAACAAGTTTCAACGCCTCGCGAAGTTAACTTATATAGTATACCTATATACCCGGTAAACGAATACCTAATACTAAAATGATATCCCTGCTAAGCAATTGGATCACTGTACGAATTCCATTATTGTTATTTTTTACTAACATAATATATATATTATATATATATATATATATATGACTGTAGTGTACCTATGCGGCTATGTGTTACATAATATCGCGTTCGGACAATGTATATTATATTACCTATATCATACGCGGTATACGATTATACACAGGCGTGCTATTGTCGGGTGAGTATAAATGAAATCTTCAATGATATTGGTCATTGTCGCCGACGTCCGAATGCATTCGTATATATATATATGTAATATTCTGGCTAGCAAAACCGATATGACAACCACAATGATACAAGTAATAGAATAGAATACAAGGAAAGCCACCTGTAATCGACAATATTCTTTCACGAGTCGGTCTTTTTTTTTTTTTTATCGTCAAACTCTTTCTCGATATATTATACAATAAAATATAATATGACGTATCATAATATCTACAGTCACACAATCACACATACCTCGATATTATTATGTGCATTCTCGGCACCGGAAAAAGGTTGACCTATTTTTAGCGTCATTTATAAGAAGACGAACTTAAACTGTTTTTTTTTTTTTTTAACATTTGTATATCCTCCGGCTACAACGACACGAACAGTGTCTGATTTTGTTTGTTTTTTGTCTTATGAAAATTACACTGTTAAACAGTACCTATATGGGGTGACTTTTGAAGGACGCTACAATAATGGAAAACAACATAGGTAGGTACATATTATAATATAAATACATAAAAACTCTCTCGAGGTGCCAGTTTGACGTTAAGTCACTTAAGTAATAAGTTTTATTCCTTAGATAAATAATTGTATCGAACGTTCGAGATGGTGCCACGATTATAACTCATTTTTTGGTAAGATTGTTTTGATAAACATTATATGTATATGTTTTTCCTCAGTAAACAATCGTATTATGTTGTGTTTAAAATACTTTAAAAATCAGAAGGCATTACAGTTTTAATAAACGCCATATAATTTATTCATCAAATTATTCAAAGAATACTAATTATTTTTAATATTTAAATGTAATATTCATATATATTCCCAATTATATTACACAAAGCAGGTACTGAATGTTACTGGTTATACTAATTATGGTTAAGTTATTTGAAGTTATTCTACGATTTGTACGAAATTTGCATTCAGAAATAAAATATTATCATGATAAATTATAATAAAAAAATCAGAGAACTCGGTATGATGTTTAGTAGGTGTCAAGTGTACTTTGTCATTGAGTAGGCCACTGCAATGGATGTGTTCAATTTGAATTCAATGACAAATCGTTCTACACGACGAAAAGCGAATCTAAACAGAGACGTTATGTCGCTATGTCAGCTTATATTTCTAAGGATATTTGTTATACAATATATTACTATTATTTAGAAATTATTTTTATGTGATATTAACACACGACAGGCTAAACTAGTTTTTGTTAAAAACAAATCGCACAATAACTAATAAGTAAGTTATACAACAATAATTTCAATATTATTTTATGTAAGATGCTGTTAGTTATAGATAAATTCCAAAGAAGAATTCCGAAGAATAGCATGAATTGTGAATACGTTTTTGGTATATCTAAATATTTTAAATTTATTCTAAACATATTGAAAATGCCATTGTGTAGGTACATTAATTATTAATAAAGCATGTACTAAAGCACCGGAAATTACCAACTAAATCCAATTCGATACCAGTGACTAACCGCCTTTAAGTTGAAGATTTAAACTTTAAACATTCTTAGTGCTCCAAAAAGTGATGACTGACACACAATATATAAATCTATGAGCACACATCATTGTAAGTCTTGCAGTGTATTCATTCATCCAAGCTCAGCGCTCTGATTCTAAAAAAGCCAAATACAATCTGTTCATTTTACGTACTATATAGCTTTATGTTATAATAGTCCAGTGGAACTAAATTCACGTTTACTTTATGCCAATGAGATCCACACTTTGATATTATTATGTGTTATACATTTAAATTGCCATGTGCGAATGGCAGTTGAAATCTTTAAAAACTGATTTTATTCGTTTCATCTACTTCTGAACCTATGTTTAAGAACTAATAAACCAAAACCGTCTTATAAAACAATACATATTTTTTAAAAGCCTTAAGTAATAAATAATAAAACAAAGGTACTTCAATTTATATTTCGTTGTATTATGGTCGTAACTTCTAAAGTATACCTACCTGTAATAACTATTTATTGTATAAAAACGATAAAATATATTTATAGGCACCAATATTTGTGGATGAAAAGTTGAACGACTTGTTTATACAAACTAAATTCTAAGTACACACTTGCTAAAATTTAAATGTAAAACCTCAGTATTTTAGTCATACGTGTTACCAGAATTCTAAATAATAAAAAAAATAAATAATTTTAACATTGCTGTGCAAGATAATTAATGTTATCATTTATTATTTTAGATATTTTCTGTGGGCGATCAAACGTAATATCTACATCCAATAATAAAATACCTAAACTTAGATCTTTGATTTTATTTGACTTTATCAGTAACGGCTGATAAATGTTTTACGGTTTTATTTATTTGATTATAGAAACTTCCAGTATGGTAAATAATCATGACTACGTGTGGTCAAATAATAATACCTATCATATTAATATAAATATTTATATTTATAATCTAATAGATGTCACATTTTATGAGTTTCTCAAAAATAATTTTTTTCTTTAGGCATATATAATATGTTTATACATATTATATTTTTTAATAAATTTCACCGTCGGTATTACGAAATGTTTTCAGTTTAGGTCATGATTTCTGTAAATGGCGATTACAAATGGCCTCTCGAGTTACAAACAGGCGCACTTGAACAGATGCCATACCCATAATAATTACCGGGACGTGATACAAGAAAAAAACGACATAATAATTGAAAGTATTTTATTTGCTTTCTTCACAATAGCTCACAATCTAGTTTTCATTGTCGTGTATACTGGTGGCCGAGAAAACGGATAGTCATAGGCAATACAATAAAGATATAGAATAATATGGTTGGGGTAATAGACGTATAGACATTTTTTTGATTGATTATCACCATCATCGTCGCCGGCAATTTGTTCTAAATGTCAAGTACGTCTTGTGCGTTTAATTCGAAACATTTAATCATATTTCTAACCCAACGTGTGTAGTGTTTACGCCAAAATGTACGGAATGGACAAACTTCGCACCGATACAACACTTAAGCAGTAAACAAGGATGTTAATGTTTTATTACAAAATTACTGTCATATCAACTTTCATTGGTATTACTCACTTGGGAAATGTATTTTTACTTAGGACCCAACGAATAAAATTTTTGTGTATTGGTAACTTCCTTGATATTTTACACTGTATATATATTTAAAAAAAACAGATGTATTTTAGACGAATACCTACATAATAATTTAAAGTTTATTTGTTATATTATTTTATTTTCCTTGTCGTTGATCACTACAATAATTGTTAATATAATAATATTGTATGGCGCTATAGTACGCCTAGTAGATGTCGCAATGCTTCTGCAAAATTCAAGGACTTAATATATTTGGAATACAACAATGTAAATTAATTTATGGCATTTTGGAGTTTTTTTTTTCAGAAAAAAAAGAGCGAGTTTATTCTGACCAGTAACAATAAGTTGGCAATGACGATTGATGAAATACAAATTCATAAAAAATGTAAGGAATTTACCCGTAATTAATAACTCACAACTACACAAGGCATGACAATATTGTCAGTAGTCAAGGCTGGAGGACGAGTTATTATTACTATTTTTTTAAACTAGTTTCAGTTGAATTCAATGTTCCTTTTTTGATATTGATAGAAAACTAACAAAACCAACTTTACTAAGACGAAGTTTGTAAGACTTTTTAATAATGTGATATTTATTTCTCCATAACAATTGTATTTACTCTTACGGATTACTCAAATCTCAAATTCAGCTAACACACGTTGAACACCATGAGATTCAAAAACAGATTTAGTTAACTTGTTTTTACTGAAGTGGGCACATGGTATTTCGGAACAACAATATTATAATTGCAATTAGTCGCAGAGGAAAATATTTTAACTGGATCAAATAACAAGAATGTAGATAAATAATACATTTTCTTTTTTTCATTTAATTAAATTCGTTTGACTGAAACTCGGGGAATACAATTTTAATTATATTATTATTATTATTGTAAACTAAACATTTTCAAGCAATCATGTCACGTTCAAAATAAATCTGTATACTGCATGTCTTTAATTATTACACCAAGTCGTGTCATTGTTACTTGGAAAAAATCAATAATTAGCCGTAATTCGTCATTACCATCATTACCGAAAGTTAGTTGATTAAGTCAAAAACATTGCTGGACGAGAAAAACAACTTTTAACTTGTAAGCTCGTTAATGGCCGATCGGCCTGTTAACAGAGGGAAAATACGAGTAAATGATGGGTTGGTGCTGATTCAATGTTATCTAATTATATTATAACATAGCGGCCATAAATTGTATGGTAGCGAATATCCACTGGCGTGCCTCGGGGTACCCCGCGGAGTCTACACGTTGTCCCGATTCGTCGTCGTCCTAATAATAGGTGTCTAAGTAAATAATAATATTATGATAACCGTGATTCGGTCCACACTCTGGACTTGTATTTGTATATATCTCAGTCCGTGGTCCGTACATAACATTGCAAACGTTATTGAAAAGCGGAGTACCAGTGACAACCGCTCGCCGCGGGTTGCACAACAACGTCTAATAATATGGTCACTAAACGCAAACCACGTCAGCGGTTGTCATTATTACAGACCTAATAGTTGCATATCTGCGTGCATACCTATACCTAAATGACTAAATCTAATTACATATATCATATATGAAATATGTCATATGTGTAGTAGTATAGTTTCTATGCAACGAGCACCGCTCACACGTCGAATTACCCGAATCGGGTTGTAGGCAGTCGTGGTGGATAATACAAAACTCGACCAAGTACCTATACAGCGTGATTCACAAAACACGCTCGTCACTGTTTTGTCTTCTAAATAATTCCTTAATTTCATTTATGATTTTCGGAATTTTTATTCCATAGCCATAATTTTACTTTTTAGATTTGGTCTGTACAGCATCTTGTGGCAATACCAATTTCTTTTTTCATCAAACGAGAACCAACATTTTTCACTGTAAACTACTAAACAGATTATTTTTTCTGAAGCTCTGATACATCTGAATTAAAATGTTCAAACGTATAGTTTCCGAGTCATTAATAGAGAGTACAATTCAATGCAAATGTCCTCTTTGTTCTGAATGTCCTAAAACAATAATTTCCAAGCACAAAATTCGTTTCATATATCAGGAAATTAAAAAATGAAACTTATGTTTTGCATTTTTACGACTCTTGTTATTTGTAAAGCATTTTCTGACATTTCGAGTTAATTTTTAGGTTTTAGGGAAGTTTTCTTATCTTCACATAGTTCTTAGTGTTATCAAAAAATTTGTTATAATTTATTTTGATTTCCTCTCAAAAAAAAAATTCATATTGTTATTATTACACTTTAGGCATTTTTTTTAAGTGCATTAAATATTATATGTTTTAATGTATTTTTCTAGTTTTATTGAGAGTTTAAATCCGCTCTCTACTTATTAATATATATAATATTATAGTATGGATAATAATCCTAAAAAATGATTTTACAGAAATATAAATATAAAATATAATATGTAATATTGGTGTGTAATATTTAGTATCTATTAAACCTACTCTGAGATTTTTGCAAATTAAAGAAATATTGATTCGTTTGTATACATCACTTAAGTCTTTTAATCTTCATAATTCCCATTTCTGCCAGACCCGTTATCATGTACCTGAAATCCTCGGTACACTAAAATAAGTAACTCAAACACTACTACTCATTCGAATTTTATTTTAGGTACATATACGATTGAGAATTTACTGGAAAAATAATGATGAATCTCATTTAAAAAAAAATTAGAGTCACCGAGCTGTACGATCGAGGAATAGTATAAAATTGTAAATATTTGAAAATATGAAGTAGGCACTGAAGTATACTTAAAAGTTTCAAAAATCAGAATTTGAATACATTCATTATCAAGGCATAGGGGGTGAGCTCGCTTGGGTGAATCATCCTGTATGATAATAATAATATAATATAATAATATTATGTAATAGCCGATAGATTCTACTAGCCGTGTGTGTGTGAGTGTGAGTGTGGTGTGTCGGAGCTCGTTGTATACATACCACACCGATTTCGCCGGCCCGAGCACTTGGCACTTGACACGGATCTTTGGGAAAACCGTTTATAGGTCTTACCGGCCGGACAAGGTTACACAAACGCAACCGGCCACGTACACCCGTATACTACTACTAATAATAATAATATATTATAGAATTATTATGATTATTATGATTATCATGACTATTATTGTACTGTTTCCCCGTTCCCGTCGGTTTCATCACGCGGAGTATTTTATAACGCCCGCGCCCAAGACGAGTCGCCACTCGCCAGTACATAATGCCTAATGGGTTAGGTACACAGCCGTATATTCAATAATAGATAACTGTTATATTAATATTATGCTATAGTCCTGTAGACTATTTGGGTCTCTGAGTAGTACGTAATATTATTCTATTTGGGATTGCCAAATCCATTCTTCCCGGTACGTTCAAATTATAAATTTTTTTATTTTTAAATTTATTTCAACTTGTACAACTGGTAAATTCAACTCGTATTATTTTATTTATTTTATTTGTCGATAAATTCTTGTTTAGACAAAAAAATATCATAATTACTGGTATACAGTTTGAAATGCTACAAAACTGCACATTTTTGCAAAATAAAAAAATACCCAGTTTTATCATAGTCCACTTTTGGGTTTTAGATTTTTTTTTACTAAACGATATTTGGTTTATTATTTATATTATTATTAGTGTATTTTACTGTTCAATAATCATTGTCATTTTTAATATTTTTGTTGTAATTTTAGTTTGTCTGTTAATTGTTTTAAATTTTAAATTATAGGTTAATCAATAAATATTCAAAATTATATGTATAGAAAACGAATACAAGCTTACTTAATTTATAAAATATTTATAAGTAGTTTTTTCAATTTTGTCATTAAAGAGTTAATAATGTTGTTAAAATGTGTTTTAATTCACTAATAAATAAAAAAAACATATAATATTATTTCTATTTTAAAATTTAAAATTGTTTTAATACAAAATTAAAAAATCTTTTACCGCCATTAAAAAATGTAGAACAAGCCAAAAAATGTGTGTAGCTAATTCCTGTTAAGGTTATTATGATTTATTTTTAACCTAACCTTAACTACCTACTAATAAAATAGCACTGTATAGCTACTAGGCGACTGTTAATGTTTTCTTGATTCGCACTGACGGTGAGGCGTACTCTTCTACGATATATTATACATTATATTATATTTGTATTTTATAAATGCTAAAGGCCGTAATAACCTTTTTCTTTTTTTGTTATTCTTATAGGAATATTGCATCGTTATTAATTTATTATAATAATAAAGTACAAACTATAAGGTTTAACATGATACATAGTATAAAGAATTTCTACAACGGTTTTCAATGGATGATGGTTTTATCGATTTATTGAAAAATAAAAGGATCGGATCAATACTATTATTTGCAACTGTATGCTTATTAAAAAAAAAAAAAAAAAACATTTATGAAATCTTCTGAAAGATAATTTATGTAATTTACTTAGTTGGTTACATTATTATAGGTTATAAAGAATACTTATAAAAATAATAAACGAAGACTGCTCTATTTGTAAAACTATGTTCCAATTTTCAGGATTATTTATTTTTATGGAAACATATAATTCCAAATTTATAAAAGCTCTCGCAATATATTAAAATCTATAACTTGTTCTGCACATTAAATATAAATAATTTTTAACTCATTTTCATTTCAATGACATTATTCATAAATATTAATTTAATATATTTTTTGTATTAAAAAAATATTACAACAATTATTATTTTCACAAAGTACCTATTATATTATATACTTTTATATAACCTTCATAAATAAATTATATTATATATTTTCAGTTATCAAATGATCAATTGTATTAATATTAAAGTAAAAATTAAATTAGTTTATTTATAGTGCATAATTTTGTAAATCGTTGTATATCTTGCAGTTAATATTTATTTATTGGTGAAATAATATAAGTTATACTCATTTCCCTATTGAATGACTTACAATTAAGATCATTTGCACAGAAATAAAGCACTATTAATAAAACCTCATATTACCTATAACACATAGTATTATACTATAAAGTATATAGAATACAGTTATATTTTGTATTAACTAATTACATATAGTTGTGTACTCTAAACTGCAGGTTAGGCCCATGATACCTTCTTACTAAGGTATGATTATATTTCTTAAATTTACATATATTTTATTTTGAAATAAATTCATAATAATAAGGCATAAACCAAAGAAAACTTGATTGGATGACGGATGTACAGTGTACACAATAGAATAATTTTAATTTGAATAAATATTTAAACGTTGTTTAAAAGTCAACAATTTTATTTATCAAAAAAAAGAAATCGATTTATAAATTCGAATAATATGATGAATGAAAACAATATTTTGAAATACTTAGATACCATTATTAGATGGTATTTATTTTGTAAAAATGGGTCATATAATTTCTTTGTCATACATTATCCCTAATTTAATGTCAATAAACTGAAATTAAAATGTATAGATAAATTTCAAATACGTATGACCTATATTACTTATTTTATTTTATATGAAATACAAGTACTAAAATCGATTATATAATTGTTTAATATAATTTCAAACCATTTTGCATATTTTAAATGTAAATGGTAATAATAAGATGACAAGGTCGTATTCATTAAAATATGAGTGTGATGATAAGGGCTGAAACCACTTTTGTTTTACAAATTCAATGTATAAGTAATATAATTTTTGCACAAGGGACGGTTATCAAATTATGTTAACTGTTTGGCGATCAACCCAAGGGCACTATAAATATTTTTTAGTTATGATTAGATTAGATAAAATGTGTTACAAAACTCCAGTACAGATGATAAATATTTTTTCCTCAATAACTGCATGCAACTTTGTTTTTAGTAAATATAATTATCATTGCCCAGATCACATGCAGCTAAATAAAATTAAAACCAGATTTTAAATTTTAAATTGTTCTTAACGGTATAGGGCTATGTTGAATAAAATATTATGGAAAGTAGAGAATAAAGAATTATTTTTATCAAATTTGCTTTCTTTGAATTTGCATATTATTTACTTTTAATACTAGAATTAAATTTATAGAAATAAAAATATAGACTTTCATAGGCCATAATATTGTAAACAAAATTATTTTGACTTTCTTATCTATGTAACCGGAGCACTTTGAATATAACATATCTCAAAAGAATATTTCACAATCAGTTATAACAATTTATTTTTTATATTATTAAAACAGAATTAAAAACAATCAATTATCATAATTAATATTCCAATCATCTGATTGATCGTTGCCCAAGCTTTCACTGCTCGAACTTGATAACTCAAATGCTATACGTCTTCTCAATATCATTGATAATTCGTTAGAAACTTCTTGCTTTCTTGGCGCAAGCCGAACTGTTTTTTTTAGACATACACCTATTATAACTTAAAATCGATTATCTTGAAAATTATAACACATTCAAATATGAATTGGCTAACCCTTGACTATTTCATTCATTAATTCTTTGTGTACAGTTTTTGATGATCGGTTAACAAACGCAGCTTTCACAATTTGGTCCAACGTCATATTTGTAGGTGGTTTATCTTGACTAACAGACATTAAGTCAATATATTATATATATTTACTTTTAAAAATATTCAAACGAACTGCATATACATATTTCATTTGAGTTTATAAAACTATGTTAAAAAAATAAACACAAGCTCAATTAAAAATAAGTACAATAATAGTCGTCAATACATACTAAAATATCTATGCGTATTGGTACACATATTTTTGGCCAGTTACATACGCGATGAGTTTATATTTTAACTTCACAGTATAATATTATTTATTTCAGACTAAAATATGAATTTAGATCAAAAATCAAGAAGCAAAACAAAAATATGTTTTAGGTATATAACAGTATTGAATACTGGAGTTATTGTTTTTTGTAAAATATTACACAAATTACGAATTTCCATTACATTTTTATATGTATGAAGTATATGTATAGACGGATAGTGCTTAGCCACGTGTAATGCTCGAGATTACACGTAATACACGCGTATCTACCAGCGTAAAATGCGAAATGTTGTATAATATGACAAATAGTAAACCTGGCTGTATTGTTTAAAATAACAAAATGGCTAAAAGATTAAAAATACTAAGTAGTGTCTTATTTAGAACACCGTTAATTAAAAACCATAATATAATACCTGCATATGTATTATACGTTATAATATTAGTAACTTTTCCCTTAAAATCTCCACATGCGAAATATTTAAAATCATTTTGTTTAAAAAGCTTTTCCTGCTTATACGTCTTTGTTAGTAATTCAACTCTTGTTGATATATTATTTCGGACGCTTTGAACCGCTTAAATACATGATTATAATAGATTTACAAACTATTCTTTTGACAAAATAATTATTGTACGTGGTGTTTGTTTAAACGAGTTAAACTTTTTGTTATGTTTATTTTTAAAAGCAGATAAAGACGTAGATTTAGCAAAACATGAAAATTTCAAATGAAACGAAAAATATATGGTCATACAAATAATACGACGTTCGCTCACTGATAGGCATATTAAAATATTTATTATAATATGAATAAATTGCACACTACGCAATTAAATACGTACAATTGTTGAATTGTGTACATGAATAGGTAACAATAAATACACGGAGACTAATTATTTATCAATGATAGCCTTTTTGAAATCTTTGGAGGACATTATTTTTAATCACATACAGAGGTACTTTTTCATAATTGATTTATTTTACAAAAGGTATTATTATACAATAGCTGATGAATTAGATTTTATACCTACCTATTTTTTTATCGTTAACTTTATTATTCAACTTCTTATTTATATAGTATTCATTAAACTAAAAATACATGATCAATATTAAAATCCCGACTTAAATAAATACTGATTTTTGGATCATAATGATTATGAATTGTAATAAAAGTTCAAAATATCCAAAAAAGTGGCGAGTTAGTTCATACTTCACTACAATTTTAAGTACTTCACTTAACTTTAACGTTTAAACTTTAAACGCTATTATTTAAAATGGTAAAATTAACGGTTACTGTTGAAAAAACGGAGTAATAACGAAACCACCAAAAAAAAATTGTAACTAAAAAACGATAAAACCTGTTAATTACAGAAAATTGTATGTATTTTATAACGGGTTGACAGAATAATATAATCGTTATCGGAGTCTGTCCAATGAATCGCTTGTTTGGCGCAATATAAAATCAAAGACTTAGTGCACACGTTTCCACATTTTTTCCAAAAAAACTTTACGAGTCCATTAAATAAATAATGTTATTAGATTATCTTTATTGTTTAATATAGGTTAGTTGTGTGTTGATTTCAGGGCAGCACTGCTAATTACCGAGGCGGGATCCTGGACGGTTCGAACAACGGAATAAAAAAAAAGCTAAATGTTTGATCGGGTACATTTTCAAAAACCGTCTTGAACATTGTAATTATCGTGGTAAAAAAACCCCTTATTGACTTTTAAAAACAAATAAATATCACTAGACCTTCCGCAATAATGATTTTTTCGCAGCGGCTTGTGGTGTAAAAAAAAAAAAAAACGTTATGTGTGCGCTAAGTCATCGATGGACGCGCGTCGTCCGCGGTCCGACCGGCGTGGCGCGACTGCGGCTGCTGGCGCCCGCTACAGTAGTCCTGTTGCAGTGACGGGCCGAAAGACGTTCATCGGTTCGAGGTCGGCCGCCCGCGTATCGCCGTTGTCGAGATAACAATGTCGATACGATGGCCTTATCGATATCACACTACGGCGGCGGCTTCGATGATGTTAATTGCACTATCATAATAATATTATACCCACTCGCGACGGCCACAATCAACATGGCTGGTACCAGCCTACCGACCTACCCTGCCGTACGCGTGTGCTCCGACATGGTATTGTGCACGTGACCTCACCGAGTCCGACTTGCCACCCCTCGTCCCCCTGTCGTACAGCTCACCGCTCCTCCCCACACTTCCCCCCCCCCCACGTCTGGCCGCCGTCCGACCGGGTGCGGTGCCCGTTTCACTGTTTCGGGACTCGCTTTTCGAGTTGACGACGATGGCATGTGCGCCGATCTCGTCGCGCGCTAACTTTGCGAAACCGCTCCGCCGGGCCGGTGGTCGCGGAGAAGGGTAGGTCGTGGGCGGGTGGGGGACAAGCGTCCGCTGCCAAGTATAAAAGTTGTACGTCCGATGTCCAAAGTCATCAGTCATCAGCAGCTCGTCCAAGTCTCCGACAAACGACAACCGCACCGCAAGCCGTTTAATTTATTTATTTTAAACACCTCCAACAACCAACATCGCCATCATGCAATTCACAGTGAGGGTTTTACTACAGCAGTAGCATTATTATTATTATTATTATTATTACTATTATTGCGACTCGTCATTTCGCAGTAGGGTACCTATTACCGTATTGGCTAACGTTTTTTTTGTTTTTGTCACCCCCAATTCAGGTGTTGATCGCCTTCGTGCTCGTAGCCGCCGCCGTCGCCTCCCCGATCGCCGACAAGCCCGCCGCCGACAAGTCCGAATCCGTCAAGGACAAACGTGCCATCTACGGTGAGTCACTGCATCACTCGCATAGCTGTCGCCGTCGTTGTTTTAATTATAGCGACGGTTACGGCGGCGATATAAAACAATATATTTCACGTCTCTGCCATCGATCCAATTATTTTTGTAATTCTTCGCAAAAGCGGAGGGCCACAATAATCGAAACGGTTTTCTAAATGCCATCTCTCGTCATCGTTTAATTAATCATATTATTGTCTGTTTTTCATCCTCAGCCGTCGCCCCGTCAGTGTACCACGCTCCAGCCGTCTACCACGCACCCGCCGTGTACCACTCGCCGTCCGTGTACCCAGCACCGGCCGTCTATCACGCGCCGTCCGTGTACCACGCACCAGCCGTGTACCACGCACCCGCCGTGTACCACGCACCGGCCGTCTACCATGCACCGGCCGCCGCCACTTCCTACTCCAGCGTCAGCATCTCGCACCCAGCCGTCGTGGCCAGCGCCCCAGTCTACGCCCCGGCCTACGCACCAGCTCATCCATTGTACTACCACCGTCGCTGAACGGACGACATGACGGTAAGCAAAATCTTAGGCTGTACGCCTCATCCGTGTACCGTGTTTTGATTCGTCGAACCGTACCTTCTATACCGTTTGCCCCGTATGGTAACATGACACGATTCTTAACCAACCGAACGTAACCGTAAAGTCGAAATATTTCAAATTTTTTGTGTGCTGTTAACTTATGACATTATGATAGACCAATTGAAACGGTGTAAAAATGCGACTGCACGACACGAGACACGAAGGACTTGTGCAGCAGGCTCACGTCGACTTGGTTTCCGGTAACGTGTTACCGCGACGATTGTGGTCAGCACGCCTGAAACGCCACAAGTTCACCACACCCACTAAACCGTTGATTCGTGTTTTAAATACCATTTGTGTTTCTTTTCCAGATTCTGAAAACATTTCACGTGCCAAAGACAAACCAATCGTCCGACTACACTGGTGCAGTTGATGTGTCCGTCGAAAATTTCACAATCTTTAATCATGCATTATAAATTATGTCATTATATGTAATTAATTTATTACGGTGTTGAATTCATCCACTCAATAATAAAAATCCATATATATGTATAATACGAGCATTTGACGTTTTTTATTCCAAATATTTTATTATATTCCTTTCGAGATAAAATATCCCAATAGAGATGTACACATGTACATTGCAATATTATACCACATATAATATTATATACATTAGTACATTACCTTTGTACCTCTAGTCGTTTATATTCCACCTGGGCGATACATTTGGAAGTCCGAATTTGTATTGGTCAATTCGTTCGGTTGAATGGTATGCGCCTCAATAGTAGATTTGCTTCAATGAGTCTTGAGTAGAATTTTTTCGGTCTTCCCTTAGTTGCTGTCACGATTGCTAGGTATTTGGATTGTTTTGACGAAAAGCCTCATTGTACGTCAAATTTATGCGACTTCAGTAGGTCCTCAAGCAATGATATTATGTAAGCTTTTTGATACAAACATATTCTAAATTGTTCATGCTTGATCTAATCTGGTAGGCATAATTTAGCGAGAATTAAAAATAATTTTCCATTTCTTAAACAGCTGTAAATTAAAAAAAAAAATACTAAATGTGTATATTAATAATATTATTACATGGATTTAGAGTACGATTCTAAGAGTGATGGCTGTATGAGCGAGTTTAATAATTTTGGGTAGTGTATTACTCATTATTATTTCATAACGCTTATCAGAATATTTTACTTATAATTATGAATTATACACGAGGTATAATTTATGATAGACAAAGTAGGTATAAATATGCAATGTTCGTAAAAGCCTAAATAACGGGAAACAGAGATCAGAGGGAAAACAACAGGTTGTTTTTACCTATTTTTCATAATAATGCTAATCAACAATATTGCGGCGTAAAATTAGAATATTAGAATATCACGCCACTAGACGTCATTGTTAGAACCCGCATAAATACGGGTAGATAGAGCACCTACCATTATTTAGAAGATTGTCAGCACTAGCTCGATACGCGCTTACGACAGTGTGCCTAATGCATAGATAAAAGATAGGTTAGGTTAGGCTTAATGATTTTTATGTTAGAATTATAATAAATAAATTGTTTTACTTTATTGTTAAAAAAACAAGTCTATGTGTTTAATGAATTTCAATACCTATCTTTCTCAACACACATCTCAAGACTGACGATTACGAGCTACGTCGTTAAATAATTAAAGTGGTATAGATCGCTGTGTCCTGCACAGCGCTCACAACACCAAACAATTAATAATTCGAGTTTATTATTAATTATTAGTTATGCATTATGTTTGTGGTGTTATATTTTTTTTCTCATTTTTTATTTCAATTGACAATGTATTGTATGGTACACAGGTATATGCATTAATTTACCAATAATTTTATTCAGACTTATTCACTCGAATGGTATTTTTGATCCAATAAGCACTCGCCCAAACGATATAATCCAACTATTCACCAAACATACGGTATTTATACTCCTGATTCTAATAACGACACATCTTGTGAAATTTGGACGAGTCGTTAGAGGGTAGAACTTCTAGCCCGTTCAACCAACAAATATGCACGGTATGACACAATAATAAAGCCAAAAGTGTCGTCACATAAATAATAAGGTCATAGAATAGAGTATTTAAGTTTTCATACTTTACGTAAAAATAAAACCTTAAACATAAACTCAAGTATCCCATCACGATCTAAATTTGATTAAAAAAAAAAAAACTCTGTTTTGTTTAAGTTTGTTAGTCTCCGTATGGAGCTGGAAATGCACGTGAATGTACCTATAGATTGTAACTGTTAAAGTATGAATTCCATTATTTTATAATTTAACGAACAATATAAGAGGATTGCGATCATGATACATGCAATCCTTGCTTTACCGCTGAATGAAATATGTTATCCACTCAAACCAATAAAAAAAAATATGTATTTATTAAGTTTTTTATTTATATAATTGCATTAATTTGATGAGCTGTAGCGTCTTATAACAAAGCAATTACAATTATTTATACACTTAAGGGGACACTATATATACAACCATTTGTTGTCTCCGTCCCACAAGTGCGTAACGTATACTAAATTTAAGAACAGCTGATCACGTTGAGCTCTGTCAGCTTAAAAACTGGAATGAATCGACCTATTATAAGACTTGATGGCGAGGAAATTATCAATGTTTGTGCGTAGATTTTTTTACGATAGTTCAATTTTTTGGCAAGTTATGCGTGTTTAATATAACGTAAATTAAAATCACTTAAAGATTGAACTGTCTTAAAAAACGCATATACAAAAAGACAGATAATGTTTGCTTCTTACCATCAAGTTTTATATTAGGTCGATTCACTCTAATTTTTAAACTAACCGAATTCGCTGAGGGTAAATTTGCTCTGTTACGCACGTCTTGTAGAACGGAGACAACAAAATGGTTGTGCAGCGTCCTCTTAAAATTAAATTCATACTTGATATAGAAAATGCATAGAATAAGTGTTTACCCCAGGATATTTGGATAAAAAAATATTTGACAATGCCAGTGTATGTTGCATGAAAACATGTAAGGAATATAGAAAAAATCTACAACAATTTCTACATAATCGGCAATCATTTGCTTACAATATCTTAAAAATTAAGTTAAATTATTAATTGCCTAAATTTTGAACATGGAATTAACAGTGGAATACCCTCTATTTATTATCATAATATTGACTTTGGTGACATTTTGATTGGCACAACACACCATCGGACCATTCTTATATTATAAATTATAATATAATAGTATCGGGGACGAGAATAAAAGCGAGATGTTCACGGATACTTTAACTATGAGTAATCGGGGAATAACATGGGGGGAGGGAAATAACTAACTACTTCAAATTTACACAATTGGTATAACTGTTATACGATCAAGGGTAGTTTATAAAATAATATCTATAATTGAATTATAAATTACATGGGTTATCGTCCTAATTTGGTTCGTGTAAAAACTATCTGGATATTTCACGAAACAAGATCATTTCTCACTTAAACACTACCATACATATACATATACATACGCTTGTTTCTTTAAAATATTTCTTACGAAAATAAACGGTTAATGTCATAACGGGTTGTGGTTAGCGTTGGTTTGTGCACGAGACTATGCCTACGCCTTACACGTCCATGTGACGATATTATATAAATATGTGTTTACTTCTCAATAATTGTGTGTGTGTGTGTGTGTGTGTGTGTGTGTGTGTGTGTGTGTGTGATTTCCTGCAAACGAAAGCTTATGAACGCTCACGCACGCGTTTCATTTATGTGCTGTCATATACTATTTTGTAATCATCGATATTGGCACTTCACGCAATAGACCAAGAGCGGAGTGAATGACTTCATAACGACGATAAGTGTTCATCGTTTTTTTTTTTGCCCGTAATATGTCACCCACAGTGTGCCACCCTTCCCCAGCCCCAGCCCTAAAAAATCCTACTTAATTATTATTGCAGTATGAATTAAACTTTCATAATATTAATTACTCGTATTTGTATTAAAGCATAATATTATGGCGAGTAGTTCAACAAATTAAATTATAGTTACTTTACCCATACGAAACTTAAAATTTGTCTCATGAAATAGTGGTGAGATTAAAATTCACATTTTCCATGAACATCAATATTTAATGTTAATGTTTAAAAATAAAATAGTTCCCGTGTATCATACTTATACACAGTACTATTATATGCCTACACAGCACATCGCTTATACCGACATAACGTGTATTTGTGTAATTACAATGAGCACTCTTCCATTTATGAGCTTGGGAACATATAGCTGCTATATACTTTCTGTCAGCAAATAACATTTCAAATAACAATGCAGTAGCATTATAATGAGTTTCAACCTATGTTTATTAATTTGTATAGGTATTAGGCACCTATTAAAAACGGAGTGTACGATATCTGTTACGACAACAATCTGTGATGTGATAATATATAATATATATTTGTATTTAATATGGTGTACGTCACTGGGTCAATCGATTTTCAATCATTTAACTTAAATCGAAAATTGTGACTAAATTGTTAGCAGTATTATGATATCAATAATCTATTAATCAGACGACGACGACGACGACGACGACGACGACGACGACGACGACGGCATTATTCACGTTGTGTAACAAGTGTTTAACCAAAGAACGATTTCGTAATTTATGATAATGCACATTATACTATGATAACGATGGTTAAAGCCGTCGCAGTAGTTGTAACAAACATTGTTGTGGAGGCCACTCAGGTGTTTGTCGTTCTCCTATAGTAGTATTATGTACACCTGCCTATTTCTCACTTGCTTAATGTGTGAGTCCACTATGCCTCTTTGGGGCATTGGTAGTTCTGCAAATAAAAATTATTTAAAACTTATTATTCTTTTATTATACTGTTTGATTTCTGAATGGTATTGGTTTCTTAATTCTTAATTTCTATAACTCTATTTGAAATATCTATTATATTCGAATAATATAAAATCCGTGTGACCATATTATGATATAGTTTTACGCACATTTGTCATATATGCAGTTTTTGATTACACGAAAACGAATTTTCAATTATATTTTTTATCAATATTTAAAGTTAAACATATTAAAATTTAAATGAAAGTAATTTTGGCTTTTAATAACACAAAACCTAGTTTTCTAAAATATATTAATAATTAGAAAACAATATATTGACCAACCTATTTACGAAAGTCACCTTACCTCACCTATTTCTACAACACGCACGGACATTTATCGAGTTCCATGAATTATGTAGTATTATTGATTTTAGATTATAACTACTAAACAATTTTAAGACTAATGTTAATATTTAACTATTCTTCATATGTTTTATATTTCAAACTAAAATAAGCAACGAGCCATATATTTGTACGCCTAAGGTTCGCGGGTAAAATTCTCTTATTTTTTACTCATCTTAATACTAAATCCAAAATAAATAAAAACACAATTTATTCTTCTATTGATTATGACTATTATGATTTAAGTTACAACTGTATATTTTAATACTAGGCATTACAAAAATGTATACTTTACTTTTTTGTTTAGTTATTATTTATTTTCATCAACATTTTTGAAGAAATAAAATATTTCAATTAATAAGAGCCACGCTGAAAGGGATCACGGGCCACATGTTTGGAACCACTATATTATATTATTATTGTACGTATTACCCTAGATTTTTGTGTCAGTCACAATTTTTTTGTAATCAATTTTCAATCATTAAGATGAGTAAATAAGAAAATTTGTCGACAGCTCAAACACATTATAAGTTACTTATATACTTTGTAAGCATCGGTCTTCGATGAGTTTTATCTAAACGCTTTTCTACAGTTTTCACGTATACAGGTATTCAAATTTCATGTTTTTTTGTTACAACATTATGTAGTACTTACTGTAGTATGTCTGTATTCACACATAATATTATATACAACAGCAGAATTTATGATAATTTAAATCGTTTTAAATAACAGAAGAGCCTACAATGCAAATTTATCACATTATTCAGCAATACAAAAATGTATACTTTAGTTCGCGCATTATAACAATATAGTCAGTCAATACTCTTGGCTCTAGGACCTAAGTCCTCAATACGCAGACGAGTATTGGTTGTATACCACGATAACATTATAGGTACATAATATCGGTCATTCATTGTTAACATTTATTTGGTCGTGCTTAACATAAACAGTGAGAAGAACGTACATTTCTAGGATTTCACAAACATTTTTTATAATATTTTGGCAACATTACAGTCAGACACAATAATACATTATATACGTTCAATGACTACTCCTTGAAATTGCTTCGATTATGCAGTGATATTTACTGAGTGTGCAGAGCTGCGTTTTAGCACTTTTCATTATATTATAAAATAAAGGTAGATGCCAAATACGCGTAATATTATATGAACAGACTATGTCATAATATTATGCATATACCATGGTACCTACTGGATAACTAATAAAATAATATATACATGCATGTGTATCGTTTTAATAAACTTATCGAGCACTTGCAATCGTTATATCTAATGAGAGTTTTATTTATAATCGTTTTATTTCATTTTCCAACATAATTTTTTGATCGATTAACGATACGATTTCAAGCCGTCCCCGTTCAGTCGATTGACGTCCTGCGGGTTGGTCGTTTAAGTTGCAGTATATTACGCGCAGTTACAAAGGCTCAAATGCCCGGAGACATATTGATGGACGATATTAATTATTGCGTGTGTGGTTTCATTCTAGGTGCCTACATTGTATACCTAGAACCTATACCTATAGAAACCAATATAATATATTATGAAGCGTATTGATTGTCTATTGATCTTCAAAGAGCGCCTGAGATGGATACGCAATTCAAAACATATAAGACGAAGCGTATCGTTAGCTGGTATAAAATAAAATTGACTGATTTAGGCCTCGTATACAATAATTATAATCAAAAGTGCACCATCATCGTTAGGTATCTGTTATTGTCCGTGCACTGATATATTTTATGAACTATTTCAATATCGAAAATATACTTTTTGAAACCGCTTTTGATTACGAATTTAATCGGTTCACATGTTGGTGTCATGCAATAGTCAGAATACTCATAACACCCGAATCCGTGCTGAGTTTCGAATACTCTGTGTGTGCTGAATTTGTCATCGTAGCGACTGTAGTATCGCGTTTGACCTGCAGTAAAGGTACCTAATATTGGTCAGCAAAGGAGCGACGCCTTATTCGCACCCGCCGTTCGTCCGACCCAAAATTGTTATCGTTTTATTATTATCATTATTGTCCCCGCCACCGCACAACCAGTTAATAATAACATTATCGTCGGCAACTCCGTATGCGTGTATAATAGTCGACCGCCGCCAAACACTCTACTATTATATTGCACACGGGAGTTTAACGTGAAAAAAAACAAACTCTATATAGGTACCGGCATATTAGATTGATATTTTTAGGACACATTAAAATATATTGTAACGTACTGCAACAATCTACTGCCCCGTAGTCGTATTATGTGTACCTACGCATAATAGTGTTGTGGATATTGTACGCTGGATTTCATTAATATACCCACAAAAATAATAATTATAATATCGTATCGGCCACGAATAATATTATCATTACGATGTATGTCATATTACAGTATACTGCAGGGATCGAGGTTGGCGCGGCGGACACGGCACGGACGATTGCGGCGGCGGGTTGTCGTATCATAATAATTTATTTACGATGCCACTGGATTCGGTAGGAAAAAGAACTGCGTACTAATGATGGGTTACGGTGGATAGTGTGCGTATATTATACCGTTGTATAACATTGTAGACGCCCCGACCGTATATCCAATACCGTATTCCACGCGATCGTCTAAAATACACCACACTCATACGAGCCATGCAGGAGCCTTGAAATTCTTCGACCGAATAGTCGGATCGAGTGTTGTGCGCTGACCGCGGCCAGTAGTAGTAAGTTGGTCGGTCGGTCGGTCGGTCAGTGCGGCAAAAATTTGAGCAGGTTGTCCGTCTGCTGACACACGGGTTCAGAGTTCAGAGAAAAGAAAAAGTTTCCATCGACCGCCAGACCATCGCAGATCACACTGTCTACTACCTACTATAACCCCTCGTATTCCGCTGCGAATACAGTTAACGCCGTCGCTGATTATTCCACATTGTTTGGTACGTGACACAATAAGCGAATTCAACTGCACACTTACGTAGGTACAGGCCATATTATTACTATTATAACTATCGTATTGGTCTTATTTTTGAAATCAGAGCTCTAATTATTAATAGTTCATAATTAGTATAGTTTCATCCGGTAAGACTTCGCGTGAAAATCAGAGCAGACGACCGATTCATCGTAATTTGTGCAGACCCCGTTGCGAAATTCACCCTAAATTCTGCGATCGGCGAAAAACATCTTATCTCAAACAATTTATTGTTAGACCACGAATGAGATTTACGTGGCTGGCCAAATTACGGTACAGGACCAATATTATATATCGTTTCGACCTAACCTTTTCCCGGACAACCATTTACAAGGAATACTCCCATATTAGCACAGTTCATCTCTATCGACTGTTGCTCATAATAATATTATGTTTATTGTGTAGATTTATTATACTATAATACACACATCTGAATATCTAACGTGACGGATTTCCATCATTAACGCTTCGTATTCGGAAGCTGTTGCGTCTTGTGTTCGGAGGCAACGACTCGTTTTTATTCAGTGGTGGCGACGGTGTTATTCTATTGATATGGGAGCACCGACGACGCTTACCGTTATTGGAATCATATTTTTGTTGTTTGGCGTTTTCGTCGGATGGTTTGCATTCCCGAAGATGATACACAAAAAAATATTGGAGGTAAGAGATTATCATAATAACTATAGGTACAGTAAATAAAAATTGATAATCATATTTTAGGTACTTTATTTGTTTTTCCAAATTAAATTTGTATTTTTAATTAAATATTTGAAAGCACAATTTATTCTTTCAAAAGCGTTGTACAAATATCAAATTTCAAACCAATAGTTTCTTGTTTACACTCGATAAGGTACTAATAAGGTTCTGTAGGTTCAGATTACCGTGGTATAATACCACAATAAAATTATAAATGACGCCAATGTTACATCATTCCTTTTATCTCATATTTAAATTGTTGTAAATAAGAAACTATTAGGTATATTAGTATGTATTATAAATTATAATTGTATTGTATATAATTGCGCCTCAAGAGAGTTATATTATATTTTATACGACTGAAATTAGTTTAGTCATTTGTATTGGTTCAAATTTTAATATGTTTTTTATATTCATGAACAAAAAATCGATAATTTATCTACCTAGCTATAGTTCCAATAAATTGTACTATCTGTCACAACCCGAATATGATAGTTACATTATGAAGAGAGAGCAAGAAATATGTTTACTTTTTTCATGTTAATTTTTTACCAGTTTAGAAGGCCTAGTTCTATCATTTGTTTCTCAGAATTTTTATTCATGCACTGGTACCTATATATTTTTTACATTGTTCAATTTAAGAGGGTGACCTCTTTGCCTTAGTTTCTAGACCATTATGTGTTCTCCATAGCAAGTAATATAAATTTAATACATATATTTTCTAGTTTGAATGTATTTCCTTACATAAGATTTTTTTATAAATATTTCTATACACGAAGTACACTCGTAAGTAGTAAAAAAGCAAATCACTTAAACATACTATAACTATTGTGAACTAACTTACAAGTCTCGTTTTACAAGAAACTTATTTAACATTGTAATGTAATAATTTATATATAAAAATATTATTTTAAAACAGAAAACTATAGTTGAACAAACATCCCTTCTGATATTTTTTCAAATCTATATTAGATCTCGCTGAATTTGTAAGCGTAAAATAAATATTATTACCTCAAACCTATAAATATAATATTGTAAATACATCAAACTGCTCGTGACAGCAGTGTGTTAACGTATGATAAAAATACTCGTTAACTAACGACAAAATATCATCGTCATCATCATTGAAATCACGTAGTTTTAAAATACATTTTGACATTTTAATTATGTATAGGAAAATTATTATGGCTATAATATAATATATGTTACAAAAATCATGATGTATAAAAAATCATTTGGGTTGACAATTTGAAATATTGTATATTAATATGTCACGACACACCAAACTATGATTGAAAAATGAATGAGTCATTAGTACCCAAATTACTTTAAAGAATTTATTAATTGATGATGAACTCAAGGCCCGGTCAAAAGAATTGTGAGGATCAACAATATCTGAGAAAAATTAGTTTTATCTTTCAGGCATGACAAATCATACTTAAAGATAAAAAAAATGTATAATTCATAATATTGTTTTTATTTTGCTGCAGCATAATGTTAATTGTTAAATGCTAAATATTTTTTTTTGTATAAATAGAGTTAATTATTATTATTATTATTATTATTATAAAGTATATGGGTACATTGGAAAAATTATTTTTGATGGATTCTGAGTAGAGCGAAATTGGTTTTACAATGCGGTGTATTATTATCATTATTTTTTGTGATTACTTACTACTTTGGTAGAATAAATGTTAACAATATGTATGTTTTTAATATATTTTTATACGGGTACAGAGTAATGACTGGAAATAAGAGTCTGAAGAATACCTATCCATGTTATAAATTTTTTCATTTTCTCATTGGAGTTTCTTAGATACAAACTATAGTATGAAAAACTACACAGAACCGCAGAAGAAATGAAAAATACATTTATCGCTCAGCTCAGGATCTAAAATGTAAACAGAAGCATATTTAAACAACAAGCTATCTACTCATAATAAATTTTAAACTCGATAGTTAACTGTGGTTTTCAAATTAAATATTAGAAAATACCTCTATCCTATGTCAGAGTGACCGAGGCAGGACAAGTGTCTTACATCCGGTCACTGCAGTATGCCTATATACAGTTCGTTTCTTAAATACTAATTTCCGGTTTACTGCAATTTTAAATTGTCTGTTTGTGAAATAACGTTATTAATGTCATGTCTTAAATAAAATTTGATTTCAAAACCGGTGAATCTAACCTCTAAAATTGTATATTGACGAAACGACGTTCTACATTTGAATAACAAATGCCAATAAGTATATACATAAGTTATAATTATTACACGCGTCTGTGCACATTATACCAGTAATTACTTTTAATTGCGTAATACGATCTCATGTCATTGTTGAAATAGAAACGCAAACAATAATCATATGTTATTGACTTACTGTTTATTTTAGGTAAATAACATAGGTACAACTAATTTTGCACAAAATAAGTATTTTATTATTACCTAATCTAACATTCATCAGCTCAAAAAATGTATTCATATAAGTTTTTTCTTTTTATAGCTTTTTAATAGAAGATTCTCAACACATTTTTCGATCTCAAACAAAAACTAACAAGTTTGCCGGTAACAACATCAATTTTTCACAAAGTTCAAATTTAAAATTTTATTTTATTTTCACCGAAAAAATCAGCGAATTTCCATAAATAAATTTTGACACTTTGTTGTAATTTCAACAACAAATAATTGTAGACACTTGACATTTTCACCCAAAATGTATACCTATTAAAAGTTGTTCTTTTAATAACCAAAAATAGACATTTTAACAGAAGATTCGCAGCAAGTATTTGTACCTCCATCAATAAAAAAAAGTTTACCCGAAAGTTACGCTATTTATCAATGTTCGATTTTTATTAATTTGTATTTAAATTATTAAGTTTGATTTTTATACAAGTTGTACATACAATTTTAACGCCACGCTAGTGTATATAAAATATATATTTATAATATTGTAAGTAAGAATAATTTTATATTTTAAAACTAATGTAAACTGGCTGTTACTTTATTTCGTATATCAAAATAGGGTAAAAGTATCTTAAATATTGTAAATTATTTTCTATATAAAGATCATACTGTATACTAACAACTCATTATCTCGCCACAAGCTCGGCTTGATGGGATAAATTAAAGAATAATACATTTGAATACATTGTGAAATTGTTTTAATGGATCAAAAGACAAATAATACAAGTATGCTAGAATGACACAACGTCTCCTCTCAGAATCGCTTTTCGTATGCAATATGATTTATTATTGAATTCACATTTATTACAACGTCACAACGATGTACTAGAAAAGTATTTACAGTAAATCAGAGTAATTGTACTTAAAATAAAAATATATTTCAAAATTTCAAACGTGTCAACAAAATATGACTTCGTGTTATTAAATCGTAATTATAAATTTATAACTATACGACAATATCATGTGTTAAATTTTAATTTATATGACATTGCTAGTTTCAGTAAATTGCAATGCAATAATGCAATCATCTAACCACATCAACCGCACTACACCTATGAATTAATGTGTTTCTTTAATTAACTTCATGATGTATTGTAAGTGTTTATTTCAGATTATTTTATTATTAAGCCTATGAAGCATATTTACACACAACAATACTTTAAATGGGTCCGCCGTCAAATTTAGGTTAGGCAACCTATTGTCCGTTAACCTCATCAGCAGTGACTCCAAATAGGCAACTAAACATTTACTTGCTTTAAATTTTGTATAATGTTATTACCATACGATAATATATATATAATATATATATATATGGATCCTAGGAAGCAATCTCCAATCTGTAAACTAAGAAATGAATATTTATCAAAATTATATTAATACAATTTCATTTTATTCAAAATTGAATCTCTTTTTCATCATCCAATCAACCATCCATACTGTCATAAAATTCATAAATTTAAACATATTTCAATACTGTAATATTTTCTAAAACAATATGACCATATCTGACAAAAATGATTCTATACAATGTATGTTGTTAGTTTTTATCGTGTAAATAATCATTGGATAAATGTATAAGTACCTAGGTATATGAAAATTAATATTGTAAGGAAATAGGTTACTGCTATGTCAATCATAATATGAATTGCGTCTAGACATTTTCGTCAACTTTATAATTATGCGTGAAGTTGTTATTCTTTGCATCATAGAGAAATGTCCATTATAATATATACGAGTAGTTACGATCGTTATAAAAGAAGTAAAATTGCACACAACGCGTTTTTTAAGTATAGGTACCGTAAATTGGGGCGACTTTAATCAATTGTATTGATTTTATTTTGTTCTTTTACTTGTAGTTTTTTTAGTACTCGTGCTACAGATCTCAAAATAATTTCGTTGCCTCAAGTACTATTTTACCAACATTCCTAAAATTTTTTTTCTAATGGACAGTTTTTTTACATTAAATTTTTAAATCAGGCATCAAAGTCGTGAGGCATTTGGGTTGATTTTGATACTCCCATTTTTTTTTATGTTAAACTATGATAATGATATGAAACCTATCAATCTCACCCCAATTTAAATATTTGGTCAACTAGTTTTTGAGTAATAATATAAAATGTATTATAGGGTGACAGTAGTAAAAATATTTCAATTGTATAAATTAAAACAACCAAACACTATTTAGGTGGATAATAATAAATTCTGTTGACAATCTCTGTCTACAGAGACAGCGTGTTGAATATCTATATAATATACAGTAGAACCTCGATTATCCGAACCTCCGTTATACGAACCCTCTATTATCCGAACTATAATTAGCGTATCCGAACGTTCTGTTATCCGAACATGAAAATTCGTATCCGGCCGGTCGGATCGGAAAACTATCGTTTTTGCCTTTTTGGATTATTATTAGTACAGGTTATGTATTTTACGTGCGTCAATCATTAGTAGATAACCAAAACGCAACAGGCTTATCTAAAAAATATAATACATACATATGTAAATAAAATAAATGTTATGTACCTATTTCTTATAATATATGATAATGTTTTTGATAATGTAATTTATGTATGTAATTCTAATAAAATATTAATAACAATAATAAATATTTAATTATAAAAATAGTAAATAGTTAATACATACGTAATTCTAAATTTTTTTTTTAAATTTCCAATATCCGAACTTTTGCGTATCCGAACTAGGTGCGGTCCCAATTAGTTCGGATAATCGAGGTTCTACTGTAATAGTAAAAAACTACATAACAATGGGATAATAAACAACACACAGATCAAATAGTTTATAAGAAATTGGAACATTACCGTTATCATTAGAAGACCAAATCTTTAACTAACATATGCAAAAAAAATAATTATACCCATAAAGTGAAGTTAACGTATACAATTTAATGAAATAATTCAAGTATATCAAAGTCACCCTCCATTATCAATGTCACCCCAATTTTCGGTAGGAATGTTTTTTTTTAGTTCTTAAAAATTCCAACCTCAACAAATATGCATAACTTCTGTTCTTTTAAAAAAAATAGCAGTCTAAAGCCTTGTAGTATTTGAACAGTAGGTATACCATTATGCTTATTTCATTCCTATTCGAACTAAACTCATGAAAAACGTGTCTACAATTTTGGATACAATTGTTTTTATTTGCATACATATTGTTATTTTAGTTACAAAAGAATTTCTGACACTTTGTATATTTTAACTAAGATGCTACTATATCAATGAATAAAACGTTTAATTGTATATTTATATACACGTCTCAGAATAAAATATGATTTTATACATCGGATTTTATAATTATTATTATAGAATATTTCTTTTCAGTGGTGAATTTAAAGGTAGTATTATGGTCCGCAAGAAAAATCATCAGCGATTCCCTCCCCTTCTAATAGTTACATAACACAAAGAAATATTACGAGAAAAAATGGAAGAGAATTAAACATTTTTTATTATAGATGATAAATGTTGCTCGAGTCCATTCAATAAGGGACACTATTTAGGCAATATGCAATCTCGTCATTTCCGTTTGCGTGGTGTTAGTGTGAGTAGTAAATACTAAATAGTGTGGATGTAGTTGTATATGAGTACTGGGAAATCTACGCACGCACTGCAGGAGAGCCCAGTTATGGCATAATAAACAGCATGCCCAACCAAAAATGAAGAGCCTGATTTTTTTCTCAAAACTAGCTTTACAGCAAAAACTTTCATTCCCAAATTTAATTTTATACATTTTTTTGTTTTATTAGAAAGTGGTTGATTTTCTACAGGGAGAATGGGACTTGGATAATTGACTAAGTTGATAAAAACAAAAAAACAAAACTAGTGAACATTTACCATATTATTCGAAATCGTATTATACGGGTTAGAAACACAATTTTGAAAATCAATGTTCAACTCACCCTGTGAGAAGTCATTATCTTAAAATATATATCGAAATCATATTACTTTACGAGGCTTGAAAGTTTTTGCTGTATTAAGGTGTTTTTTTAGCAAAAACAGTTCACATCCAGGCCCGTTATACCTTAAAAAAAGCTCTTGATAACATTTTGAAGGTTAACCAAAAATTTATTTAACTTTATAGAAAAGATAGAATATAGAATATTACAGACGTTTTTATATTTTAAATATGAACGAAAAGGTTGAGTAAAAAAGAAAAATCAATTCAAGAATAAAATAAAATAAATCCTTCAAATAGCTTATAAATATTTGTTAAGACAGTGTGACATGACGTATAATACCTAGAAAATAAATAGTGTATGTAGCGTTAATGATAAAAAATCTCTGAATTATTGTATTAAGTTTATAATTTATATTTGTAAATTCACCGACCAAACAACGTAAAAAGCAGAGTATATGTAATATGTACGTAAAAGTGTTACACTATAACTGATCCCAAAATTATATTTTTTTTTGAGGACATTAAGTCCAAAAAACAATTTATCGTAGGCACGATCGGTGTTTACAGCAAGAACTATGAAATGTCTATTTTTCAAAAACACTTATTTATACAAATCTGTTTTCATTTTTTAACATATAATTAATGTTTAAAAACCTATTATTTTCTAACAAGTAGTAGTAATAACAGCTGCAATAATATTTTCGAGGCATTGGTGTGAGTGTTTATTTAAAGGCATGTTATTGGCACATTCTATCAGCGAAATAAATATTTATTCAACAATTTCACATACCTCACGACCAAGTCAGTGCACTCCATGTTAGTGTTATGCGGACGACGTACTTTGTTAGAATTAACTATTTCCATATAATAATAACAATTCATAACAATTTAAATTATTATAACAATAATATTTGTTATTAATTATGTTATTCTACATTTCATGTATTCAAATGTATAAACAATATAATTTAGACCTGTATAATCTCTACGCTTTAATAAGATTTAATATTTCTTACATAATTTGATGTCATCGAAAAACAACATTTTTGATAGACAAATTAAATTTTTTTACAACTTTTGATTGATATTATATTTAAAGTTCTTAATTGTTTAATACTTGCATTTTTAATATACATTTTTAGTTTCATATTTCGAAGCGTAATAGTGTTTACAGTCATTAATTCAAAAAGTTTTTTTACGTAATTTGATGTAATTTTAAAACTATATTGCATAAATTATATTTTTTACTTTCTTGAATAAAGACATATTTTCAAGAGTATTTGATACATAAAAATCGAATTTCAAACGATTTGATCAGATTTTCTTAAGTATTGAAAGTATTGTTATCCGGATAAGTTGTCCAAAATGTTGTAGAGTTCCTCTGTACAACTCCACTCAGTTCATCAAGACTTAAAAATAGTTTAAATAGGTAATTTAAATTATTAGTTCGAAATTCAATTTATATGTGTCAAGTACTCCAAAAAAATGGTTATCATTTAAAAAAGTAAAAACTTAAAAAAATGGCAACGATAAAAATTGTAAACATATAATTTTTAAAACATAGTTAACAATGAAAACTTATTCTGTAAAAAAACTTTTTGAAATAATAACTGTAAACACTAAAATGGATCACCTTGTACAGTACTTCCGCTTTATTTGTGTGCAAATCGACATACTATTATTGTGTGAATATACTTATATCTATGATTCAAAGACCTGTTTTTACTCGCTTAGAAATTCGTATCGCAAAATTTGATATATAGCATTTCGTACTGAATAGTAGACTGTGTTTAGCTGTATCATTTTTGTCTTTTTTTTTTCTAGCTACAAATTAATTTATCACAGGTAGTTATGTGAACGCTGTTGCTGAAAGTCACTGGGATTACCTACTGTACTGAATGACACAAATTCGCATAATTCGCCGAAACAAACACAAACAATTATAGCGCTCATTTTCTCCCGAACTGTTCCGGTTAGACACACAATATAGGTACCCTAAAACACTATTATAAGTTGTGTTTCGTAGTAAAGTATAATGTTATTCGTAATACAATTAATTTTTTTCCTCATATAATTTTTCGGTCGTTGTTCTTTTTGAGTACCCTCTTTGACGTAATGCATAAATTACATTGTTATCAATTTTACATAATTTAACGAACCATTTATTTAATTGTATGAGTTTGATATAAATGGTTCTTTCAGAGCAATGTTTTGTGGAAAAAAAACATTATTATTAAAAATTAAAAATAATTGCCAGTTTAATTTTTTCATAAGTATAAAACATTTTATTAACTCTTAAAAGTAAACATATAGTACTGTATATTATTTGTTTTTGTTATTACATACAAATTGCGTGTAATAAGAGTCTTATTAAAATACTTACTTTATACATATATATTTTTAATAGACTCAATTTAAAAACCAATTGTCAACCACTGACCTGAAGAATTCTTTACTAACTGAATACTATAAATAATAAACGACTATATGAGAATATTATAAATGTAATGAATACCAGAATACCTACTACATTATTTTTTTTCATTCTGTAAAGTTTAAGTTTTATATTTTAAATTACATTAATTATTGCTTTAAAAATATATAATGTTCAACCTACACTATAAAAAATGTCTGTATAAACAATAAGATAAAATAATGGAATTGAATGTAATTGGCAGTACCATTGAGTATACAATTTGTTGCCCGAAGAAGTGACCGGCCGTCATCATAATATGGTAGTTTACCTTAAGTTGTGAAAAAAACCCACTCTAAATGATGGGTCTAACCTTTTTTAGTTATGGGTAATTCAACTTCATTTGAACAAAATAGAACCTAATGTAGGTACATACCTAATACATATAATGATGTATCTCCAAAACTTTTCAACTTTTTGTCGTAGTATTTTATGTTTTAAAGCTATTTTACTGTGCTATCAACTATAATATACAAAACATACACTATCACACCAGAAATGTGCAAATTATCATTATTAAATTTAAAAAAGTAAAAAAAAGTTGAAAAAATTAGCATTTTTTTAAGGAAATTACTTATAGTCTAAATAATGTCATATTTACTGCAGTTATTATTTTTATTTTATTATTCTACAGAATAATACCTAGTATACTAAATGTTGTTTTCTTATCTTCCATGATTTCCGAGCGATACAGTTACTAAACGTGACATGACTTTCGTGATTGTAATTATTGTCAATGGACAGGTTAGATAAAGGATGAACTCGCAAAGAGTTCAAATTTAAAAAACCAAAATGTTTAAGGTACATTAGGTATTATTTTGTAGCATAATAAAATAAAAATAAAAACTATAGCAAAGACATAGTTATTTGGAGTTATATGCGATTTCCTTTCAAAAATACTAATTTTTACCTTTTTAATATAATAAAAATAAATTGTACGTTTCTAAGTTGGTTGTGTATGTCAGTTGATACCACAGTAAAATAGCTCTAAAATAAAATTACAATAAAGAAAATTAAAATTTTGGTTTTGTTCAAAATAAAGTTGAATTGAGCACGACTAAAAAAATTAAAAATTAAACTGACCCTTTATAGGGGTTTTTCACAACTTAAGGTATCATATTTTATCATATTTTATGATGACGCCAGCCAGTCACTTCTTCGCAGCACACATAAAACGTTGTACAATTATACTCAATGGTAGTACGTACATTTTAAAACTGTTCGTGTTGTGTTTTTTCTTTTTATTCATGGGATTTTGTCCGTTAGTCAGCTACACTTAAATTTGGAATTCCTAATGATTGATCAACATTTATTTTTAATATTTTAAAAAGTATATTTAATGCGTTTAATGAAAACAATTATCACATATTCCTTATATACATAATATAATTAAATCAAAAATATTCCTGTGCCACTGTGGTCGGTGCCGAACCATTGTTCGTTTATTCTATTTGAATTTGTTATCAATATTTGTTTTTGTAGGTACTTAGATAAGGTAGAATATTGGAAAGACGCTTAACATTAAGGGTGAGCATAAGAAGCTGAACTGAATATTTCACTTATTAAAGTTCCTTCGACGCTTCAGCTTAATATTATCTCTAAAACTTATTTTGTACAACTCTGACACTCCTATGTGCACTATGGACGTACAATTGTGTAATCTAAGGTTCTGCTAAGAATTATAATAAGAGAATTATCTTAGTTTTCTAAGATATCAGTATTTGCTTAATTGCCAAAGCCCGGGGGCAATAAGCCCCTGGTTTGTTCAAACGAATCTCTAAAATCTAACCTACAATATCTGTCCAATCAATTAAACTTCTTGGTACACTCTTTTAGTTAAATGAGAATGAGACAAGTACTCAAAATGTAGTCTTTATTAATGTAATCTAATGATAAGTAAAATTTGTGATTGAGTGTTGATAGTTGAGACTTGAAAAAAAAAATATCCCTACATTTAAAGGAAAAATATTTTATAACTTATTTATTTATTATGTATACATTGGAAAACATATTTGCATAAAGCAAATTTTATTTGAGTATATACTATATTAATATTATACTAAATTATTAAAAATATAATAAAATGGTTCATATTATACTTAATATTTTGAATCATTATGCAAAATCATTAAAGCAAAATACAATTTGAATTATTAAAATGAGGAATACATTTATATTATTGTCTTCTTTACTTCTTTACAAAATACTAGTGGTAAGCTTTTACAGTTCATAGCATATAATCAGACCCTCCTCTACTAGTACGCATATTTTAATGCACTATGTATATATTTTTCCCTTTTAATTTATTTCTTCAGCAGACGTTTTCAATCTCACTTATTGTGGCACTCAAAAACGAATGTATCAGCTGACTAATTCAATATGTAGCATGTAGGAGATTTGATTTCAGTTTATAATTAAAAGTACCATATTATATTATATTATTTCATTAAAAATCGATTAATTACTTATTATATCCATCTAAGATTTTCGTTTTAAAATGGAAGTAGCTGACATTTTAAACTTAAAATATTATTGTAGACCATAATAAAAAAATTATTTTTAAAAATTCTGGAAACATTTAACATTAATTTAGTTATTTTTTGCATCCAATTTATTAATTTTCAACATATTTTTCGTTTTTTACTACAAATTGTGTATTTTAAAATTAAGAGTTTAATAACCTTTTTTGTGTGAATAATGTTAATATCCCTGAATTCATCTAAATATTTCAAAAATGCTATTGTGTATAGAAAATAAAAATTTAAGCAATGGTGGAATTTTCAAGTTCCTACGATTAATAGTTTTAAGTTACAATAAAACAACGAAAACTGTAAGAAGAAAAAGCGTTATTTTAAGTTTTAATAACCAATGTCAATTGAATCTTAACTTCATTTGCTTACATAAAAAGTATGTGACTTTATGCACAACTTTTTATAGATTTCAAGTTTATAAAAAAACTACACAAAAATAGCCAAAATATTTTGAAATTTATGTCTAGAAAATGTTGATAAAAATATTTAACAAAACCTCTAAGTTAAAAAGTAATTTTTTTTCAATAAAGGTATCTTCAGACTCACAAAAAATCAATAAAAAAAACACGACATTGTTAAACCAATACATTCATCAATCCTCTGAGAATCTAAAAATACATAGTCAATAAAATATAAGCAATATTTATAATCATAATAATATAGAGTATATAGTAACTCTTCTACTAAAATACTGTTAATTAAATAGTATCTTATTTATTTTTTTAGTAAGCGAATTCAATAAATATATAATATTCTAGACGTATTTTCGTAATACTATTTTATTATTTTGAATTGTGTTCAAATAGAATTAAGTTTTTGATATAAATCCATCAACATTTGTAATGAATATAAAATATATACATATTATTTAACATGTATGTATTATTGTAACTTATACATTAATTGTATTCTGAATAATTTAATATTCGTTTATATTTGAAATACCTAAATTATGTATATGCGTGGTGAATTAATCGTTAGATATTTTTGTGCGACTTTTCGTGCGGAAGTAACTGTATTATTCTTTCAATATTATCGAATGCATGCATAATAAATTGAAGGATCTGAACCAGAGGAGATTCAATAACCAATCATCTTTTATAGAGTTTTATTAAATTGCCATATTTTCAAGTATACATTAAACATTTAATTAGAATAATAAAACATAATGCATTATTAATTTCACACCGTAAAAAATGTTTTCATCCTTTAGAAATATCGTTCTGATGCCTCTTATAGTTGTTATTAACTATAATAATACTCATATAAGTCGTTCCTGACATAATCAAAGGCGATTAAAATTGTAACTCACTTAAATATCGCAGGGGTCTCCCACCAGGTAACACACACACAGCGAGTCAATTATAGATTTATCTTTAAATAACTATTTATCTTATGGTCTTATAAAGATCAAAAAGTAAAAATAAATCGGAGATGTGAATATTTTTGAGACAGATTTGTTTTTCATTCGCAAATTGGTCTACGATTTCTCGGACTTAGATAATTGTAATTCACTTAAACGTATATTCTATAATGTATATCTACATAAATGAAAGACAATATTTGTGTGTGCATGTAAGCGATCCACAGCCAAATCAACTACTCTACTGACTACTATGATTGGATATCATTATTTAGACCTGTTTTTTTGTATTCAGCCAAAATAATACAAATAGCTGTATAAAAAATGTGCGCAGTTAGTAATTAACGGTGTTATAGCAGGGCAAAATCCACTGATGTTTTAATTTGTCACGGTCAACGGCACGGTACAGGATCAGCCAGTATTTTAATAAAACCAAATCAGTTAGTTTGCACCGAAATGGCGATGATATCCTCATCACCACATTTAGTACATGTATGATAACTCCAAATTATCGATCATGGATTATTTATGAAAACACCACCGCCAAAAAAAAAAACCAGGGGGATTACACTGGTTACCAACATGTTATTGGTATTTACATAATATTATTTTATGTTGTTACACTGTTAAGTGTTTTTTATTTTTTATTTTTCACACGATGAACTCTAATGCAGGGACGGCGATAGGATTTGTGGGGCTCTGGGCAAAATAAATAACAGTCTATCAAAAATATGGCAAAAAAAATGTTTCTCTTTGCTATGCTCGAAATCTAGATATATTATTATGTATACGTATTATCCAAACTAAGTAGGTATTTACTATATCAATATTATCAAATATCAACCATCATTTTATATATAATCAATAATATTTTAATAAATTTTTATACAATAATTGTATAACATGTATAAACAGTAAACACATAGATGATAATGGAAATACAGTATTGAAGTTAAAAAAAATTTTAAAAATTAAATCAATATAACAGAAAAAACAATATTAACAAACAAGACAAATTACATTCATCCAATTATTTCCTTTTTTTAAAACATTGCTTTTCTTGATTTTGTAGCAACAAAATGATTTAAGATATCATCATAATCTAAAGATTTAAAAATATTTTTTTCTATTGAAAGACCAGAAAGGTTTTCTTGACTTAATTTGTTCCTCAAATATGTTTCAATTTATTTCAATTTCGAAAAGCTTCTCTCGGCACATGCCGAAGTTAACTTGTACTATCAATAAAATTCTAAGAGTAATACCAATATTTGGAAAACATTCTGAAGAATATTACACCACGTCAAAGCTTCAAGAGGAGTCGTTTCTTCATTTACTATCAATCTGAAATTGACCAATTCATTAAACAACTCCATGAAATCAATATCTTTCGAAGTCCCGTCTTTTAGATTAATTTTAAGGTTCTTACAATATTTCATTAAATTGTCATCATTCGTGTATCGTACTTGCCAATGCAAAAAAAAAAAAACACAAAATAACCTTAGTACGATTCAATTTGTTTAAAACGTTTTTCAACTGAACTAGTTGCTCGATCTATAGCTAGTCAGAAATATTCTTGTCTGAAATTTTTTTTCTCTGTCATTGATTCTTTCACCGTTTCCTTCATAATCAATTTTTTTCTTTCTTGGTCTGTTTTTCTTAAATACTGGTTCAACTTTAATTTATTCCGCCAGGTTATTAGCAATAATATTAGCATTCATAAATTCTGATTCTCTGTAAGATTTCAAAAAAGCTAGTGAACTGTGTAACATGTCATTTGAAATATTAAGATAATATGCATCTTTCTAATCTGTTTATATTTTGTTTTAATTTTTTTTTTGTTTTTACCACTCTTATACTTACGAAACTTTTCATGATCTCTGCTAGTCATACTCCGTTGTCACGTAGAAGTGTAAAATAATAATTTATGTGAAGTAAAAACTTATTTGTGAATAGATAATAATAATCGTGAATAATCTTCCAATTACACGTTAATAACACTATAAGAAAAAACACATCAACCAGCGACCGACTCAAATGCTCGAAAGACGAAAACACACACAGACACAAGCAACAGTGCAACACACTAGTGTCACTAATGGTCATACTTGTCTCTACTCTACGCTGGTGGTGTAATATACAGTATAATATAAATTGATGATAATGTATATTAAAGTATTGAAAATAGTACCTTATAATATTTATAACTTATAAATAAGAATACAATGAAACCTATACCGTCGGGCGGGCTTTCCGGCCGCCGCGACTGACGTCTAAAAATAACCATTCCGCATCCGATTCAAGGTATAAAAAAAATTATTTTCAACAATAAAAAACTGTTTTATACAACAATAATTTGTTACGAAGAATGATTTCAATAAATTCAATTTTGGAAATTTAGTCAAATCTCTGAACAGTAGAAATCATTTCAGAACTGCAGGGCGTTAATTATAATTTTAAAATCGCGGGGCCCGGGGACACTGCCCCTATTCCCGCCCCCTCCACTGCTCTAATGCAACTTTATTAAGTATTAACACAGTTTATGCGTATTCGTACAAAAGTCGTTACATAAATCACGTATGAATTATTATAAATAACAACAATCAAGTCCATAAATATTAATTGGGCCTAGGTGTACTTGATATTATTATGCGCTTGGGTTTCCCATCTTCATCCCCCGTAAATTGCTCCTAGTTTCTTAAAATAATTATATTTTAGTTGCCTACACAAAATTAACCTTTGACTGTATCGTTGCGTTGTTGACGATTTGTTAACTACGATGGCTCTGATTACCTAGGTGGTGCGTATATATTTTTTCCCTGCACTGTGCAGGTAATTAATGGCAAGTCGTTTTTCTCACATTCACAACGCTATCCGAATGGTGATATCTTAGCAACGTTTGGTTCCGGTGCACTAACTTTGTAGGTTCAAAGTAGACTTTACGATGGCTTTATACGCTCCGTATACGTTTATTTAATTTAACATGATTAACTTGGATCTATACTTCCATCTATACAATAGAACAATCTAATTTCGTATTTTATTTGTTGCGTTTTCTGGCGGACGCGATAATTTTGTTGGAAATTTATATTTTATACGAGGTCAGGACATGGACATATAAATACATGCACTGCGATTTCCTCACCGTACAAAGCAAATCAACTATTGAGTGAGAAAAGAGGAGCTCTTGTTAACAAATATTAACGCGTAAATTCTTTTAAGTTGCAATCACTTTATCGAGTAGCTATTTGAATGATCGATATGTCTTTAGTAATTGATTATTGTTTTTAAATGGGAAAATTAAATTTTTTATCCATTTATTCCGCGACACCCTTTAGTATCCATCTTTGTCTCTTTAAAAATTATTTTTTCTCACCTATCTCTCTTTCTCTAAGCGCAGTCAATTTCTTCATGGTTCTATGGGTCGAAGTAGATTTAACACATTTCGCGGAAGAGATATTTGCGAGATTTAGTACCAATGGATTATGTAAATTCGTCTCATTTAAAATCAATTATTATATCCATGTCAACAAAATGAATAAATGGATATAATTGAAAATTTAATTGTACAGTCTGTAATTTCTGCAATGTGCAATATTATAGGTAGGTACCTAAATTCGAGAATTGTAATATAGATTATCTGCGCTATTTGATTCATCCATTTAAAACTTGAGATTATATTTTATAATGAAATTGTGAAAGTTCATAACTCTTAGAATCAACCAGAATTGTATGATTATTCTTTTGGGTGTATCAACTTATTATTAATAATAACGTTAAAAAATATTCATACGTGAAATCCTTTGAGCTACTGCTGAATATTTAATATTGATATTCACTCAAATTAATAAAAAAAAAAAATTATTTATTAAGTCTTTTATTTACATAATTGCATTTATTGAATGAGTGGAACGTTTTATAACAAAACAATTACGATTGTATGTACACTAAGAAGAAACTATACAACCATTTGTAGTCTCCGTCTCACAACTTACAAGTGTGTAACATGGTAAATAAATAGTCAGTAGATCATGTTCTGTTCGGTTAGTTTAAAAATTAGAGTGATTTGACCCATTATAAAACTAAATGGTAAGAATATAATCTGTATTTGTATTTGATTTTTTTTTTATAATAATTCTATTTTTAAGTGAGTTATGAGCATTTTTAATTTAAGCTGTGGTATATACTCATAACTTTCTAAAAATTGAACAATCATAAGAAACCCACATACAAACACAAATAATGTTCTATTACCATCAAATTTTATAATAGGTTGATTCACTCTAATTTTTAAACTAACGGAGCTAAACGTGATCTGCTGATTGCAAATTTGGTATGTTACACACTTTTAAGAAGGAAAAAACAAACGGTTGTGTAGCGTTCTCTTAAGGACACATACAATATCACGAATTAATAATACATATTTCAATTAATACCACTGCATTTTATGCGTATATGAGACGAATATAAGAGTGTGTTGTGTAAGTATATAATATTACATTAAAAAATGTATTAATATTTACCATAGGAATATAAAGGCAAAATGTAATGAAATAATCATTGTTAACGGATCAAGTAGTGATATGTTTAGGACTTTTAAATAATTTGATGAGGTATGAAATTGTATTTGTTTTAGAGTAAAGCATTAAATCCGAGATCAAATATGCGTCAGATGTGGTCGCATCCTCCAATATATGCAGATTTTAAAATTTATTTGTTCAACGTAACTAATCCTGAAGAAGCACAGAAGGGTGAAAAAGTCATAATTAAAGAAGTCGGGCCTTATGTTTATCAGTAAGCTTAAGCATTTAAATTTCTCATAAAAATAACCGACAACATACATTTTGTAATTTAGAGAATGGAAAGAAAAAGAAAATTTAATCGACGATATTGATGCAGACACTGTCGAGTTTAGTTTCAAAAACACTTTTGTGCTTGACGAAATGTCGACGCTACCATTAACAGGAGATGAAATTATAGTTATGCCTCATTTGGCTATGATAGTATGTTCAATGTTGCATATTAAGTAATATACTCGTATTATTATTTTATCAATATGAAATATTTATTTAAATAAAAGCTGATGATTATAATATAGTTATGATGCTATAGTAAAATACATGAGTATCATCTTTTTTATGCAATTTAAATGTTTGTTTTTTTGAAAATACGTTTGCTTATTATGTACGTTGGCACAACTAGGGGGGTGCAAAAGAGTCTTTAGCACCCTCAAGTTCTAATTTAGCAACCATTGTTTTTTAGGTCTAATTATTATTTTTATAGTGAAATACCATCAATTTCATGTTTATAAAGTACCTATGAAATATTTGCCTAAAAATAATAAAAACTATTTTGGGCTATTTTGGGGCAAAGCCCTTCACGGCCTTGTGAAGCATTTAAAAGTA
The DNA here is from genome assembly GCF_001856785.1 of Myzus persicae. Classification (NCBI taxonomy): domain Eukaryota; kingdom Metazoa; phylum Arthropoda; class Insecta; order Hemiptera; family Aphididae; genus Myzus; species Myzus persicae. The sequence continues at coordinate 771,533 of NW_019103784.1, forward strand.
TAGCACTCCACGTTTTAGAGGTCTAGTTACACCTATGCTTAAGTATACTTGAGCTATTCTACAAACTATATGTACTTGGACACTTAGTAAATAATGAACTACATTTTGAATTTTTCATATGTATATAATATGAACATAATCCAATTAAATTTTGAATTTGTGTAGGGAATGGTAACTATGACAAAGATCATGAAACCGGCCGCACTGGGTTTGGTAAATAAAGCAATTCCTTACTTGTATCCAGATCAAACCAGTGCATTTATGATGGGAACCGCTAATGACATCATGTGGAATGGACTGGATATAAATTGTACGTCCGGAGAGTTTGCAGCCGTTGCTATTTGTACACAGATAAGACAAAATTCGGCGAGCTTACACAAAATCAGCAAGGATCATTTCAAATTTTCATTATTCGGAGTGGTATAGTATTTTTTTAATAAAATAAAATGTAAACTAACTGCAGTCTATAATTAGCTAATACCATTGTAGATGGTAACATTAATGGTTTTGTACGAGTGCTAATATATTATACGGTTGCATAGGATTCAGTATTTCAGTATTAGTCTAACGATTTTGTGTATTTACACCGAAACCCGTCAGAGGAGAAGATCTTTTTTGGTAAATCGTGAGCTGTTCTGTTATGACAAATTGAGTGCAAAGTTAAGCACAGATTTAAATAAAAAAACAATTTTAAAAACAGTCGCACGTAACAATAATATCAATGTCCGAAAGGTTATAATCGGGTTTTGTCGCAGCGCGTTTACTATACCTACGGAAATCCACTTAGAATCCATCGTTTAGAGTGGCTCACTCCGCCGCCACTTACAACTAATGTGATTAAAATATTTGTTGCGTTTTGTTTGGTCCAGAAAAACGGAACCATCGAGAGCAACCGTTACACAGTAAAACGCGGCTACACTACGCCAGCGACGGAAGTTGGCCAAGTGATCCGGTTCAATGACAAACACAAACAGGAAGTGTGGCCCGGCGAAGAGTGCAACAAGATATACGGGACGGACACCACGATATTTCAGCCGTTCATCACGAAGGACACCAACCTGGCCAGCTTCAGCGGTGACGTTTGCCGGTGCAGTGTACTTACGCTATATATCAGGGATGGGCAACTCAAAGTTACTAGACCGCCAATTTTTAGAAAATCAAAATCTAGCGGGCTGGAGCATAGAAAGCATAAAAAAAGAGGGCCGTTCAAAACATTCATTTTAATTGGTGTTAGATATATTATAGAGTATAGACGATAAACATTACAATCGTATGACGTAATTAATTGAAATGTAGCTCGGGCCTTCAGTTGCCCACCCCTGCTACATACCAAACACATCAGAAGTCATCATGCACAACATGATTATATCTTTTGATAAAACACTTAATTTTTTTAATAACATAATAAAAGTACGTGGAAAATATTGCACTTGAATCGAACATTTAAAAACTATGAATCCTACATACAAGCAGTATCTGTTACTGAGAAACTTATATTAAATCAGTGATATATATTTCGATTTTTTTTCTAAATTTCAATATTTTTCAAATCGTGTTATATGTTTTTAACCACTCTCGCGTGATTTTTCTGGTACATCTACATATTATTAAACACAAACTGTATTAATTCCAAGTTATAAATTGTTTCTGGTCTCATATCTTGCCATTGCTTTACATTATGTATTTGGTAGTACAGTAAAAGTCCTCGTTTAACCCCAAGATTAGGCTCCTAAAAAACGCAACGATAAGCGACACATTTTACGCGCACTTAATTGAAATGTGTTCTTACCAATATGAATAACACAGTAAAATATGACACTTGCTAATAATAAGTACTACAAGACAACTGCTGTAGTGCAGAAGTAGAAAAATAACATTAAACAACTCACTATCGATCAAATGAACAACTTATACGAAATATTATGTACCTACTTATAATAATATGATTGCGACCACCCAGAAACACAATGGCCATACGGAACGTCTGTCAAGTTTCCCCCCCCCCTCATCCGGCTTTGCAAGATTCATTCTAAACCCATGTCAATATTTCGCAACTAATTTTCAACAGAGTTTCAAAATTTAGTTTCAAAACTGCATACTTTCAAGATCAATCAATCCGATAATGCCGGGTGACGGTCTTGAAGGAACTAAAACCTCTCAATAAACATATTTACTAAATACTGGCATAGTGTATTAAAGATCGTTACGGAAAATGTAGACCACCCCAAGACCCTGCTAGGACTTACCATGATAATATATCCTCGCCCCCACGACCACGAGAAACACATGGCCCGCTTGGCATGATAGGCATGCCAATAAAATCGATAACAGCATTATCTGAAAAATCTTCAGATCCTGTAAGTGGGTACGCAATAGGCACACGGTAGATCGACTAAAAATAAATCACATCTAATCTGGCAAAAAAAAGACGTTAATCTGAAACTGTTGCATTGTTAAAATGAACCAACGAATTAAAATTGATGGAATGAACCTAGTTGTTCTTTGTTTCCCTATAAATATCTATTTTTTATTTTTTTATATTTTTTGCACAGTTATTAACTATAATAATAATAACAATAATAATAATAATAATAATAATAATTTATTTTCAATTGGTATAAAATAATACTGTTTATTTATTCAATTATTTCAATAATTTTTTAGATCATTGGCTCCAGACTATGTACAAGAAACAAAATATAATGGATTAAATGTATTTGAGTATTCGGCCATATTAGTAAAACCGGAAGAAAAATGTTTTTGTTTGAATCAAAAAAAATGTTTAAAACCTGGAGCATTGGATTTGACAAACTGTTCGGGTCAGCATTTTTTTATATAATCGCGTATTACAGTTTTTAACAAATTTTCGGTCAAAGTTTTAAAATATTGGTCATAGATTTTAAAGATATTATAAGATACTAGATAATTCTCTAGAAACAAAATGATAACTTAAGAAGGTGGAATACAATTAATTATTGTGTTGTACAGGTGCTCCTATAATTGCAACACTTCCTCATTTTTATAAATCCGAAGAATATCTGAACAATGTTGATGGACTCCACCCCGACGCTGAAAAACATAGGATTCAAATGTACTTCGAACCAGTAAGTTGATTTTATTCTCAAACGTATCTATTTGACCACATAACACAACATTTAAATTATAAGTATTAACTCTACCTAACGGTATACTAGTGAGAGTACCGATTATATCATGTTATTTAATGATATTTTTTCACAGATGACTGGTTCTCCATTATTGGGTTACAAACGTTTGCAGTTCAATATTTTTTTGAAAAAAGAATCAAAAATAAGCGTTATGAAAACACTTAACGAAGATGAGAAACTAATACCACTGTTTTGGGTTGAAGAGGTAAATTAATCTGTTTATTAGAAATTATTATATAAATACTTGAACTCGTTAGAGTAGTATAACTTTCGTCTAGCGTATATAATCTAGATTTACAACTTTTCACTATGATGAATATAATTAATGGCTTTCCTCTCAGAATATGTTTTACAAGTAATTATGCGTTTATTAAAACATAGTTTGGTTCATACAATTACAGGGAATCGCTTTGAACAAGACGTGGACTAATCAAATAAAGAATAAACTATTTTTGCCAATTACTATCATGAAATATGTTAAATACATATTTGTGGCTTTTGGTATTGTGTTCATCATATTGGCGGTGATCGTCAACTACAATAGTGTTAAGACGATGGAAGTTACACCAAAATATTAGAACTCAATGATTGCAAAAAAAAAAATTGGACCTCATAGAAGTAAAGATGTTTTTGTTGTTTTTTAATATCATGAATAGATTCACTTTGTAAATATAATTTTAGTCTCGTGATTTTAGAGGAATAAATAAATAATATTCTAATGACAACTAACTATACATTTGACTTTCACTATTTATTTTAAAATGTACTCTTTAAATAATGCATACTATAATAAACAAATAGGTACTACGCATGTAAAAATACAGTATACTATTCATATGTTATTTTCTGGGTTAAACCCACTTGTATTATGCACCACTCAATAATAAATTATTTAATAAATTAAAAATTGTTTTTGTTTTAAAAATGTTTTTTCGTAGAACAATATATTAATATAATCTATTGTACCTGTATTACGTATTAAATGTATATTATTGATATACGAGTAATATAATTTTCTAGGGTTCATACCAGACATAAACTTTTTGTCGAATCGTTGTTTATTATACCTTAATACTTTATACATTTTAATATCTATAAATATGTAGGTATACGAAGTTTTGAAGTGTCCGTACATGTATACAATGTACATCTACTTCCATAAATAATTATATTATTATATTTCGGTAATTATAAAAATCTTCAAACAGTAAGTATAAAAATATTTTACTTTTTCTTAACCCAAAATATTTACAAATACATTTTGAATTTTTAAAATCACTATAAAATATGCATCGCATAAAATAATTAGCTAATAAATTGGTTTCAATGACGACGTTTACGTTGTTTTTTTTCGTACGTATAAATTATTGAAAACTTGGCTGAGAGTTAAGATGCACTGTGATATTATTAAAAATCTTGTAACCCAGATTTACTAGTATCAATTGAATAGTATGATTATTTTATATAATACATTGAGTAAGAGTGTATTATTATTTATTATTGTGATAATCACTCAAGTGTCTGTTGGTCAAACTATTGTAAAAAAAAGGTACATAAGTTGAATGAATCCGTATGAATGAATCGGTAGAAACTTATATTTTATTTTTTAACAATAAAGGTGTACACTGTACAACTCTTCTATAGGTACTTCAATACACCCACTACGAAAATATTTTTGTCCAAAGCCCCAACCGAACATTGAAATCTGAAGGGATAATGATTATCCCATGATATTGGTCATCATGCCTCGTTATGTCAACATAATATTCCATTACTGATTACTGATTATGATGGGAAAATATTTATTTTTAGGTTGCTAAAAAAGAATGATGATAAATGAGTTGCTTACCTAGTAGTAAACAAATTTCCAACATTTGATACTTTTTATACTCTAAAGAATTAAATATCCAACATAGTAATATCTATGTTAACACATACAACTATATTTTTTCATTACTATAAAAATAATTTTTAAGATTAAAAAAAAAACGATTATTTTGTAAATAGAAGAAATAAAACGTGGTATACATTTAGTACATAAGAATATTAGACGAGAAGTTTAAAATCTTATTTTGTTTATCTGAAAATGGAGCAATGGTGTTTGATTTTCAATTTATATTTACTCGTACATTTGAAATGTTTTACAATTTATATTTACGAATAGTTCAATTCAGTCAATATGAAAAAAAAAATTTAATTTATATTACTTAGAAATACTAACTCTCGTTTTGAAAGAAAAATTAAGGAATTGACGACCAAATGAAGAAATTGAAACATAGAATTTAATTTGAAGTGTTAGAATTGAGCAAGAAACAAATGTTTGGAAACGGTCATTAATCTAATTTATTAAAACTGATAACACTGCTGTACATTTATTAGGTAAAATATTTAATCATTTCATTTTAATTACATCATATTATCATCATTTATATGCCCCAATAAATGTACAGCAGTGTTATATGTTATGCTACATGTAAGTACAAAAGTATGGAAACAGTAATTAAAGAGTTTCCAAATTTTTTTAACGCCTTTTATTAAAGGTAATGTATTAATGTGGCTTTATAAGTGACATAAAGTGTTTTCATTAGATTAATTATTATATAAACAATGTAAATACAATTATTTATACCTACATTTAAAATATATTTAAAGTTAATATTAAGTTTACTACACTAAACAACAATAGGGGCTTAATGAAAATATTTACCTCATCGTGTGTTTTAAATAATTTTATCGCTGTTAAAATAATATTATATTTCTTAGTTTTTTTTTTTTTTACAACTTGGTGTTTTTTATCCTACTAACGAATAACGATCTTTACAAATGCACAATCAGTAAATGTGATGACATACTTAACTATTAACACATAACATGAATACCTTGCGTTAACGAGAAGCAACTCAGCACAACTATTTGCGGACTAATTAATTATAATTTGAGTACATCTTTGAGACAATTTCTTTTAAGTCTTCTTTCGACTTTTCCGGGGAATTAAAAAGAGAACAATTATTCGATTAACAGGTTTTAATAATGGCTTACTTTACTTCGCTATGCAAGTTTTATGGTTTACCTATAGTTGATTGTGGGTCCTTCCTAAGAATAATCTTGAAAGTAGGTACTACAAAATCTTTGAGGAAATTTTTATTAGTGGTATAAAACGTTAAGGAAGTTAATACTTAAACGCCCAACCTATAACGAATAAGTTTGGTGTTGGAGTGCTTTATCGAACCCCGAAACAAAATTCCGTTTGTTCAAACAGGTAGGGTTATTAATTAATTCTGAGATTATTTTATAGGGGAAGTTTCAATTTTAATTAAGAGGCGAAATCTGGGGTTTGTTGTTTTTCTTTTGATTTTAGGATGTAGGCTCATGTTGGTCTATTAAATTCCAGTTTAAATTATTATTAATTGATTATTTAATATACTACTTAATCATACGTACTAACTTGAAAATGATACATATTTAAATATTTTTTAATGACATTTTAACGTATACATTAAGTATCATATAATTATTAATTATTTGTATTATTATTATTAAATTATATTTCAATTTAAATTACAAAGACAATACTTAACCATTTGTAAAAATAATGTCAAATATAATATAAATCATTACTTAATCGAACTTTAAATTAGTTTAAATTAATTAAATTGTTTGAAGTAAATATATACAAGTGTATACACTATCAAAGGCTTTCAAATTTTTTTTTAAAGTTTCTATAAGTTTTACCCACTAAGGGAAAATAACATGCATAATAGTATCTTCTAATATTCACAAACAAAGTATTTATGATTTAGCTACAAAAGTATTTGACCTAAATAATAATTAATTACAAAACGGTTGAATAAAGAATTCAATTACTTAACCCTGTTTAAATCTAATTTAGTATAGTTAGTGATATAGCAAAGTCCGTACAGAGGATTTTTCAAAGGGTTATTTGACATTATATTTAATAGGATGAAAATAAAAATAAAATTGTATTACTATAATAATTTATAACTATTAATATAATATGTAAGTATAGATTGAAGAGGGTAGGGGGTGGCATGGGCGCACGAACCATGAACAGATATTCAAAACACTACCTACTATGGATAAAAACATGATATCTTAGTCGACGGTTAGTGAGATGATATTGTGTGGAATATTTGTTTGGTAAAAATTATATACAAAAGAAAATTGAATTCATATAACTGTGGGTTCTATATGCTCCAGACACATTTACTCAGACATTGGACAGTTCCTTTGAAATATCAGCTGTATTTCACAAGCATGAAATTGAAGTTATTTCGTTCATGACCATTGGTAAATAAACTTATGTAGTTATGTATACGTTTTTTTTTTCCATTAACAGTTAACTAGCTTTTCTTTGTATATTGAAATGCTTATTGAATTGGTATATTTTATAGTTTTTGTAGTTTCAATAAGTTAATATGTCCCAAGTTCTGTCGATTCAATTTCATATTTTTTTTTATTCCGTTCTATATAATCTAGGGTTTAAAACTGTTCAAATTAATGACCTCTGATGATGTCACTTATTAGGTGACTCAAATACTTTGTTCAAACTTCTGCTATCCTCTTTGAATGTGTCAAATAATATTTGTAACAATTAAAATGTAAGATGTATATAACAGCAATATTATTTAGATCTTACTTATCAAACTTACAATTACTTAAAAACAACAATAATTAATGAAATAAAAAACTTTTTAAAGACATATTCATCAAGCTTAGTGTAACAGTAAAAACTACAAAATAATAAATGACTTCGTAAAAATGTATGTAATTAAATTACTAAATCGAGAGAAACGAAAAGTGTGACATAGTTAAATAACTAAATTATATGCAAATTGTTTTTGGTCGTAGAACAAGCAATGTTTAGCAACCTCAATTTCCTGTCCTTAATTATGCCAACGCAGGGACGTATAAAAACCTTATGCAACTAATTTACACAGAATAATTAAACATCCAAAGGAAACAAAGAGTCTATTATTAACCATTACTTACATCTGTTTAAAACATGGCCCCACTCGACCACAGAAAATAATTGTATATTTTTACCTCTGTAATACAAAAAAAAAATATATATAATAAAACTATAAAAATAAACCATACATATGTTTATTATATGTATTCGGGTTTTGAATATTACTTATCTTGTAGAGTTCATTTTATCTAAAAACAAATAAATTATCCAACACAATATGCTTCTTACATTTAGTTAAACATTTAGGATTTTAGAGGGAGAGATAATGTGTATGTATATTTTTTTGTATGTCTGTTTATTTAAAAATCACTTTTAACTTTGAGGGTGATGGTTTGTTAGAAAATAATTGTACCTAGTAAGTACTTTCCAGAGATCAACATTGAAAGTTCCCAGTATCTTCAATATTATAATGGATGAAAAAAATCAAGAAAAACGGGATTTTTCAAGCAAAATCAGTTTTTGGCCGAATCGATTTTATTTTTATTTTTTGGCGTAACATAAATTTTCTAGTGTAAAAAAAATCTTGGATCCATTAGTCTTGGATCCAGACCATGTTCTAACGTTAGCACGTTACGATCTAGCACAGCTATGGACAATCACGTTCCATTGGATAAACGGACATTTTCATTTGTATAACGTAATCGGGTCACAACGGTCGACGACAATTATAAAGGGTAATTTATAAGTACACAAATTTACCACTACTTGTAAACATTATACATGATGATGAAATAAGCATGCTCACCCATTTTTTTAATAAAAAATGCAGTTATTCAAACTAATGTTTATGAATAATTTTTTTTCCTGTATTTTCAAATTCTCAAGATTTTTATTTTACTTAAGTAGTGTTCTATGGAGACAAATTTCTGTTTTTCAAATTAGAACCCCCAACGGTAGCATTAACTATTTAGTGGATAATATTTCTGAAAATCTTGAAGTATCAAAATCAAAAATGAACGAATATTCTTTAGTTATTTAACTTTGTGTACCGAAAATTAAAAGTACGTAATAATGGGTTTGGATATTATAATGGGGGTACTGGAGTACTATGATGATCTTAAAATTATAATAAATAATATGACTCCATCTATTTAATTTATTTGTAAAAATGGCCAAAGTGTAATAAAATTCTAGATCAAGAAATACATTTATTTCTGTTTTTTTGTGAAACCATTTTTAAAGACTTCCATTTTTGTACTATAATTATTTTTAAAACTTAGAAAAATAATGTATATTTACAAACTCCAAAACTAGAATTTGAAAAGATTAATTACCTACCCATTAAAGGAAAAAAGAACGTATTATGTTTATGTCGATTAATTCCTTATGCATTTAGATAATATTATATTTATATATTTTTTCAGCTGCATATTTTTATATTTTTCAATATTTAATATTTTTGAAGTTTGCCAAATATTTTTGAAATAAATTTAATAATATTATTGTTATAAAATATTATATTATGGTGTTTGATTGTAATCAGATGTATGCTATAGACACATAAATTAAATTTATTATATGACTATTACTTCATTGCTATTTGTGAATGCGTAAATCTAATTAGTGAATATGAATCCAAGCTCTAGCTTATAATGAGTTTTAGAACACACATTGTGTATGTAATAATAATATATTAAAACATTTATATTACTTATATAGATACAATAAAACGACCAAATTCAATAAACGGTGAAATCTAATTCGCGGAATTACCAATCATAACTAGTTTATGAACAGATTGAGATTTAAATGTGTTAATAACTGCAATTGTATTACCTTTATTATCAAAAAGAAAAAAATAATACTTAAATGCACACTGCCAATTTAGGAAAGATTGACGTTAAAGCTTTCAAGTTAGAAGCATTGACTGGCATACCGTAATATATTTTAAGACGTAGAAGTAATATTATTCAAAATCCTTCCCATTCAGAATTTCAGATGGAATAATTCATAAACCGTATTATAATGAATTATCATTGTATTAAAATACAAAATATTTATTTTACTCATTTCTTCTTCCTCGTGAAAATTAATAATTGTCATTATACTTGAAATTGAATGTTTTACATTTTATGGATGCCTATCTATAAAATTATTGATTTCCAAGAAAGCTATAATAAAAAAGTAAAATAAGTGGTTTGTATTTTAATCGAATGTAACGATAACTCATTATATTATATTTTATGAATTATTTCATCTGGAATAATGAAAATGAAGGTTTTTAAATCATTGAACTATAAATACAAGATTTTATTTTAACTTTTTTATAACTTTCGATTTTAACAAACCTAAAGCACACTTATGGAATGTTTAAAAAATCCACACTGCTGGAGATTAGTAATTTCCTAATAATCATTCATTTTCGTTAATTTTTAAATAGATGATTTTTTTGTTTGATACATTAAATTTCATATCGACAAACAAAACGTCGCTTTACTTTATAATATATTTAAGTAGTGGTAGAAGTTTACCATTTTATCACACGGTAATGATATTATTTTAAACGTCATACTTTTAATTAATAAGAATGTCTATTGTATTGTCCTATTGAACAATTTTTTGTCACAAAATATAAATGACTTGACAATGTTTTTCAAATTTTTTGCCAGTCATAAAAGAAACCTATAATGTCAACAGATGGTTTAGATTATTCAAATTCAACATTCTTAATTTTGAATTACTATGCAATCAATCATTATTCGTTGGTCATTGTAACAGGATCAGTATTCTATTCCTTTATTTTCAATAAAATTTACGAAATACTTTCTCGGCGTGTTTGTGTTCATAAAATATGTAGGTACATATGAATATGTTGATTCTATTCAAAAGTAAAACAGCAATAAGTAACTACTACAACTATACGATAGCCTTAACAAAGCGTCACTGAAAACTGCATATATTACGTACTTACGTGTATGTTCATTGTACAATGTATCTAAAAATCAATGATACCTACCTATAGCCCATATAAAATAATTTTGTTTATTATTTCGTATCTGTTTTTCCACTCGAACAAATTATTCGTGTATCGTATAACCGTCGTGTCATTTCCATTTCACGTACTCAAGAACAAGCAGATTTAAATATCGTCGATGTTACCAAAACATCGCAACAAAAAATGACCGTAATCTGTTGGTGATTCTTTAGCGAGTGACATTTTTATATTCGCTTTAATAATATTATGTCAATCCACATTCGATATAAATTACAATATTGTGTTTTGTGAAGGATTTTATAAACCACCTAGGCTACAAGTGATAATGTATTTCGTTATGGGTGTGCAATGTGCATAGTTCCCAGCTGGCAATTATTAACGTAACCTCTTAATAATAATTTAAAGATGTACCACAAACATAGACTTTATACTCGAATATGAGGTATATGGCTGTATGACACTAGAGATTTTGCCTTTACCCAAAAAATTTAAATACTCACATCGTTTTAAAATGAATGCTTAATGCTCATCACTATACAGTCGCTCAGCTCAGAATGAGTTGCGTTTGGAATATTTAATTAAAAACATATAATATAACATAGTATATCTTCATATTTCCTCTGTTTGAAATGTGATATGTTCACTCGATAAAACAATTTATGTAAACAGTTATCATAATACGTAAGTGTATACCGCATTACACATATTTCTGTGACTCGCCCATATATATTTATACTTCATATAATATGTACAAGTATTTGCAAGAATCCCAAGTATGCAAATTACTATGGTAATATTATAGAGTGGCATTATTATTTTATCGTATGTCAAATCGTCAATAGTAGAAGAATTGCATTGACAGGGGAAAACAATTCCAAGAATAGTGATTATGCAGGGGCAGTGGTATCGTATTAACACATAATACCTATACTCCGGTAAATATTAAATAACGTACGTCACAAAAAACAGAGTGGTATCTGGTATTGTTGCAACAAAAATGAATTGTATAATAATTTTTTTTTTAATTAATTAAATTAAACCCTACAAAAACTGTGCCCAGACATTTTATATTATAATTATCTCTACTTAAATGGGTAATTTATGGGTAGTGACTCTCCCGACTTATATATAATATTCTTTTTAACTTTTAACATTTTTTTCGAAGATCTAAATAAATAATTGGAGTAAGTATATAATATTACATTCGTAGAATACACGCATTTCTTTGTTTTTTATGTAGAGTGGAGCGGTTTAGTAGGTTAGGTTAATAATTGGTTTTACAAAATAAATCTTGTGTGGTTTTATTTTATTTGTCCAAAAACTTCATACATAATTTATATTGATATTATAATTAATGCTCAGATAGTCACATTTAGGTGTATTATCAAGCAAACAAAATCGTAAACAAGTAGGTATTATTATGAATATTATATTATTAGTCATTTTTTTCACGATCCAATGCTTATCCTGGAATATCTAGGTAAATTTGAAATCTTAGAACAATATAAGAGTGGAGTGCTTATCTAAATTTTCAATTTTTATTGTTTGTTGATAATAACTCGTCATATTAAGTCAATATTCAATGTTTTTATATCAAAAAGTTATAAAACGAAAATATATTTTTTTTTTGGTTTTTCAACCAAAATGTACTGTAATTAGTAGAACTTGATGGAGCACAATATTGTTTTTTTTATTTTAAGGTTCAATTTATGACGCTTGTCAAACATGAAAATATATAATACATTATATAATATCTAATACCAATACATAAAATACAATAAGTCGAACGGCGTATTGTATAGGCAATATAGGTGCATTATTGAGTGGAAATATTCAATCTATTCATTCCGCTCTTCAGTCGTCATAGGATAGATATATTTTTTTTATTATGTTGGTTTCTATGTTAGGAGTTTTGTAAAAAAAAAATGTAAGCCATTGCTTTTAAAAAACTACTAGTAAAAAGTAAAATGTATACAATTTAGGTCAGTGATTCATTATAACTGTACGATGATACCCATGCATAGTATGTTCCAAAATACATTAAACTAGATTCTTGATTATTATTCCCGACTTCCTGATTAATGTTATACATTGCTGAAGCATAATCTTATTGAAAAACATTATCAGTATTATTATTCACACTACTGTCTTTGTTATTATCAATATTATTTATTACTTGTTTGTTAGTATTGCGTGTGTGTAGTCACTGCCTCAATCAATAATAGTTAGAATGTGTACTTTGAAGCATGATTAAAGTATTCTGCACACTTTTCATTAGTTGTGTTGATTTGAAAAAATTAATTTTCATAATCTTTTTAAACGGGTTGATTATTTTTGAAACCACGGAGCAGTATTAAGTAATACATTTTAACTGTTGAAGTTAGGAGTAAATTGGATTGTAGCCTGTAGGTACTATAATACTACTATTACATCATAAATATTGTAGTTAGTGGAGTGATAATACGATTTTAACCCTAAAAGTTTAAAATGAATAATAAAGAATAATGAAGATGAATACCAATGCACTGATAAATATGTGTATCACATTATTCGCATGAGTAAGTTTGAGTAAGTGATCTATTTTTTTAAGTTCACCTATGAAATTGGTGGCTTAAACAAAGAAACACGAATGTTTTTTTTTTTTATTAAAACTAAAATTGTTATTTCAACCCAACATTTAAAAAACCATTCTAATGCATTATTATATCATATTTATCACTTTACAAGTCAGTTAAGCTGGTTTTTTTTAAATTTTGTTGCGACCTCGTTGAATATAATATGTCATGATGTCCTAGTTACGCAACCACATGATACAGCAGTCGAGTAATATATACAATATATTTTGTGAACGTGAACAAATGTACCCAGTCATGTAAATAGGATAATATACCTAATATACTGCATACAGTATCATTCAGTAAAATTTGTGATGAATGAGATGATGTACGAAAGCATGTCTAAACAAATTTTATAGTTTGTATTCACCTTTTTTTCTCAACTCTCATAATATTATTTTCATCAGCACGATTAAAAAAAACTGCTGCTCCTTTTTCAAATATCATAATTTTAATTTAAAAAAATTTAATGTGACCACAAAATAGTCACTATATTGTTTATTATCATTTTTCTCCTTTCAAAATAGAAATTAAAAAACCAATAATCAGTTTTCAGAGAGTATATTATATGCGTTGTAGAATTTATTACAATGAAAATAACTCAATTAAACGCGTGGACCAATCAATATGCATCCTGGGTTTACGTACAGCTGAATGATATTCGTGGTTATAATATTATTAGTATAAAAAATTAATGCGTTTAACATGGAAAACTCGCATTTTTTTTATCGCATATTATTTTACAGTGTTATTTCAATATTTTCGTTATACTGTTATTATATAATTCAGTACCAAATAATATGCATGTAGTATAATAATATGATACTATATATATATATTTTCAACTGTGTAGTCTTTACTAAAATTGCACGTGGCGTTTTCGTATCGAATCCAAGCTACGGCCGGTGTGTTCGTCATATTTATGGTTCGATACAATGTCGACGATCATCCCGCTCACCCGCTTATCAACCAAGATTTGAAATTTAATGTAATACGATAGTAATATTAAACTGTTCGCGATCGTTTCCACCGCGATGCGTGTTGATCGTATGAATATTGTTGCTGTTTTTTTTTTTCGTAGTCATATATATTATATTGCCCCCGTCGTCGACCGACGGATGTTCACACGACAGTCGGTGTGCGTTCTCCGCCACCAGTCACTCGCGGACATTAGCGCTCCGTTTTGCCGCCGCTCCGCCCGCCAATCCGACACGCCAGCCAAGCGCCACCGCCGCGACTTTACAACAGTCCCCCCGAACTCGAAATGCGTGTAAGACCGACAGACGACGACGGCTGTGGCGGCGTGACGAGCGCGTGATCTTCAATAATATTGTTCGTCGTCGACGACGAAAAACGTATCGCGATTTTCGTTGAAAAAAAAATATAGAAAAAAATAGGAAAATAATAAATCGTGTGCACCGCGCAACACACTCTCTAACCCCGTTCGGCCAAAGCAGACAGTCGCCAACATACGTTCCGCGATGTCGTTTCGTCTCGGGTCGCGTTAACCACGACCACGTTTATAATTCTATCGTATACCAATACGATTATTTGTTACTATTGTTTTTCGCCGGTTTCGATTTCGGTTTAGATATTTTTCGTATTCCCGACGATTTCTCCAAAACTCTCGACTTCACTGTCCGGCGACGACAACGATTCGTGAGTACCACCTGTCTATATATTATTATGTGTACCTACCCATATAACCATATATATTTAAATATTATCAAATAGTAAATAACAGTACTTTTTCGCTAATTTTTTCTGAGATGAAATTGTACAAGTATAACGTAAAAAATTCGCAAAGGAGTACTACCTATATATTATTAATTAGAAACACCTATTTTAGAATAGAGTTAAAATATTATACATTATTATAGGTACGCTTATCCTCACGACCTTCATTTAAAGTTAAAATATGGCTGAGATAAGAGAACTGGCGTAAAAATTATTATTATAGACAAGAATCTCACATTTCAACTTGATATTTCACCGAAGCGATTTTCTTCATAAAATTCAACCTGAGACGTGATACAAATACTAAGCAAAATTATTTCCCACGTTGTTAGATGGTGAGACCGTAAATGTCATTGAAATGTCCTCTTAATAATAACGAATAGGTAAATCGAACTGTTCAATACCTAAGTATTTTAGAGAATATTAACTATTTATAGGGTAAATTTTCATCGTTGACGTTGAAACGTTGTAATTGAATCGTAATTCTGCTGTCTGTATACTCTACATTATTTTTCATTCAGATTTATGATGTGGGTTTAGTATGTGGGTATATACTATTAATATGCATCAATAACTATCGAATTTCAGTTGGATTAGCGATTAGAAAGGTTAACAGGTAAATATTCCGACACACGTATAATCGAATGTGATTTTATAGTATATTATCCTTTTTAATACAATAAATTGTAAAATTTAATCTTTTATTAAAACCATAAAATAAATATCATACTCATTCATATAATATCCAATTATCATATTTTGTAATGGCATGACGGATAATACTTTATAAGTGTAGGTACTGTGTGCATAATCATAATATTGTATAACATGGTCTACCTCGTTGTAGTATAATGACATAGCATGCAGATATAACATAACATAATGCATATTATATTCAAATGACTCATTATGAGTGAATGTCTACAAAAGTCGAAAATTGTGGAAAAAAAATGATGACCACTTACAATAAGACTAACAAACAGCAAAACAAAAAAAAATTCACATGAATATAGATCCGATTTAACTTAACCTAACGTTAAAATGTCTATCTATACATTAAGTATAAACACTATTTTCAATAGTTTCAATAGCATCAATATTTCAAACGGTCATAGGACAATTTAAATTTTTTATTAATTAAAATTTAAATATGTTTGTATATTTGTTTACGTCTGTTTACGTTATTCATCTCTAAAGACCTAAGTACACGTGCACACAAACATAATAAGAACATCAACTTAACCACAATAGCTGCATTATGATTACATAATAATATAATATATTATTGTATATAAGGTTTCCATGGCACAAGTCATTTACCGGTATTAGTTCAAAGTCACTTAGCAGTAAAGAGGTACAATTGCTTGTCCCGCTCATCTGAATTATTAACTTATAATAACTGAGTTGTAAGTTAATAATATTGTGTTAAAAAGCTTAAAAATGCTTCGTATAAAAATTGTTTGGGATTTAAAATAATATGTATAACTGCGTTATAACGGTATAATGTCTATTGTCTATAAAGTAGTATAGAACTATCACCGATTTCGCTATTTTTTTATCATTAAAAATATGGTTCACCTACTTGGCCATTAGTTAACCATAATATTTTTTCTAGTAATCATAATATGATATAATCGATTGTTAAGGTTTCGTTAATTTTTTTACAGCTAGGTTAAATATTTTAAATATCGCATTTTTATATTAATATGACACCAAAAATGCATAAATACAAAACAAAGACCCAGGGTTAACCAATTTACACACTTTTCTGAGAGTTATAGCTGGTTATGAGTTATAATAAATTAATATGACGCGCCTATGTATTATAATATTCAAAATAGTATTAATGTACTGAACAGCTCGTGGAGTACTCTAGCTGTAATCATGTACATTCGTCTTGATAGTGTAGTTCCCTATAACCACTAGGGAAAAATATCGGATAGCTTTTTCATTTATAATTACTTCGTAGAATCTCTTAATTTTAAAGTAAATATTTTTAATAGTTATTTAAACAACCTTTTTTTATTATTGTGAATGATTTAAATATTACCTTTAATCATTTGAATTTCCACTTTGGGGAATACAGTTCTCCTTAGTAATGTCCCTACTCCCTAGCTAGGGTTTATACCTTATCCGAATATAAAGCCACAGTAAAAAAATCGCTGTTAATGTTGTTCTTACAATAATTATTATAGTATACCTTCATAACACTGTAACATTTTTTTAATCAAAAACAACTTTGAAAATATTCAATCTAAATTAAAATAAATAATAATATAAAATAAAGGTAGCTACAAGAAATTAATTAGACTGAAGTCTGAATTCTTTGAAATATTACATTGAGTTGATAAATATTAGTTTTAGTTATTAAATATTTATAATAATTGAAATGCAAGGGTATAGCGTATACCTTTGATAGCATAATATAGGTAACCACTAAAATAATTATTAAAATATAGTAAGCATGGGTAATTAGAAATTTCGTGTAAAAATATTTCGTAAATTTCGTATAAAAATGATTAAATGGAACGGAAGGTGGATACAAAAATTAAATCAAAAACACTAAATTCGGAAAACTAACAAAAAAAAACCGTTTATGACATACAAGTCTAAAAATAGATTTTACTATTATTTTATTCGTGTCATTCAATGATTTTTTTTTTAACATATTTTAATTTAGAATAGTAAAAATCAAAATATTTTCGGAATTGTAAGACTTATTCCATGAAAATTTTATGACGTAAAAGTTGTCATTTTCAAACTAAGTTAATTTATATATTTTTCTTTAACTCAAGATACAATTTTCTGATAAATGTGCATAAAAAAAAAATAGTTATAACCCCTTGATCTTTTTTTATGCCATTTAATAAACCATTAAATGATATAATTTCACAAATTTGTCATAACTCATAATCATCAACTTTTGTAAAACATTTTTATTTTTATAACTATAATTTTTTTTCATTGTACCATTTACAGTAGTTACATAACTATGCAAATATAAGTGTAAATAATTTAATACTGCGCGGTGGGTGTTGGATTGATTGTGGGTGGGTGTAATTGCATTGCATTTTCTTGATCATGGGTAGGTTGGCTTATTTATTAAGAATTATTTGACAGTCTCATTAATTATTTTATTTAATGGTGTATATTTTTAGTTCAAATAGAAAAATATTTAAAAAATAATATCACAATAATTATGTAATAATATTTAATAATAATTGTTATAATAAAGTAGTATTGCTAATATGATGTGTTGCGGTAATAAGGTAAAAATAGCATTACCAATATAATTTTTTTTCTCTAATTTTAGCTATAATGACTAAAATATAATATGTTTCATCTTTTATTATAATATTTCTGTAGTTAGTTAGTAATTTTAGATACCGAGCGAAGTGATGAATATATTGATTTTACGGTGAAGTGTTTTTTTAAAAAAAAAATTTTGTGCTACAACAGCATCTTTTCTGGAAGAAAAGTAAATGTAATTTGTATTTTGGGGACTCGAGAATAAAACATTCCCAACTGCTTTCAAAAGCACAGGGAAAAACAAACAAAAATTAAGGAAAAACGTGAGTTTTTATTCAAAACCGGTTTTTGACTAAATCTATTTTGGTTTTAGTGTAGCTCTAACCCAAATGACCATAGATACATGTAGTTTTTATTGAACCTTGATATTAGTATTTTCCATACACCATTAAATTTCAAAATATTTTGACTCATTTTGAGCTGTTTACAGACATTTTAAATTTACCCTTCTTTTCTCTAAATGTCAATAAAATTGTATTTGTTGATTCAAAAGAGTGAAATTTTAATACAAAGCTCCTGGTAATATATTGTTATAAAAGTAGTCAAAATTGAAAATACATAGGCACGGTTTTTTTTAATTAACAAAATTTATTAAATTGAAAATGTACAAATTATTTTGTAGTTAAATATTTATAAAATTTTTACATTCTATTGCTAAAGTTCGATCATTTAAAACAAAGGTGCACACAAGTAGTTAGTTCCATAACCAAAAAATCTGAAAAATATACTAACACAGTTTTTTTATAGTTATTTTATTATGTTCAAATATAACCAAGAATAATGATGTATATTATTTTGTTCTAATTTAAAAATATTATTCGTGGAGATATGAAAATGTTTGAGTATATTAATATATTTTCAACACTCAACGACTTTTAAAATTAAATTTTTTGGCAAAAATGAATTTAGCTTATTATAGTATTAATGCTTAATAGTAAAATAAATTACTTAAACCACAATAATATCATCAATTATACTAAATCACTAAGTAATATTATAGGCTGACAGACCGTCTTCGCTCAGAATCGTTTTTCGTATACAATCATTTTATATCATCGAATTCAAATTTACACCGTCCATTAGAGTGACCCACTTGTAATCTACTATACAGCAGACCGACATCCATTTAACAGCTTTTTTATAATTATAAACATTGTCTAAGAGTTATGTAAAGTGTAAACCCTCTAAACTTACTATAGCTAGTTTTATGAAAGTTTCTATGTAATTTTTATACTACCTATTATAATCTCCAATAATATATAGTCTGGACATGTATGTACGTTTTATGTTTCATGTATTCGTTAGGTTCCAAAGAAGATATCACCTGACTTTTAAATGTGTGTACTGTGTATGTATGTAATAGTGTAGTAAGTTGATACTATATTGTATAAATGATTTCTACATTTGTAATCGAGTAGTACAATAAACGATGTGTCTGAGGTGAAAGTAATGCTAAATTGCAAAAGCAGTTTCCTCCTCGGTTGCACAAACAGGGGAAAAGGTACCAAAGGAGATGAAAAGAGATCAACGAGCTTATAGCGATATAGCATCACTGGAATACAATGATTTCAAAAACTTAATTGCAAAATTAAATACAAGACCAAATTAAGTTCGCTTGTCGTAATAATAATAAAATATATAACTCATAGTGCCTAGCATAATAGTTACTAGTCAGCAATGTGGAAATTAATTTGAATTATACTTATTTTAGTTGTCTGAATTATTTAATAGTAAAATAATGCCCCATTATTATAATAGCCTAAGAAGCATCAGCTATTGATCCGTGATCGATAACTCGTATAGTCAATATAATATTATAATTTATATTATAATATAATTTAAAATTCGTAACCATAAACAAATAATTTTACTATATATTTAACTGAAACAAAATAAGACTTAATTACTGGTGTTCGATTCTTCTTGCCTCTCAAATCATTTAAACGATAAGTCCAATGCATCAAAAGCTTCAGAATTTTTAATGTACCTACGTCGTAATGACGGGAATTATTAAGAACTAGTTGCCCGACCTTCCTCCGGAAGAAATTATTTTTTTATAATTTAATTTAAAATCATAAGACTATTTTTTGGTTATACAAATAATACAACGATTATAAAATAAAAAAAAATTTTTAAAAAAGAAACAGACATCGTTATTGGTGAATATATGAAAATAATTGGTAATTAGTTAATTATTATTATTATAATGAGGGTTCAAAACCGGTTTCCTTCGTCTCCAAAATCAAGTTAGATTCTTATATATATAGATAATATTATATACCTATTCTTTATCTAATCTAAAAACGATTATGAGACACGTGTATGAATAACGGCACGTGCCATTTTTTTTCTCGTCCGGTTAATTGGACGTCCGGATGATTGGCGTTCGGATAATCGGAGTTCTACTGTACCCAATTATATATAGGTACCATCATTGTTGATAGCAGATATAATATATTGTTCAATATTGTATGGATGTATTTTTGTTTTTTGCAGATTCATGATAACTGCACAAATCTACATTTCTAGTTTATTATTAAACAAAATCAAATTTGATCAAAAATCAAAATCAATGTTTATAAACTGAAAAAAACACAATAGCAAGAAAATATGATAAACATAAATATGCATAGGTATTATATTATATAGCATATAAGATATAAATAAATACTTTAACACTTAAATTTACCGTCTGATGTTCAAATCAAATTAAAAACAAAAAGCGAAAAAGCATGTTTTCTATTTCAAACAAAATATTTGGACCTTATGGTGTTGTTTTTTAAATTCTAACAAAACTATATCACTTTTGACCCATATAAGTAAAATATTTATAGTATATATACCATATAATATATGATGAATGGACTTGTTATACTACTAAACTATATGGTAAAATAAGTATAATTTAGTGTTTCTTAAATATTTTTGAATCGTATTATATGATTTGAATTACTGTGTAACCGACATCCAAATAAAAAGAAAAAAAGAAAAAAGATTAAAAACGTTTTTAATTTCTGTTGACAATACGACCGCCTTTAGCGATATATAGTTAGTATACTATTATAATGTCTTTATACTATTATAATGCCTCTCCTGCGGTAGGGCTGCATAATATTATTGCATCGAATTATTGTTCGAATTATGTGTGCGCATCAAATAATACGACTCTAAAGGTACGTAATATTATGTACTATATGTGCCGATACGGAGATGCCACACAGAGTATAAGTGACAATACGACAGCTAAATAGTAATACAATTTCGTATAATATAATGTATCATATACGTCATGTGGCACAACCTTTGTAGGTATCTACAGTGTACAATAATTTATATTCTGTATACCAGTACTTAATGCTACTCAGGCCCGCACTGTCAACATTATTAGAGGGTGCTAAATGCTAATGTTTGATTTTCATAACTATACCGATGTACATATTATAATCAAAGGCATGTACTAACTAGTTGAAAAGCTACAGCCAAGTCAAAATGTTAATTTTTTTAAATCTTTTTGACTTAACCCCTTGAATTTGTTAATTTTCTAATTGATTTTATAACTTAAGAGCACTCCGCACACGCACATATGTTGTCTGCGTCTCACACACGTACGACTAGCTATATAGTAGCTGTTCACTAGTTTCAGTATTTTGCCGATACTTTTGATATTGGAGTGAACTGGCCTATTATCAAACATTTAGATCAGAACATTAGCTGTGTTCTCCAGTTGTTTTTTTACGATATTTTAATTTTTAAGTGAATTATGAATATTTAAAGCAGTAGTATTTTAAAATGCTCATAATTCACTTACAAATTAAAATATCGTAAAAAACCAACGGGAGAACACTGATAAATGCTCTTACCTAAAAGTTTGATAATAGGTCATTTCGTTCTAATGTCAAAACTAACAGCTTCCCTCACTATAGTGAACACAAATTTGCTATGTAATACCTGTGTAAGACAGAAACAGTAACACATGCGGGTGCGATGTCTTCTTAACGACCGAGTAAAATAATACATCGTAACAAATAAGATTTTCTTTTCTTGATGTTCCTAGTCTATATACCTAATATGAAAGTGGATTTTCACTGATTCGAGTCTTTGCGTCCTCACTGTTTTACAAAGTAAAAAAATAATAACCTAATCAATATTATAAACAAATATTATTTTTCATTTTCAATATAAGTATTGTTAATGAAAGGGCCGGTAATAATATTTGTATTTTATTTATTTAAGAGTTCTAATTAAATGATAATTTTACACAATATACAGCTACCATAAATTGAGCACTTTTTTGCCATTCTCACTATAATTAATTTTACTTTTTACACGTTCATCACGATTAACGAGCTTATTAATAAGCACCTACTTATAAACAAAAGATTCCTTAACGATAGCTGAAATATTTAAACTAAACTAATTATATAGGTACTCGGTATTGTGTAATATTATAATAATATATGATTAAACTATAAACGTACTTACTGGAAATGAAATGCTATAATTAGTGTTAACTCATTCGAGCATTTTTATAAATCGCATCACTCATTTGGGCTGCAGAAGTTTTATTTTTCCTTCTTACTTCCCCCAAAAAGATGGCTGATAATTATTGTTATAATTTTACAGTGTCCTGGTGGAATTATCAATTTTATTTAATTAGTTTATTAATTACAGTCCTCTAAAATTGTATGATGAATTCATTAATAGTTTTGATTGAAATGATTGGTGTACATTTCATTTACTTTATGCGAATTATTTTTTTTTACAACTGCGTGTTTAAATTTGCCAAGCATGACATTAAGAAGTATTGAAATTCCATAAATTATTATCGATCCATCACAACCATTAAAAAGTAAAAATCCACGCGTACCAGGAGTCTCTGGTCTTGGGCCTGGCAAGGCTTATATTATTATATTCCATAACATGAAATGTATAGTGGAGTGTACTGTGGGAGTTATGATGACCGCCGAATTTGTTCGATCATCTTTTATTGATGAAGTACATGTTCCCTATCGCACTTAGGAATATAGATGGCTGCATAATATACGACACATATACGGTATTATACACTTACAGTTTACACTTATCAATCATGATTTATTATTGATAAAGTATTGTCATGTATAGTAGTACAGTACGACATATTATTATATTGTTTATATGACGTATTGTATTATACTTATTAATATGACGAATATGCGGTCTGGTAGAATCTGCAAAACTCGTGTAAATAGGTATATACAAACAATTGAATAATATAAGGTATTTGCACTATTTGGTATATACTATGATAATATATAGGTCAACTGGTTAAGTATAAAGTATAACTGTATACAAAGTGTACAAGTATAGGCAGTGTAGGTTAGATGCGTGTGTATGGTGCATACGTATGTCGACCCCCCCCCCTCTATCACAGAAATTAAACAATTCCCGATACGAGACTGAAATGCTGAACAACGTAATGTGCATACAATTCCGAGTTATCAAATATTGCACGAATTTAGAGGTTCGTAATAATATATAATAATATAATATTATATTATGTAACCGCCTCACAGTCTACGTGTTATTTAATATTACCGTAGAATATTATGTCCATTATTCTGCGACTCCGCGCTGCATAATGGTAAACCAATATTGTACGGTCATGGCGGAGGCGCAATAATACTTTGATAATATGCATATTAGTGTAGTTGTCTAGTTACAATAATAACAATAATAATAATATTATGCTAATACACGTTTCGTTATAATAATAATAATAATAATCGTAAAAATAATATTGTCGCGAGCACAATTTTTTTATTTTACTCGCTCGTCGTCGGCACCGCGGCCCGCCCGACCGGCTGGTATCCTGCTGCCGGCGCACGTGCAATTCGGTTGCGTGCGGCGTGCGTCCGCGGACGACGGCCGCCCGGCTCATGATCCCCTGATTGGCCAGACGCGCCGGGCAAAAATTTATTCGCCGAAATCAATTCATATCGTTATTATTATTACTATTATTGATATTTGCCGACCCATTCCGGCGCGGCGCGTCAACCGTCCGGCCACGACTAGTGCGTTTCGCTCAAGCCTGCGCGGTACACATCCCGTCGTCAATAATTATTATTGTGGTACAACTACGATAAAGTGGATCGCAACGACAACAACAATAACAACAACAACAACAACAACAACGGCAATAATAACGTGCCCGTCATTGGCCGTCAACGGCGTCAACGACACAAAACTAACGAAATGCGGTGAAACACGGTACCAGGACCGCAGAAGGTCTGAGCAGTCGTCGCCGCCAAAACAGCCGGTTCCGCGTTGCCACGGTTCAACGCACGCGATGCGTCTGTGTTCCAGGTCCTGTAACCAAAACAAAAACAATAATAATCGCCTAATATTATTTCAAACGCATTTTTGTTACCTCAACTAGTATACCCATGCAGACTATTATACTATGCGCATTAAATGGTTAATAAAAATAAAATACAATCATTTATTTACTATATTGTTTTTTAAAACAAATAAAAAATATTTTCGAGTATAGGAAATTAAAAATTTTTTTTAGTATTTCTGATTTTAAACAAATGGCACAAAAATCGATGTCCGCATTTTGAGGAAACGAAAAATGAATTCCAACAGACGCAAACAAGCAAATCACCGAAAATATCTTGGACATCAAATCAAAAAGTATTTCATGTTCCCAGAAATTGGGAAATTATGTAACAAGATATTTGTTGTTCGGACTTAGGAATGTAGTCATGTAGAACTGGTGAATATTTTATACACACTGTCTCAGGTATTTGATTCATCCTGCACTAAGATATTTTCAATTCACAGAGTAATGAATGTCGTAACTCGTAAATAATATTTTGAACAAATACCAAGCACTTATATAATATTTTTATACCAAAAACGAAAAAACAATTATTATTACTAGTTACTATTAGTTTTATTTATTTAACTTAATAGTTTCAATAATAGTTTCTTCCCCTACATCGATTTTTCAGCGTGTGCTATTTTTTTTTATTCAATGCATCTTTTATTTGTCTTTGCTAGTAATATTTTATTTCCTCTTTTATATTTTTATATTTTTATAATAGCTATTTTATTTGTTTACCCGGATCAAAGTGTAACCATCCAGCTATCACAAACTTACGCCATGTAATATAATTTAAAATGAATTCTGTATAGCTAAATAATATATTTACGCTTGTTTCGAAGAAAAAATCAGCCATATATACCAAAGGACGACAGTGGCATATCGATATCTAATGACGTATAATATTACTTTATATTTAAGTATGATTCTGAAATTCGAGCACAGATTATCTCTCTATATTCTGTAACATAGTAATATTTGTTATAGTTTGTTTGTTATTTGTTAAGTAATATTTGGTCATATATGAAATATTGTATCCCAAATAAGTCCATTGCACTACAAAATGTTTATGTTTTTCAAAAAATCATTTATTATGATATTAGTCAATAACAATAAAATAATACAAATATAATGTTATACTTTTAATAATATACACACCCCGAATTGTCAGGTAATTTCCTTAGAATCAAAAACAATAATATAAGTGTAGAAGCTGGATCATTTTTAAACTACTCCATTGTACGTGCGACTCATTTATAAGGGTCAATTTAGATGTATATCAGTCGTATAATACTATATAGAATTAAATTGTATATATATTTTTTTTAATCAAATAAAAGCCCGCGGCACTATTGGCCATTGGGATCCCAACAAATAATATAATATATGTCTACACTGTTTGACCGAATTCACCTTTTTCCATTTATTTTTTTCAGATATATATCAATAAATAGTATCTACATCGTCTTATCGTCTTATCTTTTTACGTGTCACGTTTAAATGTATGTATATTGAATATAAGGAAAAACGCATACATTTTTCTTTGATATTTATTTTTATGATGTTAAGGAAACAACTCAAAAGATCGAAAAAAGGAATGTCATGGACTAGGTGATAGATAAAGATTGAACTAGTACTATATGCTACTTGACTATATCGCATACTGAACCTACCTATAACACATATATTCGAAAATATGTTATAGTTTTTGAGAAATTAAGGTTAACATTTTTTACATAACGTAAAACAAACCAACATTTTACTACCGTTTTTTTGCCAACCAGCCTATAGTATTATTGGGGCTCTCTCCTGGCCAAGGCGCTAATGAAATTCAAGTAAAATATAAAAAAAATATAAGTAAATGTAATAATATACTATTAAACACAACATCCAAAATTCAATATAGGTATAATTTACGCTATAGCCGAAAATAAATTATAAAAGGTATATACTTACAATATGTAATTTGCACCATCACAATTAATTTTAAAAGGCATTTCGAAATTCATCAACTTACAAAGTTTTATTTTTAATTGTATAGTTTAATTTATTTTAGATACATACAGCTAAATGTAACTCATTAAAAAAAATTAACAAAGTTAGTATTATGTATAATATATTGATTTATTAACATACATAATTCTATACTTGAAAATTCACTTGCAATTATATTATATTCAATATAACTCAGTACTCACATAACTTTAATCCTTTAATAATAAAGAATTAAAATTATTCAATTTTTGATTTTTATTTTTTAAATGTTCAGGTTTTTCGAGCCACTAAAATTCTGTGTAGATCAACATTTTTTTTTATAACTCCTTTTTTACGTTGAAAATTGTAAAGCAGGTGATTTTTTTGAAAATGTTTGTGACATTAATGTATCTAAATTTAATTTCAAACTAAAATAGTTTCCGAGTTATTAAAATGCAAATAATAGTGATTTTACATAAAACATGAAATTGAAATAATATATTTTATGGTAGTATACTAGTACTCATTATTATTAATAATTATACTCAGATAATTCTTATAAATCAAAATATGTTAATACATTATTTAGAATTAATTTAATTTTCTAATTCACGTACTATATTATCTTCTTTACACATTATCACAGACTATTTATAATTTAAACATTTCAATAATTCAGAAACTACTCGTTTGAACTAAAATTTAAATTATCTACATTCTACATCAATATTTTGTACAAATTTTCTCAGCTTATCCTTAACCAATTTTGAATTTACATTTTATATAAAAAAAAATACTTAAAAAAGGTGTTCGTATCATAACAGGACACTTCTTAAATGGCATAATAAATCTAAATAATTCAAATTGTTGTCTGTATGTAAGTAAACTTTAAATTTCGAAAAGTTAAATTTTGAATGAATGAAAAAACAGCACACTAGCCGAATCACTTTAGGTGAAAATGGTTAGATTATGGAGACCACCAATGCCCTATGGTGTCTGAATTTATAATCATATTTTTTTCTTATGACTTTAATTTTTATATAAAATAAATGAAAAATAAGATAGTCACATTCTATAACATACTGTAATCCTCTTAACTATATTCAAAAAAATATTGCTGATTTTATATAATAAAAAATGATTAGGTATGTAGGTACCCAATAAACAAAGATAAAAAAAAATAATAAAAAAAAATAGAAATAATATATTATGTATTTTCTTAAATTAAACTAAATTATTACTTTTATTTTATTACATTAATTTTGGGTTAATTATTTAACGATTATTTGTAGGTGTTATAGGTGCGAATGGTTAAATAGTTTTAAATAAAAATAATTATAATAACTAACAACGGTACCTATTAATTGATATTTGATGAGTGTACGTTTACAAATTTAAAATGTGTACATTACTTGTATATATTTTGTCCCTATATTCATATACAGTAATACAATAAGCATTTTGTTTTAGCTTTCAAAGCTGGGTAATTGATATTGTTTCTTCCCCTATAATTATTACAACTCAAACCCCACAATGACGTAATGCAATATGTTTACTTATTAAAGGCCCTGCAGTGTTTCAATTTTACAGAACTGTAAGATCGTAATGCGTATAAGATACACCACGGTATTATAATAAAGTCTATAATAATTATTATCTGATGTTATTAAAATTTAACAAGGCCAAAAAATGTAAGCTATTCCTGTTACACACTTGCTTGCGACTTGCAATGATGCAGTATCGTATTATGCATATATTAATTACAATCGATATTTTAATTCGTCTAGGTGACGGATCCAACACGCTTTTAGAATAAACACTCGGATCACAACGGGAAAAACTCGCATGCCTCGTCAATTAATCATATTGTTCGATAATTGAATAATTTTTTTTACAGAAAAACCCTATTAATATAATTATAATCAAGTCGCATTTGACTCCCACTTTAAAAACTCTATTTTCGAAAGTTTTAAGTTACAGCGGAACCTCGATAAGTCGAAATTCAACGGAAATGCAATTTTTTCGACTTATCAGGGTTTTTGACTTACTAAGGTTTTAGAGTTAGCAAGGTTTTAGAAAAAAAATTCTACTTAAAGAGTTTTTAAAATGTATGTAGGCATGTATTAAAGTTTTTAATTATTATAAACAACGTAAAAAAATGTGATTATGTAAGTTATTTAAATAAAAAAAATATATTAAAACATGAAGTGTTGCAACTTTATAATAGATAATTTGTAATCTTAATTTGACTTAAAATTTGAGATTTGCTATTATTAATTTATCAATTATCAAATTATAGGAACGGGCAAGCCGATTAAACAAATGTTTATACAATTATCCGTCATTATCCGTCTATATTCGGAGCACAGAATTTTTTAGTCATCTATAGTTCTTTTGTCGAGTAATCGAAGTTTTCACAAGGGAACGAATTTTTTTTCGACTTATCAAGGTTTTCAACTTATTGAGGTTTTCAACTTATCGAGGTTTTCAACTTATCGAGGTTCCACTGTATAATAAACGTGTATATATAATATTATAATATCATAAATTGTAGAAACTTATTTCTCTGGCGTTATTTAATTAATTTGAAATCTTTCTAAAAAAAGAAAACCATAAAACGCTAATCAATAATTTTTCTGTTTAAGGAAAATCAATGGATCATAAATGTTTTTGTTAATAAGGAGAAATCATGACATCGAAAACCTCACAAAAAATCGGTCAAAAATCTTGTATCCCGCCTAAAAACATAGGTATGTTACAAAAAAAAGTGATGATCATTGATCAAACCCTGGCATTCTACGAGGCGTGAATGTTTTTTTCTGAAGTCAGTTTTGATCGTAGAAATGGTTTTATTTTTCCGTATGATCTATTGTATGACACCATGCCATGTAACTAGAAATTGGATGTATTTTTCCAGAATAACACAGTCGTGTTTTTTATAGTTCCTTAAAAAATATGACATAACTACCTTTTTTATCAGTTAGAATGGACACAAAGTTCATTTGGTTATGTCCAATGTATTCAAAAGTGTTAATATATTCGTATTTAATATTTATAACAAAAAAAAAGACCTATTGAAATGTTTTACATTTGATATTTTAAATTATAACAAATAAATATGGATATGAAACAAAAAATATCATCTATATAATAATAAACCGTGAAAACATGATTCGCCCGAAATATAAAAACAAATCTCGGAGAATAATATAACAATTATTTCGTAAATATTATTGTATAATGCCATTATTATACAACGTAAACCACGAAACCGGCGCTGCTCTGGGCCGCATGTTGCCCTGGTAGCCGCACTTACCAGGTCTACCTCGGTGAAAAAAAAAGCGTTAGGAGCGGAAAATATTAGTCTGGCGGCGAGGGGAAGTGAGGTATAGATAGGTTAATTGGACGATCACGGTCATGCGAGATGTGGTCAGGTGGTCTCGATAGTTGTGTGGAAAAAAAATGTATCCGAACAAGCAGAGTCAGATGGTCGTCGGAGTATTTTTTTTCTCCGTTCTCTCCGGGATGCGGCCACGGCGACCACGGCGACCACGGCGACTGCGACGACACCGGCGGAACACGAATTTCCCTCGGATTTTCAAAAACCACGATACGCCCGTACGAAATGCATACCGCCCGGCTTCGTATCAGGATCTCAGAACGTCTGGCCTGTACTCTCGTACTGGTCGTCGATAACGTTCTGCCGAGTTGCGTTGTGTCGGCGAATGCGTACGTCGCTTACCAGGATCCCATCAAGCGCGGTACGAGCAATGTAAATAAAAGTGCGTTGTACGCCGCGAGCGGCGTGTGCGGACATCGGCCGGGGGGTGGGGTCCGCGGTGCCGGTCACACTGCTGTTCGTCGTACACGGCGACGAGACTTCGATTTCCGAACGGCTGCTGCAGGAGGACGTGATGATGACGACGACGACGACGGCGATGATGACGATGATGACGATGATGACGATGATGATGAGGCGTATTAAGAGGGGGCGACATACCCGCCCGTGCGTGCAACAGATGATCGGTCGGCGGCGCGTCGAAAATTCAGTGGTGTATTATAGGCGGACCTCGAATAATTGCATTTCGCGCACTCCGAAATGTCTGTGTGGCGTGAAACCTTTGAAAACGTCGTCATCACACGACACACACCACCGACGGATTGCAAAGCAGCGGTGGGATATTTCGACGTTTCGACATCAATTGTATTAACTAACTATTGGTATACCTATACGGCATTCTTTCATCCTTCATCAATATTATTAACAGTTTATTTAAAAAATAATTACCTGTTAGTATTGGCTTTCAAATTTCAAATAAATCGGGTTTTTTTAAACGTCGAAAGGTCAACATGTACAGCCTTTATTTTACTGCCATATTGGCGCTTAAAAATTGGCATATACAGAATCATAGACCATGATTGTCTAAACTATAATATTATATGTAGTACAATTACAACATAATTCGTTTTTGTAATAATCATTTAAAAACGTCATTATAGATATTTTAACATTTAAAAATTATCAACTTTTTGTGTTTTTTTATTGAAATAACTAATACATAGTAATATATATGTATATGTTACAGTTAAAGTGTTGAATTCCGTTATTTTATGAAATAACTAGGTAGTTCATGAATTACCTACGAATGTTAGTTAAAGTATGAAACAATATATGACAATTGTACTTTAACTAGTTATTTCATAGAATATCTAGTTATTATATACAATTTCAGTTTGATATCCGTTAAAGTATAAAATACATTAAAATTTAAAGTACCTATATATTAAAATATTTTATTTTACTGAATTAATTATAGTTATATTATTTATTTATATTTATTCATGTAAGGCTATTATGGCATTTAGAGTTGCACAATACTTTTTTTTCTACAAACATATCGCTTCGTACCACATGTTTTGGTACAAGTTCACTTAAAAAAACCCTGACCAGTTCCCAGTGACTGCGCAGTTGCCGCAGATCTTAATGTAATACTTTTATTTGGAACTTCTACAGCTAACAAATTTCCTTTACATACTGTGAACTGTGAACTGGGATCGAGAGTATAGTTGTAATAACACTCTTGTAATTTATTATAATGTGTAGGTAGGTATCGAATAAATAAAAAATAAAAGGTTAGGTCAATCTTATCTGATTTTGTTATATTAAATTGATGAAAATGTTAGAACTATATTTATTATATTTTGTTATTTACAATTTGACACATTAACGAAGTGATACCAGGGAATGTATAAAATAACTAGTTAAAGTATAAATTATATACATTACCTACAAGTTTTAATTATTTTATAAATTACCTAGTTATTTCATAAACGAACTGATTCAACACTTTAACTGTAACATATACATTATACATTTACTGTAAAACCTATTTGCTTTTATTTATAAACGAATATATTTTATAAGTATACCAATTATTAATATACTATATAAAAACGTAAAGAAACACTTTTAAAATTATCAACATGTTAAATTTTCAATCTCAAAGTTAAAGTTATTTTATATTAATACAAATTTAATTTACAGCCCAAATACTCAGTCACATAATATTAATTGAATCAAAACGAAACTGATCTTCAATGCTTTGTTAACATTTGAACTGTGGCAGACCTATACACAATATGCGCCGGCCACCCGGTTAAATACGTATCTACGCACAATAAATCTTAAATATATCGAAATTACATAACATAAAAAAAATATTATATTAAGGTAAAGAATTTTTATTTCAGATAAATATGTTAGAAGAGGAATAGTATAACTAAAATAATAAAATAAATAAAAGAATATTAGGATAGGCTATATGCAGCAAAGGCGGATGAATTTAAAATGTATAACAATATATTACAATAATAAGACAAACCGTGGTACTTTATAAAATTGTTTATAAAGCTAAACTAGACTTAACCTAAATAAGGGTGTGAATATACTGTAAAAACCTGATTATTGTTTGTGTATTTATTTGTGTTCTATATATCTAAAAATGTTTGAATTTGAACAAATAAAATACTGCAATTTCAAATCATAGTCCGTGTTTAACTTACAAAATGTACAAATAACAATGTCAAATGTTGTATTTAACTCTTTGTTCTTTTAATGTGCTCCGATAACTGTTGATTAAAAAAAAGGGTGTTCATAATTTTGTACAACAGAAACGTTGTAACAGTTCCACGTTTCCACCACGTACCTCTATTACAGTATCTCAATAATAAATAGTAAATACTTGACCAATTTATATTATGTACATTTTATTGTTATTATTATTATTATTATTATTATGTGAATTATTCGCGGTGCCCGGATTGGCGGACGAAGTCCGCTTCAATTTTTTCATAGATTTCAGCGTCCCCCTTCATTTAATTAAGCTAGGAACGCTATAAACGCGCCCCCCTAAGGATATGTTTACTTTTGAACGGTATATTTGGGTTTTGTTTTCGTTTATTTCTATTTTCTATAGCAAACTGCAAAGTAATGGTTATTTTTTCCAGAAAACGATTATCGGTGACAACAATCGCGGACTGAGATAATAATCATGGCTAAATAAATATCCGAATATCAAGCCTGGACATAAACGAGTTAAAAATTTAAAGTCAAGTTAAAAGTTAAGTTAATCTTAACTTTTTAACTTAACTTTTTTTAATTTAATTTTCAATAACTTAATTTTTAACTTAACTTATTTTAATTGATATAAACTTAATAAATAACGAGTTGCTTTTAATCATATTCAAGTTAAGTTAATAAATAATAAAATAATAAATACAATAAAATAATTATTGAATTAAAACCAATTGGGTTATTGATCATATTATATACTTATATTTCAAATGTTTATATTTATCAACAGCCAATTTTGTCAGCGGAAAAAACATTCTTCGCCGTCATGGGTACACTTTTCGTTCTCGAATCTCGACTCTCATAGAACGCAAGATTTACAATGTTCAATATGGAATATTCAATATTGTGTTTCAGTTTTTGTGTTACTATGATGTGCAGGGGGTTTGGGGGACGAAGTCGACAACGGGTTACTTTACAATTTATCAGCTATGGAACGGGGTTTTCAGAACTAAAATCAGCGTCCGTCTTCAATTTTTTTCCAATTCGAGCACTGATTATTCGTACATTATAATTATACTATTTATGCATATTATATTACCCATATTATGCATTCGTATATTAAATTTCTGGGAACCTTTACAATATTAATAAACAATAAACAAATTGCAATTGCATTTAAGCATGACATATGAATATATACGATGAGCAGCACAAATGATGAAAGTTCATCAATTCTCTTACATGAGTAATTTTGATAACTTTTCATGCGCCCTTTCTACAATTCCAACCGACCATTATGTTGTACTAAGCCACGTCTGCAATACGCAATTTCGACGGGCCCGGTGCTTATACTATAAGTATAACTAATAAACATCCCCGCTCAAAGCTTCTCTTTTATTTATCAAATTCATAGACATAATTGGAAAACTTATTAGAAACCTCGACACTTTTAAGATTTAGTTATCAAAATTAAAAGTTGTATAGATTAACTTAATTTTTATCAAAATATAAACCTCAAACGGTTATAAAATATTGTTACTACTGCCTGTTACTTATGTATTTTTAATATGTTTAACAACTATAAGAACTTATGTTTGGTCTTGAATTAAATTTTGGCAGGGCATAAAAACTTTTATCAACATTTATAAAAAAAAAACTAAAATATTCGCAAAAATATAGAAAATATTAATATATCAATAGTAGATACCTATCTTTAAAAAAAAAAAAAATCAGAATTAACAAAATAAAATTATTTATTATTTATTTTGTACCTATTTATTAACTTTTAATATAAGAGTTGTAGAGGAGTGTCAATTTATCGTTATCCCCATTTCCTACATGGAACCTGTAAATAAAAAATTTACCTATCAAGTGATTGATGCTCATCTCGTGAATTGTATGCAGGTACCTTTACCAGGAACGAAATATTCGGAAATCGGATTGCGCGTTTTGTCGAGACTTGATTATGTTTGTCCAATTTACGTCTTGTGCAATATAACGACTAACGACATGATTAATACCATATACAATGGCATACTTATCTATTTGTAACGACGGTAGGAGATGACAAATATTACAATCGTAGGTACCCGCGTAATATATTTCGTTCATGTAAAATAATATTGTGTACGCCTACAATGCGGTGCTAATTAGTGGAATATTATTCGTCGTGCAATTTTTTTTTAAGACGCCAAACCGCTGCGACGCTGCTTATAATACACAACCGTGCTGGCCGGACGACTGCGATTCACTCGTAGAAAAAGCGTTCACCGACGGCGACGGAGGTCGTAATACGTTTCGTCGCGTATTTGTTTGCTCGTTTTTCTTCTTTGACAACGAGGAAGCCGCGTACCAGAATAGTATGAGCCTGGTTAGCGGCGGCGGCGGCGGTTGGTATTCCCGCCACAGCCCGATCGCGCCGTCGGCCGAATTGACGCGACAGCGCGCCGCGGTTGGCTGGGGTCCTGGTACAAGTGCTGCTCTAAATGAAGCGCCGGTCGCGAGTCAAGTTGCCCGTGGCCACTTCTGTCCGGTCGTCTGTTTTTTTTTCGCCGTTCAAACAACGTATAGTCCAGTGGCGCCGAAGTCCGTGTGAGGGCCGATTTCACCAACACTATGTTAACCGCGGTTAACTCATCGTAATCACGATTAATATTGATGACCAGACATTTTGGATTTCGCTAAACCCGGTTAAGCGTAACCACTGCGTAATCGTCCCTAAGAACTAACCGTCCAATTTCGGCCGATTCTTAATCGCGGTTAGTTTCCGGATAATGTTATCAATTATTAAAATATTAACAAAACAATTTAAAAATATTATATTAATTTGTAACGTATTTATTTTTTTGTATGTCGATTTTGTTGTTCATTTTTGTTTCAACTTCAAGTGTTTCGTGGATTTGTTTTTTGGTTTTGAGTATAATATTTATCTATATACAAAATGCAACGAGCTCGTAAACGTGTTCTTCAACTTTGTTTTGAAAACGATGAAGACGACGAAGACGATTTATTTTTTATTCGTCTCGCGTGGCCCGATGACCTCTATTTTTTTTTTTAAATGCTGCTGGTAGACCACATTTTATTTACGTCATAACTTTATTACCACAATCGCGTGTATATTTGAACACCAATATTATGAGTAGGTGTACGGTAGATGTATGTATCGAATAATTAAGATATTGAGGCCGCAAAGTTTTGAAATTGCCCGGCCACAATTTATAATACTTCTGCGCCGCTGACAAAAAACTTTCGATCGTTCGTTGTGGTTGCCGGTGGACGAGGAACTGCGCTGGTCCCTTAGACCAGTGGTTCTCAGCCGGTGTGCCGCGAGATCGACTGAGTGCGCCGCGAGAAACGTCATATCACTCATATACATGACGCATGGGCGAGTGGCGATAACTATTCCTTCCGGCGAAGTTGCCGAAATTGCTGTGGCTGTCAAGTACGCGAGTGTGCTGGGAACCAAAAAAAGTTGAGAACACTGCCTTAGGCACTTGCACGAGGAATTAGCATTTTCTTACTGGCTATTCAGAAGAACGCGTTGTAAATTTATAAACATTATACCATGTATAGGTACATAATATTAAGTATTAAAATGTATAGGTAATCAATACCTACGCAAAACCACATAGTACATTATACGATATTGGACATTCATAGTTTATCGAAACAGTTATGGAATTTTCCGAGTGTTAGGATGAATTTCATATGTTAATACAATTATACATTATACATGATATATTTATTTTCATATTAGTTTATAATAGTAGTATTATAAATAACTACGATTATAAACTAATATGAAAATAAATATATAATATGTGTATTATATATACTATAATAGTATAATTAATATATGATATTAATTATTTATTAATATAACTATAATTAATATGCTCTTATGTATAGCATATAACATTATGTCAATTAAACTCATTGAAAGAGGATAATTAATATTTGGAATTGTTTTCAAATAGACAATACATGATATTCTCCCCTTTAGGATATCCAAACAAAAGTTGTTTTATAATATTAATATAGGTTTTGATTTTTGTTGTAAGTACCTATACAGATTATAAAATATAATCATCTTTATCTACTCGATTTTCTCAACCTGCTAGGTTTCCAACTATTTTGACTCTGTGTCGGTAACAGTGTAATATGGTATTAAGAGGACGCCACACCCGCATATGTTGTCTCCATCCTATACAAACGTACAACACGGCAAAACTGTTTGGCGCAACATTAGTTGCGAACCACTCAGACTGTAGTCTAAACTAAGCAACCAAATTTTCTTACTGAGGAGAACATTTATATGGTGCACCGTTGCTTTTATTTTTTCGATATCACAAATACAAGCAAAGTTCTTATCGCTTAAAAATTTATTAATTCAAACATGAATAACCTTTTTTGTATTAATTGTGATATCGTAAAAAAAAATATGGTTATAAATATAAAATGTTGTCAGTATCGTTGCTGTAATGTTATGATGTTTATGACTTTAACGTATTAGTAAAAGTCATGCACATTTCAAACAGTTATAAATAATTCCGTTTGGAATGGCGTGAAAACATTCCTTCAATATAATAATTCTATTCACACTGTATTTTTTAGTTTTTCAACAGATGCATTTTTTTTAAATTTAAATACCTGGTTTGTTTTTGGCATATTGTTCAATGCCTACAATGTAGGTGAGTTTTATTATATTTTAGATTTCAAAAAAAAATTTTTTTTTTATTATTAGTTCTACAGTGTCTCGTAAGTCGTAATCTCGTTCACGCTCTGCAAGCGTGACATATAGGTTAGGTTAGCTACCTACATGCTTTTACAGACATTTGACCATATACCATTTTTCGTTTCACAAGTCATAACTCTTGCAAACATATAAATATGACACTTTGTACAATTTATTTTAATAATCTATGAGACATAGATCTAGTCCATATTGCATTAAATGATGATAATCGACATTTTTTTATTGAAACCCTGCAGGTTACACATTACACAATATAATCCGACGACCGCTGTCATCGTTACACTAAACTCTCAATTTGTCGATTAGGTATCTATTAGAATTGAGCCACTATTGTTTTTTGTTTGAAGTTGAAAATTGATTAACTGAAATCATAAAAATCATTGGATGTTAACATATCAGATGTAATAGATTAATATTTATTATATCTTTTAACTTAAAAATTAATTTTCATTTATTACATTGCCCGTATTCCTAACAATTAAATATTATATTAAATTGTACCACTATATATCAGTATACCATCTTATATTGTTATATATCATTAAATATTTGATTGTCTGTTGACAGGAAATATATCACATCTATTGATTTTATTCACAATCGGCGAACACGAATAAGCTTATTTAATAAAATTAATAGATTAATTATCCAAACAGCATATACAAATGTACAATTTATTACAATACAAAATAAAAACAACAATAACTACAATAATATGTTATTCGTATAATAAAGCGAAATCATTGGCATTATAATCCATGTATAATATCGGAAGGAACTTGGGTGGGGGTGCTTGAGTACATTTCAAGATGTTCTATCCCCCCCCCCCCCCACTAGTTCCTGATCACCAATGATAGCTTATAGGCATGTCTCGACAAACGGTATGACATGAGCTTTGACTTATGTTGTATCATAATTATTATAGTCATTAATTAACTACATAAAAATACAGTACAGGACCATTACAGTGATCAACTGATTTACGGGATACCTAAAAATGTACTATATTATTAAGTGTGTATTTTGATAGAAAAAAATCAAATTATCAAATTTGGATCTACAGGGTGTCCAAAATGTTTGGAAATAGTTATTGGACTAATTATTAAGACTGATAATTGTATGGATAAACGACGATATGGTATTAACGAGGTGCAGATTAAATATTTTACCTATAATAAGAAGTACAGCAGTGTTATCTGTTATTGTTATATTATGTAGGCATGCAAGTATGCTAACAATAATAATTAAAGAGTTTTCAAATGTTTTGAACACCTCTTACATAAGTTTCCTATTTCATGCTCATGGCCAATGGCCTGCAGTCTGCAGTTCTGCACATTATAATTAATAGCAAAACCAATAATGGTAAAATTCGTTTAAATCAAACAATGGTTCAATAATTAATAAGATATAGGCATTAGGCATCTTCTCTAATAATAATAATAACAATAATAATAATGCGGCTATCATACATTCATGAAGTAAAGTAAGAGCTTTATTACAACCGAGTTCTATCAGCGGCCGAGGCGCAATGAAGGTACTAAAATTGCGGTCTATCGCATCGACGAAACTAAAATTGAATTGTCTACACTATTACGTTTGGACTCTGTTTTCGATGGGATTCAAGAGTTCTAGACTTTTCTATCTCCGGGCCGTGCAGGGCAGCGACGAAACGTTAGATATAGACATTTATCTGACTATTAAATATATATTGGGGGACGAGGTGACCGAGTGGTCTGACTCTTCCGCTGCGACGCAGCCGGTCGCAGTTCGATCCTCGGCCACCGGGCGGCATTTTTCTCCGGACAATTCGCGGTGACCGGAGAGCAAGTGCTGCCATCCCCCACCCCCGGGGCATGGCAGAAACCTACGGGTGCCCCATTCGAAATTCTGCCAAAACAAACACACACGTGTTCCCCCTACCGTTCCAAAAACCTACAGTACCTACTAATAGCTAATGGCCACAGTTGCCGGGCTCAGGATCAATAAAAAAAAAAAAAAAAAAAATAAATAAATAAATAAATATATATTATAGTTTATAATATACATAATACATATTATAGGTATGTGAGATATTGGTTGTGGCTTTTATTTGTTATTATATACTTTTGTTCACATTCAGTGGAGGTCCTAACATTTACAGGTAGTTTTTAAACTTAATTTAAACAAATCTTAAAATAATAAAGACGAATTTTAAAAAGTGAGTTTTAAAAATGATATAGGCTCATAAACTGTATAAATGACAAAATAAAAATGTCTTGTTGTATAAAAAAAAATTGTTATAATATTTAATGGGTGTCCTGAGGAGATCCAAACTTCTATTTTTCAAACGAGAATCCCTCTTGTCAACAGTCAATTGTGAAATGGATCATTTTTCTGGAAATATCGATGTATCAAAATCAAAAAGTTAGAGAGTACTTTTTGAGTTATTTAACTTTGTATATTAAGCTGGATATGGGTTTAAAAAGTTGGAGGCCGGTGCGGGCCCGGCGATGCACGATTCCTCATATATCTTTTCATTCACACGAAACCTAACGACAACATAACTAATTGCTGATTGTATTTTAAAAATTATTTTAGACATAAGAATGGTTGATATTAATTAATATATGTCATGCTATAGCATTATTTTGGTTTTTTCTCAAATACTAGAGATACAGTAGGATGTTTGTTCACCGATTATATTTTGAAAAATCACATTGAAGATGAATGCTTATTTCCACCAGAATTGTGAGTAGAAAAGCCATCAGAGAATCCAAGGTAAATTTGATTTTTTTAATCAAATTCAACAAGTCGATTTAGGTTACATCGACACTAATATTTCTTTTTGTATACATAATTAATTAAAATAGTTACTTATATTTTGTATAGGACAACAAACGGTTCTGAAAGCTTTCATCGGTCAAACGGCCAATTATGTCACCCCCACCCTCACATTTATTTAGTTGTAAAAGTTTTGATGGAATTTCAGTCGAAATCAGTGGTATCAAAAATAAAATAACTTTAAAAGTTCACTTAAAAATTGAAATTAGATACGAAGGTTTTGATAATGTAACGTTTAAGTATACGCCTCATTTACTCAACTTATAAATTGACATCAACCCAGTGACTGTTGATGCCGAGGGCTTTAGTAAAAAATAACAATAAAAAAAATAAAAATAAAACAATTATTTTCTGATTTATTATTTAGACTTAAAGAAGTGTGTCCTACATTTGTAATATTATATACAGAAAGTTTATAAATGGCAGAATAACCTTTAAAATACTAGTTATAAACAATGTATAAGATGGTGAATAAATAATAATTATGTGTCCGAATAAGAATAAAAAAGTAAGTATATCTGACAAGTAAAATGAAATAGTCACTAATTCGAGAAATTCGAAAAGTTAAATCATACTACTTATTTAGTATTTAAACACGAAAGTGCAAGTCACGTCATGTTTTAGAACGAAGTAGAACAACTTACAATACATTATACTCATAATATTATTGTAAGTAAATATAATATGATGTATAACTGGTATGAAAACATAATATTGTTTAAAGTCTTGAACAAAAATAATTTTGCAAATTTTCACATTCTTTTTTTCTTTTAACGCAATGTAAATTTGTAATATAATATTTATTTTCCCCCGTTAAATTTATATTATACCTCATTAGTCTATGGAGTATAATAACTGTGTAAAAAGATCAACAATTTAATGTACCTACATAACTCTTTATGATATTTGTATTGTGCGTTTGTCATCGAAAACCTTCGTTATTATTCGCGTATACCATATATACCAGCTTTGATTATAGACTACCTAATAAACTTCGTATGTAATATTTACAGTAGGTACACGATTTCAATTACCACCCGGTTACTTGGATGGTCGTTAAATCGACATTCCGGGCCGTATGGACATCGCACCGTATTAAATTATTGCATTGTTGCGTTTTAATAAATTATATTATTATGACGTTTCACTCGTAATGTTACTCGGTTTAAAATGTTCGCGCGTATCACGATACTATATGACCTATTGAATTAACCAAAAATACTCGGGTACAAAAAATTGATGTTAAAAATTGTTTGCCGTGTACGTCAAGGTGGAGTTGGGAGGGGGGGGGGCGGTGAATTACACTTGGCTGGGAACAAGGTTGGTCTTGCCGGTTGTTATTTTAATATTATTATGGCGTTTTAAAAAAATTATCGTCCACTGTATAACGGACAATGGCAATACATCCTTGTAGAAATCATTTTCTGGTGGCTTGTGTCGACAAAAGTGCACTGAATAGTAAATGCTGATCCACACTGTGTTTATGACGTGTGTTCGCGTGTGTGCGTAAATAATGATAATTGGCAAAGGTGGCACCCTTATTTTATCGATAATAATATTATAAGTCTAGTATTGTAATTGTATTAAATTTTTATTTTTTTTTATTCGTGCAGCTTTCAGTACTAAACTATTACAGCTCATATATTTATTACTGTTACGCTCAATAATAAACGCGCATTTAAAAATTATTTTTTCACAACACACATTTTTGTGTAGGTAAATTATCGAACAGATGTGCTATCAAATTCAGATCTTAAGAGTACCTACATAAATGAAATTACATTAAAT
The DNA here is from genome assembly GCF_001856785.1 of Myzus persicae. Classification (NCBI taxonomy): domain Eukaryota; kingdom Metazoa; phylum Arthropoda; class Insecta; order Hemiptera; family Aphididae; genus Myzus; species Myzus persicae. The sequence goes on from NW_019103784.1 coordinate 814,064, forward strand.
TGTGTATACAATACTTTTTTTACATTTAAATTTGAATGAGTTAATTTAACGAAGCTTAAATTATAATGTCAAAAATGTACGTTGTTCGTAGAAAAAATTATAGAATATAATTATTTTCATTATTATAAAAAAATATTTTTTTGTTTATTCTAATTTATAGGTATTTTATTTCTTTTGTAAATTTAAATAAACCCAGCCAAAATACCGTTCAACTAGTTAGTGATATAGTAAATAATATTACAATTTACAATACGTAGAATTTGATCTCAATTGATATGAAGTTTGAAGGCTTTTATTTAATAAGTTTTTTGAGAACTTTGGTTTATCCGACTTATATGGAATTCAAATAACTTACTGATTGCACATTCCAACAAATATACCCAACGACTTCTTCAACCTTACCGAATGTCGTGGTCCCTCTTATTCGTTTATATATCGAATGCAGGTTAGCATGTCGTGAATAAATTCATACCTAGAATATTACAATAATACATTTTATCATAATATAACTTAAATTAAGTTTAGTGCTGTATATATTTGGTGAGATCTTCTTTAAATACCTATTATTTTAATAGGCGGTTTCTAAATAAAATTAAACTACATAAAATAATGATATTATTATAGATATATCTACTTATATATTATTTTTGAGTTTGATATTTTTAATTGCCGTTATTGAATTATTAATAACCATACATTTCAGTGTTGATGTTTTCTAATGTAAAAATTATGTTATTGCTTTTGAATTAATTTGGTGGAATTGGATGTTTATGTGAAACATTTATCAATCCATGCTCGAATAATCAACTAAACATTTAATTTGAGACAATGGTATAACTATAAAAATTATTTCTATGTTAAAAACAACTTAAAATAAAGTTCTCATCGGTAGATTGAGTACCTAGGTAGTTAAAATTAGTATTATACTTTGTTCGTAGCTATAAAAATTCAAGTGTATTATAAATGTCTTCTGTGTTTTCTTCATTGGATACATGTTGTGATGAGGCCAGATTAATGAAGATTTTTTGTGCCTCAGTGGCTCAGTGTATTTTGGGAATTTAATCACAATGTGCTAAGTGCTTATAGCATATTAATGTTTCGTATGTGAAGTCGGTTTTTTAATGATGAGCTAAGAAAGGGTGCGTGTGTCCTATATTCTCACTATGGTGGTTATAACTTCTACTCTTCTTTTTATAACAAGGGAATATTTCCATTTTTTTAATGGTGAGTTTAATATTTCGTAATAATATATTCGTTACTTACACGTTATCCAGTTTTCTTGTCATGAGTCCGTTATTTTGTTACTGATTTTTAACCGAGTTACGTTAAGTTTATATAGAACATTTTAAAAAGTTTAAAGTTAATAGTTATATGGAACCTTTCAATTAACTTATTAACTTAAGTTAAGTTGTTGTTATTATTATTTTTTTAATACATAAATAATTAGTAGTATGGTTTAAAATAATAAAAAAGTAGATTTTTATGCATTAGGCATCATCAATAATAATTGTATTATATGTATTGTTTAATTATATGTAACTTGGGTTTGATTAAAATTAGCTCATCGTTTATTAAGTTTACATCTATAAAAATCAGTTAAAATGAAAATGTAATTTAAAAAAGTGAAGTCAATAAGTTAAATTTAACTGAACTTTAACTTTTTAACTCGTTTATGCCCAGGCGTGGATGACATTATGTGTCTCTGAAGTTATTAGGTTTATTATAGATTTTGGAACGTTGAGATAAGGTGACTTTGTTTGCTACTCAGTCTGTTATTTCATTCCCGAGTATCCTAACATGAATGGGAAATCACAAAAATGGTATTTTTAATCGATTTTATAGTACTCAAAGAACTACTATTATAAAAGCAGTACCTATTTCAAGTTAAAAATCGGGCGATTATTAATGTTTCTTAAACGGCCCGTGTGGCATGTCTCAGCAATGTACATATTATTACTGAACCAGTGAGCAAGTGGAATGTTTATTGTTTTCATTTTCGTTTTCTAAGTCTATATTATTACTGAAAAACAAACTCATTGTAATTTTTAGACCGTCAATGTACATTCTAGTGCAACTCAGCTTTAGCTATGTTACATTATTTTCAAGAAATGGTTTCTTTATATTATATACATAATTTACTATAGTATTTATTGTTGTATTAGGTTTAATATTTTTTTGCAGAACGAAAACACGAATTTTCATAAAATGTGACCATGTGATCCTTTATTTTATTTTATCGTTCTATGCTAACATTAAACTTTTGTTTAGTAATATACCCTAATAGCAGTACCTAAGTGTTGTTTTTTATGCATAATTTTAGTTATCAAATCATTTACATAATTAAACACAATTTACTAATTTACCAGCATCCAAATTTACTTTCTACTTGGTACATATTTCAAAATCTTTAATCGAAAATTACACATTCAATATTCGTTTGCCATTTAAAAATTTGAAAGCTTATTGAAACGAGGACAACATATTAATTATTATCATACTTTATTGAAGCAAACTAGATTTCAGACTGTAGCAAATCAATTAGGTACTACTTATTAAATTATTGGTACATAATATTTTTTTTTTTTTTTGCAAAACCTTTAAGAATTTCTAGAGTTACTTTAAAATGGATTTATTTAAGTACATAGTCTTATAAATTTTACCAATAAGTAAACAATTTTGGAACCAATTCAAGTTTGTAGATATAATATAGTTTTTGTTTTAAGAAAAGCATTATACGTTACAAAAAAAGTATTTGTTGATGTACAAATATAATATTTGTGTAATATACCTACTTATAATATATTAAACCGAAAACTTTTTTTACAAAAAGTTATATCTATATTTCAAAATGGTAAAAGTGGGTATTCGGTTTTTGGATTGGGGCGGGTGAAAAACGTATCAAACCACATTGATGCAAACAACAAATATATTTTGTATTATATTCGCGGCACACCTCTATGATAATAAAATCCATATTGATTACTTTATCGTAACACAAAATTTAAATATCGCGGAGTTCAACAATATCGCAGAATATTTTATTAGGAGTATGTATTTTACTGATGTGAGTAGCTTTCGACAAAATGTTGACTGTGTTCATTTTTTGATCGACTTGAAAACATGACATTAAAAACGACCGCGTTAATTTGTTATCGTTAATGTGCACAGATTAAGTTGAATTGGACGTTACAAGTAGAGACCTACCTATATGTATCTAAATGCATTTTTAATTCGCATTAGGAAAATGCGCATTAGTACGATTGCAACGAGTCAACTCTAATGTAGGTGCATTGTGCATTAGCGATTGCATATAATAGGTATATTACACATATCACATATTTTATTTCACTCTATGGTATAATATAAACATATCTTACGGAATCGTTTTCAAATGGGACCATTGATTTGGTAAAATGAACGCGTAATAATAATTTCCCGACACACGATGACTGTTTATCGCTTGTGTTACAAATCATTAAAACTGACAAATTAACTAAAGTGGATCTCTTGTACGCAGTGATCCATAGTGGCGGGGGCGGGGGGATGTATACGACTTGGGTATACTCCCTTCTCTCTATAAGATAGTTTTGGCGTATACTCAAACGTTTATGACGGATACGTGGGTTTTAGGTTGTCTATATGATGGCGGATACTGTATGGTCATTCGAATTTTCGGTGACGAAAGCAAAATATTTTATAAATATTTGCGATTTTAGATTCTCAAATGGCACTTATTGAAATTTAAAGATATCAGGTAATTATCAACAAATATGATTAGAACTAATGGCCAAACCAAATTTGAGTATCTATAACCTCGGTAGTTAATATAACTAAAAAATTTTAACCACTTAAAAAATGTCTACCGTATTATTATTTTAAGAAAAAATGAACTCCGTGCGAAGAGAAAAACAATTTTTTTTGTCTTTATAATAAAGTTTCTGTCATTTTCACCTACGTGGGAAACACCCACGAATTTTTTTAGTGGTAGGCACATCATTGTTTAAACGACGTATATATTTAGGAAACAGGTAATATCGCAATATTGGATACCAAATTTATAAGAAGCTTAATTGATTGATTCAATTTATTTATTTCCACTCTTCGTAAATGTATTTATTCGTTGTAAAATACAATGGGCAAATTTTATTTTATCACTTTATAAAGGTAGTTTCATAATAGGTGTATTAGTATACTAAAATGTGTCTCTATTACGACATAGTTCCATAGGATATAGGTTACAACCATTGATTAAACATACAGTCAATGGTAATACCAATGATAATTAATAAACTCATTCTTCTCGTCAGAAATGTTCGCAAAACATAACATGTTAAATTTGTTTTCATTCTTTTGTTTCTATAAACAAAATGTTTATAAACCAAGAAGATAGATGCCATATGCTATCTTTATATATTTAATATTCTATACATTGTAGGTGTTCACAACATTCACACTCTAAGAATAAATATAATGCCGATTTCTAAATAGGTAAATTATTTCTTGAAATATATATTATACGAACAAAAAATGTATTAATATATGGTTTTCATGTCATTCTCAATGATTGTTTGATTTTAAATACAAAATAGTTTTTTTTCGTGGACCTGTACAACTATAAATGTTTATTGTATGTAGCTAATAAGTGGATGAACTGTTGTAGTTGAAGCTCAAGTAGCATAAATACAAATCATTTAAAATAGGAAATTTACAAAAACTATATTATCAATGTGCCAGAAGGAATATTAAAAGTTTTTAACTCCGTCCTTTTTTTTTAAATTTAAATATATTTTCAGTCGTCTAACCAGTTATAGTTATAATCATTTTTACTATTCTTGCAATACTGTCCATAGCAATTGGCAATGGACAGTATTATATTTATAAATATTAATTATTTATTAGGTCTTTAGGTCAAAACATTTTTTTTAATTACAAATGGCCATTATACATATTTTAAATAATGAGTCTTCCATTAAAATTTAAAAGTACATTGTTATTCTCTTTGCCTTTGATAACTCAACCATTAATGTTTGCAACAAAGAAATATCAAATTGTTTTGAAGCGTAGACGAATTAATAATTTACATTGAATTTTAATCATAAATAATAATAAATTACTAACACCATTAAGATTTTGTTTCAATTTTGGTTCAGTTTTAATTATTTTGTAGAACATTTATTGATAAACCCTTGTTTAGGAATATCAATTTGAGTTTCACATTATAGTGTAATTTTTACATTTTTACTGTTTTACTTTTTTATCGTTAATTACAAAAGAAAAAATGTTCAAAGTAATTTTTCCCTATAGCTTATCGTACGTATAAAAATGATGTATCTAATCACCTATTAATATAATAATATCAGTATTATTTGTTGAAAAGTTAATAATTCAATTATACTCAATGTATTGACCATACAGTACCAAATTTTTTTTCCAAATGTCCAATTAATTTGAATGAGATGGCTTTTGTCTCCCACGCGTCAACTTGTTCAGAAGATTGTGAAGGCTCATTTTAATTATTCATCGTTGATCTTTTCTACTTTCTTGAACTGTTTGGAAGAAGTAAGAACTACCGATCACTATCATCACTACTTCAAACATTCATAATATCCTTACCAATTATCTTCTTTTATGTAGTGTATTTATTTATTTTTAATTGAATGTTAAAAGATGTGCCATTGTAGCATAAAATATAATTAAACGCTGTAAATATTGTATAATCATTTTGTACTTTAAAAATTGATATTTTTAATTTATTAATTTATTAACTTATTCGTCCAATAATATTCATAGTTCATATTTCCTATACCGTAGTGTGCAAATAATTGATCGATATAAACTTATATTATAGCTAATATACTATTATATGTCATAATATATAATTCAAACAATAAATTGTATAGAGTAAAGAGTATGGATTACCTACATATATGGCTTTATTATATGATTATTACTACATGCAGCTTCACACAAGCTTTATTTTTTTGTTTCCCCAGCATATTTTGTTGACAGACATGTAGAATATTATAGTAGGTACCCGAGCTGCCCATATATACCATTTCTTTACCATTTTTACCTACCGAGCTGCCCATGTATACAATTTCTTTACCATTTTTTGCTAAATCTAACGTCGTTTAAAATGTCATACTTTAAATATAATTATACTAATTATCGTTTTCGACGTTGAAAACTACTGCCTGTTACTTTTCCGTCACCAGTGGATCTCATATTTTAATAATGGAACTTAATATATAAAGCAAAAAAAAAAAATTTATCACACAACTTGCATTATAATTTTGAGATTTTATTATACATTCGTGAATGTTTAATAAGTTGTAAATAATTACAAACGATACCTTATCCACTCCCATAAATTAATGTTTCTAGTCCACTGTAATCTTTTTTTTTTCATTTCATAACGTGCATGTCGTTGCTGCTTAAGAGGACGTGATACCCAATGTGAAACGCATAGAACGGCTAAGAGAATGCGCTGTTAAGTGTTTTCGCGATGCGCAAGCACGCGGCGGTTAAGCCACGCCCACTACACATCGTAGTCGGCGGCCGACCGACGGGCGAAGAGTCTCGTTCAGGAGCGCTCTTCATTATCGTATGAACGAATTATTAAAATGATGAATACATTGGCGTCTGTGGTTGGGGGAGCCCATACCCCTGGACCACCCATTCAAAATCATTTTTCGTAAAGGAGAATAACATTTATTTTTTATTTTTTTATTCAACGGGTAAACCCAGGATATAATCGTTCAAACAGACAAATATTGAAATTTCTAATATATTATAATACTTACTTTATTTGTTTNCTTAAAATAAAATAAAATTTTAATATTATATTTTATGGAATATTTATACCTATTATATGGACTATTTCACAACAGTCAATTACTGTTAGCCGTTAGGTATTGATATAGTTTATACTTATTTTTTTAGGTGCTGTTGAAAACCAAATACGTTGATGTCAAACATTCAATGTGGTCTTATGATGTGTCCTTATGAACGGAGAATACGCTCAGCCACAGCACATTTCAGATTCCATCTACCTAGGTGCTGCCATCGTACTGAGTATTATCGGAATAGTTGGATTTCTCTTCAACACCTGCGTCATTTTCATTATGATTAGGGATCCGCGGGTAATTAATGCAATTAGTCTAATCAAAAAGCACCCGATCAAAATGCACCATTATATTGAAGTATATTATAATGATGTATTTGATATATTTTATGCACTAATAATATACTTAGAACATTGGGAAAACATGAGTTGGGTCCCGAGATATTTGATCGCTTATAATAAACATGAGTTGTGTCCACGGTATTACTTAATAATACTCGAATTGGGTCCATGATAATATTTAATAATACTCGATTTTGGTCCAGGAACATATATTGAGCAAGATGCATAATTTCTTCCAAATATTTGGGCTGAATTTTCAACGACCACAAATCGCACCACAAATAGCTGCGATGGTTTTCATGCAAAATTAAATGCTAGTTTCTGTGCAGCACACTCCAACATTTTTGTTTTAATAGAAATTTTCCTTGGAATTCAGGGTAAAATTTACAATTCACTTTGGAGTTGTGTTTTAAATTTCTTCCCTAGTTTAAACTATTAACGATTAGAAGAAAAAAAAAATTAAAAGCTAATTTTAAAATAATTTTATGGGTACAAATAAAGGTAACAAAAAAAAAATTAAAAAAAATACTAATTGAATAATAATTTTAATATTTTAATAATTTTTACATCGGACAGTGGTTCTTACGTAACAAACATCAACATTTTTGGAAGACTTTCTAGCCAACCTCCAAGTAGTGTCTTCTGAGTTCCACTAATAGGCTGGGTCAAACTCATGTAGGAATTCGATAAAATATATCGGAACCCAACTCATGCACTTGATCAAATATATCGGGACCCAACTCATGAACTCGATAAAATACGCCCGGACCTAATTCATGCTATTTTTGAAGTTAGGGACCCAACTCAAGGTTATCCAAAACTTTGGTTATACAAGGCAACGTTCCTTGGACTTTCCGTATTCACAACCCTTAATTAATGTAATTAAGTTTCAATTACCTACAACTTCGTATTAAATTACTATTAATATTAAATGTTCTGATGATAGTCTATAACTTTCTCTATTTATGTGTTTTAAAACAAACGAAGTAGTAGGAGGTAAGTACAAACACTTTAATTGAATACCAATTTAAAATTATCCCTTGCAATATTTAATGATATTTCACCTTCAAAATCACATGAATAATGATGGCATGATGTGGGTGATCGTCTGCAGTTACCAAACATGATTAGTTGTTAACTGTGTCCATTTAAGTTTGTTCCCGGGTGAGTGTTCACTTGTAGATTTACGCATCAACCTGTCCATAATAACTCTTTGACATATCGTAACATCGTGCCATCAAAATGATTTATATCTTGAACAGTTGATCCTATAAAATGCAATGCCAAAAGTTTAGTGTAACATGTATAATGCATATATTGTATACATTAAATGATTAACTCAAAATACTCAATTGTTTATTAGGTGCATTATTATCAAAACTCGATTAATTTTAAAATTATTTTTTTATTTAGCTATGGACCCCTCAAAACGTGATAATATTCAACTTAGCGACATCCGACTTAGCCGTATCTGTACTGGGAAACCCAGTTACCTTGGCCGCTGCTATCACCAAAGGCTGGATTTTCGGTCAAACCATATGTGTTATCTATGGGTTTTTTATGGCATTATTTGGTAATTATTAATTATCAACGCATTTTTTTTAGTAATTACACCGATATTAATACTTGGTTTGCACAAATGTCAATAGAATACACATTAAATGCATACTTACAACACAAACAATTTTCGATTTGAAAATCGTTCCTAAAATGACAAATAGTATATAATATAAAATATTAATATTAAATAGTATTAAATTAATCGTTAAATTGTACGTAGCTATGAAGAATAAAAATTATTGTTTCTTTCAATGGAAATTATATTCAATGCTCAATATAGGTTTGTGTGTTATATTCATATTTCAAAAATTTCAAAAACTGTTTTGCAAACATGGTCCCACGATTTTTTTCCGATCTATCCCAAATAAGTATCTTTATGTTGCAAATAAATTTCATACAATCTGCAATACTGCCACTATTAAATTTTTCTTTTTACTCTTTACTTTATGTGTGCACAATGCACATATTACATATTTCTTGAAGATAAAAGGAATATGCGTAATTTACGAAGTTCCTTATCTTTACGGGTATGAGAGTACCAAATAGATGAGTTGGGTAAAGAATTTCAAATAAAATATGAACTACAACACTTTTATGTGAAAGAACACCTACGCTAAAAGACTAATATAATATATTAAATATTAGGCTAAATATGTATTATATACTATCGTATATTATAGCTGAGGAATACTATATAACCTTAACTATCTAGGTGTTTGTAATCTTTGTTCTAATACTTCAGATTATTAATATATCTGTCGGGCGTGATGTTGCTTTTCTTAATTCCTGCCCTAATAATTTTAAATAGTATACAAACTATAGGTCTTATTGACGACATAATTTCTGGTCCTTGATAATGCTGCTAAACTTTAATAAAATAAGTTCATAATACATAATTATTAACTGTGTAAGTCTACACAATGTGTTTAACTAACGATTCAATTAATTAATTAATTACCTATCACCGAGTTGAGTAACACTAAACGACTGACGATAGTGCCCAACACCACACGCTTTCTTTGCAGTATAATCTTCTAGCAGTTTACTACTGTGTTCCAACGATAACACCTAAATAATTGTTAAGTTGTTAACACTACACTGTTGCAGCTATAAGTTTATCATATCATTAAAACTAGAGACTTCAATCGGCCATTTGCAATAACCTCGAGGCATTAGAGCACTCATAATTCGGTTAAGTCAGTTAAGAGTCAGAATAAATATATTCGTTTTAAATACTGTGCCATTTTGAAGTGGAATTGGATAATAATATTAATGATTATTTGTCATAGGTAAATTATTTACGACGGTACATCTCTCCATAACTTATTTCAACATTTTCGAAATACCATCGAAAAATAGTTTGCACTTACTGAACACATCAAATGCAATAAATTTAACTCTGCAAAGCTTTACAAGACGTTCAAATGGAAAAAAGTTTTTTTTTTTAATGTACAAAACAAAGATAAAACATAAAAACATTTTAGTGTTTCTATAAAAAATTAAAAATATATCTATAAAAATAAATAAAAATATTTGATGATGATTATGTCACCGTAGTCTGTACTGTGTGCAGTGTGCACCCATACGAAGTAATTTGATTTTTATGCCCATCGTAACCGTAAGTGAGACATTTTTTTTCATAAACCACGTAATTCCATCATGCACTATTGAAAAACTTTCGGGCATGAAAATGCCAAAACAATGAGAAACAATGAAGAGAAAAATGTTTCGGTCTTTGGACAACTCGGAGGTTTTGATGTATTGTTGGCGTAAGACGTCATAGTGTCACACGATGTCAGTTCACTTTTATCATACCGTTCTTACAAATAGAAATTTCAATAAATAAAATAATACACCTCACGTGAATGAATGCTGTAAGATGTGTTTATTTTTCATAAGTACGATATGAACTCGATTTGGTTTGTAAACCAAAGGTACATCAGTAAGTGCACATTAAAGAATAAACTTCGCACAAATTTGGCAGGTGTGATTGCATAGGAAATTCACACGGAAGTATACTGTTGTTTCAACCCAAATGTTGTTGTCTAGTACCTACTCTAATACTTACATAAACGCACAGTATATACGTATATATAGTGCTCCGTTATAACGAAGGAAATCTCCAGTTACGCCAATACTATACTCTTCCCCAAACTTGAGTGTTTGTAAATAATTGACTATTAGTACTATATTATTTATACAGGAAACTATTTTTTGTTTACTTCAGCACATGACTCAATAAAATCAATAATATAGCGGGTGTCAATTAAAAATACAATGTTCAATAGTATACACTCGCCCAATATACGTGATTCAAATTATACTGGTCAATTTGTTCCAAAATCTCAAAACATGTTTTAAATATTTCTCTCAGTGAATCCAATTTTTGTTTTTCCAGAATATGTTGAAAAATACTGAGAACTTTAATTTTGACCAGTCAAAAGTATCAACTTGATCCAATTTTCTATCAAAATCTACACTAAAATTTAAAGATTGAAGCATTCTTTCTACTATACGTATCCTGTATAAACACATAAAAAACACACACTATTGTAAAATCAATACATTCGTCGCTACTCTAAAAATCTAAAAATATTTTGAAATATTCTAAAATTATTAAACAATAACAAAAAAATATTTGAGTAAATCCATAACTTATATGAGTAGCCTATATAATGTATATTATACATAACCACTAGGTACATAATCTCTTAAATTAATCAAAAAACAGTATTAAAAAATATATATACATTTAATGTCTACTTTTAGATCTGTTAAAAAAAATTGTCACAGTATTAGAAAATCATTAATAATATTAACAAAATAATGATTTATGCGTTTCAATAATATTAAGTACCTACCTATCTGCATGTTTTATTAAGATACCTAATTATTATTTTTATTTTGTGTGTATAATATTTCCCTCTAGTTATGACTAGTTAATTTTGTTGTCGGTGGATTTTAAAAGTCCACATATTATTGAATTATGTACTTAGTCCTAAAATCGTTAAATGGGGGCCTGCATAGCAACAATCAACAAGCTGTACCTACGTGATTTACAGCATTGACCTAACAATATTTTCTTTAAGTTTTAGTTGAGAATTAAATTTCTTAGCTTTTCACTCTTCTCTGAATTTTCTTTATGCGGTTCACTTAATTAAATTTAAAGTTATTGTGTAGCAAATATTATGTATTATTTATATTCATCGGAATATGAACTTTTATTGCGTATGTTGTTTGTAGTACATGGGTAAATATTTTATTTTTATGAAATTGTCAACTAAAACTGAATACGTACTTAGTATAAATAATGATTTCTTTATGTAAATGTTTTAAAACTTCTAATAAAATGAAAACAAATTGGTTATTTATCACAAATTGGACTGACATAAAAATGTAATACGGATCTCTTAAAATCCCAATTTCTTGAACTAAATGTTATTAATGTTTTTAGCGTTGTTATTGCAGATTGTATTGACATATACGTTAATTAAATGTGACTTGATTTAATTAACGTTTATATATAGAAGAAGATTTTACTGCCAAACAAAAATCTAATTAAAATAATTAAATGAATAATATAAAGAGTGGAACCCTAGAATAAATTTACCTTAAACTTATAATTTTCGTTTGATCTTAACTAGTTTATTTGTTACTTTTAAAGTATAGGCATTAAAAATATTATAATTATTTATCTTTTTTTAGTCTATATTCATGTTTAATATTATAATTATTACAAACAGTATATACGTTTTAAATTGCATGCACTGCAAAAAGAGGAAAACTACCAAAACCTTTACTAAAAACAATAATAATTGATCGATATTAATGTTTTCATAAATAATAGTGAAACGAAATATCATTCGCTAAAAACTATAGTTAAATCAATGAATAATAGAATCAATAAACTAAGAATTAAGAAATCCACTCACCTCACAAACTGCCGGGTTTACTTATTATTTCACATTTTTTTTTTCATCAGGAATAGCGTCAATTACGACCTTGACAGTGTTGGCATACGATCGGTATTTAATGATACGGTATCCGTTCAGCAGCACCAGATTGACCAAGGAAACTGCAATATACGCAATAGCTGGAATATGGATATATGCGTTTGCTGTAACAGGACCTCCGTTGTTCGGGTGGAATCGTTACGTCAACGAATCTGCAAACATCAGGTAATACTGAATCTGACAATGACATAACTCGTGACAAAAAAAATATTTACAGAAAACCGAAGATGATTGCCCCCGGAGGGCTTTAACCCATTAAATCCTAATCTCAATGGTATTAATCTATGCTTGTATATTATTGCAACAGGTTACAGGAAAAAGTAACGAAATTAACGACATATCTGAGTTTCATTTTTTTCAGACAAGTTCGTAAAAATACAATAGTGTTCAAATAAGTTCACATTTTTAGGGATCCTAATTTCTATTCACTTCTCGACAACGAATTTTCGATCGGCAAGAAACAACGTTTCTAAAATATTTTACTTTTATAAAATATAATATAGTAAACAGTAAGTGCTGTGGTATGAAATTGGCGGGTGGCAATTGGTCACGAAATCATATTATTTATTAACCTAGAGAAATTTATTTAGAACAATATTTCAACACATTCAAGTATATCTTTTCAAAAGTCAGTTTAAATTCGGATTTTTTACGTATTGCAAATAAAATAGTACACCACAATATTATCGTTAAGGAGTATCAAAAATCATACTATAAGTACATTCCATGTAATATACTCAATAGTATTATTCTTAAATCAGTTTTAGTCACGTAATGTATAAGCATTTTTACTATTATCGTCTATTTTCATCATTGTGCTTATAAAATATGAAATATGAAATATTATCTTATAAATTAACAGTGTAGCTTAGGTATATTATAATTTATATTAAACACGGGGTAATTTTTAACATCTAACACTCGTTATCTATAAAAGTATAAGTCTTAAAAAAATTATTCATTTTTATTTCATGAAACTAAAAAATATGTACGGTGTAATTTAAAAAAGTGAAAACCTAAGAACAATTGTTTATAAAACATTTTGATTTTTAAAACTATAAATTATCTATAAAAATGTTTTGATTTGTGTTAGTAATTTTTACGATAGACAATGATTGTAAAATTGTTAATCAAGCAGTCTAGTTTGTCACTTTTCGGTTTAGTAAAGTTAAACAATATTTTCTAGTTGTTCAATCGACTGGGAGAGTGGTGAGCATAGCAATTATGTTATATACATATTTGTTTTTGGACTATTTCTACCAGTTACAGTGATTATCTATTCGTATGTGAGCCTCGTCGTTACAGTAAGAAAGGTAAAATGTAAAGATTTTTTTTATGAAAATTATATATTTAAATATTATATGATATTATAGTCGTAATTATAAATATATAGGTAGTTTGAATTTTTTCCTAGTTATTAATTTTATAAGCAAACTTAATTTTCCCTATCTAAAATAATATTATACACAACGTCATAAATCATAATATTATTTTATTATATTGTATAAAATACCGGGAAACAGACCTATGACAGCAATGCAGCTAAATAATCTACCCAGAACGCCGTGTGATCATAATAACTATTAACTACTTTATTTACTACTAAATCTATAATATACTCTTAATACTAACAATCTCATTAGTAATGAACTCGTGTACGATGAAATACCAAGAATATAATTAAATTATTAACTCATAAATTTAATCACGGATACTAAAAAAGAATGGTCATGTAAAAAGCGTGCCCCGAGTTGAGTCGGTTATCGAATCGTGGTATATTAAACGTTACGGATATAATTATGAGAGGAAAAAATATAACCATACATACAATAAATTTATGTATACAAATAAACCTTCCTGATAAGTTGTTTATAATTTCAGAACTACCAATATTATAGGTATTGGGGTCTAGTTCTACAGTACCATAGTGCCAGGATTTATTTCCCTGGGAGGGACGGGACTTCAATAAAATAAAAAAATTAATGTCATCACGAAGGATTATTTCACTGGTACAAAAATGATCGTCTGACGTTTCGGGAGGGACTTGATCCCCTTAGGCCCTACTAGATACAACTATTACGTGTACCTAATACACACCAGTATCTATGTATAGGTATAATAAGCATATATATTTTAGTAATAAGTATAGTTTACAGTTACGATTGACATGGCGTTCAAAGTTAATTAAACATGGGAGAAAGTACTTCATGACGTGGTAAAAGTGATTGTTGAATGAACAACAATTTTACAGCTCTTGACGATGAACTGTATTGCAATCGGAACACAAATTATATACGAGTACTGAATTATGCACTTCTATTGATCATTATAATAATTATGCCTTAAAAGTAAAAAATATATGTTTACTGTAATTTCCTTTGAATTATTTCCTCTCAATTACTGAATAACTGAACTATATCATAATACTATAGCATATACGAAATAAAAAAAAAAACCGAAATTGATGCAGCCTCAATTATTTTTTGGCATACCATATACCTAACTATGTATACAGATATCAAATGCTGAAATACCTACTGGGTACGATCAATTTGAATAGGTAAACGTCAATCAATCGATCGAATAAAATCTGATTTTAAAATAACATTTTGAAGGTGGTGCTTCGTTATAAATTCAAATGTCATCATGCACACTTCTTTCGGCCTCGTCGATATATATACATACAATGTAATATTATAGAAAATTTTTTTTAAAAAAACCTGAAATTGTTCTTAAAAAACTCCCTGCGTGTTATCAGCGTGACAATAACATCACAATATTTCACGTTCAACAGAGAGCTGCTGAAAAAATCATCGGACAAGCGACCAAAGCAGAATGCAGGGTAGCCATTATGGTGGCCGTGATGATATTGGCGTTTTTAACTGCGTGGATGCCGTACTCAGTGCTAGCTCTGATGATTGCATTTGGCGGCGTTCATATCAGTCCGGTCGTCAGCATAATACCGGCTTTGTGCGCCAAGTCGAGCATATGCTGGAATCCAATTATATACATTGGACTCAATACGCAGGTAAGCTACGTCAACCTATACCGATATTATTATTGTTGAATGAGAACATAATATTTTGTTTTGAATTTAAAAGATATAACCGGAAAACGGAACAAAATACCCTCGGTAAAAAATATCCGAGAAAAAGCATACCCGGTTGATGACAATGATGATGATGATAATAATAATAATAATAATGATAATAATAATAGTAATAATAAAAATAGTTAATACTCTAAACTGTAGAGTCTAAAGGACCGATGAGCCAAGGAAATATTGTGAAGAGAATAATCACGTTAGTGACGTTTCCCAATTTCACACATAGGTAAACACGAAATCATAATTCATAGCTGGCGGTAATTTCTCAATTGTCCCAACTCAATAATCGTTAATCACTAATCAACAATGTGTAAAGCATGTAGCATGTTGCATGTAGTTGGAAATAAATGGGGGGGGGTATATGTACTAGGTATAGTGTGGTTATGTCAACGATTAATAATATGTACCTATAAAATGTGTATATTTTTATTTTTTTTCTATTGAGTTAATGCTTCAACATCTGAGGTCATTAGCCAGGGTTATTTAGTGTATTTATTACTGTGAGGGAGAGTACAATTGGTTAGAACACGTGTATGTGTAGAGAAGATTTGTCACTAAAAACCTGGGTGGTCACCCATCTGAGAACTAAGAACACAGGCGGATGCTTGACTTCAGAACATGTTAATGACTGAAGCCAACCATCACCGCACCATTCCACGCCACATATTTATTTTTATTTATTTTCCAATATATTTGTTTTTGTTTATAATACAAATACAAACTTTAGATATTTAATAATTAATTATTGATCGTATGGCGAGATTATATTTAAATTTTGTAATAATTTTATATTTTTAACTAGTTATTTTTTTTTACAAATCACAAGCTGAGGTATTATTTTTTTTGTATTTTCAACCGAATTCACATTATTATACCTAGAAAAGTATACTGGGCTATAATAATTATACTTAATTATAGCACAATGTATTATTACCTACGAATAAAATATATAATTTCTGCTGACCGACGTGACGTTCTGTTATTAGTAATTTACAATTGCAGGTTATTGTTGTCAATATTATTAATTATTATACAATAGTTAACAATAACTAACAATATTATGTTATTTCATTATTTTTGCTAATCGATGAAACGTTGAATAAGATCTAACAGCAAATATACTATATGAAACATCGGATTAGTCACTGTAGTCTGAATAAATAACATTTTAAGTACACGTCTTAATATATATTAATAACCAAAGTAGCATAGACTAAAATTTACTCAATACACAAATAAAAATATATATTTTTGATAACGAGAAATTGGAAGTAAGACGTGAGAATGTCAAATACATAGTCTATTTAAGTACCTATATACTGGTATATATACCTCCCCTATTTCACTATATCGTTGATGCGTAGAATTTATATTTAGTTTAGGTTATGTTACTTAGCCGTATAGGTACATATAGAAACTTTAATTCATTAATATTAATTATACCATTAATTTCATTTCGATGATAAAAATGGTTATTGGTATACTTAATAACTTACTATATTTTAGTAAACGACAGTGCATATAGTGCACGAAGTCAACAAGCTCCTGTCCTATTTATAACTTAAATAAAAGATTTTATTAATAACAGAACTGTTATCTTTTAATTAACTATTTAATATTAGTTATTAATATTTAGCACATCCAGAATCTCGTTGATTGTAATTTGTAATATCGCGATGTATAATATAACGAATATAACTATTTTGATACACGGATGCAATAAAGCACATTTACCAAGCTACACTAATTACTAAATTAGTAATTAGATTTTATTATTCATTTTATATGTGGCTAGATATATAGTACATTTTAGTTTATATAAAAATACGGTTTTTAGCCTTTGACAGTATAATATAAATTGTAATAATTTCAAATTATGAATATAATCAATGTATTCTAAGACTGACATTATAATGACATGTATACTGATTTAGTAACATTTATATTATAAAATATTATTTTATTTGTAAATTATTTATCCCTAAAAGTTTAATATTTAATAAAATAATCTTAAAGTGGCTTGGCGTTACCCGGTTGCTGCAATCAGTCACGTAACGTGATTGAGAGTACTCGACCGTCCATTGCCACTAGTTCGTGGATGAGTGACCACCTGGGTTCTTAGTGACAAAAACCTTGCCACACATACCGGACATACACGAGTTTCCAACAACCATACCGTAACTTCTTAAAATAGCTAATATAGCACCCAATAAAAAAAAATGTACAGTATATATATTATTAACAGTAATAGATGAAAATGACGCTATGCTATCACCATAACATAATTTTGCTGGTATAAAAAATGTCCATAATATCATCCATACGTGCTTATGAGCAAATTCAATCGAGCCAAATGGTCTATGCTATCCCTTCTTATATTTTAAACTCGTACAACGATAACAATACAGATCCTAAAGAAAAACATATTGTGTCAATGACCAAATTGTATACAAGAATACATTTTCAAAGACATTGAACGATGTAAACAAAATATAAATATCTATTTTGTTAACTAAGAAGGAAACGTTTTTTACTTATGTTTCGTATTGTTCTATAATATTTAGTTGAAATAATATTATTCCATATACGTGCGTTAACAAATATATATTTTTATTTACTATACACATAATTATATAAATATACCTATTATATTATAAGGTACCTATATAATTTTACATAGGTATGATTTGAACATGGTTGAAATAAAACAACTTACAAGTACCTTGACTTGTATTTTACAGGACTTGGTGGGACAATGCTATATGACATCGACCTTACAAGAACACAAAAACACTCCTTGCCACCCTCCCCTAATTTTTAGTGATCATTTCACAAGAATTCAATTATATATTCCTATTAAAAGGTAAATAATTTTACTAACGTTATCATCTACGTTATCAAAATTATATTTGAATAAATTGCAATCATAATTATTTTGATCAAATTTTTTAATTATTCGTATTTTTCAAAATATAATATAATATAATATAATATAAAAATAAAAATATATACATACACGCTGTAGTTGTCACATTCATATGGACGATCCCGAACAACGAGATTTCTCTTCTAAATAATAATTGTCAACCATGATTCACTTCACGCGTCTGGACATAATATAACAGCACTCGTTAGAGCATAACATTCCTTTGTAATTTCTATGTAGACCGATGTCTATTAAGTGTATAGAACACCACACCCTATCCTGTGCGTGATATACAAGTCAGTAGTCATATTATAAGACATTTTCTCTACAGAAAAATATGACGTTGACGCCATATCTTTAGAAATAAAAAACGTAATACAACACATCATTATATACGTATACTATATGTGTAAGGTGTATATCACGCTCCACCTCAACCACCACTGAAAACATTCACCATTGACAGTTTACTTTAATTTCAGCCACTGCTGCAGGATCCGAAATATTATTGATCGTACCTACCTATATAATATAGGAATATGCTTATTAGGTAATAGGTGAAATGTACATACATAATTGTTATACATAGTAGGTATGTGTAGTTAGTTCATATGAATAACATATTTAATGTAATGAATATTTATTAAATATGATTTTTCTGACATTTATAAGCGTATAACTACTATAACTTTAAGTATTAAACAAAACAATTTATATTCGTGTTTTTGGGACAAACTTTAAAATCTGAGATAACAAGTAAAAGGCAAAGTGCTAAATTATGTAAAAAAGTTCGAAAAGGTAGGAATTTACTTGATGGAAATTAATATTACTGTCACATTTTGTTGGTGTTAAAGTTCAGTTTGCGGGAAGTGGGTGGAGGAGAAACAAAATGAGACCATATGGCCCGTTAGAGATGCTAGAACCTTTATTAAATTTTTGTTGTTCTGATATTGACCGTCACATTATTCTTAAATCCAAAAAATTATTTATGTAAGAAAATATTTTTTAGAGTAAAAGTTTTCAAAAATAAATTTTCTTAAGTCGGTACTCTGGGGAAAATAATAAAATATCCAATAAAGGGCAATAAACTGTGGTAAACCATATTGTAAGCATATATATAGTAATTTGTGCAGAAACTATTAGGTAATTATTGATAAGGCACGTCACCAAAAGTAAGAAATAAATGTTTGAACGAAATTCGGGTACTTTTGGTTTATATAAAAATATATATTGGATTTTATCTCGGGTTTATTACTGTTGTACCGTTTTAAAACGGTGCGATATTCTAATATACGGTTATTGATTTAATTTTATTCCACAGTTCCGGTCAGCGTGGAAGCGGTTCCTAAACATCCCGGGCCCGTTGTCGGAAGTCTCACTGGACGCCGACATCACCACGGGCATGACCAAGCTGATGACTGGTCACCAAGAGCTGCCGTCCCACCCCATGAACAACGGCGGCGCCAACCATCCACCCGGTCTGATAATGTGCTGCTTGGCACACGACGAACACCGACGGTCCGCGACGTACGCCGACCAGTACCAGTGCAATCTCGAAATGAAGTCGTGTAACCCGCAAACCCTAGGCAAACGACCCGAAACGGATATCGGCGACGTTTCTTTGTGAACATAAAAATAGTATAATATATCAAAATACCACGAAAACCGTCGAAACGAAAAAAAAGTCACATTCTATAAGTTGGCTTTGAATTGGTAATAATATTATTTTCTTTTTGGACATTGTTGATGCCTGTAGTTAATTCCAATATACGAACAAAAATTCAATTTAAAAACGGAACAATACATTATTATTACATCGTACTGGACGGCTTGTCCCTCTATTAAATTATTCTATAATGTAGTTGATAGTTGCAAATACGCATTGACGTCATTCTACTAAGGTACTAGTGGTGAATATAGGGGTTATATTATAGGTATACAGATTATAAGCTCCCGGCAACAGGCACCTTGAAAAAAGGAATAATATTGGCCCATAGTGAAAATAATAAATTTCTATAAGCACCACTGATCAGTATAGGTACCTATCTAATATTGTAAGTTGTACCTAACACATTACTATGTTTGTTTTTGTTTTTAACACAATATATTATATCGTTATGACAGTGCCATGTTATTGTTATTGTTATTGTTATTATTTTAAATGGTTCCGGGTTCGAACACGCGATTTTAATATAGAGATAACAGGCCGTACCACACATTAATTTAGTCTGAATGCGTTTCGTTAATGTGCATTTCGATGTTGAAGATCGTAGAACTTTTTTCTTTAGAAAAAAAAATAGACTCAAAGTTTTCATTTCACGACACTACAATAATTTATATTTGAATACATTTAAACTCATAGCAGTCAAAACATTTATATTCATATATAGTTAATAACACAGTGATTCCATTGTAACGCTTCAATGATTTAATCGCAAAAATGTTATAACTGAAGATTAATATTAGGTATTATAATGCTCGTTCTGAAAGAAAATGTTTTTCAAGTTCTAACTGAAGATATATAGGTAATATTTTAGCTCTTGATCTCCTTGAATAATATTATACATGATAAATATCCATATAGGAACTATTATTATTATTATTATTATTATTATTCATTATCTACTTCATGCTTAATACCACTGAAATAATATAGACCCACCCAAATACCCAATTGATAATTAGGTACTTACTGAGCTGCCCAAATTAGTGAAATGATATAAAAAAAAATATATAAATGACGTCCCTCTATTTTATTGTTTCAAGTATTTAAAATAATGCATGTCAATCACGTGACACGAACTTTTTAGGTTCACTTTTGGCCACTGGGATAAATAAAAAAAAGACAAATGTTACTAAAATATTAGTAGATATTTTACTAATTTTATTTTATTTCATCCTTATGATGTCATGTCTTAAATCCAGTTAGGTTAGTAAGTAGCTTATATATAAGTATACTTACAGTTACAAGTTACGATACAGCACTGATTAAGTAGGTATCTCATATTTTTTAAGCAATATATAATATAATAACACAAATAA
The DNA here is from genome assembly GCF_001856785.1 of Myzus persicae. Taxonomy (NCBI): domain Eukaryota; kingdom Metazoa; phylum Arthropoda; class Insecta; order Hemiptera; family Aphididae; genus Myzus; species Myzus persicae. The sequence continues at coordinate 835,897 of NW_019103784.1, forward strand.
ACAAAAATATCTATAATATCAAAATAGACAATGACTAGACGGTCAACTAATAATCTCCATTAAAAAGTATAATACTTTTAACAACTTTATTTCTAAACTCTAAATACCTAGCTATTATGTTACACAAAATAAAACGATGGTTAGTATAAAACTAAAAATGATTTTTTTTAAAGATTCTGATTGTTAATATGTTTCGTACTAGTGGAATTTGTACACAGTAACTTTTGAAGTTTATTTTAAAAAAAAATAGTTATTAACTTGTACATATTTTATGAAAAATATGTGAGTAGTTATTCTAAAAAAGCTTTTTGAAAAGAAAAAAAATATATTGATTATGGTAATGATTAACTAAAACAATATTGACTTAGATATTTAATTTACAACATGAATTTACATAATTTACTAAACGTTTTGCACAGATATATCACTTGAAGTTAGAATCAAAAAAAAAAAAATTATTACCATTGTAATTATTATATATATTAATATAGGATTTTATATAATTTTAAAAATAGGTAGGTAGGTACCCGAATGCGAACAGTTGTACCTATATATCATTTAACTGTAGGTACCTACTTACATATAATAATTTCAAAAGTTATTTTTTTTCAAATTTGTTTCAGTCGTTTTAGAAATTTCTACTACAATGTAGATGATTATATTTTGTTCAAAGTACCTAGGCATGTATTATGTATCAATATTTAACCATAAAAATAGAAACATTTATGGTCATAATATCTAATATACATAATATTATTATGTTAATTATATTATATTATTATTTATTTATAATTACACATATATATTGATTATTGAATGACACAAGATGATTATATTAAGATACCTATATATTTTTAAAGAAAATTACCTAGGTACTTGTGTCTTTGAATTTCAAAGTCTAGGTAGGTATGTTAAACTGTGAGTAGCCAAATTGGTTAACTACGTTTAAATTTCTGAGTATCCCACTACTGGTGGAGTTACCTAGTTCTCTGCACTTTTTAATCACATTTCCCTTCCCGATTTTACAGAATTAGATGGTAGGTACTATCTACTTTAAAGTAGTTGTCATGATTAAAAATGTGCAATTAGCGATCGTTGAAATGTAAGTGAACCAGTCATCGCTTAAGTAAATAAAATATATAATAATTTTACATTTTAAATTATTGAGCTGAACAGCTGATAGGTTAAGTTAAACTAACCTTGCAAATTTGAAGCAAACTTTCTTCAAATATTCTAATCGTAAAATTTTCTTATTAGTGTAGTCAGTTACACAATTTTCCAATTGTTGGTTGTTTTTTCTTGTTTGCTGTTAAATTTCCTTGTAGGTACTACCTACTACTGCGAAATTCAACATAATTAAATTTTTTAATACTGTTCAAATATAGTCTCCATAATCTAAACAAATAATAGTATGGTAAGTTCTTCATATGATTTCTTATTGCAAACAATTGCTTTAAAGTTAAAATTTAAACAATTTTACTTGAGTAGCAACGTGAACAAATTCAGCTCATCTGAATAAAATACCTTTTTAAACGGGAACCAATTCGGCATGTGTGGTAGGGCCTCGGAAACCAATTCGGTACCGGCCATTACGTAACTAGGTACCATACCAATAACTTATTTTAGTAAAATTGAAGTTTTATTAATATCATTAATATAGGTAGGTATAAATGTGTACAATGTATTTTTATGGTTTATTTGTAATTAATATTATTTACCTATTGAATTAAAACTAAAAATATTGTACTTTTCTTCGGACGATCGACTATTTATTAAAAACCTATAACTTCCTAAAGTACCTATATCGAATATCGATTGATGAATTAAAACTCATCAGAAAACTAGTTGGACATTTTATATATTCTCCGACTGAGAGAAATAATGTTTTAAATATAGGTACTTGTAACTATACCTACTTAATTTACTATTCATCCCCAGAGAATGAGAGAACCACCAACTGTATCTAGTGGTTGTGATATTAATAAATGCCAATATGACTATTAGTATGTACCTATATAGCTACCTAGCTACATATAATTGCTGGTATAAATAAAAATTGAAGCCACAAACAAAACCTTTTTTTTTTTTTTTACTATGTGGCCATGTAGATAGGTACTAGGTATAGAAACAAAATAATTGAGTTTGGGATTCCTCGAATCGGAAATATTTGTACTACAAAGGTACCTAGCAGGTTTTCGTCGTCAAAGAAAATGATAAATAATTTTATTTGAAAGTAAAACTGCAAAAAAAGTAAATTGGTTAGGTTAAAGGCTTTATACTTACACCTACCAATTTATTATTGTTTATATTATGTAATCTAAACGCACCTTGCGATGGATACCTATCTTCATTTATTTTTTATATGTTGTCCAATAAAGTCAAATTGTCGAGTAAGGTTGGTACTTACATTAAATTTTGAATAGGTAACTACTTTTAGTAAGTTTTATTCCTACAAAGATAATGGTGTAATGCTATAATCATATGATTGGCCTACAGATAGATCACTTCATTATACATTTTATACCCTTCGGGAATAACCACATTATATATATATATAATAATAGGTCGTAGGTAATAGACAATTTATTAAATATAACACCAATAACACATAATCCTTTAAATAGTTATCACTTATAACGTTCAAGAAATATCTACTTTTGTTATATACCCCCAGGGGGGTAACACTGCAACAAACTTTTTTTTCATTAACAATATTCTTGCTTGTCACTTATTTTTTAAATACCACAATTTTTCTATTCATAAATAATTACCTAGGCGGCTAGGCATAATACTTTTTTAAGTTATGAATAGGACTTTTAATCGTACGTTATTGCGTTAAGCAGGTAAGTTCTTATGAGCTTCAGTTAAACAAGACACTTCAAATTTGAATGATATTATAAGTACCCTATTAGGTAATTTATTATAATTTATAAGTAAAAATATGACATTTTTTTTTAAATTGAAATTGTCGATTTATCGATTTTAGAAATGAATTTTTCATTTTTTCACCAAGTTGTAGAGCACTCAAAATAGGTAGTCGGCATCGTCCAATGAAACTAAAAGAGTATTATTAATTATTTATCGATTTAAATTAGATTGGCACGGTGATAATATTATACACCTACCTACCTTTTTTTTTTTTTTTTCGTGTTTGAACCGACGGCGCCGCGGGAACTGCTTTCGCATTACTGCCGCGACTACACCTACCTACCTACGTCAGATATACCTAACCTAGTTGCATTATGTTTCTGTATACATGTAATAATTAATAAGTTATTAATATAAATATTATGTACCTATCTACTGTTAATGAGCGATACGTTTTTAAGACCTTATTTATTTATTTTTTTTTTTGGAAAAAACATGGTAGAAACCTAAGAATATGAAATTATGAAATTTAAGAAATGGAAAAAAATATTTTGATTTAACAAATTAACTACTGTGTATACCTATTTTAATGAAAAATAAATAATTATTTCCATATTTTATAGGTACCGTTACATGATATTTATTTTCTGCATTACTTATTGCCTACTACCTACCTATTACATTATTAGCGATGCTGTTTGTAAGTGTATCCTGTGAATATCAAGTTACTTAAGTACCTATCTTTAAGTGGATATTAATCCCAGATCCTAGGTGACATCTGTTCAAAATTGTATTTGAATGGGTAGTCAACTCACAGCATACCATTCGAAAAAATAAGGTACCCTATTAGTTATTTGTATAACATAGGAACCTATCTCTACACAACCTACTAAACTAAAAATTATTTAAGAACATATAAATACAAAGGTTATAGGTAGGTTCCTATATATTATACATATAACAAATATAATATATTCACATAAGTACCTACTCGCCTACCTAGTAAGCACCTATTTTGCATTCCAAAGATGGTTGCCATTGGTTACAGAAAATAAAACAGTTATTATTAGGACTGGGATTTTGATGCAATGTCATTGTCTTGAAAATATTCCAATACTAAGGTACGTAAACCAAAAATTTGTTTCAGGTGGTACAAATTAATTTAAATAATTTAATGTGGTTTTTATTTTGCATTTTTTTTTATGACTAACTTTAAATGCATTTTACAGAATTTATTCATAAACTCAAATATTAGGCGATTTGATCGCTTAAAACATGCACATTAAACTAATCCTTATTGATAAAAAAATAAATACGTACGAGCATATAGGCGTATAGTCAAACATGTAGTTATAAAATAAACAACATTTTAACTAAATCAAATTAAATGTAAATATTAAACAAATAGATTCCTATTTTATAATTATTATGTTGCAAAAATAAAATAAATTATGTTTGGTAACATGGTTTTCAGAGCAGTTATTCTAGCTCAAAATACCTTTTGTGAAGGTTATTATGATTATTAAGGTTAGATGCTCAAGCATTTTGTATCTGACTGTATAATTAACAGTTAGGGAGTAAATTCATAATTATTCATTAGGTATTATATTAATGAATAAATACCTACTATTCACTTTATTAATCAATCGTACCCATATCAGTTATAAATTGCTAAACAAGTTAGGTATTTTTGTGAAACTAGTACTATTATTTGAGTGGTAGGTGGTAACATTATTTACTGTACAGATTAATGGGAAATGTTGGGATGTATTTAAACAAATAGAAATTATGAATGGTTAAAAATTACTCGCTTCACAAGCAATACAAAAATATAAATTATTTATTATCATATTCTAGTATTAATATTAATTTATAATCTCAAATATCACTGTTATAACATTAGACAAAACATTAATTCACTTTGCGGCGATTTCCAACTGTTGCTACAGTATCTTCACTCTCCATTAATGTTGTATCTGTGTCATATTCATCGTCTGGTAAATTACTGTCTTCAATTTGGCGTTGGGCTGTTATGTACACTGAAAAAGTATACTTATTTTTGGAAAACGATGACTGAAAAAAAAACATAAAAACATCAGTTTTTGTATATAATTCAAAAATAAAGAACTAATGTTTAAAAGTTCATGCAATTACATTTATTTTTCTCTATTAATAAAACCATTTTTAAATAATATCTTACATTAAATAATCTTCTAAACCACATTATATCAACATTTAAATATAAGTATTAATAATAATTTCTTTTATGAAAATATTACTTGAACTATAGTTTATAAATAATATAAAGAATATCATATTATACATAGCATCAATGTTCCTGTATCATTATTTTGTATGCATACATATTATTTCTACCTTAATGGAAATAAAATCTGTCATTATACATTATGTACAAAGAAATGTATTAGTGCAATTTTCAGAGACGTATATTGGGTGATGTAAATCTAGCACTAGGACTGGCAAGTTAATATTTTGGCATCACCAGTAATTCTTGAAAGTGTACCTATAATTTTCATTTTTAAAAGTCAACATTTATATATTAAACAACATGTACACAATTCTGATCGTCAAATGCTTGGTACATATAAAATAAAATATCCTAAAATAAAAAGAAAATATATACTTCTCATAAGCTGGCAAATGGTGAAACACAATACTAATCAAGTTAAGGACAATTACTGTAATTACCATCTATTTTAAAGTTTTAGATGTCATAATACAGACAATGAAAAATCGATTTGAAGAAAATCTAATGGATATTATAAATACAATCATCTGAAGATATAATACAAATAGTTAGAAATACATATAATGGTAACATCATAAATGACTTAAAGACAGTTAAGAATTTTTAATAGAATGTTTAAACAAAAATATTACAATACTTCAGTATTTGACAAATTGGAAGCAAAAATAAAGTGTATAAAACTAAATGATATTCAAGAAGGTTTTCCATTAAATATTTTTAACAATTCCAAGAAGCACAGCAAGTTGTGAAAGATTATTTTCCTGTATGGAGAGATTAAAAACTTACCTAAGAACGACTAGGGAGCAAGAACAGCCAATAGTTTAGCTATTTTACGATTTCAAAAAATAAATATACATTTCGACCAAGTAATTGATGAATTTGATTCAACGTGCTTAAAAGGAAGAAATATACTTAATTTAAAATACAAAATTAAAATTTTTTTTAAATATTATAATTAAGTTTTTACAAATAAAAAAGTTCAATATTCATCTATGATTTTTGTAAAATAAAATGATTGTAGGAAAAATTTGTTCATAAAGCAGTGACACAAAGGAAGTTGGAGTATTTGTTTGTAAGGAAAAGAAAATTTCTCTGCAACACCAGAAATTAAGGATAATTTAAACTATATCAAATGTCACTAAACTTTAGGCACTCAATATTTCAAAGAATTTTTTTAACCGTAATTTCAAGTCTTTTAAAAATAGAATTTTTTTAAAAGATTATATTATTTTCATTATTTGTATTGTTATTGTTTTAAATTGTTTTAAAAAAATTTCTGGCAACATGCGTTCTTGATTCCTTATTCCAAAGCAGAATATTTTTGGATTATATTAAAAGATAAAAATGATATTTTGGAATAATTTATCACTTTATGAGTAGAGCTCAAATTTTTATGCTCTAAAAGTTAGCAAGATATGCCATATAATAAGTAGTCAAAATCGTGAAAATATGCAAAAAAAATAACTTTAAATTGAATGTAATATTGTAAATAAATTCACAATTTCTATTTGATAATTATTATGACTAGTTTATAAATGTATGGTTTAAAATAATTTAAAACAAATTAAACAACTACTAATTTTAATTATATGTATGTAACTACTAAATAAACAAAAAATCATTTTTAGTTCTATAATTTATAATTTAATATTATTAATATGAATTATCAGAGTGCCTACAAGATGTATTATTTAATTTTTTACTAAAATAGTATTTTATAGGTTTTTAAATTTTTGCTTCAATAAGCAATACATTTATTTGGTCAAAATATGCACAAAAATGTAATAACCATTAAATATACAGCTAGTAATATGAAAAAAAAATCAGGTCAAATAAATAGTATTATTAATTAGTTTTGATGAGCTGGTTGAGACAGTACCCTGAATAATTTTGGTCCACTACTCCGCTCATATAAATTTTAAATACTTATTAATTTTAGTTAATAAACAACTGGTCCAAAATTTGATTTTTATAAATTGAAATACTATAATTTTTTATTTTGGAATATGAACTAAAATAATGTATGTTTATTGTTTTCATTCAAGAGTAAAAACTTTGAAAAATGATAACAATAAAAAAATTTTTTTATTTTTTTCTAAAAATGTTGTTTTGTAACAAATTAAAACTATGTAAAAAAAATATTTTCAAAACAGTTACTGTTTTCTAATGTAATGAGTGTCTCACATTAAATGGATCACCCTGTACAACAACTATTAAAAATATAAATTATAAAAATCTAAGTTATAGTTAAAATTACATTAATACTTACGGGATTGAAAAATATGCAACCTGAAGATGATGATATTTTTGAGCCAGAACTATTAGAATCATTTGAATTTACGGTACTGTACTCTGGGGCGTTGGCATCTGCTATGCACACAACATCAGGCATTGGGTACAAACTCAAGGAATGTGATGCAAGTGGCCAGTATGTGGGACACACATCCAAAGGAACAGTAATTAGATGTGACTGGCTTTCCAAAGTTTTTATATACTGTAATGACCAATGTACACGTGAGTTATCGTAAAACATACAGCAAAGTCCACAAATTAAAATGCATAAAAGTAAATTCAAACATAATGTACTATTTAAGGTTACTTACATTTTTAATGATGTCATCATCAGACTCTGTTACTGTAGTGGTTTTTTTCCGGTCCATTGATCCATGTCTGATATCATAGTTAGCAGTTTTTTTCATTAGACCGTCAGCTCGTATAATGTGTATCTGTTGTGTACAATATTGCATACGACACGGATTTGTGGTAAATATACATCGTGGTACTAGGCGGCGAAATTCTTCAGTTAAGAACTCAGGTATTAAAGGTCTAAATAAAAAAGTTCAATTTCAAAAGCTAAGAAATACAATTTAAACATTATAATATATGTTTATTGAAACATTTAAAATATATTAAAACTTTAATATGAAAATATTTAGTACCTAGGCAAGATACTCGCACCTGCAGCACCACTGTAACGATCTCCAGGACCAGATAACAACACAAACATAGTGTGTTTGCAAAGTCCAGGTGTATTATCATGTAAAAAATGTCCCAGTTGAGTTAAATGAGTTTTCAATTCCTGAGCATATGCATGTGAGGGGATACGACAAGACAAGTAGTCACCCATCATCACTATGGCCACTGGAGCAAGATCATTGAAAGAACTTAACAGTGTATGAAATTTTCTCAGAACCTGTAAAAAAAAAATACTGATAAGTTGAAATTAATGTACTACTATATTTCTCATATTTTATAAAAATTCTAACTTAGAATTTTATAAGGTGAAAATATTTTAATACAATTTTTTTTACAAAATATTATATTTAACCTATCGAAATATGAATTTCACTAGAACATTCTACTAATTTTATTTAGTAAATTGGAGGCACACAAAAACAATACAATATATTATTATTTAATGACAGAAAACAATAGGAAACAAATTAATATTTAATACTAAGCCATTAAGGTTTAATTGATCAGTCCATTTCTAGCTTTAAAGGAAGCAAGAAAATATGGCAGGACCTTTGAGGAATGTCAAGTTCTAATTTAGATTCCACCAGACAACCTGAGTATTATAAGTTATAACTTAATAGGAATAATTATTTACTATAATTTCTTTGACTCACAAATGAAAAGAATCATAACTTCAAAGCTACTAGAATCTAATATTCATGTAAGACTTTAGGAAAAGCATTTATGTACATAAATGCTATGAATTTAAGAAATTTATGTTAGACACGTTCAAGCAGGATACTTTGAAGTAAAATATTAATCAAAAATAACGGTACAATACTATACAAGAAATGGCATGGTGGCATCAATCTAAACATCAATGGGCAATTTAAATTTGTTTAAAATGATGATAATAATATACTCTGTATAAATAATACCAACTTCATATTTGAAAGCACTGGTACGACTAGTTCATTGAAATAATTGAGCAATGTGCAACTAGTTCATTGAAATAATTGAGCAATGTGCAACTAGGACAAAACCTTTGATGTCATTCATATCTTGACAATTTGCATGGATAAATTTCAACTTCATATAAAAATGTAAGGAACTAGAGAAAGAATTCTACTAGAGACTATAAGTAAATCCAGTTACCTAACCTGAAGGGTCACCAGATTTTAAAATAAGAATAACTGAACAGAGTTCGTAATTCCATAAATAACAACATTAAAGTATTTACATATTATTGTGAATAATATTTAATACTTATCAGTCTTACTGTACATTACAAAACGTTGAAGTCTTACTAACCTTTGGATCATCCAAAAAAACATCGGATACAAATACAATCATTCGGTTTTTACGCTTTTCATATTCCAACAATTTTGGATTACATGATTTTAAGTTGAGATCATTGTTGTCACTAAAGTTGTTTGATTCACCAAAATAGATTCTGAAAAAAAAAACAATTAAAATAACATACTTACATAATATCATTGCTTATAAATACTATTATAACACCATTGTAATTATAAAATCTGTTTTTAATTACATCTAATATGTGTCCACAATCACCCCATTTCACAGATCACTCTGAACAAAATTCAACTTTGAAAAAATGTGTGAACTTAAAATATGATCTACATGATTATTTTTATGCCATATTATTTCAATAAACTTAAAGAACATGGTTTATTCTTTCCTTTATTTTAGAAACAATATGTTGAGGTCAATTTTTTAAAAACAATCAAATCTGTCCAGAGTCAGCGTATTTTACAGTATCTTAAGTTATTATATTAATAAAACATAAATAATATACTGAATATTTAGTAGTATTGGTAGTTCAATTTTAGTTAGATTAAAGTGTTATAGACAATATAACTAGATTATAGATTATACCTATATAATATTATATAACATTTTTCTCACTTGCTAATTTCTGCACGTTCACTTGGTGGTAAAGCCATATTAGTGACAAAAAATACTCGGCGATCACTACAATAACGACCTTCTGCCAATACACAACAATTCTCAGTGAAATAGCCTCTTTGGAAATCGTATACAAGGTTAAGGAAATTATTTAAAAATACTTGTGTTGTCAACTATTAATAAATAATATTGGAATAGAACTTTTAGATTTAAAATTAATGATTTAATTGTACAATATTAATTATTTTTTTTTACTATTACTAAAAATGTAACAAAATTAAGATATTGTTTACTGTCTTGGCTTAAAAGGATATTGTTGCAGAAATATCAAGGGGTATAGCTCCAGTGGGGTCTTCTAAATAATGTCGACCTCCTTCTTTCAATTGTACTAAAACACCCAGCAGGAGTATTGAATCACTTTTGGAACTGAGATCAAATTTTTTGCAGGCTCCTGAACTTAAAAGATAATCAACATCACGTATTTTATCACCGATTGTCAATGGTTGATTGAGTGTGCCATCAGCTGTAGTCTTTATTCTAGCCATGCGTTGTCTAATGACAGTATATCTATGAAAATATAAAATAATCAAATAAATAAATACTAGGAAATATACATCAATAGATAAAAAAATATATAACTGCTTACCTGTCAACATACTGGGAGATTTTTGATTGGGCATCACCAAACATGGATGTTTCTGATTTTATTCTTTGAAACTTTTTTGTTGTTGGGCAATACCTATAGCGAGGTAACTTATAAGCAGGAGTCACATGTAATATGTCTTCATCATTAAGGATTTGTAAATTACAGCAGAACTATAAAAACCATGATATAGATACATGTTAAATAAGATGATAGGTAATACTTAATTTGGAAATATAAATTATAATTGATAATCTTAAACTCACCTTCAGAGCCTTGCTTAGTAACTCGTATGTTACTATGTTTCCATCATTCGTATTCGAAACACGTACATAATCCACAATTTTGTCTAACCATTGATCACGATCTTCACTCGATTCTAATGGTTCTAACTGTTGTACTAAATATGCACATGCTCTCCTGAAAAAAAAAATACATTTAAACAAAAAATAGTTTGTTTACATTAGGTGGGTCCATCGATTGACAGTGACCCATTGAAAACTTTATCTGACTCTCCCACGACATGAAATTAATATTTTCATGGTAAATTAAATTTTCATTGGTTTTAATTGAATTTTTGGAACAATTCTAGTTTAGCGCCCACGCAAATTTTTGAGTTTTTTTTTCCAAACCCTAGGTAAATCAACGTTTTAAAAATGATGGTGCAAAAAAAAATTGGCGGAAATCAATAGTTTTTAAGTTACAGCTGATTAAAATCATTCCATCAAAGACAACTTCTCGATGAAAAGATGCCCAATCAACAGCGGATTGTGGAGCTATATCTGTTTGATTTTTAATAAAAGTAAGAGACATATTCTCCGTTCATAGATCTGAAAACATAACGATACGATAAATCGACAAGTGTGATTTTTCGAAGAACGTGTCTTTCCTTATTGACTGTTTAAAATCACAATTAACCATTTTTTTATTATTTTTAGAAGACCTTTCTCTGCACCTCCAAACAAATCCATCAGTATAATCTGCATGCGGGCACAATTTAGCAAAATGACAATTTTTACATTTAAAGCTATTGTTTTTGGCAATTAGACCCCACAATTGAAGTTGTTCAACAACTGGCATTGACAACGGACCGTCTTCATTACACTCAAATAATTTAAATAATTTAACAACAGACCACATTATTAAATGAAGAAAAAACTTAAGAATTTCTTTTAGTACGTGTTACGTTAACTGAGTAAGAAACAGCTATGAACCAAAAATAAAAAGGTATTATATTTTATCTATAGTTGAAAACATAATATCTCTATATCTTAAACCATTTAAAAATTTAAATACATTTGTACAATCTTTAACGAAAATCAGTCACAATTCACATAGCCTAAATATGTTATCGCCATATTGAGTCATTTAACACAACATAGAACATTTACAAAATTTACAAGTGCTATAACTCAAAAAGTAAATTCGACCGCTCAATTCTGATTGCACCATATGAAATATGATCATTTAGCATATTTAGAAAACTGCGTAGGTGCTAAACTAGATTTATACCGATTTTTTTATTTTGATTTACTTTCTTTGGATAATCAAATACAGTAAAACATCTAAATACCGGATACTCTCGGTCACTAAAATTGTCTCTGGTATTTGATAATATTAAATGGTTTAGTTTGTAGTTTGTTTCCAAAAAACGTCCAAGATTTGGAGGTGTCCATTAGGGAAGTTACATTCAATTTTGATGGCATCCAAAACATTCTAAACTCCTAGTGGTCCTCTAAAAATATGAACTTATAATCCCTAGTCTATAATTTAATTGTACAAAATATGTACAATAAGAGAAACGCCATAAGCGATCGAAGTGAACGTTCCAATGCACATACACTAATTGTGTACTTACTCTTGAACCGTAAAACCATTGAGTGAGAATGTGCTGACAATGAACTTGCGTAATTTTGTAGTTTCACTCATTTTGTGCTCGAAAATCGAAAATCGAAAATCAATATTAATTTAAGCACAAATAAATACAAATAACAAGTCAAAAAGATTAGAAAAAACTATCCCTAAAACCGTACACTGTACAGGAGTCAGGACTCAGGAGCTCTCAGCTTGAAGCTGACAGCTTCTATATTAATTTAATCGTATTCGACAACTGACAACGTCAAGTGACAACTGATAAAAAATTAAAATACAAATGTTTTATCATAATTTGGCGGGAAATCATGGTCGTTGTTATCATCGTCTTGATGTTTTAGGTTAGGATATTATCATAAAAAACAGAAGAAGGATAAATGATAATGTAATATCTTACTCCCAACTTTTAAGTTTTAAGCCCGGTCGACGGTCGGACGGTCGTCCGTCGGTCAGATTCACGATTATATTATTATATTATTATATTATTATATATTATATATCTTAAATCGTGGTCGGATTGGACCGTGCACATAGATAATAGACCGGTGCATTCTAGTTTCAAGTTAGATTTTTTCTGATTTTAGGTAGAATGTAGATTTGTGTATAAGTATAATAAAGATGTCTATATTATGTCTATGGGTAAATTAAGAGTTCATTAGGAGCTTTGTTGGTACATATTACTTGCTATAAGACTATTAAAACTATTAAAAAAGTCCTCAGTAGCATTATACTGAGGGTTGACTAAAAATAAAAATTGTCTTATACCCCAAAAATACAATATTACCAATACTTCTATTATATATATATATATATAAATTATATAATATATGTATGCCACAATACCGAAGCTTAAAATAATAATAAATAATATATGTGAGGGAAGTATAATTTAACATATGCGGTTATATTTTCTTGTCAGCCATGATAACTAAGGTTACAATAATAATTATAGAAAAAAATAAATGTAAAAAATTGTTATTTTAAAACATAAAGATAAGGTATAAGACCATTTTTAAATAGTACATATACAATATTTATTTTATTTCTAATGTATAATTTGTAAAATAAATTAGTTATACTTAGTTAATCCCCAATATAATGCTACTGGGGATTTTTTTCCTAGTGAGCGGATTTCTTTTCCGCAATTCTTCAAATTCAACAGTTGTTTTTTTTAAATATTTATTAAATATTATCCTTCTAACCTACTATTCAATACCTATTGCATATGTTGGTAATTTCACTTTAAATTATCATTTAATCATTAGGTACACAGTTTTAAAGGAATTTTCATTTCAGTAGTACCTAGGTAGCACTATCCAGTAGCCTTCATAAGGTACAGGTGTAGAGGACAACAATTATCAGACTATACTATAGATATAGTTTATACAATGGGAGGTCACTTAAATTCATTTGGGTTGAAAGTTATTAATCGGGTAGTTTAACCTTCACTAAAAATTTTAATATTGATTAGAGTTAAACATTATTAGGATTTTATTAAGAAATCAATAATCACTTATTTCTTCGATTTTAAACAAATTGTGTGATTATAATTAAATGTTAATGATGTACGACTAACTTTAATTTCTAATAAGTAATGAATGAAACAATACTATGAAAAAGTAAAAACATATTATGTTTAAATTCTTAAATTTACATACATTTTAAGACTAAATTTAATGTTTGATTAGGGCATCTGGGCATATAACTTTTAAGTTATTATGTGTCATCTATAATATTTAAGGCTGTTAAAAGATGGTCGTTTTTTTATGCATTTAGACGAATAAGCAGAAAAAAGAAATAAATACTTCCAGAAATTCAATATTAGTGTTGAAAAAATATTTGAATTTGATCGCTTCTTGTCTATTTTGTAGGAATTAATTTTTTTTATACTACTTAATTAATACAACCAATCAAACATCTATATTCTTCATAAACTAGAAAAGAGAATAAAGAATTAAAATATGTTTTTTGGGACCTGTTGAACATTTTTTGGTTGCAAAATATAGTGGTGTGTGACAGCGCGTATATTTTTGCAGATTTCTAAGAATCTTTAGTTTCATAAAGTGTTTGGGCAGCTCAAGCACACTAATGATCAGTCACTACATATAACATATTCTAACACAAACAAAATATTTAGATATATAATATTGCCTAAATCTGACCCCTTAAAAATGATTTGCTTTCAACTGCCTTAGACAGAAATAATATATTATTTATATATTCTAAAAATATTTGATTAAATTTTAAATTGATTTTGCTCAATGAAACTTGATACGATTTTCATATGACCTTTAAATGTACAAGAGAATTTAAACATAATGTCTTCAATTTAATGACAATTTAAAGGAGGGGAGAAATGAAAAATATTTCCTTAAATATATTCAATTATATTATGAAAACAAAAGGCTATCATTTATCAGAAAATCCACTAATTTTAAGTGAATAAACATTTTAAATTCTAATTTTTGATGAAGATTATTATTAGGTATATAAAAAGCATTTTGATTTAGATATCCAGTTTTGTAGCTGTAGTTTTGATCTTGGAAATGTATTTGCTGACCACGGGCTGTACTTCTTCTCTTAGAAAATGTTCCACCTTTAAATAATTAATCGTGTTATTAAAGTTCAAATAAACATCAAATTTGTTGATTTAATATTTACCTGATCAGGTGCAGACCCGACAAAAGTAGATGGATCTAAAAGATGAGGTAACTGATCTAATATTGGTGCAAAATATGGATCTTTCACAATTCTGTCCAAAAGATCATTGTCTTTACCTTCTAGGCGGACTGTACTGGCTGCCTCTAGTGATAAAACTCTTATTTTCTCATGGCACACCTGAAATTTGCTTTTGGTTAATTATACAATTTTATACAATAGAAAAGTTTTATTTAGATTGTAATATCAACATTTTTATTGTCTAATTCTATTATTAATATAAATATACCAATAAACAATTAAAATATATATAATTTTTTAAAAGTAATTATTAATTACTTGTGTTGTAAGTAATTCTACAAATCATATTTTTTTTCAGAATTGTTGAAATTAACTAATGTCTGTTCACTAAGACTTAAGAGACCAGGACCACACATGAATGACGAAAATGTGGTCGATTCCATCAACAATTTTTCTCCTCTACATCATTATTTGATATACATAATTAAAATGAATTGCCACCTCCATCATATGGACTGCAATAACTACAATACTGATACTGTATAACTTGACACCAATCTAGAGCAATAGATGGTAAGTAGGCAAGCTGATAGGAATTATGAGTTTTCATTCACGCACAGTTCTGGTCTCTTTGTGTACAGACAATAGACATGTATTCTCTAATGATTCAGAGTACTTGGATAGATATTTTAAAAACATGTGTCAATATAAATATTACATGCCTAATTATAAAGCATATTTGAATACAGTAGTGGATTTATAAGAGTTCAATTATTTAGTCATATAATATAGATTAAATATTACATAATACACTAACTTTTCAGGAATCTGACTAAACATAGTTATGAAAAATATTTAAATATTAAATACTATATATTATGTATACATATTTTTGTGACTTTGATGTAGTATATGACCTATCATATTATTTATTAAAGTACCCAACATTAAAGTATTATAATTTATAACACATTTTTGTTTATTATAAAAAAAAAATTTTTAAGTGGGTTATTTATGTTTGAGACAGAGGTGGATTAGTTGAACAGCCTTCCCACGCATTAAAAGAAATTAAACTAATAAACTACAATTTCTTCACAGTGAATAATATAAATTATATCATACAAATTTAAAAACATAGCTTACATTATAATTCATGTACGGTTGTATAAAAGTATTCAAGTAGGTATGTAATACAATAAAATGCCAAAGAGTGCATAGTAATAGATTGACATAGTTATCTGTACTCTTATATTTTTTATTAATTCAACAAAAAATATCCTTCCAATTTTACATTTTATTTATTGGCAATAGAAACCAATTTTTAAAATGAAATTGATATCTATGATGTGATAACTATAATTTAAGTAGTAATTAAAATTGGTTAATGATTGGGTCAAAACCAAAAATATTAATGTTTGTGTAGTGGCTGATATTTACTTGTCTATCTCCTCCAACTTTGACCATTGCAATAATTATGTTTTCTGTCGCCATAAAGGGTAAAACTTTCTCAATATTTCTTGATATCACTTTAGGAAATACAGATAACCCTTCAAGGATATTTTGCAATGTCAGCATTATACTGTCTGCAGCCAAAAATGCTTCTGATAAACACAATCGCCTAAAATGCCAAACATATTATTAGAATGTTTTTCAAAAATAATTGTGGTACAAAAACAATTTAACACAGACCTATTTGCACTATCATCCAATGTTCGCTCTAACCACTGTACAGAGGCAGTGGATAAAGGGTTGTTAACCAAATTCATTAGGTACCGAGCAATAGAGCAAACTCTTTCACTTCTCATTGGATTTTGTTTATAAGCCATAGCACTTGAGCCTATTTGAGTGGGTTCAAAAGGTTCTCCAATTTCATTCATACCGGCCAATAGCCTCAAATCTGTACACAACTGTATACAATACATTCAAATTATTATATATTTTTACATATTTTTATGAGAATTAAATACCTATAACTTGTATTATAATACTAAACGATCACATTATAATATTATTTTAATGTACCTTATGGGCAGCAGCCCCAAGAATGCTTAAGGACGAAACAACTTCTGCATCAACAATTCGAGGATATGTCTGACCAGTGACGGAGTATGAAGCTGGGAATCCGACAAGCCTTGTTACCCTATTATCCAGTTCTCTAACTTTATTGTAGTCACCTGTAGAACATTGAAACATAATATTATATACATATATTTATTTATACATTCATTACAATTGACAGTTACTTATACAATATAGTGCAGGATAAACAGGGTTTTTTGGGTTTTTTGGGTTTTTTGGGTTTAAATTGTTTAATATTACTGTAATATTCGTTCATAAAATATTATGTGTACACATTTTAGTATATTATCCGTCAAATTTAAATATGAATAATCCCATATCCCAGCATTAACGAGTGGATGAATGTATTAGATACTCATGTATAAGTGGAAGGTAGGAGAGGATAGTGAAAAATTACCGTTGAAAAGTTGCAAAAATGACGCTTGGGTGCCTGTGGTTCCTTTGATACCACGAAACTTGAGGTCAGCACGAACACGACTTATGTTTTTTTCGCACAAAATCAAATCTTGTAACCAGAGACAAGCGCGTTTGCCGACTGTGGTGAGTTGAGCCGGTCTGAAAATAAAAGTGTATAATATTATAAATTATTTTACTTTATAATTAAACTTTAAACGCACAAGATTGTTTATATGTTATAACTGTTATAAGTATACATAATTTATATAGGTAATATACTTACTGGAAGTGAGTAAAACCCAAAGTGGCCAAATGCCTGTGTTCATTCGCAAATTCGCCCAATGTTTTCACACAACCAGCCAGTTTCGGTAACAGTATGTCGAAAGCGTCCCTTATGACTATCAAGTCCTATGAGTAATAAAAAATAATTATTTCCAGGTTCTATAAATCATATCTTTCAAGTATACCGTTGTAACTGCTGGATGACGATCACAGAAAATAAGTTCAGTGGGTGCAAAATTAATTTAAATTTTGCACAATAATCGTACAATCATAGAATATCTGTAGAATCAGGATTTTATAAATCTCACTAGGTGCCACTCTGAATATTAAGTTACTAACATGGATAGTTATAACTCGTGCTGTAAATTGTAATAGTAAACATGGCCATGTCGGCCGCTAGAAATCATATACCTACATCGGGGTTATTCGGATTTGTTGTCAAGTATTTTTTGTTTAGTTACTGAATTATTATACTTGTTAAATTGTTGTAAGTAAACATAACTAAAATTTAATTATTCAATTCAAGTTGTATACATCGAAGTACTATAAAAAAAATTAGAAAAAGGTGCTTATGTTTATTTGAAAAATAAATTATGGCTCAAAATTATGAAAAAAAAATATTTTAAAAATCGTTAATAATTTTTGAAATAATGAGTGTGTTTTGAAAAAAGAATGACTTGGTTGATGTGCTTGTAGCACGTATACATATTAATGTACGAACCTACTTCAGAACGATATACCTATACACGGATACACATAGTCCACTGGAACCGGGACTTCATAAATCCGTATTTCGATATACTGTTATCATTACGCCACGTATAAATCACGAATTCGATCGCACTTGTTTGGTACAATATAAAATTGGGTCAGAGCAGAATGGCATATACTCGCTGAGTGGTTCACTCGCACAAAGTTTTACACGCGATCGTACAGTACTATAGCTTCACACTCTCAAAAAACCGGATTCAACCACTTACGCCTAGGGTGTACAAAACAATATAATATGACCTACGCACGACTAGAAGCCCACCCCAGCTGGGTAGTGCGGTCAACCACGTTCGGACTTACGGCGTTGTCTCCGATGTCGCACGAAGTGGCGCCCAGGTGAATGATGGGTCCGGCGGTCGGACAACACGCGGCATACGTGTGAACGTGAGCCATGATGTCGTGTCGGGTAAGCTTCTCTTCTTCGGCCGCCGCCGCAAAGTCCACATTGTCCACGTTGTCGCGCAGCTCCTTCAGCTGTTGGTCGGTAATGTCCAGTCCCAATTCCTGAAATCGTAAGAGTCGTTATTGTTATAAATGCAGGCGATATTTCGAGTAGAAACCTACACCTGTGTAAAAAAAACCTATATAATTACAATATTATATGTAAGTATATTATAATATATACCTATAACATATTCACATACACATTATTATGTGTGGCACGTAATTATATGTTGACAGAAATACATAAAAGTATAGTTGTGTGAGTACAAAGACGCAAAAGCTGCTCTACAGAAAAGCCTCTTCTTTGGGCGGTCCAAAGTACCTACCGATTGACATTGTTCCTCAAAAAAAAAAAAACTGTATACACGTATTATGCATCGATAATGTAATAACCTCCTTTTGGTATAGATAATATAATATACTTAGTCAAACTATAAAAATAACTCAAAACGTATTAATATAATATTTCAATTTATTTTCCGTAAGCCATGTGATGGATAGTGGATACAGGTATTATGGGTAGAACAAGATTGTGTACCTATATGGTGCTTAACGTAGGTAACACTTTTACAACGCGTTATTCCGTTCGTCAGGTTATTAGTTTAATCTCAGTGTAATGTTGCCAAATTTTCATTTTTTACAATTTTATACAGCTAATATAGAATAAAATAAATCCGTAGAACACTCGAAATTCCAGTAAGCTGACAAAAAATGTATAATAGTCAATTTCATATAGTGCTCAACCACCAATACCTATAGTTACCTAAAATGAAGTTATTATTAATGGAGAAATAAATTGGAACTATGACAAAAATATTTTGATGGATTTATCTTCAATTCACTTCACTAATCCAATATAAATGTTTATTTGTACATTCTATTCATAATATTTAACCAGTTTTTATTTTTATACATTTGAGCTGTTATTTGAGATGGATTATTGAGGAAAAATATTTACCTTTTTTAAAAACACTGTGTTGTTTTGAATATTGTATAATTATTTATTGGACAATGTTGAGAGTCACTTTAAAAAAAGATGAATAATGTACCCAAACAGGTTCTACAAGATATAATATTAAATAACCAAATAATGAAGGTGTATATAGTGACTTATTTTCCACGACACACGAGGACAAAGAGCCAAATTGTGGAAAAACCAAAAATAAGCATGTCAAATAAAGAAAAAATGTACACAATTACTACACATCAAATAATATGATAACATTAAAAGGAAAATCATAAAACACGACTACACCTCTCTATAATTATTGTCATATATAGACATAATTTGTATGTGTACGTACAAATTCCAAATTTGTTTTTACGTAAGTATACAAACGTTTAACTTTAAGGAGTGATGCAAGATCATCCATTACCATTTACCATACATCACCAACATCCAGCATACATCTGACTACCTAAGACATCCCCAAGCACAACCGATGTGTAGTTACACAAGATTAGGTTGCAGGTTTAGGGGCAGTATACCAGCAATGCAGTGCGGCTAACACACATGCTATTACCTTTGCGCATCACAGCAGCTTACATAGGAAATTGTTTTCACTGGGTATTGGCCAAGTGAATTTTTAAGAGATCGGGCGGCGGGGGTCAGTAATTTTACCATATTATTCATCAGCATATAATAAATAATGACATAGGTATTTCAATAATCGAATCTGAAATTTCACTAGTTCCCCCCCCCTCCCCTCCTCCCAAAAACGTCTTTGATGCTCACGCGTTTGTAACCACATGTATTGCACGCACTGCAGCGGTCGTTCGCACGCGTTATATACGCAGCCAACTATTTTATGCCACCCGAGACCTGAATATCATATTACACCGTCGTCATTCGGCAGGTATACAATACGTATATATAGGTTCCTGCAATATTAACGTAATGTATAATTAGGGCTGTACATCAGGGGGCTGCGAGGAAGATAACAATTCCCCATTGCTTTCAAAAATCCTTACAGCAGAGCATGGTACAGTATTATATTTGCAGCATACAGTGTTCTCTATACTCATTTTGAACCTTATCGCATGGTTATTGATCATTTTGACGATGCCTATTAACATATCAATATCGTAGACAATAATATAGACAATATTGAGTATAGTATTGATAAAAGCTACAAGTTTCTTTCCGATTGGGGGGACATTCGTACATCAAATCTATCTATTTGTCTGTTGTTCTTTTTTTATAGTTGATCACCCGTCCACGTTACTCTGTAGCAATATTTTATATTTTAATGATATGTATCATAGTAGACAACTGTCACAAAAAGGCCAGACTAAATGTATGATTGTTACAAAACTTTCGTGGGTGTGGCAGCGATTAAATTCCAGTACTCTCGGTATACCATGAAATGTATACATAGCCATGCATTACGCATTCGTTTTTATAAACTAAATGCGATTTACAAAAGCAAACATTGTGGTGTTATATTGCTGACTGCAGCGAGTTACGACACGTTGCTATATACACGTATATAATATTATATACCTATACACTATATATGTATATATATATATATCATATATCACATTATACAATACGTATGTATTAGGTAGGTACGTAAATATTTTTATGCTTTTTTCTTGCACACACAAATATCTAATCTGGTATTTCATCGTTTTAACACACACAATAATCGAGTGCTAATACCGACAATAATACGGCTGCACCAGTGAGAATTTTGAGTGTCTATAATACACATAAATGTAATGTAATATATTGTTATGATATAACTGTACCTATATATGAGTGCCCGGCCCATCCTATATGTATGCGATGTGTAGTGCGTTCGCATACGAAACCACCGACGATAGGTATGGGTAGGTCGTCAAACACACCGTCATAAAGATAACGAGAGGCGTAAAGCTCTCGCCCGCCGCATCGCGCAATCGACGGCAGTGGCAGCGAACTGCCATCAGTGGCAATACACCCATAGATACTTTTTGTACGAGTGCGCGATTTGTCACACAACGAATACAGACCGGACGACGATTACATTGTTTTATATACATACACATAGTCACTGAAGCGAATTCACAATGGTCAACATAGCAAGCGTGGGCACGGTGATCATCAAAGTCGTGAAATTGGTAAGTCTGGTTGAAATAAAATATAATTTTATAATACAAAATTTTACTGCAAAAAATACACGAATTGTTGGTAATAATGTGTATTTATCGTTCGTATAATATAATTATGAAGTGGCGTTGCGAACTTGAAATTCTTCATAGGAAAGTTAATATTATTCTACCATTCCGCCCACAAAATCTTTATTAAGGCATTAACCGTCATATTTTTAACCATATACATGTCGTAACAGTGAATACTGAATTACTACTCATTTACCATTGCCCAGCCACTAAAAAATACTGAGGTGGCTGCCTCTCGATCATCCCCTTTGGGCGAACATAATTTTCCAAGGAGCCGAAGGCTTATAATGATGAGATATATATGTTTTAATTGAACATTGCAATTTCACTATAGGCCAGATTATGACACATACGTCATCGCCACTGACATACGAATTATACGCAGACAAGTTATAATACATAATATATAAGTACTATCGCAGCCCATATATATTAAATATGTACTTATAATAAATAGGTGTTGAACATAATCATTTTGGTGCTATACCGGACCGGGTATCGCGGTGGGTTTTTGGGAGTCGGCGGCACGTGGAACTTGAACGAAGAGAAAAACCCGGATGCGGAAATAGTCGCTTCCGGTGTGTTTGTCGGTTTCTTCATATACACCATTGTGATCCTGATATCGTACGGGTTCGGGTCCAACCACCAGAAGAAAACGCTAGTGGTGAGTGCACATATTATATATTATATATATTACACATCAGTTGTAGACAAAATGACAAATTTGTTGTACTTATATAGGTTGTCAGTGACTAATTTATCGATTTCCCCCTCCCCCTTTCTACAAAAATAGACTTGAAACTTCACAGCGGGTGGCATATTGCACGTCACATTCTACAAAAAAATGTTGTTATTTTTAATTTCAAATCATCAAGTCATCACAAATTGTTATAAAATGCTATTACATACCTACCTACTAAGGCATACTTTCATAATGTATGATTAAGAAAAAATCCTAGGAAATAAAAGGAGGGGCTATAGACAGAATATATTTAATAATATTGAATTCTACGCAGAACAATGTCTATTTTTGTGTTTTTTTTCTTTTTAAAAGGATTCCATTCGTTTTGTATGATATACTATGATATTAAACTTATACTTTTTTACTCTTTTTCTAGGATATAATAATGAATTTCGTTGGAATGTTCATGTTTATCGCCGTCGGCGGCATAGCACTCCACTATTGGATTGGTTATCAGAACGAAAACAAATACATCAGCGTCACTTCCGAACGTGCCATAGGCATCACGGTGGGCGTGCTGTGCGTTCTTTCCGGTGCCGTTTACCTGGTTGATACCGTTCTGTCGTTTATACATTTCGCCAGAGAAATGGAGTTCGATTAAGACTTAAGAGGAGCGACTGCGACCAATTTAAGTTAATTAAAATATAGATAATTTATCCATAAGTTTGACGGTGTTACTCTTATACGACATATATGTATACGTATACACTAAAAATCTGCCTGTATAAATATAATATTATGTATACAATCCGAAAGGATAAATGAACCGTGGAATGTGCACGTGAGCGGATAGTCTATACATGCATGAGTGTGTATGATATATAGTATTTTAAAAACGTTCAAACATATAAATAATATAATAATATACTATGTGCTTTGTGAAACAATATCAAATAATTAATAATTAACTTTTTTTCTACTCATTATGTACCTATTACTTATACCTATTTAAATCTAACGACATTCCATCCATGTATAAGTCTTAATAGTGTTTTGTAAATATAATAATATAAAAAAGTCTTATATGTAGTATATATTTATATAATAATATGTTGTATTAATAGTTAGATATGTTATAATTATATTTAAATACCGTGTATAAGTACAAATACATTACACCAGCGATCGTTTGTATTTTATTACAGAATTAATTTGAATATTTTTTTAATACATATATATACATATATATGTAGGTCCTATTACAATATATATTATCAACATTCAACGACACACACTCAACTGATCGATTTAACCACGAAAACACCGATTTTGAAATAATACAATACAGCAAACGCATAAAAAAATATTAAGAAACGATCATCGTATGAAGCCATTAAACTTTTACTGAAGTATTGTTCTTCGGTAAAAAAAAACTTGTATAATTTAATCAGTAGTGTTGCAATATTTGTTTTCAATTGACATTCGTCAGTTTTTCTTTTGAGCAGCTAGCGATAGTAGTACTTAAGTAGGTAAGATATACAACGGCATAAATAGTATAAAATAGTAATTAATGAATACCTAGTTTAAATATTAGATACCTACAAAATCAATAATTACAAAGTAAAAAATATTATGTAGATTAAAATTTCAGATTAAAACAACTGGAAATCGTTTTGAAATTAACGCTCCACTGAGTATAGGTCCTATTACAAAACAATATAAATATAAACATCAAGGACTACGGATCCGGAAGAAGTATAGCGGAGGAAATTGCCCCCAACACTAGTATAACATATATATTATAAAACAATCGTGTAAAATAAACAAAATGTACAAACTATAAATATTCTATTTAAATAGATGCATACATATTAAACATTTCGTAATCGTCTTCTTATTACGATTATTTTGATTAGTAAATTGAAAAAGTATTGGTTATTTATAAACGTACGTAAATGATGGTGATGATAATGTCAGTACGCATTAAAAAAATATGGGTATAGTTAATAACTCTTTGGTAAGGAGTTATAAGAATAAATAACAATTAAGGCACTATAGTTAGATTCTTTATAACTTATTCGTGTCTCAGGCCTAGTTAATAGACGCTGAATCCAGCATCATGATCTATGAAGTTTATAATTTCTTAAAATAAATATGTAATTAGAAAAACTATGAATAAGTAGTAGTTAAAAAAGTAAAAATTTCCAGAATTAACGAATCGTCTAAATGAAAGCAATAGCACAAACACAATACACAAATTGTCCTTTTATTAGTGTAGGTAATAAATAAAACGATTGTAAAATAATTACGAGCTTAGTCACTAAATATATGTATATACTACTATATGCATGATGCATCCCCATATAATATAGGTAATATTATAGATGTAATATCATTATCTGATGAACGCGAGCCTATTTTTGTTATTTATACTATATTATATTGGTGTGCTAATAAAAAAAAACGAATATGACTATATGAGTAACACAAATACAGAATATTACATACATATGAATATTAAAGTAGGCTTATATTATTATTATTTGAAAAGATGTTTTGAAGCACATGAAAGATATTTTGACTAATGAGTAATTACTATTATATTATACAGTAAATATATCGGCATAGTTAATACAAACATGCGGTGTCGCCGGTGTGACTGCATATAAGACGTAATCATACTATAAGAGTACACAGCAATGAATCATATTATACTAATATTATCATTATTATCAATATTATTTTATTTGATACACAATGTGCACAAGGTAAGTACAATTACAACATTGAGGAAATATTATCACTAAATTCATGAATTCATTAGAGTTGCTTAACACCTTACTGAAGATTAAAAAAAGTAATATGACAATATGATAACATAACATTATTTTTTATTCTATAGTACATAACTTATTTTATGATCATTTAAAAATATGGAGCCATTAGAGTATTTAGACAAGCAATTAAATAGGCACAAGCTGCTGAGGGCATTGGAGAATTAGGTAGGTATATTAGTAGGTATACAGAGGTATAAATTATGATACTTATTGATACCTATAAACATCATATTTTTATAAACAATATAATTTTATTTAATGTTTATTGTCTATAATGTAATTTATATTTTACCGAGTTGTTTATACATCACACAAGATACATACAAGAAATTCAATCGATAACAAAGACTTATATAAATTAAACAATATTATAATTTATAAATAGTTATCTAGAATTAATTTTCTGAATTCTAGATTAAATTTCCTCATTTTTGCATTCGACAAAAATATTATGACTACCAATGTATAGAATACCTATACATATATCTGTATACAGTGAAATTACACACAACAAAATAATATTCCTTTACATAAACGAGAGATTAACCGACGGAACGTTGTGGTTGAAAAAAAAAATCGACGAATTAATTATCACGCCATAATCGAACTAGGTAGTGAAAAAAACGTTAGTAATAATTTATAACATGAAAAAAAAGGTATATAATTGGTGAAAACTATTAGAAAATCAGAATACACATATAGGCACTAGCAGCATAGAAGGGGATAATGCAAATCCGATGAAAAACAACGAAGAGTTTTTATTGAAGTTAAATATTAATTCAATAAAATATATAGGTAGGTTAATTATAGATACCTATACTATACAGATAAGATATTTTATATATGTTCTCTTTTGTTTAGTTACTATAACATAATATGTATTATGTATCTATTATAATATATTAATATAATAATAAGTGTATATATTATATTACAACAACACAACTACAACTATACGACCTATACCTACCTAGAATTTAAAATGATTTTATATTTAAAAATTGGTAGATATAATAAAACTTAATTCATAAATAATGATATAGTGATATTAATATGTAATAGCCCAGACATACTTGTTGTATGCGTATATAGGTGTAGACGTGTAGTATGTATTATTTACCCATGGGGCCACATCCAGCTTAAACTTTAAAAATTACTGAACCGTTTAAATTAATAATAGATTTTAATTTATGATTAGAGAAGTCAAAAAATTATATTTTAATTTATATGATTATAATTAATAGCGGTTACTCTCTAATAATGATTATTAAAAAAACAATTTTTTGATTGCCGGACAAACAACAGAGATCTCTGCTTGCAGTATAGAACATATATGATAGCAAGGCCATATGTATATTATACAAAGCAGGGTGGGAAATTGCCCCACTTTCTGGTGGGGAACTCCGAGGGCTGTATATTTTAACGGCCTATTTTGTGTATTTATAGTTAACTACTAACAACAAATGATTAACTATTATAAATAGTTTGTAAATATTTTTTTTGGTATGTATTGTATTTTACATTTGTTGGTGGAATAAATTTAAGAAATAAGTCGTATATTCATCATTGCCATTGGTTATTTCAAGTGGTGTGAAAGTAAACATACCTATGTTTAAATGATAGCATTACATTAGTATATTATGATATAAAATGTGTATAAGATATTACAAGTGCGAGGTGTTATACTTATATACATTATTTATAATTGTTATTAGTTTTTAACTTTGCTAGCCACATCCCTAAAAAAGGGTGGCATTTACTAAGTGCTCCGAGCACTAAATACGGCCCTGCGAAATAAATAAAATTTCAATATTTATATAATATTTTTCATAGGTATAGGCGTATAATACTGCATACACTAAACAGTATATCTATGTATTATATACACATCATGCAACATGCAAAAAAAAACTTCGAAGCACATAAGACAAATCGTTTTGAATTTTTCGCAATTCCACTAAAACAACGATTTTGCGGTGGCCGCCTTCGATTAATGATAATATATATTAGCGGGTTGCGCGAAGACGGCGGCGCAGTTGTAGACACCTATAATATTGTTTGGTAACAAAATAATAATATAACATTTTAATGGGTTTTTGCTGCTTTCTGGTTTTCTCGCAACCTCTGTCGCAGGAAAACATCTCGCGGCGGGAAATATGTTCACGACGCGTACACACAGACCTAGATATACAAAATTATGTACTATGAGCGCGTCCGATCGATTCGTCTCGGGGAAAACTCGAACGGATGATAGGTATATGAAAAGCGTTTGGCGGGCGACGTTCACACCCAGACGGACCCGAGACAGACCGAAACGGGAGCGGGACACGACTTCGGGCCTACAGTTTAATATATAATATTTTAATCTCTTTATTTATTTGTTTATTGAAATAGACGCCCAAAGGCTTAGCCATAGTAGCCATTATATATACAGTGGGGACTGGGGGTACCTATATAAGTATATACGCTTCCTATTTCGCGACCTGCGCCGCCGATAAATATACTAAAATGCATGTAGAATACGACGTAAAAAAAACAAAACGATTCAAGCAAGAGTTAAACGCGAAGAAATCGGGCACGTCCGGTGGTAGGGAGTGGTGTTTTTTTTATATAAGTAAATTCGGATCAGCGCAGTAGTGGCGGTCGCGTTCCATTAGTTCCAATTAAGTCATTTCGCGCCCCTGCAGAGGTGCAGTACGCAGCGTGTCTGTCGCGGCAACAGGACACTGTCAGCAGTCTACAGCAGTCGGCAAGCGAACATGGCCAACGAAAAATCGCTCAAAGAGTCCCTGCTGGCCGCCTCGCCATTCCTGATCAAAGTCGTGGAAATAGTGAGTATAATTTCAATGTGTATACGCGTTTATATATAGCCGACAGCCTGGCAGCACTATCCGTATACTATTCCCATATAAATAATTATACATATAATATTATATTAGATAGTTTAGATAGTTCGACGGAGAGATTTAAGTCGTTTGTTTCAAACCGATCAATGAGTGACGTTAATGCAAAAAATATACGCAGATAGGTTGATACTCGTATTAAATGTATAATGATAGTGTACCGAAAAAATCCGACACTTATGTAATTTCGATTTGGAGTAAAGGAAACAAAACGTCGAAAACTATTATAGAAGATAGATACAATATGAGCAGTTATTACTACTAGCACTTACTACTACAGCTATAGTTGATTAAATCGAAAAAAAATTTAAATAGGTCAAGCGAAACCTAATTACCTATATTTTGAGAAATTGAAGGAAAATCCACTTTGGACAAGTCGTTTTTCGATTTGTATAGTACAGGTATAGTTTCCGAGGAAAGCACAATAAAAGCAACAAAAAAAAATAGGAACACTATGTAAAACTGTAAGTATGCGTGCGGTCTTTTTAAAACCAGACGGGCTGCGAGTCAGCGAGCCATAGATGTATATTATGGAAATAAGTAATACGCGTATATCCCCCGGGGAACCATTTTTATATTTCCTACTATGGTCTATGGAATTCGAATAAGTAATTTGCTGTGATGAAATGTGGACGCAGCAGAAAGTAATAACGGCGCTCCGATCAAAATCCATTTATCGGCTATATAACAGGCACCTTTAGCTTTTAATATTACAGTTGGTCGCATAATTCACGATTTCGATCTTGTTTATTGTTTCAGATACTGGGCTTGACAAGCATCTGTCTGATCATCAGCCCATACTCTTCAAGGCTGCACACCAGCACTGGTAGAGCGGGTTTCGTGTACTCGGCCCTGTCCGGCGCCGTCCTGGTCGATCTTCTCATAGTAGTCAGCCATTTCTTACAACAAAAAATACCGAAAAAGCCGGTAAGTCCATCGTTATACCATTCATCGGTGATTATTCGTGAACGATTATGTACGGAGTATGAATACATATATATATATATATTATATATATATATATATAACCTAACCAGCAAATATATTTTTGGGATACTCAATTTTCACCTACACACCGTGTATATAGGTATAATAAAATATAGGTGTTATATAAAAATATATAACATAGTGGATCCATAAACATTTTTTCTGAGAAAAATCAAGAAGGCAGATTTAAGAAATGTAAAATACTTATCTTTACATACAAATTCAATTTATTCCTAAATATAGGTAAGAATAACCATAGGTATAGTATAGAATTTAAAAACATTTAAATAAATTATAAAAATTAAAACAGTTTCGTTATAATTTTAAATATAATTTAATATCATAAAAAATGAAAAACTTGACTTAACTACAATTTTTTTGCAATAAAAAGTTTACTCAAAATCAGATTTACAAAATGAATATTTTGAAATTTTAAAAAAAATTTTAATCAGATTAAAATTTTTTTTCATTTTCAGTATTAAAAAAATAATTTAAAAAAAATGTTATATTAAATGTGTTCACACGTGTCAATAAATTATATAGAAAAAAATACATGTGACTAGAATAAAAATTATTCCATTTGTGAGGTTTTCCTGTTATACCCTGAATACATATAATAAAATATTACACTTATCGTCATGTATTTCATCACAAAGTGTAAGTTGTGCTTTTTGTTTGCATTTTTCAGAGTCTAATTGTGTCGTGCTGGTACGGAGTAATGCTGGCGATAGCCGCTGGCATCATATTCTCCGACTGAAGGGCGCTCCAGTTCGCCCTCCAGGTACGTCCGTCCAAGAACCGGATGGACCTGATGATATCCTCGGCGGTCACGGCCACGCTGACGTCCGTCACGTTTTTTGCCGACTTTGTGTTGACGTTCAGGTACGGATGAAACCGCACACAAAAAAGTTTACGAGTGTCTACCTATACATTGTATACTCTACCATTGGACATAAACTAGAATCGGCTCTATAAAACATGTTTTTATTTCATAATCATTATTTTATTTTTTAAAGCCACAAAAAATCCACGGTTACTTTTTATATCACACAGTTTTTTTTACGTAAATTGCACATTTTTTATTCATAATAATATACGACGAACCCAAT
Source organism: Myzus persicae (assembly GCF_001856785.1). Classification (NCBI taxonomy): domain Eukaryota; kingdom Metazoa; phylum Arthropoda; class Insecta; order Hemiptera; family Aphididae; genus Myzus; species Myzus persicae. Next base: position 866,767 of record NW_019103784.1, read on the forward strand.
ATTGTAACTTGAGGTAAAGCAACCCTACGGTTCGAGGATAATAGGTAATGCATTATAAATACCTGCACTTTAATACAATCTAATACCTATCTATAATATATTCATTATGTTATTATGCGATAGTATGTCTAGGGTTCAGTAGTTGATGCACTGATACTGCTAAAAAACACATTTTTGAAATCATGTGACAAAATTGTTTTTAAATTTTAAACCAATCTGTATACCAACCTCTATTATCAAATATATATAGCTAGGTATTATAGGTCTTAGGTATTAGGTACATATACAAGGTTTTAATTTATTGTTACTTCATTTCATAATGTATTCATAAATACATTCGTCTAAACTCTAGATAATCTATAAATCTGGCAATAATTAAAGGTACAACTTGCTTTGTGAAAAATTAAATTATGTATCACATCAATCACGAGCTTTTAAAACTCAAATTGGAACCTTAGAACTTTAATCTATAAAGTACAAAAAATGTAAGCAATATTTTCCTAAGAACTACAAGATTAAATTGTAGGTACCTATATTATATTAGTACACTCAGGGCATGATTCAAATTTGTATAAAGTTAATCCAGCTATATATTCAATCATTTGTATAAACTAAAATCATACAATCAACTTCCTGACCCTTGTAATAACCCCATTATCCAAGTTGCGTACATTTGAACATTTCTATATTATTTACACATTTTGCTAGGTATGTCATGTTAACTATATTTATAAGTGAAACATTTTTTTTATTAACTATTTAATTAGTATTTATACAATTAATATTATTGCATAGGTAGTTTGGTATTTGTTTCTTCAATAAACATAAATTTAAAATTATATAAAATATAAATACTTACACAGTCACACACACTTTATCAAAATTATTTTTATTTGAATAAAATAATACGTCAGTATGCATTTTTAATTCAAATTCCATAAACATATTTCTACTTACTAAATAATCATAATATATTTTATAATTATTAAAATAAATTATTAATTATATATCAAGCATATTTTAATAAATATTTTTATTAAACATAACATCACAAAATATTTATAATTATCCAAGTTTAAAAAAAAAACATTTTCATTATACACAAATATTATCTGGTCAAATAACGCACTTATATTATATTATACCTAAATAAATATAAAACTATACATAAATTTATAATGTCTTAATTGTGACTTTGATAATTGTAATTATAAATTAAGGACTGATTTTTGAATATATTAATCCTTTTAATTATTTAAATAAAGATAAAAATGAATGTTTTATGTAAAACCTAGAGGAACATTTAAGTTAAAAGGTAAGTTCCCTTAGTAAAGTGGAATCATTTGTTGGAATGTTCTATAGATTAATGGTTTTTACAAATATTTTATATGTTAAGAATTTCTGTAAAATGTATTCAATGATTGTTAAAAATTATATTATTTTATATTTTTGCACTGTATTTCAATTTTCTAAAATCAATCTATGGTATATAAAATAAATTATTTTTCAAAATGTCATTAATATGTGCCTCAAGATATCACAGACAAATTATATTTTATTATCTAAATACTAATGGAATATTTATGTAACACATTTTAGCTTATAACATCATTATGTTTTTTAATCATATCTTAGAGTTGTAGGTATGTATTATGATATTGACATTATTTAAAACCAATTTCAGAAAAGGATAACGGATTGTCAACAAGAATGTGGGACATTTTTAATGTAATTTAAGTACCTATATCTATCACATTCTTGGTGGTTGACACTGATAATCTTTCCATATATCATCCATGTTAAAAGGTTGATTAATACAACCTGAAGAGTACTGTTCTAATGTATTGATGTTTTGACCAGTGACAGGAGACGTTTATTCATTATCCATAGTAAAAAATGACGAGTTCATGTTTTCGGATATGGGATGTAACTTTTGGCCTAAAGATTCTGAAAGGGAATATGATGATTTGAAGTACCTTGAACTGTTAATCTTGCTCATTGTGTTTGGTATTACTTGTGATTGTTTTTGGAATTTAGAATTCATCATATAGTTTGTACTCTGTTTAGAAGTAGATAAATAATTTACATTTGATGAAAAAGGTTTTTTAAATCTATGGATTTTTGTTGGTAAAGTACATCCAAAATCTTTTAAACTGTTGTCATTAGTCCAAACAGTACGTAATGGTAATCTGGGTAAGCTATTTTCTAATTCATTCATATTACAATTTTCTACAACAGAATTTGGTTTATTAAGCTTTTTTACTTATTGCTTCTGTGAAAATTGTAGACCAACAAACTTTTGATCATTCACATTAAATCTAGATGGATGAACAGGAGTTTCCATATGTGTAACTGGTGCAAAATTGTTATATTCCTTTTCATTATTTGTATGTTGTGTCAAGTTAACATTTTCTTTTCTGGGACAATGGTTTATGTGATCTGGTTTAAAAGGTTTGAACAACATGCTTTTGGAAGAAGTTGGTGGCAATACATTAATACGCTGATTACTGTTGTTAGGAATAATGGGAACAAATCGCACTCGATTACCTTGTGGGTTTATTGAAATATTCTTCTTTAAATCTTCCCACCTTTCCTTCAATTGAAAATTTAAAAACGAGAAATTTTTTAATACCAAGTAGGTACATCTAGGTTAACAATAATATATGCGTCATACTCTTTCGTTTTCTACCATGCTACAGCTACACTAGTAAAATTATCATGTAAAAATATTAATTTCTACCCACATAAATAACTACATAGTTGAACAATAAAACATTTTGCTTATACAGGTCAAATTTACCTAACCTAACTTAACAGTCAAAGCAGTCAAAGTAGATACAAAAAAAAACATACACATTGCAAAATCAATACATTCATTACTACACTCAGAATCTAAAATAGGAAAATATTTTAATTCTCAATTATGGTTCTCTACATATTATGCTAATAGCAAAAATTACCACTATATTGTCTGTCTTATGGTAGGTGCATACCTACTTATGAGGTAAGATTTACATTTTAATATAACAAATACCTGTAAAACCTACACAATAAATCATGTAGATATCATAAAGGCAAATAGAAATTCCTAAGTGGCAAATTTAATTAAATTGTATACCTAAAAAAAAGAAGAATACCTACAAATAGGTATAAGTACCTATTTACCAATGATATTATAATTCATAATTTTGAACATATTGTTTGTAGCCAGAATGTTCTGATACTGTAGATAAAATATTAAATTTACCTGTTCAGCTTGGGCTAGTAAAGTCCAAAGATTTCTCCATGTAGTAAATTTTTTTCTGTCACTAAAATTGAATTTCATTTCAGTTGATGCATATCTTGTCGAAAGAGGAGACACGTAGGTATCATATACAGAGTTAGACATGGTTCAAGTTAGAATAATCTAAATTCAACTTATAAGCTTAAATCGATGTAATAGCACAATGAGGGTTATTCAAAAATTGAAACAATATTGAAAAATGATACGTAAAAAGAAAACAAGAAAATGCAAATTGTCGAATTGTCTAAAACGTGCTTACTTAATGAATGCTGATAAGAGTTATCTATTTTCAATAACTATTTCTTATCATAATTTTTTATTAGCCTTTAAAAATATTAAAAATCTTATTTAAGAAATCATTGTATCAAAGGACAGATACATCAAGTTCAAGTACTGAAGCACTTCCTAATTTGTAAATAGTATTATTGAGTGCTGAGTGTATTAAATAAAGAATTTCCACTTTTCCAGTTTCTATTAGAAACTCTAAATTAAAATCAAGTACAATTATTTAACTTGAAAACTTCTGATTATGAATTATGATTGAATTATTCTAATAGTAATTAATCATAGTGATTGCATAAGTTAGAGACAATTACCTATTTAATGTTTTATGATAACGCCGAGCAATGCAATTAAATAATAGATATAAACTCAATTTTTATACTGTTGAACTTATTAAAAAAAATACAGTCTTATACACAACAAAAGTACACGTCATGTTTGTCGATTTAATGATAAAATTGTGTTTACAAACCTATTTCTTTTTTATAGTAATTGTCATTATGAACATACTATTATACACTATTTTTTTTTATCGTAGGATAACTAAACTCTTCTACCAATAATGAAAAATTAAATAAGAATATAAACTAAGTTCAGTATTAAAAAAAAAAATCTCCTTTACAAGATACATAAATTCAAGAGGATTGGTGGAGTTTCTATCATCTAAATCCTAAAACCATTTCTAAAGACTGTCTTACATCTGACACAAAATGTATTCACTATAGAAACTGAATAAATTTAAACTAAAGTATTGACATCTGAGTAGATGAAAAGAAAATTTTTAAATCAAATTTTGAAGATAAGTGGAATTTATTTTAATTTTAAACTAAAAATTGTTCATTGAACCATACATAGATGTGTATATCCCGCAAAAACTGTAATGTTAAACAATATTTCACAGTTACACTAAACAATTATAATTTCAAGTTTAGGATGCTGCTACTGGCAAAAATTTATTTGACATTTTAGGTATCTTTTTAAAATTTTCAATAGCTTTAATAGATAACTTAGAGGATTGATTAATATCATAGGTTGACCCTAAATAAGTTTAAGAAGCATTGCTGAAACTGTTTACTATTCTTTCACTAGATGAGGAACTTAAAAACAGAAAGTGATAAATCCTGTATAAATTTACAAATGTAATAGAATTTTAAAAAACCCAACCTTAGGTAATAGGTATAAATTCTATTCATAGTTCTATACATAGGTCAGGTAGCCTACTAAACCTACCTATTAATTTAATTATACCTATATTTTGGTGTAATTAAAATGTTTTACTTATTTACATTATAGTCGGCAGTCACAGCACAAAACTTAAAAGGAGAAAAAATAGTGCTCCCAACTCTTACTTGAAAAATAAGATAGGGTATTCAGGTCCACATCCTTCAGGTCTGATTTTGATTAAACTCTTATGTATAAGAAAAATGTTTAAGGATGTCAGAGCACTGTTTGTTTTCTCTCTCTGGCTAAGCACACATAGACAAAACGTATCTAAGCAGAATCATATTTTTTTATGTTAGGTATAAAATAACTTTAGAGTAAAATCATCCATCACAAAATTGATAAGGAATAATATTTTTAAGGGACTGACTTATCGATTTGTATTTATATAGTCTAAAAACAATTTGAAGATCATTTAAATTTACAATTTTTTATTTTATTTTTGTAAGTCAAATAATAATAAAATATAAAACCAATATGTCATACCCTCAAAAATATTATCCTCCACAATTTTTGTAACAGGTGATTTTACTCTAAGATTGCTCAAAAATCGTAAAAAACGATTTTAGGTAAAGCGTTTTATCTTGAGTGTTAGAAAGAAAACAAATATTGCTCTGACATCATCTTAAGTACTTATATAAAAGAAAAAGAAAACCCACTAACAGCAAAATTATTTTGTTTAAATGAATTATGATGATTGATAATAGCTCTTATGTAATAAACTAGTAAATAACAATAATTTTAAATGTTTGTTGATAACTCAATTAAAATATACCCACATTTAAAAACTTATCCCAAGCAATAAAATCAGAAATTTTAAGTTAGTTGTTATATAGTTAGCAATTTTAGTAAATGAAAATGCAATAAATTTTAATTCAAGGAATTTTTAAGTCAAATTGAAATGTTTTTATTTAAGTATGTCAATTAAGTTGATAATTGAAAACATTTAATTCAATTTCTAAATCTTTCATTTTTAAATTTTATTTAAAATGTACATAAACCGTAGGGCATAAAAATTATTCAATGATTTACTGAGTACACTTTAAAAATATTTTTGATATACTAATATAGGTAACCTATTTAAACATAAGCATACCTAGGTAGACAAATAAATTATATAGGTACCTAATATATATTGTTCAAATACTTCAAATGGTTGTATAATGTTATTTATATACAAATAAAAATGATTTAAAATTGGTTACATACTACTCTGGTTAGTGATTATAGTAGTAGTTCTAATAAGGTAACTAACTAATAGTTAGTTCTTTCAATTATATATCAATAGTTGTAATAACTTTTTTATTTTATATCAGTGTATATATTTGCGAATAAAGTAGGTAGGTGTAGTAAAATAAATATCTATTTATTCAAGCAACTTTCTATTTATGTTAATTCAAGCATGTATTAAACTAATATATAACTATTAATTCTTGATTGATTATTAATTGATTACTTACCCAATTTTCTGTATCGTTAAAATAGTACATTTTAGCTCCATACAAATTAAACGTATCTTTGAGTTTTTTTTTAAAAATTTGTGCTGCTCTAAATGTAATTAAAAAAAACACATGTTAATTACATTTAAATTCTCTAAAATGTATTTACCATACTTTACTTTAATGATTTAAAAGATATGAACAACTTCGTATCATCTTCACATTCAAACTTTAGCAACAGTGATGGATGATTGATCACAAAATAATTAATTTCCTGAAATATAAATTTAAAATATTAGTTTGAAAATAGTAGGTATATCCATATAACGATATAAAACTCCTACAGTTCTGATGTAGTATTTATTGTTATTTCCTCTTGATAGTCCATAAATCATCATAATTGTATTACGTAGGCTCTTTTGTACAATCAGCGGCTTATTAGTATCACTTTCTGTCAAAAATGTTCCGTTGTACGTGTCGATAGCAATTTCAACTGCAGCTAAACTTCTATACATTATATAACCAAAACCTTTATTTAAGCCTCCACTGCCTTTCAGTAGTCGTACACTGTAAATTGAACCACACTTTCTGAAATATAAAAGAAGTTGATAAATATTTTAAAGTTTAAATAAGTTTTTAATTAACATTGTGTTGACTAACATTATTGTTATAGCAGCTCAATATAAATAATTTATGCCAGGGGACACTTTCAAATATTAGTTACTACTTATACTATATAATGATTTTAAGTTAGGTAGGTACCTACTACCTACTCATATAATACCTATGTTAAGTGTCCGAGGTTTTGTTTATAGATAGGTACTTAATATAGGTACACAGTACATATATTAGTGGGAAAATAGCAATTTGAAAAGGGGGGAGGGGTGTTTGACCCTGGATACAACACAGTACAAACTGATTTAATACATTGTTAAAATGTTAGATACCTATTTACTTATAAGGGATTTGACTTTTTTTTATAACCTATAGGTACTCCCAGACCACAATATAGGCCTAGGTACAAATACACTTTTTAATCATTTGAATCTTCCTAAGTGGCTATATTGTATTCTATATTGCACATTTGTACATAGTATAGGCATAGGCGTATCTAGACCTGAAGGTTAGGGGGGGCTTCAACCCAAGCATCTTTATAATTAGTAAAAATACCCACCCAACTGACATGTTACATTAATTGTGAATAATGTAAACATTAAATTATTAAAATATATTATTTTAGCAACAAATTCAAGTTTTTAATTTTCTTGTAATATAAGTGAAAGGAAGTTAAATAATTGATATGGGTAACATAGGTAATAATAATGCACTAGTAATTACAGTTTAAGCATCTATTCAGAATTTGCATTTTTTTAAAAAATTATTTTTATTTAGAACATTTAATAAATCTCTTTCAAATTTTCAATAGCCATGATAGATAACTTAGAGGATTGATCAGTATCATAAGTCGACCCTAAATAAGTTTAACGCATTGCTGAAACTGTTTACTGTTTTTTCACTAGATGCGGAACTTGTTGTAGCAGTAAGTGATAAGTCATAAATGTAGCGTTTTGTATAAATTTTGAAAAAACAGATTTTTGATCAGTATAGCCTTTTTTAATTAACCCGATGACTGTAAAATGATAATCAATTGATTACCTATCTAACGAACATTTCTGATTTTTATTCGGTTTCATTTATTTTATATTTATTAAAGCCTGAAAATATAAGAAAACAAAATTTAACTAATATATTATTTTAATAATATACTGACGTTGACCAGAATACGAACTATCAGACACAACCGTTGTACTTAGGAAGATCAAAGGACGATGATAAATGATAATATAATAAAATAATATAAAATTCGATTCTGTTTTTAGCAAAAGAGTCTAATGCCGACTGGCGCAGCGATCGTTGTCTAGTCATCGTTACCTACTTACCGTTTATTCATTAATGTTACAAAACTAAAATCGTGAGTCTATTCTTCTGGGTGAAGACTATTTTTGTGTTTACTTTATCGACAATTACACAGGTCACAAACTCACCAGTCATCACATTATACAAATGATAATCTATAGTTTAAATAAAAGAATAAAACGATATTTTAAATTAAAATGTATTATGTAGCTTTACTGTTGGTGTGGGAGTATAGGAATTATGAAAGGGAGCTTAGCCCCCACAAGTCCCTCCATCCTGGTTACTCTTATAGGCCCATAATAGGCATATACATGAATATAGGTTTTGAAATCCTAAAATCTAAGAAACCATTGATAGGCTTATTACTTATTAAGTTTTAAATAACAAATAAATTAGGAATTGGATATTCGATAATTGAGATTATACTGTCAATTTTACTTACCAATAACACTTATAATAGGTAAGTACACTATAATAAATTCATATGAACTATTTACATTGAACAAGTTAATCGTTACTATAATATTACCTGTGTTTTTGTGGACACTGTCAGACTTAGATAACTGTTGGGCTTAGGATTTAAATTATCAACCAGGCATATTACTATAGTCTTAAAAGTTAACATAGATACGTCTTTATAGATATTATATTTATCTAACTAAAAAAAAAGAAGAACAAAGTACCTAGATATTTAGATTATCAATAGATATATAGACATAAAGAAATAAAAAAAAATAAATAAAAAAAAAAAATAAAAAAAAAAAAAATAAATAAAAACAAAATAAAAAAAAAATAGAAAAATAGACTAAAAATAAAAAAAAAACAAAAAAAAAAAATAAAAAAAAAATAAAAAAAAAAAATTGAAAGAAAAAAAGAAAAGAAAAACAAAATAAAAAAAACAAAATAAAAAAAACATAAAATATAACTAACTAAAAAAAGGACCCTCGAACTGCGATAGAAAAATGGTTTTCATCGAGGAGACTAGGAAATTGGAAGGCGTGGTGAACGCGTAGAACGGAAAGCACCCTACGTAGGTATAATATCACGGAATAAAAGTAATACCAAATACCATAAACCTTAAATACTAAAAAAGTAAAAAGTGATATATCTACGGCAGTGACCGCGATATAAATTTGACGACCACGGTACATATCGCGGACAGCGGACCTGGTATATTTTCAAGAGGTCGGAAACCGCGGTATTCTTCGTCGTCGCATTCGGGTATAAGGAAAACGCAACCGTCTCTGGCCTCTTTCTTCGAGTCCGTCGTGCCGTTTGATACTCGATCACACCGCCGTTAATACTTTTTGCGTTGTAGTGTACCTCGGGCGCTTATTAATAGATAAAATTATATCGCAGAACAACACAATTCCAGCGGAACGAACATTGAACGGTAGCCCACCATTGTCGGTTCGACGAAACGCGACTTCCGTTTCACTAATCAAGGTAAGACGATGTGAGGTTATACGATAGTTATTACGATCTTGTGAGCGAATGTTAATTCGATTTTAAAGACCTGCAAACTCTCCCGGGTCTACTTCAGAACTACCTGAAAAGTATTTGTGAACTCTCTAGTCTCCCGGGTCTATTTTAGTACTAATTTTAAAGCATAGGTATAAACACGAATACACAATGACATTTTCAAACTCATGGTTTTCAAAAAAAAAATAATTTAATCTAATGCATTACTAATAGTAAAATAAATGACGTTAAAAGCAGTTATATCATAGCATATTATACTTAGTAATAAAGGCTGACAAACCGTTTTTCGTATACAATGATTTTATATACCAATTTGAATTAAAATTTAACACATCCACTACAGTAACTGACGATACCTATAGGTACTAAGTGGTATTCACTTTTCTTCCTATTTTTCTTTAGTAATATTATTATTTTTTATACTACTTAAGAAGTGTCCTGTGGGATGTGGTGATATAAACTTCTGTTTTCAAATGAGTATTCCTCCTCTCCTTTTTAATGTAAATTATGAAGGAGAAAATTGTTTTGAAAAGGTTGATGTACCTTCATAGTTTAAAATATTAACGATTAGTTTCTCAGTTATTAAAATGTTTATTCTAAGTAAATAGTTCTTAAAAATAGTTTTACAAAAATATAAAATAAATGTTATGTTGGATATTATAGTATTTAGTATTTACTATACTTGGATCACTTTTATAAATTATTAATGACTGTAGATTAATATAAATCCCTACAATTTTTAAATCACTATAACCCCAATATTTTACAAACCTATTATCATGAATCTATTATCCCTACTACCCAAAGCTAAATAACTTAAACACTACGAGTAAAAATTATGATACCTCAAAATGTTCAGAAAAACTATTTGCTAAATAATTTAAAGTTTAAAAGAGATTCTCATTTGAAAAATAGAAGTTTGCATTTCCACAAAATACAATTTAAGTAGGTGGTATACTAAACAAATTAAAAATTTGAAAATATGGTATTTAAGTACATATTACAATTATTCTAAAAATCAGATTTTGAATAACTGCATTATAGAAGAAATAAGGGGTGAGCATCATGCTCGGTGAATAACCCTGTATTAATAATGTAAACATACAAAATTTAAAAAAATTAAAGTATTATTTATAAATTATAGATTGGCAGTAAATGATAAAAAATATATTCATTGATAGTTAGTTAATTAGTGAACCAGAAAAATATTTAAGTACTAACGGAATTCATTATAAGTTATAACATAAAGTTGGATTTTTCGTTGATACAACTGCGCAGGCACTTAATAAGTTTTACATTTTCATAAAAATGTCACCTAATTTTTCATTTTTGTTTTAAATTTATTTTTATTTATCAAATACCATTAGGTAACGACGCGTATTGTTGTAATAAATAATAAATAGTTCTACATCATACACCAATACACCATTATACTACATACATATTGGTAAAATATAGTTGCCTGGGTTAAACTATATAAAATATATTTTTAAGTGGATACTGGAAAGCATTGGTATTATATTCATCTTTAAGTCTCTGCAAAAGTTAAGATAAATGATCGTAAATGGCATTACAATACACAATTAAATACAATTTTCGGATGAAAAAAAAATGAAATTTGTCATTTGGTCATATTAGGTAACAATGAAGATACCTATATTACTTTAATAGTTGTATTATTACTTTAATTGTCTATTAAAAGAATATTGCTGCGCGGTTCTGCATCATTAAAATTTGCTAAGTGAGAAAAAATAGGAGAATTCATCAATAATTTCATCGATAATCTCATTGCCCAAACGCCTAATATAAACACAAAAGCGATATTAAATGGTGCTGTACATCAGCTGATGTATGAGGTCATCATATGCTCAACGGTGCTATCTCCTTGGAATTAAATCATACGAGAACGGGACTGGTGTAGGACTATTAAATTCGTATCGTAAAATATACGAGGTCTAACAGACTGCAATTTATTATTCCTGCAAATTGTTATTTTTTTATTTTTGCAAAGAAAAATCATTACACTTTATTAAATACTGATCAATCGCTGAAGAATGAAATGCAAATCGTGTTTTTCGGTCCCGCGGGGGAGTGGAGGTCCCTGAATCGAAACTATTACGAGGCCCAGGCGTGTTGAACAGCGATGATTTCAACTACTCGCAAACTCAACTACTTCAAATACAAGTATGATTTACGCCATTAACCTTCTCTATACTACAACATCCCTCTAGTCCGGTGCTTACTTGGCAAAGTTGACGAACTTCTCAATGGTGTAGTGCTGCGGCAGGTTTCCCACGTACACTTCGCGATCGTTGTCGGGTTCTGGGTCATCACGTTGGTTGGTCGGCTTGTACACTATCTGTGAGTTGATGGTCATTATAGCGTAGTCCATGTCCACCAGCAAGTCGGCCATAACAATGTTACGATTTTTATTGAAATTTAAAGTCTGATGGGATGGTCGAAAGAGAATGAGCAGTTATTGTCTACGTTCAGAGCCCCAAAAAAAAAAAAACGGGTGTCGGGTTGTGCGTAAGCGGAGAACTTGCAACCAAATGAAGACATCGGCAAATGCGAATCCCTTGGACGATCATCGGACGAGCGCAGACACGGGAAGGGGTCGACCTTGACAGTCGCGATCGTCGTCGTGATGTCTGCAACGTCTGTCTGTATCGTCGCCCGGGGCGGTGCGGGGGGACCAGACGGTTCTATCACGACGCAAAATTGTCCGGACAGTGATACGTTTTTATTTTTACATTTATTATTATTTATTATTATTGACGTTATCGTAGCGGAATCTTCAGCTGTCCATCGTGTTTACTGCCGTACTATATTATACTACTGCTATAATAATAATAATAATACTACGTAATCAACAATATCGTACTATTACAATAATATTATGTGTAAAATGTATAAATATATTGTATTATTATGTATATTATCATTATTACTGTTGTTGTTTAGACTATCTAGGTATATAATATAATGTATAATAATTTATAACATTATTATTTTTATAATTTATGAACACGGTAAAATATGCATATTTTCAGTTTTGGTATAATCCAAATGACCAAATCAAAACACACATATGACTGCAGACGGAGTCATTTACCAGATTTTTTTTTCGAGAGTGGATGGGGCAGTTAGAAGATACTTTACATTACTTATCTCAAAATTAAAAAAAGCTTAAATTTAGACATTTTTGAAGAAAAAAATATGCTTGAATGTTCTCATCTTGTTTTATTTGGATTTATTATAAGTTGTTTTATTATATTAGGACCTATATGTTTATATATATATAATTCTACTGTGCGTGTGTCTATGTCACTGAACTCCTCCTAAACGGCTGGACCGATTTGAATACATTTTTTTTGTATGCGTTTGGGTGACGCTTTGGATGGTTTAGATTCACATTCACAATTGAACCCGGTAGGTCCGACCCGGGGAGTTGCTTAAACAGGGATTTTAAGATTCACGAAAGAAATATTTGTTTTTATACGGTTGTTATTGGTTATAGGAAAAATATAAATAAATTTAGCAGAAATTGGTATTTTTTTTGTCTATTGGTTGCCTGCAGTGGCTAATCGGGCAGATCAGGTATTGAATTTTCGCATATTGCCTATACCAAGGTGGCTGAGTTGCACTTATAGCCGCTCATCGGCGTGTCCGCAATCAAAATAAAAATTAAACATATTATTTATATAAAGTACTCATCAAGCTGGGCCCGCAATCCTCAGAATGTAGGCATAATAATATACTGCTCTCATTATCACCATCGAGTCTCATATAGAGTTGGCATTTTTAACGGGCAAAGAAGTGCACGGGATCAGCTAGTATTTATATAAATTTATATAGAGTAAGTATAATACTATAATAGTATTAATTTTACTATTGACTAGGTACCATTTTGTTAATCTGAAGTATGTTAAACATTTTACATTAGGTAATAAATTAATACATTTAAAGGTGTTATTATACAAATAAACTTCTACAAACAATAATACAACATTTTTGTATTAAGTAATAGTTATTTTATGAGTTAAAATTATAGGTACATAAATATTCAAGTAATTTCTGAATAGTTTTATTTATTCACAAAGGCATATCATGTAAAATACTCAGGTAAATATAAACAAAATTGAGTATTAGTCTATACTAGAGAGCCTTAATTTATGTTGTTGAAATATTGAATACGTAATGCTAAATCAATAACCGACAGAATTAATCATTGGTATACAATTTAGTTCACGAAGTAAAAAGTTTAATTTAGGAAGGTAGATAACGTCATGTTGTATAATATATTATTATACATGAAAAATATAATATTTTTATTTTTATCAGGTATTTAAATAATTTTGTAACTTTTGTAATTATAAACTATTTATAGTATGTTATGCTGTTATGCATATTGTATAACAATAGTCAATAGAATATAATTTTTTTTTCATTTATTATATTTTTAAAATGTGTCAACATATTACATGTTATTACAAGTTCAATAATATAATTATTATAGTTTATACTTGTGAACACCTTTAATTAAGGCACACAAGGTATCCAGAAATTTAACAAAATAAAAAAATAAATTTTAAATTTAGATCTATTTGAGTATTTTCTATGGTAATGAACTAATAACTAATAACTATACATACATTTTTTGTACAACAAATTTTTTGTACAATATAAACCTATGCTCTGTTTCTTATTTGGGTTATATAAAACTATGCACCCTGTTTAAAAATTGACTGTAACTTATAAATGTATAAATTACAACTGATTCACTAACTTAGTTCATTATAATGTATTTATGTATTGGTAGATTATTATTTATTTTCATAAAATATAATTTAAAAATGTATTTCTAACTGTAAATTGATAGAACTATACAATTGTTTTGTTAACCATTTAAATATTAATTAGGGTATACCTATGGTTACTTATTTGTATTAATAATGTGATTGTTGATTTAAGATTTGTTGGCGTGACTTATGGATGTCCCTTAAAATTCACTTAAAAACCCTTGAACTGTTTAATGTAATAAAGACGACTAGACTCTAAAATGTATTGTCACGTTTATGTAGAAAGGACAGACAAATTCTGGCAAAAGGTCAAACAACATAGTCTCTATAATCAATACGAAATCTTCTAATAATCTGGGCTGTTGGCAATTGTTGTGGTTATTTCTGTTATTATATTTTTTTATTAAGTTTGGTTTTTAGCAAATTCCGATAAATAACCAATATTGATTAAAATGATATATATTTAACTGTTTAGTTTATTCTATCGACTGTACAAGAATCAATTCAATATGTCTCTAGCATGGAATAAAAATATACCAAAGTAGGTACCTAGTTGAAATAATTTATTTTAAGAATTACTCAAAAATGTAATTAATTTTAAAGTCATACTTCTTAAGAAATTATTTATGTGTCAAAATTCAGGAGCATCTAAAGTATTCTTAAGAGGAGCAGTTATAGGATGATTGTCTATTGCTTGTATAGAATATTGAACATTCGACGCAGTAGTGCATAATCGTAGTAAGGACTCATCAATCATCATATTATGTTTATATATTACCTATATATTAATTTAAACCTAGAAATAATTAAACTTATGCATTTTCATTAATTTAACATATTTAAATATAATTGATTTTATCTAATATACT
The DNA here is from genome assembly GCF_001856785.1 of Myzus persicae. Taxonomy (NCBI): domain Eukaryota; kingdom Metazoa; phylum Arthropoda; class Insecta; order Hemiptera; family Aphididae; genus Myzus; species Myzus persicae. The sequence goes on from NW_019103784.1 coordinate 882,062, forward strand.
TATAATTACATACAATTATCAAATTAAATAATAAAATGTAATATTATAGCCACTTTATGCCTATTTTACTTGTGTCACATATACTGCTTACATATTGTAAGTATAAAGTAGTACTTGCAACGATGCAACCGAAATGTATGTCAAGCAAAGTCTAAACTATGTCATTAGGTAATGTCAAAAATAAACGACTATGACGTCTTAATGATTTTATTATTTATTGATAATTCCCGTAAGATGTAATTTATGGAAAAAAATCGGTGATCGACTAGCGCTCAAAAGGTTATTAGTTATTATAATATTTAACATGCTTATACGCAGGTGGGCTCTACAGAGAGGTAAATAAAAACAATTATGATATATAGTCGTATCTTTTTTGTAATATATTTATTATCATGGCTTAATGGAATAATATACAGTTTACTAAGTATTACTTAAGTCTATAGCGCAATAAAATAGCAATAACATTTTATTTTTCTATGCTTACGTGGGTAAATGTTTTTTTAGTTATTCCAACTATATAGATTTTCAAAAAAAAAATTTCGTAATTAGGTAAGGTAGTAAAATACATAAAATTAAGAATTTGAATAATATTTAAAAAAGCTAAATTTCATTTTTGTTTATTTTTAATCAGAATAAGGCTAATAAATAAAAATAAATAAATTATACCTACATGAGATGAATTATATGAATGTATGTACATCAATGAGGTACATAAACTATTACAAATATAAAAATATGTATTTGTTTAAAAACCATAACATTGTTATGAATTCCATATGAAAGTTGGAGTTGAAACATTTTTTTTTTATTGATCTAAAGCCCAACAACTATGACTATTAGCTGTTTTAAGGGAAAATTGTTGGTTTTAAACACCTATTGTGTGTGTGGCAAGGATTTTGTTGCTAAACATCCGAGTGGTCACCCCTCCGGGAGCTATTAACGCCTTCCACATCTTTCAAGATAGCCCCGGTGTTCACCTATTAATAAAATCACACTGCTCCACTGTGTATAGACTAAAAAATATAAACCAAGCATGAGTGATGAAAGGGGTATAGCTAGGTATTATACATAACATTAAAAAGTCTCCCGTTTACAACGTATATATTTTATTATAGTTTTACAGCTTTCTTAGTCAATAATATTTTATGATAGGACGACCTACATTATAAATAAAGGCTCAAGAGATAATAATAGGTAACTCACAATTTTAAGGTGTTGGATGGTATCGCGTTTGATATCAACTAATTATAGTCTATCGAGTAGGTTTATAGATACCCAACTAGAGCGGACAGCCTGAGTGGTATACATATTTATACAGGGTGAAGAAAAAAGTGGAATTTGAAATATTTTTATTTTTAATCATAATATTAGTGACAACATTCAAGTCTAAAATCATTGAACTACATAAATATATAATATTATTATAACATATTTTGTAGAATAGGTTCATTTTAATATTATTGGTACTCCTGAGTTCCAACCGTTTTTTAACTGAAAGCAACGTCACCTGGCCACCATCACTGTCGTTGGACATAGACATAGGCGTACGATGAACGTCGACAATAGTGTAAAACTTATTTATAAAACTATGAACGATACCTATACCATTATTTTTATGAGAAATAGGTTAGGATTATACTATGACACAAACCCGGCCATAAGGTGGAGCGAGGCCTGGGGCAATTATTTTTGGTGAGGTTTCAAAATATAATTTTTTATAACTTGAATAACAAAATCTCATACACATGCTCTTGATTAAAATGCTAAGACTCGGGGCAGAGGTCCCACTGCCGCTTAAGACTGACTCTATCATAACATATTGTATTATAATGTTTATAAATAGGAGACCATGTAGAGTTGATTTTATAAAATTTGGTATTTACTTAATTTGTGTTCTGTATAAAAAAAGTGTATACAATATTACCATACGTATATAAATACATTTAAAATTCTTTTTTTTGCGTGTAATATAACTAGTAGAAACACTTTTTTGTCCAACGACCATTTATACACGCTTAATTTCCAACTCCCTCCTACCACTTCTGAATATCTTAAATACTCACGCCATGCTTGGTTAAACAGTATATATAGATACTAGATAGGTACCTACTCAATGGCTACCACTGCAACAGATGACGACGACCCTCGAGCAGGCTAGCTCGCCTTATTTGGGCCCTTTGACTGTACTTTTTGGCATTCTTGAGCAATGCGTCTTTTAATTCGTTAGGCGTTGTCGACACTTCTACCCCTGCTTCGCAATTTCCCCAGTGGTCGGTCTTGCACCCCGGACGGTCTGTGGTCTTGGGTAATACTGTTAGCTCGATAGACAGCTTGACACAATCCGGTCGCATCGTGGCACGGAGTACTACGAACTGCTCGTGTCCGGTGCATGGGCCCCGCGTGCCCAGCTCGTAACACTGTCCGTCGGTCCACCGGGCGAGTGACAATGGCTGCTGTCGCTGTTGTTGCGAACGAGACCACTGCGGCAACGGTGACGACGAATCGGTCAGGCGCCGTTCCTCGGCGCACTCGTCCACCGTGCAGATTCCGTATCTATATGAAAAGGATTTTTTTATAAAAAAAATACATTTATATTATGGTGTTAATTAAAATATTTTTCAAATTAATTGAATGATGTTATGACTTTGAAAATCAGCCTCGGCTGTTAGTAAATTATGGGTTTATTATTTTTAAAATCAAGCGTATTGAACCCAGAGATGCAGCCAAGATTTTCTTCATCAACCCTCATTCCTAGCTACTATATGATTGTATTGATTTTTTAATTATTAATTTTAAAATGACAAGTACTTATACGTATTGGTTAACCGGTGAATAAAATAAAATTCATTTTTGTGAAGAGGATCAAATGGCTTTGGCAATTAAGTAAATTTAGCACTATGGAATTTTCTTGAAAACTGATACTCAGCCCTTTTAAAAATAAAATAAAAATATTCCTGGCTCTAAATATATACTTAATTATTGTTAATAAATATAGTATTCTCATATCAATTCGACTATATTAATTTGGTTAGCGATTTATTCTCTAATAGTGTACATTGAGTTTATCATTCTATATATTTTTCAAAGTTGGTGGTATAACGGAAGTACTTGTGGAGTTCACCATGACACCAAAACACAACTATTTTGAGACCATATTTTAATAGAATATATTCTCGTATTTACCTACCTACGTATATAGTAGCTAAGAAAATATGGAGATGTAGGATAAGTTTGTGACATCAGAGTATTCGGAATAACTACATGAATTCTTTGGATTATTGAGGTTGAATGTTGTGACATAACTCGAGTATGCACGTAGCAAAAGTTTGAACGTTATTGTCGAATGAAGGGTAGGAATGGTAAAACTACGTGCTCAAACCCTGTTAGTGAAAACTTATATCAAAAGAGGCTAATCTATCGTGGATGCTGCCTCGTCAAGAGTATAAAATATTGACAAACATTATCTTTTAGTTTTAACGCTTATTAAATTAGATTACGTAGATGCATGGTTATAATTTACGAATTACGATCTGACACATTTTTGTCTTGTATGCTACAAATTTTATGTTTGGATTATTATATTGGAATATATTTAGATATAATTATATTATAATTTGAAATCGTATACATCATTATATATTTATTTGATAGTATGATATTATGTTGATATACCTGCGTAATAAATATTTTATATATTTAATGATACTTCGTTGCTTCTTGCATTACCTATTTAGAACTTTGTTTTTGTATCTATAAAGCTTACAATTTATTTTATTGTAAAATACAATATTTAGGATATCTAGGTATGTTTAATAGGTACTTACCTAAACCTAAAACATTTTCTTATTTTTCAAACCTTGATTTTGTAATGAAGTGGAAGTACCTACTAAGTAACGAAGTAAGAACTATACCAAGCTACACCTAAGAGTAAAATATGCATTCATTAAGTTATGTTCAAACTTTAAACTTTAGATAACAATACCGCGCATGTAGCTATGTTGTGTATATAATTTGCCTAAACATTTATTTTAATTGATTTCAGCACATAATTTATGGATTGCTCGCAAAATATCTTTATTTAACACAATTTATATAATACTTAAAATAATAAAAATTGTATTTCTGACTTTCTGATTATTATAGGTGCAGTATAAAAATAAGTTTTATGATGCTTATGATAATTTAATATTTGGCAAATTTACAGAAAACACTATTATACAATTTTATTAACACTTTATTAACACAATTATATTATGTAAACATCTAGTTATATTTTGAAATTAATTAAAAATATTGTTTCGATGTGTGTTTACTATTTCCTTCAATTTGGAAATAATAATATAATTCGTGCTAAAATAATTTTCGTAGAGGTAGCTAATATTGGAATACAATAAACCAAATTATGTAATAATTATCCTCTTTGTAACATTTTCTGAAATAAATTACTTATATAATATTATATAAATCATATGTTGGATATATGGGGGAGGGGGTGTACATATTATATCTATATCATAACACTGTATAATATAATATAATAGTGTTGTATTATAAATTATAATGTACAATATATAAGGCTAGATAAGCTAGGACTGTATCGTGTGTGTATTTACCAAAGGTCATTAGTCTAACAAGTGGCTATTGGGTCAATCAATTTTAGCGTCATAACCATGCGAATGTATAGGCATTAGATTGATTATTATAAAAAATTACAATTTCTGCCGGGTATTCTCATTTGACCCAAATTTCCCGTTTTTTTGCATTCATATTTTGTTAACATTAAAATCCGATTTTTTGAAATACCTAGTTTTCTAAAAATATTTTAATGCTTGAATAATACATTTGAATTTATTTCTATACTATTTTTTTATTTAGGGTTTCTAGACTTTTTGGTATACATAAACCTATGTATAAAAAAGTACATTAGTCAATGAAAAATATACAAAAATTATTTTTAGAGGAAGACGTCCATTACCACGATGATGGGGTACAAATGTAAATCGATTCCACGCAGTGTACCTCAGGCAACGCAACGGCCTAGACGGGTAAAGATTATGTACCACAACCGATTGCTGTACTGTCTCCCAGATCTCACGGCAATTATGAGCAACACACACAATATATAATATTATTGTATGCTTTTGCAAGTAATTATTATATACGATAATATTAAAAAATAGCAAAAGCGGAACGAGAGCAGGAAAAAAATGGCTTCTATAACACCTATACACAATACCAATAGTCATTGATTATTATATTCACCTGGTCCTGTGGGGCGTTATCACGTGATTCCTGGGACACGCACCCTTAGAGTACACCGGATAACATGGCTGCGAGTCTTGGTCACTGTCGTCGTCAGCGGAAACAACCTGCACGTAAGGGACTTTGCCACGGTCTTGACACTTGCAGTATCCGTCACCGTACTCATCGGTGGCCAACACGGTGTCCGAGCTGGCGCACAGTCGGTCACGCCTAGCCGTTTCCTCGTCGTGGCAAAACCCGTCGCGTGGCCAGTACACATCCGACTCGCTGCATCGGCGTCTCTTGCACTTGGCCCTCAACGGGAGTGACCCTTGCAGTTGGTCTTCGTCTGACACTTTGTCCAATACCAACCACTGTCCTATACACACACCATTTATTATAAATTTATAACGCATGAATAATATAATGATATATAGTGTTATTAAGTCCAGTATATATAAAAATATATATTATTGACCATTTTTTATAAGTAAACCGAGTTGACAAACAAACTCCGTTCAAAATCACTTTTCTGTAAGCTCGGTGGCTTATATTATTATTACCTAGTTACTTTATAACATAATAATCAATAGATGTAACTGTTGAGCTATAATTATAAGTAAAAGCTAATTAAAAAATAAAATAATAATAATAATTGGGCTCGAACTTTGCGTATTTGTATATTCAACATTTACTTCGATGCAAATTAATTTCTTGATACATACAGTCAATTTCTTATGATTTTGCATATTTAAAGATTTTAATCATATTGATTCATCAACAATTGAAAATTATAATTTAAATAATTAAAAGTAAAAAGCCACAGAATATCGTCACTTTGTTTATGTTTGGAAATTGGAACTATACTATGCCGATTATTAAGACATGCTTTCAGTCGAATCATTGAGTAGAGATCGTGGTTTATTTCAAAACACAATTAAAATCCGTTCAAGGTGATCCAGAGAAAAAAGTTAACTAGAAACTGAAAGCATTTTATCAAAAAATATCGGTCTAAAAATATTCAAACACATCTCATCTTAGTGGGTCTTTCTCTAACATGGATGATTTCCCGCACATTTGACAAAAAATGACCTTATTTTCTGCAAGTAAGCTCTAATTACGTCGGTTTACGTTGCAAAATCATTTTCTTCCTTTAAAAACTATCCAAGCCACAACAGAACACAACGTTTAAACTTGAAAACATAAAACATAACTATATTACATAAGAAAAATTATACACAAATAATTTTCAATTTTCAATTTTTATTTTTTTGAAGAATTAAGCTTATTCCTATATAAATACATATGTTATAAAAAAAATGATTGCATATTTGAGCTTTTTTATTGCATACGTATTCACATATTTCATTATTCTTTAGAGCATAATGTTCATAGCCCTGAATTAATAATACATAATAATAATAAGACGCAATCATCAGATTTTTTTAAATAAAAAAGATTGCCATCAAAATGTTTGTCGATTTATCTTGTTCATCTATGTAGGTATCCATTAACTTTCACCTCTCTAAACTGTTTCAGAAAACTACACACCTAATATTACGTGTTTCAACAAGCTTCAGAAATAAGAGTAGACTTGGGTGGTTGAAAACTATTTTAATAACGTACCTACAGGTATTTATGGGTCCATAACCTAACTATCACTGGCATTTCTCCTTATGACCTCATTCCACATTATTTTCGTTTCAAATTAAATAAAATCTTAGGTATATTTACCTAGGAGGCCGTAGTCACGATGACTCGAAATTTAGGTTTTTTTTCAAAACTACTAAAAACTTGTTATAATGTATACAATTTGAATGCACAATAATATATTCATGTACAATATTATTATAGTACTTCAGTCAACACCCAATTGGCGATACATCCAATGCCTTCACGTTCAACGCTCCTAACTCTAGCTAATATGTAGCTATATAAACAATAAAACATCTCAAACCCTTCTCCTCCCGATTCATCGTGTTTACCTCGTTACTGTTTGTCCTCTTATGCTATGTGGTTAGGTTAAGTGTGCATAATATATTATTTGAAATATAGCTTTGTACCTACGTATCCTGCTAGGAAAGTTTCATAACGCGTTCCATTTTTACTTCTACATGAAACGTTACCGCCTAAAGGTGCTTGTGATTTTTTTAATATTTACCTCCTCTTTCCTATATCAACCGTATTATTTAATCATCGCCTGCGTACCGTGTGACTCTGCCTGTGTACCTACATCATAATCGTATATTTTACATTAATTTGTTTATGAGTAAATAGTGTTTAAAATATGTATGTACGTATATCATAACAATATATGTGTGTATAATATATAGTTTCTGAAGCTCATACATTTACTAGAATCAAATAATGTTATTTATTCTTAAAATTTGTCCTTGTAATAGTTGCTATTTGCTTGGAATAGATTTTTAATTTATACTGCGCCTTTATTGCAATATGCAATGCTTGTATAGTTGTATCTAATTAAAGTTATAATATTATTATTATTTTATTATTTTTCTTATGTACGATATTTTATCTCAAAGTGAACTTATGATTATTATTGGAATTATATAGGTAGGTAAAAGTCGCACAACCTGGTTTATATTATTTTAAAATAGTAACTGCTATGTATAGTTATAAAACCACGCAGGTATAAAATATTAGTAAAATTATGTAATAAAAAGATTTTGGGCTGGGAATATTGATTTAACGAGATAGGTAACACAAAATAGTTCACTTATATACGACATAATATATAATGTAAGAGTATAATTGAATCTTAACCATTTATTACGTGATCGTATTGACATATATTATGTCAAACGTTCATTGATACTAACTTACTCGGCTGCACATATTAAAGATAAAAATATGTAAACATAGCAAACGAATGTCCGATAAGGATTTATCTGCATATTATACACCAATAAGCTATAACTATAAGTATTCAAAATGAATACTTAAATAAGTATTTTAAGAAGCTAAGAAATATATTTTCTTTTGAAATTGATTAATGTATTGTTTTCATCAATTAGAATGCAGTGAATTATTTCATTATAAAAAACTTCAAATATTATAATTTAGAATAGTTAAATACGCTTCTTAGAATAAGAATGATTTTACAAGAATAATTGAACAAAAACAATTTCTAAACTAAAAATACTGGTCGTCATTAAATATTAAATGTTTTAACAATCAAAATATTTTAACTAAAAAAATATGGTTGTGAACTTTTGAAGTTCACTTTCTTTGTTATAACTTATAAGTTATAATCATAAAATAATGCGTATTTTCCGTAAATATCATTTTTTAGGAAATTTAAATTTAAAATAGTTTTCAGTGATTCATAAGTAATAAATAGGTAATAACGGTTATTTTGTTAAGTTTTGTATGTGGCACTTAAAAAAAAAATAGTAATAATATAAAAAATAATAATATAAAAATATGATATTTTGATCGACACTAAACCCATGTAGATTAAATTGTTTGAATATGCGTTACCAATATTGTATCCGATAGTTTTATTTCACCGAGATTAAATTAATATGATCCAAGTCCTAAACCCTAAGGAGTAATACTTCTATTGAGTTTAGTCATGTTACAGGTTACAGGTAGGTTCTTAAATTGTAGTTCTGCGTTTTCTATCAGGTTTTAAGTACTTATATAATATACCGTATGAATTTAGAGTTCGGTCAAAACATTATACTTTTGTAGTTTTGTAAATTTATAGTATTGATTTATTCTTATTCTTCTTCTTTATAAGTCTTGATGAATTATATTAAATCATAATAAAAATTTATAGGCAATAACAATAAAGATATATACTTTAATTGATTGGCTACAATAAATGACTCCCGTATTTTGATCTGTTTTAAAATGTCAACGTTGACGTTTATTGACATTTGTGAGATTTTATTGGGTAGATATTGTGAAAAATCCAACTAATTATTTAAATCAAATTAAGTCTCCCTAGTCCCCACCTATGGGAGATTTATTATGCATGGTTTGCATACATTGTATTTGCTGAGTTAGAAACAGAAACACTGAACATTATTTAATATTTTCTGATTACATTACGGTCTATATAATTAATTACTCAGTTGTTTTAATAATGTAAGCTATAAATTATAATTAGAAAATAAAAATCTATTGTAGATATATTCTCTTTGGGTGCTTTTGTAGCTTGTATAATTATTTATTGGCGGAAATTGTTCAAGAATCAAGGTACAAAATACAAGTATAAATAATTTATCTACACGCAAGCTCTTAGGTTCTTGATTATTTATCTTCATTTATACTACATGTAATTCGCTTTGTAGTCTTTTACTGGCAAAAACAATACCCTTGAACTATGTTAAAATTGAGATTACAACGATTACGTACCCCAGGGCATGCGCACGTATTTTAGTTCTTTTAGTATATATAGTGAATGGTTAAGGCATATGCGCACCTTTAGGAGGACAGTATAGGCATGCAATTTTCGACTTAGTAGTACAATAAATTAATCTCAACAGATTGGTGATTATTTTTAAGGCATACGATTAATTTTATAATTTCAAAGCTATAAAAACTGATTTAAATTGTTGAATCTATCATTTAAAATGCATTTTCAAATAATATTACCAGAATATGTGGTTGGTATGTATCAATATATAATATTTATTGAATTACTTATATTATTCTTAATCTAAATTTAATAAATGCGTTGTATAATACAAATTTTAGGTAAATTATTTGTTTTAATTTTTGTAAAATGTATTATGATTATGAATTTATGAATTATGTACCTAATTATAAGGTTTAATTTAACATGGTTTAATATTTTATTAGATGTTGAATTATATTTATGAATATTTTTATTTAGTTTTAAGAACTATAGTAGTAGAACTATCTATTTACTTAACCTTTATAAAAGCTAGTAATAATAACTGTCTTACATTTATATTTATATGTTTTATGTTTTTGCGTCGTTAAAGTATTTTAATTGTCTGGGACTAAGGAAATCTTCAAGGTCTCAACAATTTTAATTGTATAATTGTTAATTCATGTGCTTATCTTTTTTCGCAAAATAAAATCTTTGTTTTTTTTATGTAAATGTAAATTAATCACAATTATTATTTACGAATTAATAAGAGTTAGTAGGTACTTTAGATTTTGAATACTTTAAATTGGATGGATTTCAGCCTATGTTTTTGCTTACTGATATATAATCATGACTATGTATGACACCAAATTTCAGTGGTTAAAATAGTTGTGTTATACTGTCTTACATTAATTTAAATTAAACACTTTTATAAATAAAAAAAATTACTCTTTCTTATTCATACAATTTGTATGTATATTCTATACAAATATAATATTTAACTTAAAAATAATATTGTAAGTATATATTCATTTGATTATATCTATATTAAATAACATTCGACCTTATAATTTTTTATACAAGTAAGAATTAAAGAAGGATTCAATAATAATAGCCAAAAGACCAATATGTGTTTTATTTTTCATAACTTATACAAAAAAGTTAATATCCTACAATGTATCATTTCAACCATAAACTATTCATCGACATAAACCTATATTGTTTATATTTATATATTTAAATCTTGATGCGTAATCAGATAAAGTAAATAATATTTTTTTTATGAAGCGTCAACAGTTTTGATCGGAGGGGGTTAAGGAGAACGTAAAAATCTAACGGTGATTACCATCTTGTTGTCATAGTATAAGTAAGTACATAAATGTTTAATTTTTTAATTTTTTAATTTAAATTTTTTTCATATTAAGGTCTCCTAAAGAAACTAAACATTTCACTTATTTCATTTTTTGGATAGAAGTATTACTTAATAGTATTATTTTATTTTCACTGTACTAGTGTATACTCGATGTGACCTATTGGTCTTTTATTGTTTGCTTTTTAAAGATTTAATTTAAATAGTATGAGAAAATATTTCATAGATCTAGGTATATACATATCTAGGTGTTGCTTCATGTCGCAACTCGTTTCCGTTTTTCTATTTAATCGATATTTTTATTCTATACTTTAAAAAATATTATTATTCATTATAAATAGGAAACAGGTAAGGTAAGTAGATTTTAACATAATAAAAAAAACGTGTCTTGTCACTAACCCTCATCGCACGGTCCTTTAGTCAACAAGTCCCAACAACGGTCTTCATAGACAATTTTGTTCATTGACAAACATTTTTCGTAAATGTGTTCCGACTGTTCGTGCGGGTTTCGAGGTATAGTCAAATCAGCTAAATAATAACCGAAAACATCCGTCAACGACACGAATAAAAGTAAAGGAACGAACATGATAGTGTTAGTTATATATCCTTAATATATTCGATTGTTAACTGTGATGATCACTTGTTACATTAACTGAACTACTAGTTAAGTTTAGCAGTATAGAATAAACGCATTAAATAAAATACAATATTCCAACTCATAAATACAGTTATGAAAAAAAAACTGCACGAATCGCAGTATCGCACCGACAGCGTGCTGACTCGAAATGATCAGACAAACAGCGAAATATCACGTTATAATATATACGTGAATTATTTTATGTTGATACTATATCATGCTTTTATGTACAAATCTCCCTTCCAGAATTCTCATATTATAGTTGTTTAGGTTACATACAAAGTATACAGCATTATGGGAGCCTTGAAGCTCTCCCGGGTTTTCGAGACGGTTACTCACCAGTGACCATCGTGTACAAAATTGGCCAACCGTACCTACCTATATTTCATTCTATCGGAATCACAAATCCCTACCGACAACCTAACCCCTTCGGCCCTCACCCACTATTTTGAATTTTCTGAAGTGCAGTATAGTCACACACCACAGTGTCAGTGTGATGATATTACTGTAATCGTTTTCACATTTCACATATTATTTTCTTCTTTATATATACATACCAATTTTTGATATAATATTCATACCTATGTATCAGTAAAGTATTATTTGTATACATCACACAATGACCTCACGAATCAGACACGACAATGCGATGTTAATGTACGTTTCACCGAAATCGCTGAAAACTCAATAAGACTAGAAAATAAAATTAGATACCATTATGTTATGTTTAGTATGAGTAGACAAGTATTATTATACTATACTAATACTAGTAAGTGAGTACTTAGTATTATTGTTTAATATTTATAAAGTATCCATAATCGATAGGGCATAGGCTTATAGTAAATAATATTGTAATAAGAAGTTATACTGTGGTGATATTTTTTTTTAATATTATTTTTAGGTGCATTTAATAAAAATTTAAATCTTCATTTTTTGCTTTACTTTTTGTGAGCATCTGGATACAATAGTGATTTGTTGTTTAGTTGATATCAATTGTATAACATTAAATCATTTTTTCCTGGGGATTTAATTTTTTATCAGCGATTCGTCGAAACTTTATTTTGTTTTTCAAATATTACGAGGTACATCTATAAGGTTTGTAAGAGTTCTATAGTTACATGCAAACAATTTGAAATTTTAAGATATCAATAACATTAAAATGTTTGCAAATAGTTATTAAATTAAATTTTGATTATTAAAGAGTTTAAAACTCTTTAATATTGTATTTGAGTTTTATACGAAATTTTGTTTCAGACTAAAAGTTAATGGAATGCCATTGCGTAGGTAATAAGAACTGTTAATGTGATTTTTTTATGATTTAAAAATCTTAGTAGGTACTTTATTCATTTCAAATAATAATCAGAATATACATAAATAATAACTTATAAGTTATAATATATCATTATATCAATGTACATTTTTCTGAATTTGAACATTTTGAAGTATAATTTAGTAGTACTAAGTGTATAATGAAATATAATGACGTGTCACTATTGCTAAATCTATTTTATAAGATTAATATGAATTGTTATGTAGGTATTACAATTTTAACGACTGTTGATTCTGATGTTTAGTTTTATAAAAATTGATTCAGTTTTTTAATAATGTGTAAATTACGTATTATAGATCAAAAATATGTTTTAATTTAGTATTTTGTTTTAGAATTATAAAAAAGTATAATAGTAGTTATTAATAAAATTGGACTAAACAATAGGTACTGCATTTATAATCAAAATAAATAAATAATGCATTAATATTTAATTTATATTAATACATTTTTACTATTATAGTACCTACTTTTATCGAACATATTTTTCACATTTTTATTTTGTATTCGATTAAATTGTTTTATTTTATAAATGTATTATATATATATACTATACAAAATTATGTCATTTATTCATTCAGTATAATTTTTAAAATAAATCATACGTAATAAGTAGGTCAAAGAATTCGAGTTATTTGCTCAAGGAATTTGCCTATTTTATCAGATAAGTATTAAAATGTATAGAATGTATAATATAGTATAAGTATTATATTTATTTATATTTAAATTAGGAATATATTTAATTGGTATTTTGTATAAGATGATTTTATTCAACTTTATATGTATGCTTTTTAGTATGTTATGATGTGTAACTGTGTAAGTAAATAAACTAAAATGAAATGACCTAATCTTAATCTACCTAAATTATAATTTTTATATTGTGTACAAATAAATTTACTTACGTCATATTTTATACAATTAGTTTTCATAACAAATGACACGATCACCAGTTGTAAAACTGATAAGCACTGGTAACAGATTTACCATTGCTGATGTCACCCAAAATTAAAAACGTGACAAAACTCATCAAATATACTTATATGCAATAGGTACATTTATAACTTTTATGTCCAATTAAAACTTTTCGGTCAAATATTATTCTAAATCCTAATGGTATTATACATTTATAACATTACATGTTGTAGGTACCTATTATATATATACGTGTGTTTATATACATTATACATACTTTTGACATGAAATAAATCTGGTCAATTTTTTAAGTGACTAAATATATTATGTAATTTTACGCATGACCGTTGACCTCTAATACATATACGATATACTATATACATCTTTTTTGCATCAATTTGTTTTAAAGTTTCTTGTGTAGATAATTGTATAGGTAAACTATAATCAATCAAATCAGATATTTTTTTTTTTTGTAATAGGTACGTTTATTGCAAAATGAGATATGAGTTAACTCATCAATGCTACACTTTGACTTCATATGAATCATCATGAAAATATAAAATACTAAAATATATTTCTTACTGTGTATTCATGTATCTACATCTAAACTAATTTGTGTTAAGCTTTAAATTTCGTGCTAAGTAAATTAAACTTACATTTTATTGGTTACAGCCTTAGAGATACCTAACCATCTAATATTTAAATGTACAGAAAGTGGTGTTTTTAACCGTTCAACAAATAGTTAATTAAATTTTTATAATAATTAATAGCAGTACACGATAAAAGGCTGACAAACCGTCTCCACTCATAATCATTTTTCGTATGCAATGATATCACTGGATTCAAATATTTAACACATATACATTACAGTGGCTTACTCATGAATGACGAAATTACACTCAATACATACAACTATACAGTTATACTTACTTTTCTTACCCCTTTTTTTTATCTAACAATGAATGTATTAAAATGTTGTGAAATACCTAGCCTTACATTTTTGAATGACCATATTTTCAAACATATATTGAGTTTATCGTTTAAGTCTTTAAGGAGTGTTCTGTGGTGATGTTTAAAAATATCGTCACAATAGCAAGGCGAATATATAATATATATATATCCACCTTGCGCTGCTTGGTATTGAGCATTTGATAAAATCACCAAGCAAATATTAACATTTGTATAATGTAATTTTACATTATAAATATAAAACGTTCTTATTGGAAATAAATAAACTGCTAAACAGCTTTTAATATTATTCGATTTATTAGAATGTGAAATATTTAATAATAATTCTCTACAAAAACATAAGCATAAAATAAAAAATGTGTTCGAATAAAACATCAGGTAACATTATGTTATTACCGTTTTGATTTTTGTATACGGACGGGTGTAACAAGTTTGGGGCATGGTATCAAAAATGTACATACAAATTGTAAACACGTTTGGGCGCATTTTATGAAAACATGTTAGGGCGTAAAATGATAGACAAGTTTGGGCGCAAAACTACTACAATTTATAAATAAACATCATTGTAAGAAAAATAATAAATTAATTAAAAAAAGATACCTAGTGATGAAAAATTGAAGTGTGTACGAACATAGTGTTGAAAAAATAATCAAATTGAAAAAAACACATTGAAATACATACATAAAAAAATACGTCAATGTTTTGCTGCAAAAAATTATGAATCAATTAAAAAAAAATAAATAGAAAATATCACAAATTGAATTAAAGACATTGAATTGCATAACAAGACGTATTGAAATATAGGAATACATTGTGGGGCAAAAAAATTAATTGACGACGTATAAGCAAATAGAAAATATCACCTACTATTTCAACTCCCGAGTACAAACATATTTTTGGATTACTATTAATCCGTGGTGTCTTATAGGCAACGCTAATGGTTAAAAGGCTCAGAATTATGTTAATGCTTTCAAACAAGCAAATATGTAGGGTAATATTACGTCTAAACGTTGTGTGGATTTAAGCCCTATATAGTAGTGCAGAGTGTTTTAGGAAAACGTATTCCCCCACGAACACATCGTATTCTCAGCAATCAGTAAATATATATTATCATAAATTAATTAAATATGACGTTGTGTGCAAGATCTGTTCAGTCACGGTTTTGATAAAACATCAAGGGGGGGCTATTTTCAATTTTTGGGCCTCTCCTCACCATAATTAAAGCAATTTAAGCATTTAGTGTAATTTTAATTAAAAAAAGAACATGCAAAAAATATCCGAGGGGGGGGGGGTGAGCGCTCCCTTCGCCCCCCCTAAAAACCGCCACTGGATCTGTTAAACCCGAGACGTACGATTGGACTGTATTCAAGGATATGAAAGACGATCGAAGCAAAATGTTGTCGAATACCTACGTCCTTAATAGTTTTTATAGGTATACCCGTTCTTCCCTTCGGACCGTTCATCCGTACTTGAGGTAAATTCGTTGGCATGCTTACCAAAATAATGAAAATTCGGTTATTTAACGTTCATTTTGTTTCTATGTTGATTTATTGTTGATTTAAAGATATTTTTGTAGATATTTTTCTTTACAAACACAATTATTCATTCCATACCTATAGCTATAAGCTACTATAGGCTATAGTGCTATACATTATAGCATTGATTTATAATCCATGGTTATATACTTTAACAATAATTAAAATCAACAACACGTCTTGGATAAATAAAGCAAGAATATAATATGACAACTATATTATGCTTACATAATATTTTATATTTATAAAAACATAGAAATCTCTCAAACACCAATTTATACCCAAGTGAAAGCAACTGCTAGCGTTAAATGCTCTTTCTATACTTTACATTGAATAATAAGCCGAGATACTTCCAACATATTTACGATGAATTAATTTTAAATTTTAAATACGGTTCGGGTCCAAGCAGGTCTATCTTGTCGCTTTCACATTTCCGTCGGTGATCGATGGTATCTACAATAACCACGATAACAGTTAGTGCAAAACAGACCATGCATTCGTTACTGCAGTAACTGCCAAAATTCTCTATCGAGCAGGAACGCTGTTAGTTGGATACTTGGACGGACGGCCTACATCAGAGAAGGCAAACCTTTTTTATTACCAACATGTCAAATAAAAATTTTGGTTGGATTTTGTTTTCTCCTGCGTGTCAACTAGTTCGATAACCCATCAATTTTTTTTCCAAAAACTTTAATATTATCAAACTTTTACACATTCGTGTGTGTCACTAAAATAGTGTGCGCGTGTCACTCTGTGACGCCCGTGTCATAAGTTCGCCATCTCTGGTCTACAGCTTTTATTGTCTAGTCTGAACTCTACCTGGCCGATTTTATGTCTATATTGCTATATTGTTTGGTCGGTCCTGTCTGCACGATAGGTTACCGTTTCGTATAGATTCCATTCGATCGGTACGTTTTGAGTGTGTAATAGCTTGTTGTACCTATGCATATAAATAGTAAGTACGAGTATATTATATTATATACCATCAAGTTAAGTCACGGTGTTGGTGCTGTTATGCCGGTTGCATCCATATGGCTATGTATAATGGTTAAATAATGGTTGTATTATAATGGCTATGTATGGGTGTGTGCTTCTCGTCACGCCATAATTATACCTCTGCGTAAGTAGTATATGGTAGCTGGTGTATCAATAATAATAATAATTATGTTTTGAAAATGAACGGATCCAAAATCCAGATATTACCAGCTAATTAATATAACATGATGGTGCCGTATACTCGACCGCGATTCTAGTAATAATGGGACGGACGGTTGGGTTGATAAGAGAAGATGTGTTCGCATCGGTGGAGCAGACAGCAGAAGAGATAATGCAATGTGACAATGCATTGGACGTCACACCGGCCAGGGGAAAGGAAGTCAGGAAGTGTCTTAAGGATTTGGTCGGTATAGGCTGGACCCGGGGCCCGCAGGACCGGCCGTAAGAACTCTGTAGGGGTGACCAGCGGCCATTTGCTTACCGAGATCATCTGCACCACCCACTGGCCATCACGTACCCCTCACATCGCCACGTCTTGTCTGATGCTTTTTTTTGTTAAAACTATTATTTACTGTTTTTTTTACATTTATCTATTTGTAATGTATTTTTTTTCAATCAAAACGTGATAATGACAGGCAGAAAAAACCAATAAAAAAACACGTACACATCATTGTAAAATCTATACATTAATCGCTAGGCTCAGAATTTAAAATAATAATAAAAATAACTATTGTTTTTGTTGTTGTTGTATGAACAACACATTGAGTATAGGTACTGTACAGATCCATAAGAGTTTGACGATCAATTCCGCACACGCTGTCAATGGTGTCGATGATTAAGATGATATCTGTAGTGGAAATATGGACGCAATAATATTATATTAAAATATTTAAAACTATATAAGTATTAAGTGTTAAATGTATTACTATACATTTAACATTGAAAAAAATAGAAATTGTTATTTTAAAAAAAAATGTTCGTAAACAGCTATAAACAAGTCAATATATTCTGAAAATGTTATCAAGTAGGTATAAAAAATTATAAAATAATCATTTGGTGTAAATTTCAATTGTCTACGAATATTCGTTTTTGAATTCCATAAAAATAAGGAAATCTTATACAACTGAATATTTGTATCACCAAAGATATAGACGTCGTAGACAATTTAATGAGGACGTGTAATATCTTCTACAGTTCTACGTGAGTTAATTAAGTACGTTAAAATTATGAGTTATGACGATGACAGAATATTCAACAATACCATTGTATACCTTCACAGAAGTTGTGAATCTTTAAATTCCGCTGTAAAATTATAAATGATCAGAAATGTACTTGGAATATTGAGCAATAATTAGAAATAGTTAAAATTAAGTATTTAGTTTAGATTTAATTAATATATAATTTATTTGTCATATCTGTCATAGTCTCTCCCCAATTCTTTCACAGAAAAAAAGCACATCAGTTATGGCCAAAAGCGCATAGGTACTCCACCGATTTGCTAATTTGAAAAATCTAAAAGATAGTGCAGTTAGTTAACAAAAAAAAAATTGTTGAAAATATTGTCAAAGTTGCTGAATAATAATTAAAATAATTTATAATTATGAACTTTGAATCAATTCAATTTTAATACTATCAAAAAATAAAAATAAAAATGCCTTATGCTAATTTTAATTGTTTAAATGAATTTAAAAAAATGAAATAAAATTATGGCCGAATCTCAACCACTGAATAGTTCTATAGTTATTATTATTATGCGAAGGAACCAGTGATAAATTTGACTTAATCTATTGACTTTTAGTATCTTACTAATTAATGGTAGTCTTTTGTGATAAATATAAATTATCCTTTAATGGTTTGAGTATAAATATGACTAAAACAGTTTTCTGACAGTTCTTAGAACACTTAATATTTGTTTATGAAATCGGTTCTTATATATTTATTCTATTTCTTAACCAAATTTATACCTACAAAAGTAGCAAATTAACTTATGCTCATATTTTCTACTAAAAAAGTTGAGGATTTGAAAGATAGCGAGACATATTATTGATTGTCTGTAATATAAAAATATTCCAACAGACAGAGGATCTGACTTTGAGCTTTTCTTTTTTTTTAATAATCCTTGACTAACAGAAAAAAAATGTGTTTCTTCTTGCTCTATATTTATTATAATTATGATGACGATACAAACATGATACTTTCATTACTCGTTAGCCTTTTATTACAGTGATTGGAATTTGAGATATAGACTCCTTCCTAATCATGTCATTTTACAGGTATCGATTTTGATACTAATTAAAATAATATATAATTTACTTATTTTTGTATAACAGTTATACCTGATACATTGTACATTCATGTTTATCAATGTTTCTTTTCATGTTCAACAAAAAATTGATGGAGTGCCATTTTGGAAATTTCTAACCATTATAATTAGGTATATGTTTATAATTCCACGTTGAACCTTAACAAATCGAATGTGAAGTATTATAATATTATTCTTTATGTTAGCCAAACGCAACACTATTCATCTGTTTTTTTTATAAATTATATTAATAGAAAAAGTGAAAGATTGATACCTTTATTTTAAATAAATAATTTTTTTTCTTTTCTAAAAATACACCATTGAAAAATACTCAAAATATTGTTAAAACTTCAGTTTATTAGTAAGAAAGTTTATGGTATCAACATGTCACGGAACATTTTAAAGCAATTGATTAACTAATAAATATTAAATCTACATTGGTACAATTAATATAATAGCTGGTGTCTATACAAAGTTTAGTGCTAAAATAAATACCTTTTGACTTTGTTTTTCATCTAAGTTTAGTGGAGCTGGAGAAATGTAAACACTTGGGACTCTAATGTGAAAAAAACTAAATATACATAAACCTACGCAAAATATGTAGGTATACATAACTATGCACACCTAACTCTAAACTTAAGAACCAAAATGTTCTATTTAGATCACTATTAAATAACCAATTTGTAAATTGTGTTGATTTAGAACCTTATAATTATTGGCAAATTTTTAAAAGGTGATGAGACTATAAATGGTTGATTGTGAGCTTGAATTACCATCAGCAAAATATATCAATTACATATATTAAAAACATTTAGTATGAAAGTTAATTTTCAAAAAAATCGATTAATTTGGTGCTGAGTCTTTTGAGTATCTATATTTTTCATATTTTATTTCAACAATGTAAATTATGTTGCCTAACTATTTCGCCCTAATACTCTTAATTCAATATTTCTAACTGTAATATAAGGTAATTTTGCTGGTTAGCATTTTATGAATTAAATTTTATTTTTGTAAGTTGAAATAGATTGGCATTTTTTGTTTTGTATGAGTACACTTTATAACGCTTTTATGACATAGTTTTAATATTTAAAAAAATTTCATAATTTAGCACCTGGCAAAAAAAAAACACATTTCGACCTTGCATTGTCTTTGTTTGATTATCATTTAGTTCATGAATCGATTTTCTTTTATTAAACTTTCGATTTATTGACTTTAGTACTGAATATTATCATTAAAAAATAAACGTTTGTAGAGAAAAATGAACATTTTTAAAATGTTGGTTATATATTATTTTTGTTTTTTTCTCAGTATATGAAGGTATCTGGTAAATTTCATAACTTCAATTTTAATGTTGGACAATTTAAACGAGTGCAAGATTCATTACACATAATATATTGTCACATACACGCCAATAGGTATATTATACATGTATTATGTTTATTGTGTCAGATTTATTTTACCACCCTTCGTACATATTTTAATATATTTTGGTAATTATTTTCTTTAATATGATATTTAATATTCATAAATATTATAGGTTACAATGAACCGAAAAATAACTTATAAGTTATAATTTTATATCATATAATAATTCGATACTTTAACTGGTCGTTTTTCACAATAATAAGTGATCGTTAGAAAATCAAGTAAATGTTATTTTAAATTAGATGGTCAGCGACATATCATTAAATAATTATTGGCTCATGTGTCCATGAATGCTAATGCAGTTTTGTCCTTATTACTCTTTATTGATATTTTACTACTAACCTAAATGTCAAAATATGTAGGAACTTATATTATAGTAATAATAGCGTATACTAACATTTTAAGTAAGAATTATATATTTTTTCACGATACTTACCATTTTCAATTATGTGTTTATTATTATTATTATTTTTTATTTTTAAGTCAGGAATAATTTTCAAGGTTACTTGTTTACAATTAGGTAGGTACTTGCATTGTGTATTACATAACATAGAGTCAAATAAAAGAGAAAAACAAAGAAAAAATGCATTGGTTAATGGTTATATAATATTATTACATAATGATATAAATTTAATCTGAAATTAATTTTATAAATATATTTTAGCACTTAAAATGTTTTCTTTTTTATTTAATACAAATTAATACGATTAGTATAACAACAATAAGTAACATAATTATAAATACGGTTACACAAATAAATAATAAATGAAGTAAAATTGAATTAATTAGTTGTACTTTCTGCATAAACATAAGTCAATAATAGTAGGTATAGATAGTGAGAATGCATTATTAGTAGATACCTGTGTGAAATAATTCGACACTATAGGCAAATAAATTGCAGAGAGTAAAATCAAAATCGAAATGTTTGATTTCATTAAATTAACTCTTTGTAAGCTAATAGTTAATTATTAATCAATCATTCAAAAAATAACATGTCAATTCATATTATAAGGTGTGAATCCCATATACGCTTTTCATATTATACTGACAATACAGACAATTGAAAGAACACAGATCGGTACTTATTCTAAACAGGTATCGTGGCTTGGCTTGGTAAAGTTGCACTCAACGTGATTGAGAGTACGCAACCGTCCACTGTCACTAGTTCCCGGATGGGTGACCACCTGGGTTCTTAGTGGCAAAAAGCTTGCCACACACACACGCGAGTTTCCAATAACCGTATCAACCCTACCGTTACTCCTTTCAACGGCTGATAGCACCCAATGGCCTGTGTGGCAATAGCCAAATTAATAAAAGAGACACAGATAGGTACTATAAGCTGGTATCGATCCTAAAAACGAATACAGTCTTATTTTTTAAACGAATTTGAACACTTGATGAGTCATGGATAACAAATTATGCAGTCCTTGTTGTGTACAACTATAGATGGACCTAAATATTAAGGCCAGAAATATTACGGTAATCGCAACTGTCGCTATTAAAATAACTATGTATGCATCATTTATTAATTGTGTGTGTAGTACTTTATCTGAAATGTTTGTATAATATTTGTGCAAATTTAATATTTTAAGGTAAACCTGTCTGGAGTCTGATGTCAATACATTATATAATTATTCGTAAATTAAATATGCTTTTTTTCCAATTTACAAATATAATATATTATGTAATATTATAATATGTATTTATGTATATTATTTAGTATTATATTATAGGTAGAAACGTTAAAATATCATGTGGAAATTTTGTTTCTTTTAAATATTATTTACACTCCTTTTCGGGGCCGTCATCTTATATTTCAAAATTCATTGCTAAAATAGCAGAAGAATAATTATAGAATAATTCTAGTATAGTGCTTGGTTTACCTAACTCATTTCTCTGTGGTTCTTTTGTTTTTAAATAATCTTTTTAACTATACTCCATCTCCATAGATAATTATAAAAATTAATAACGTTGTACATAATATAATATATCACCAGCGAACGGCTCCAATACAACAATTTACACAATACGAAAATCAAACTGACACGACATATTAGGATCATAATTTAATTAAAAATACTTGTGATAAAAATAAAAAAGTATTAACGTAAAGCATGCACTATTTAAATTCCAATTTCGAGGCTATCTTGCTATCTAGTATTTTAGTATATATGTCTCATCTAAATTAAATGCTAGATACCATAATATTAGGGCTCTCTAGTAAATGCCATGCTCTATGCAACATCCATTTAAATTCTAGACTGTTCGGTGATGTTGACAATGAAAATAAATATAATAGTTATGCTGATGATTTAAAGAAATATATTTTTAAATTATAAATATTGAATATAGGTACCTAATATAATATAATTTGGTGAAATGTAAAAAAAAACATTGGTTTTTTAAAATACTTATATTTCGCTATGGTTAATTTGATTTGTGTCTTTTGTAGGTGAATATTTAGTTAAGGAATAAAATAAGTACACGGCAACCGATCTTATTCACAAATATAAAGTGTTTAAAAATCATATTTACTAAATTAATTTAAGTATCATTTATGTTTATCACAAAAAACTACAAAATGGGTATGAAAATATGAAATGCAACTGTAATACAAGAAATCTATTTTTTAAAGGCATTTAGGTAATATTAAGGTAGTATATTTAAGTTACATTTAGTTATTTTAAAGAGAATGAGAGTATTTTATTAGTTTCCCTATTCCCCAGGTGTTAAAAATTAAAGCAATTCAAACTATTTGATCCGATCCTGTGGTTATAAATCAATGACTACGTACCGTAGAACGGTGTGTTATGGACTAATGTGTATACAACTATATTTAAATAAGTCTAAATGTTCGGGTAAAAAATAACTAAACATACGTAATCGTAAAAGTGTCTCGATTTATTTTTTTAATATCAAGTAACAAAAGTAACTAAAACCGTTAGAGTAAAAATCGGTATTTTTCATTTAAATAAAAAATGTCGTAAAAAATTGAATTTCAAACGCCTATTAAAAAAATACTCTTAAGAATTTTCGATATTTTCAAATTGAAACAAGAACACATAGGAGGCACCTCGTAAAAAGTATACTTATTACATTCCAAGGTTTTTGACCAAGAAAATGTATTTTTATCAACTTTAATAAAAAAAGCTGAACATTTAAAAGGTTTTTAAAGAAGGTAGCAAAAAGAGATAAAATACTTATAAAGGGCTTATAATTAATTATTATTTAGTTAAAATGTCCAGGGTTACCAGTTCATTTTTAAAGACAACTATAGTAAATAGGTAGGAAGCACTATTAGTAGATACAATTGCATTAGTTGTTTAATCTTAAACAAATTGAAAAAATTTTAAGTTTATAATAATGTAATATATTCTAATATGTCGATAAAAAGAAAGAGCAAATAGGATAATGTAATACAAATTATACTACTTTGGTGTTATTTAATACAATTAATTGTCCGACAGACCGTGACTAATATTAAAAAATAATTTCCTAAGACTATATTTTTATATATGTTCTTAGAGGTTATAAACCTTGAGTTTCCACATAACAAGTCTGAAAAATGTAAACATAAATAAATCTATTTTATAATAAACATGTTACGAGTAGAATTTATAACGTTTTTTTTTTTTTTTTTGATAGCTGAATAAACAACTTGTAACATATACAACTATAATCCTATGAATATATTGACTCAACTCATTTAATATTTTTATGATAATTAAATGTGTATTATTTTAACGTGCATTCAGTTACTAAAAATTAAAGCAGAGCACATAAAGTGTATTCAACAGTACAAACAAAAAGTTTCTGGGCATTTACAGACATTTTAAAATAAATGAATATGTAATTAATGCTTAGTTCTTAAAATTATAAATATTTTAATTTACGAATATACAGCGTGGAGAGTGGTTACTTCCTTATTTTAAAGGACTTTATAAGGAATATAAGGGGAAGTAATCACTTCCCACCCCGTACTTACATAATATGAGAATGTATTTTAGAGACGACTGGTGATTCTTCATTTTCAATCATCATGGCTAAGCCACTGCCATTAATATTTATTTTAAATCTAGTTATTCAATAAATAACTATAACACGAATTAAAAATTGTCAAAATCATTTATCAACTACTTCGTTCGGTACAAATAATATACAATATAACCACAGAACAATATAGAAATGACACTTGATCAGCTGATCGGGTTTTTGTTGACCTGTATGGGCTGCGATCTGAAGTCTTAACCTGCGATACTCGTGGAATCCGTTGATGATAATAATATGATGTAATATATCTTATAATTACTTATATTCTCAATGGTGGAAACGATCTGTGCACCAACCTGGGGTTATACGATTGCTAACCTTACCACTTAACCTGAGTTACGGAAAAGTTTACTGCAACGGCCAAAAGTGTTCAATGCCACAAACTTTTGACCAAGCCGCACGGTGTCGTAGGCCTGATATTACCATAACATTATAATAATTATAATGATAAAATTATAAAAAGTCCAATAAGAAGTCATATACATCCATTTGAAATAGAAATTTACTTATCTTTAGTCTGAACAATAACATCTCCCACAGATCCTTAATGGCCAAAGAGAGGAACCCCTAATATTCATAACCTGTGGTGTCCAAGTCACTATCAATCACCTTCTCACTGAATGCCGAACATAATATCACACCATCAGAACAAGTTACAACCTGCCTGGATCATTAGCCGAAATACTCCACAATAAATTATCCTCAGTCCATAGCCAACATCAGCCAATTCATCAGAGCTACCAAACTTCAAACCAAGATTAAATTTACCTAATATTTAGAATAAGAAGACAATATATTTAATCAATTTAAACTATTTATAAACCCAATGGCCCAAGTTTCTGAGGTTCTTTTTTAAATACAAAAAAAAACCAATATACCTACCTATCGAAAAATATGATAATGTTAGTTAATATATTGAACATCACAAGAAAATTAAAATAATTATTTGATGGCCATGCGATTTACGCCTATAATAAGCAATGACAGAATTATAATATAATCAGCCATCTGTTACGATGTAGAACAATGAGTAAAAAGATGAACGAGATTATGGCTTTAAAAAATGCGGATTAAAAAAGCCTTCCAGTCAAGTCACTTTGTCAGTAATGTCTGAGCTATAATATTACGTTATATAATAGATTATTTTGTTGGAATACTGTTTAACTATTAAAATTTATAGTGTATAGCTAGTGGATATTAAATAAATTATGATAACATATTAAAATAAGTACTGGAAAAATAGGCCAAACCATTATTATGAAACATAACACATGAAGAAATAATAAACCGACTAGGAGTTTAGGCCGAATAATATTTTGGAATCTTAAAGAGCAAATAAGAACGGAAAAATACGTCCAAACCCTACTTCAAGTTTGAATATCCACAAGGTTAATTTTATTCTAATTTCTAATTATTTCTCAAATACCATACTTTTAAGTCAACACAATGTATGATGTAACACCTAGTAACATCTATATTAAGTAATTCAAAATACACATTACATACCTATACGAATATTTGAATAGTAGGTAAAGAATTCCATTATAGTTTATTTAGTATAAACAAACAACCATTACCTAATTATTATTCATATCCACATAGGCGCGATGTACCAAAATGCCTAGATAAATATATAAAATATTCTATCTATACCTATATAATATTTTCTATATATATTTATTATACTATATTGAAAAGTCAGTGCTGAAGGCTGAACAAAAAAAATAAAACGTATTACCTATGTCTGAAATTATTTTAGAATAACTAAGAACTGATCAAAAGTAAATAATAAAGTTGTTTAATTCGTATCTGTTGTAATTATGTTTTGAATAAAATAGTTTAAATATTATTTCATGTCAGTAAAAATTGAGAAATATTGTTTTAGTATTTGTTATGTAAGCAGAATTATTGTGAACGAACAATATATACCTATGCCTCTAATGTCTATACTTTTCAATTTTTGAAGTATTATTTCTATTAGACTGCATAAGTAGGCAGTATAGGCACCTACGTATTTATTATACCCACTTAAATAAATGGTTTCAATTTATGGACGTTTGTAGATGCATTTTTAGTTAAAAGGATAATTTAATTTTATAAATTAACGTAAAAAACACATACACCATTACAAAATAATGTTTTACAATTAGCAAATAGGTACCTATAGAAATTGTATTATAATTGTAAATTAAGTATCTATTTTCCACATTTATCAAAATCGATTGTGATGTGAATACTTCCTATGCACCACAATTGTACCTATGTGGTAAAATCGGATGCACACTATTTGTGTCATCAAACAATTATGGTATTTATGGTATTCGTAGTGTGGTTAGAATTAGAAGTTTTTGACAAATTGTTTTCAACGGATATCGGTTAGTCAGTAATCATAAATTTATGACAATTGCATTATTGTTATTATGATTCTTTTTGCTCGCTTTTTGTGAAATCGTATATAGTTGAAAATAATAATTTTGATTTTATTGGTAATTAGGAAAGCAAATACATATTATGTTCAAAAGAAACTTTAGCTGATTACTCAAAATTCCTATTGGCATTGAACATTGGTTAAACATAATACACATATTACATATTCAAAAAAAAAAAAAATATTTTAAAAATGATTATTATCTATTTATAGCATAGCGTAGAACCTAATAATTGCTTTAAATAGTTTTTGAATCCTTTTAATAAATCTTGGATAATATGTATTTTAAGTATATCTGTTGAGAATCATTTTCCACACTTTTAGTACGTACCATAAAGTTACATGATAATCAATACAGTTTTATGGTAAATGTTTTTGTTTTTAAATTAAAACCAATCTATGGTCAACCCTTTTTATAGTTGTATTTTATTGAAGCGTCGAACCTTATCCGCTTATTATATATTTTTCTTGTCTGAAAAAAATCTAAATTCCAATCCGTAAAAAAAATATTAATTCATTTCTACCATTCATATTTATGAATGTAAATTTTTGACAATAAAAATTAATTGTAGATAATCTACATACTATTTATGTCTTCAGAATAACAAAAAAAAAAAAAATTCAACAAAGAAAAATAAACACGTTTCATTATAAAGGAACATGATACACAGCCTTCAGGACACAGAAGTTCCACCCATATGCTAACCCCGCTCTGAAATATAAATACATCTATGGACTCCTATGTAATTAAATTAGATTGTAGCAAATTATCATCGAGTCGACAGTAATTAAGGTAAAAAATATTTTGATATCATCTGCAAACATAAATTTAAAGCAATTTTGAAAAGCAATATTTGTTTTAAAAAATAATAAAGTACCTAAAACATTGGCACTAATAAATGAGATCCTTGAGGAATTAAAACCTACGTTTTTAGACTTATTTATTACCTATTCATAACCAGTTTAGTTCTCAACGAAAAACCTAATTATTTCTGTTTCATATTGGTTTCTGAAAAAAAAAAATACTGTGAGGGTGCCTAACTAGATTTGGCCCCTACTTAATAATAACATAATTATTGTTAATTGATCCACATAATTATAATTTGTTCTACACGAACGTAACGATGAGGACCAATCGGGCTATCACAGTGTATACATTTACATAATATGAACTATAGGTCACTTGAATTATAAATCTGTGAGATTAAACTTTAAAATAAAAGCAGGGTAGGCTGTAGCCTGTAAAGTAGGTGTCGAGTGTTCCTCATCATTGAGTATAGGTCACTAAAATGGGTGTGTTAAATTTAATGAAAAATCGTATTACCCACACGCATAGAAATTATGAGTTTTATTCATTAGGTATGAATATTGTCAATACCGAACACATTTCAACATCGATTTTCACTTGCCATACTCCACTATAGTTGTTTTAATATTATCAAATTGTTCACATTAAAATTTTAATGGCATTACTCTTCTTTGGCTTTTGGAGTTAATACAATACATGATTCTTTTGCATAAATATTGACCCCATTTGAATGATTATTTTTACCATATAGGTAAAAACTTAACCTAACCTACGTAAGTACACGAATCAAACACCTAACAATACCCGCACCGAGCAGAAACGTTGTGTTGTTTCTATTACTGAAAATATTTTATTATGTGTTTGTATTACTATTAATAATTTATTTTTAAGGTATTTGGTATGGTAATTATAATATTACTACCTAGGTAATTGTTAATATACACAGCTTATAAGTTATAACTTATCTGAATGTAATGAACATATTATTTGGCTTTGTAAATAATAATGAATAAATACACATGGTAGTGATAAGTTTCAAGTGTCTACGAATAATATTTTTTGAGTTACAACAAAAAAACTAAAATCGTTAAATTGTTTGCTTATTAAGTCGTCATTAATAATAACTAATTTGGTGAACTTCTGAACTTGAAATGCCTATGTAAATCTATGAATTGTGTGTATAAAATGTTTTCGATTTTTGAAGTTTGCTGCAAAACAAACTAACGAAAAACTTTATATTACATTTTCAAACTATTAAAATTTAAGATTTAATGAATTTTCACTTTAATATTTTGCTCATTTTTGTCAGTTTGCCAATGTTGTCAATAATTGAACTTCAGACGCTTATAAAAACTATTTGTATTTTTGATATTTTTAAACCAATATAAGTAAAACTTATAAGGAGCATTACATTAAATTTTAAGCTTTGTGACCAAGCTTAACGTTTTTTGTCAAATATAAAAAATTTATAGAATTTGTAGAGAATAAACTAAGCATTTGAAAAATTAAAACGTCTAATAAAAAGCTTCAAATAAGTCTAAATCGAACATTTCATTCATACAAAATATAATGTAAGTCATAGTAGAATGTTTTATGTATATATTTTTAGAATAATTATCAGATAACTAAAATCGTTTGAAGATATTTAATTCGTTAATATTTGTTTAAACATCCAATTTTTTCAAAACGTGTACTTCAAACGCTCGTGTTATTAAAAAATTAATTCAATTTTGTTAAAAATTGGTGTTGTTTACGGTAAATTGTTTTTAGTTTTCCCCAAATATTTTGACCTCCCTCAATAACTAAAATAGATTCAAATCAACTCCCAGAAAACACCCTTAAGTTGAAGGTTGAATAATTTTTTTACAATAAAAAGTAGACACTAAAATACAATAAGTGGCATAGCTAGGGAGGGTTTTGTTTGTTGTATTTAACCAAAAATATATTATGATTCAGATTTTTACTAACTTAGTTTGTTATAATATGGTTCTACTTCATATTTTATATTATTAACATGGAGATTAATGACTTCAATAGAGTGTGTAAGGCTCACATATGATGTTAGGCTTACAAATTAAATTTAAAAACTCCCCTCCATCTAAAAAAAAGTAATTAATTCTGGTTACACGCCAGTATTAGACTATCATCAGCTTACTCAAAATTTTAAATAATAAAATATTATATTATATTGTAATGTACATCACCAAATATTATTTATAATCATTCACACCATTTATATTCAAGGTTTTTTTTAACTATTTAGTTTTAAAAATTATGTTGTATGTATAACACATTTATTTCAATTTTAAGCCAAAGAATGGAGGAAATCAGAAGGATGGTAATAAGAATAATACAGAAGGTAGTTGAGGTGGGGATATAATTCTTGAACTTGGTCTTGATAGTCGAACCGTAACCAGTTTCAGTGAATCGTAGTTCAGTTGCCTTAGTGGACAGATCGGAGCTGTAGTCTCTAAGATAAGAAACGTGGTAGAACGGGAAAACAGATTTCAAGTAAGTTAAGCTTAAAAAATTCACTCAGTACTTTTATAAAAACAATTTTTTTAAATAATATATTAACTATGGTATGAAAAATTCAATAATATAGAATAACTAACGGATTTTAATAACTGTAATATATGATAATTAGGTACTATAATTAAGAATGCATATTTTGAATAATTTTCATCTATCATTATACTTCGATTAAAATACTGCAAAAAACATTATAAAATAAAATATTGTAATTTTATTAAGTACGATAGATTTATCAATCTTCATTTTGGATTCTGAGAGGCGAATGTATCTTTTTACATTGATAAATGTTTTTTTTTCGTGTGCTTATATACATGATAAACAGTCGAAAAAATGCTTCAATATTTAACTTTGAGGGTGATTTTTGATAGAAAATTAAAAAATCTCAGTAAGTATTTTTCAACAAAATAAAAATAAATGAAAAACCAAAAATTTTACGCGAACCCGTTTTTTTTTTAATGTGTAATCCAATAACAAATACCTAATACTTGCTGTTTTCATCAAATATTTATTTTCGAATTTTTATTCAATATTACATTTTCAAAATGTTTTGACTCTTTTTGAACTATGTGCAGTAGACACCGGAAACCGCTTATAAGATTTACTTTAGAACCAGCACAAAGTTAATCTTATAACCGAATGAACCTTATAGGTGAAATGGGAAAATGAACAAAAACACTTTTTAATGAATTATGAACTTTATTTTGTGATTTTAATTTTACAAATTTTACTTTATATATCACATACTAGACATTTGACTTTTTAGATTTTTTCAACCTAGATATGTTTTTGGGCTGCAAAGGTAAAACTTTTACAACCGATTTCGCATAACCAATTTTGCGTAACCGATTTTTTAAATTTAATTTCTTTTATTTTAATTTAACATTTAAGGGTATGTTATCAATTGGCAACAGTGCGCATAAGTGATACGATTTGTATTGAAATTAATTTTTATTTATTAAAACATTCATTATACTTATATAGGTATTATGTGATGTATGATTATACTTTATTTGCTTATTAAAACTCATCTACAAAATGATTTCAATATAAAATACTTATATTTATATATTTATTCATCACCTTTCATGGTAAACATAAAAATATGTTCACTAAGCGCACGCTGTATCCAAAAGGTGAATGGTCAATAATTAGTAATAATATAACAATACACAAAAACTTACATATAAATTCCTCAATTTTCGTTGCAGAAAAAGAAATATTGAGTAGCATGCTACATTTAAGCAATATTATTTTTTTCTATAAATGTCGTTAAAAAATTATTCACCCAGTCTAAAACCTTGAAAATTTAATTCGAGGTGTCTCATAATCTATATTAATGGTTATTTAAAAATATTAAAGATACCTACATGAACACGATTTTTTTTTTATAAGTGTTTTAAGTTTAAATTTCAACGAAATTTGTCAATATTATGAACATTTTTTTTTTTAATATTAAGAAAATCCTCGATAACGTAACCATTGGCTTGTTTTTACATGATATTAAGGTCTCAACAAATTTGAACTAAATTGTACAATTTAATATTTTTTATAAATAATAATATATTTTTGATGGATTTTTTGTCGGGGCCTAGTGTATCGTGAAAGTGCTCCACGAACATTTATAAATAATTTGTCGTTGGAATGTATAAAATCTTCAATTTTTCTAACTAAGAACTAAAAATTTAACACAATGTTCCTCATGAATCATAATTAGTTCGTATTGTAACCAAAAATATAAAAATATATTATGTTAACTCAATTTTTTTCCATAGAAATTTTTAAGTTCAAATTTGGATGGCTAGACATTTAAACAAGGGATAACAATTTTAGTTGATTTTTTATAAGTAATAAAAAAATATTATTATCAGGTATTTAAAACTTTGAACGAATATAGCTATATTTTATACTCACTGTGACATTTTCAAAATATTTATATTAATTTTATGCTATTGCCTAGTTTATTGGTACCGTGTAGTTAAATAAATTACTTAATAATTAATAGCAATATTATGTTACAACAATATTCTGACAGATAGTCTTCGCTTAGAATCGTTTTCAGTATGCAATTATTTATCAGTGAATTCAAATTTAACAGATCCATGGGTCATAATACTCATAATACATTACAGTGACCTACTCAATGACGAGTTACACTTGACTCCTACAGTCCTACGGTACAATTGAGTGTTTACCTACTTTCCCCCCTTTTTTATCAAACCAGTGCAGTATTTTAAATCAATACCAATGATTTAAACTATTTATAAGTACAAAATGTAAAACACGCATTCATATGAGAGTGTTAATTTTTAAATTTTTTGTAATATAATGTATTCACCTATTTAACTGACTTTAAAATAGGTATCCGATAAACTGACCAACGCCAAAACACCTAAAATATATACGTAATCAGACTGATTTAAAAGTAATTTTACCAACTTTTATTTGAAAACTTTTTATTTGTTAATTTATTTACAAGTAAACAACTTTAAACGGTTATTTTAATATTGCTTTTTGAATTAATTTTTACTTATAAGTATCAACTTACTGGAAAAAAACAATAATTTCCTTTTACATAGACTCGTTTTTGTTGAATTGTAATTTGTAACGTCAGATGCACACTAAAAATATTAAACGAGTATATAAAAATTTGTATTGTGACCTTGGTGTCAAAAAAATATAAAAGATTATCCTAGTTAGATTATATAATTGCCAAAATAATAAAATAAAATAATATGAACTCAATATAAATTCAGACTTAAAAGCATTCCTTATTTTGTACCTCTCTGAGTTATTACTATATGTATGGGTAAGTACGCTTAATAAGTACCTAGGTACCTAACCCGTAAGTGTACAAATAACAACAACAGAAACTAATGGTATACAAATAGGATAATAATATTCTTTATTTATTTTAAACAAAACAACTTTTGTTTATAATATAAAAAACATAGGTACATAATACATTTTGCAAATATGTAACAAAGACATCTCGAAAATAATAACATAATATATATGTTCAATTGCGAATTTCTTTGAACTTTTCAATCTACATTTGTAGGATTGATGTATTCGTATGAATATTATTCTACTATGAATAAGGATGCATGTGCTTCAGCAAAAAAAAAAAAAAACAACATGGCGAAAACACAAAAACACAAAAATAACACACTAAAAAAATGAAAAATGAATTTTAATTTATTTTATAGTGAAGCATAATATTTCATATTTATTTATGACATTTAATAATATTAAAATTATTTTAATACCAATTTAAGGGTTTCAATAGTATTAAACACGTGTAATATGGAGAATAATATTCGGACAATAGGTGTCTTAAGCCGGTGTTCGAAATAACCCATATAATATATATCTACTAGAATAATATTACTATAATAGTTATTACTGAACTGGGAAAATTGCATAAATTTACTGATGTCCCTTGTTATTTAGATAATAAATATTAAATTTATGTTTCTATAATTGAAAATGTTGAAATCGATCATTATTTCTTAAAATGGAATATGAAAAACAAAAATAACAAATAATATTATATTCTTTATGACGTTGGTGTGAATTCCAACAATATTATGCATGTGGCTTATACTTGTAAATTCATACTACTTACCTATCATTCAATTAAATAGGTTTGAGTAATTTACTTAGAAATTTAGTTTTTTTTTTCAAAATTTAAGTTTAAAATATATATTACAAAAGTCACTAGAGTATTGATTTTTAAGATTCATGAATTTTAGTTTCAAGATAAAAAAATATGTCCGAATCACACAAAAAAAAAACAAGTACATACCTACATATTTTTTACAGTGAACAATGTTTGTAGACAATTATAAACGTCATAACATTTTAATGTTTTTAAATTATAATAATAGTTTATTAAAATAATCTATAAGCGATCAAGTTACTTTGTATAATAATATATTTACCGTTGCAGTAAACCTGAGACTTACTCGTAAATATTACATTTATGTAATAAGGGGCTTCTTATGAATTAGTTACCTATATAATAAATTATTTTTTCTGTCTGCTCCACACTGACGCAAAAGGTAGCAGAATTTTAAATTATGTTTTGTTGTATAACTTTTTAATATGTTTAAAAACGAAAAGTAATATGTCCATGGGTATTAAAAAGTTCATTTTTATAAGTTTGTTTCGATGTATTAAATATTGAAAAGATTTTTGTCTTAAGCAGAGGTATTACTTACTAAACTATTATCGATTTCTTAACTTAGCTTTTCTGTAAGTACAAAACATAATAATAATCAAGGAGAAGACATAAACGCTAAAGAGTCTAATACAATCAGTATTAAAAATGTTGATCACCTTATAAAATAGTTTAGAAAAATGCCGTCTAACCATATAGGTATGCGATTCTCCGGTTCTTTATATTTGTGTCATTAATATTCAACATATGTACCTATTCAGTTTTATCAATTGGATATCGGAAATAAGTTGATTATTGACTAAACTTATAGTCAACGAATCAAAATTAATCAAGTGAAGGTGGATAACATGAAAGTCACTTGTTTCATATGGTGCCTATAATTGGAGAGTAAAAATTACTCTTTACTAAATATTTATTTTAACAGTTGGTAAAAACTATCTTAAAATATACGGACATTTAAGGGAATATTTGTTTTAACATAATTTAAAGTGATCGCGAAATAACATTTTTGAAAAAAATTATGTTTTTATTATTTTTTAGTGTATATTTTAAATGTTTTTTTATTGTCCTCATAAATTTTAAAATTTCATATTACAAAGCAGTATACTTTTGGGGGAACTTCATTACATTCGAATTGAATTTAAAATTATTTATTTATACTTGCGGCTGGTCGAATGCATATTATTTGATGAATGTTGATATGGTTGGATTTGACATTATATACATGTGTATAGTGCTTGTGCTCGTGTTTATAAGTGATAGCTTAGTACTACAATACTTCAACACATAACACTCACTTTAAGTAAACAAATAGTTAACGTTAGGATTTGCAAAAATAAAATAAGAGAATATCAACAATGATTAGATCTTACAAATAAGTCAAATTAGTGTCCAGTGTAACTCAACAAAATCTATGAATTATGAAAACCATCATCGTATGATTCAAATAAATAAAACTATAATATTATCATCGTATGTAGTTATATGCAGGCAAACGTTAAATAATATTGTATCAACCAGTTAAAATTAAAGGCAATATTATGTAGGTTCAAGGACGCCCATAAATCAGAATCCACATGGATGACAATATTATAAAAAAAAAAAACTAAGAACCAACAAAATTGATTTGAATAAATAACAGAAAATAGCTGTATAACATAGATATACGATGTACCTGTGTAATATGTTGTGTAGTATAATATTATCATCAGTAAAAATAGCTTATTATTTGCAATTAAAAAAATTACTATCATTTCAACTTTGTCTGGGGGGTGAAAATTCTCACTAGTGGGTATACTTGAGCAGGTACCTATACAGCTATACACTCCATAATCGATTGGGAAAATTCCTTCAAGGTCACTAAATTACAGATGTACGAAAAAAATATATTCAAGAAAGTAACAGTGTCATCTCTCAGTTAGTAACTAATATCATTGTACTAGTCAGTCTAGTCACATAAATACGTGGCTGGATGCTGTTATATCGTTAACCTACCGGTGCACCTATTATTTTAATTATAAATACTACTTAAATAACTCTTCTATCTTTTTTCGGTTTGAATAATTTTTTTGTATTCACTGTTTTTGCCAAAAAAGTCTCCACTAAAAATGTCATTCACACTAATCGCACGTTCTATAAATGCGGTAAAAAATCAAAATTACAAAATGGCGGTCTCTGAATTCTAACTGCTACGTCACCGTAGTTCACATTGTTCTAGTCAGTAGTAGGCATTGGCTAAAAAATCCAATTATTTTTTGATGGTTGACATTACATACAACGTCGTTAAAGAAGATAGCACACTAAGATGGCTGACTAGTAGTACTGTGCTCTATGCTGGGGTTTCAATATTATTCCCCAAACTTTTAATACCTACAGATAGTTAAGCTAGTGACTTTAATGAAATATTACATAACACGAATGGGTATTGGGTATATGCTAATTATTTTGGATCGACTTTTTTTTAAGAACAAGTAATGATCAGGATAAGGCCATTAAAATTAGTTAAAATATATTTAAATTATATTGTTATCTGTGCCAAGTATCCGGGACTCATGTACATGGTATGCATTAATGTATTATATAATAATAGAATTCATAATACAAGCAATTAATATTCAAAAATTATTTATAAAAAATATATAAATTGTTTTTTTTTTTTTAAATAAGTATGTACTCAAATTTAGGTATTAAACGGAACATATTATTATACTAAATACCTCTCAACCTTATCGTAAATAAAAAGGTCAATATACACTAGTAACCTTCGATGATCTGGTAATTCATAATTATATAAGAGTAACAATCCAAGTACCTGTACAATTAACTAATGGTTCATAAAATTAATTAAAGTATACTACGCAAATAGATTAATTGAACACGCATAATAGGTAAATTGTGTTCTAATAAATTATAAGAACTATATAATTATAAAATTATAAGTTAAAAATGTTTAAAGTGTTTAATTTGTAAACCTTATACTGGAAAATTGAATAAAAGATATTTCGTATAGATGTAGTTAATACTGAGACTAAAAGATTTAAAACAAAATATATACAGTTTTTTTATAGACGTTTTAATTTAAATTTGGACGAAATTAGATACTTGAATATGAAGGATAAAGATTTTAGCTTGTTGTAATTTAAAAGTATTATTCCTGGATATGAAAGTTTTAACATACATTATTATATTTTATACACACATTGACATTTTCAAATGCAATAGTTTCGTTTTCGTACGAAATTAATTTAATTCAAATTCAACTCATATACTTACATTTCAGTGACTTACTCCTCAATGACAAGGTACCTACATTCGACACCTACAACTCTTAAGGTCTACTTCTCCCTTTTTTATATTTTGGTATCAATGAAAAACATTTTATTTCTAATTTTTAATCGTACAGTATGTATTTTAGGCTTAGCAGAACTTTGTGTTAAAATTGCATTATCGGTCTAAATGAATTTTGAAACCTGGATAAAATAAAAAAGTGATAGAATGTGGGGACTGAAAACAGCTGTTACATTTTTTATGGACATATCCACATGCTTTGATTGTTGAATACTGGAACATTATCCTGCCCATAAATTAGAAGGGAATATAAAATCCTCGACGTATATGTATATTTACTATTCAGTTCAGAAAATTTGATTAATTTATCATCTAAAGGCTGTACCTATCTATTGTTGCTAGTTCCATTAAAAACACATCTCCAAAAAGATATGGACATTATTTTTTATCTTACCATATAATATACAAATGAACGATTGCAGATTGCACAAACGAATTGGTACTTGAAAAAAAACTCAACTTAAACATTGTGCAAAATATTAAGCTAGGTCTTAGAGATTCTACACACTGATCGATATCACCAATACAATCATTCAACTTAAGTCTAAAATATAGAACAAGATTTGGGAATACCTATATGAATTAATTAAACAATACTTACTTAACTATTTTCTATGATGATAAATTATTTTGTTTCAGAAACGCTTTCAGTTATCTAATGAAATGGTGTCCCGTTTTGCAGTATTTACGTTATTTCTAGTCAGTGTCAACGCATCGTTGGCAGGACCTACGAATATATTACCGACGTTACCAAATGCAATTATAAAATCAGAAAATTCTCAATGCCAACATGATAGCATAAAGCTACAGTTGGGTTTGAAAAATATGACTCTATGGGCACAACAAAGTAAGTTATTCATAGTTAAGATAGAATTATAATAGATATGTTTTTTTTTTTCAATTATTATATAATAATAATACAATAATATGTTAGACGTTGGTGATGCTATATGCAGTATACAATTATTATTTTTTTTCAAACGTTTTACGCGTCCTACAATATTTCAAGTAATTATTAAATATTATACAAATGAAACGAAAATCAGATGATTTAACATTTATGAATAATTTTTAATACATCATATGAATTCGGAGGAACATTAATTTTTTCTTTCTTCATTTACTATTTACTCAAACTGTTGGCTCCAACGTAGCTCATGCAATTATAAAGATGGTCATCTACGACATTTCATGATTCGCGTCAATAAAGTGTATAAGGAAATAGATAATTAAATTGGTAATAAATAGTTACAATTAAAAGGCGCCAGTTTGAACAACAACATATTATATACATTACCTATATTATGTGTCCATCATAATTTTCATTGTGTGTAATCGTCATTACTTATTAATAACATCATTGTAAGTTTTGTGTATATTGTTCGTTGAATTTAATAAAGAGGTATCGATTGTATACTATTATTTGTAGTGCAGTGTGCTATATAATTATTATTACATAAAGGAATTTAATACTATAGTAATTAGTATTAATAATTAAGTATTATCTGAATGTGTTCAATGTTTGCAGTTATAATTTGATCAAACAGTTTTAAGATTTTAACGACTGGTTAGGTGTATTTTATTTTAGAATCATAACAATTAATTGCTCACAGTGGATGGCCATATAGTTATATATCACGGTGGGATGTGACTCAATTTTTAACATAGACTATATATTATATAATATGGTCATTAAAAATATAATTTATGGTTACCATTTTTACCTATATATAATTTATGTTAAGTTTTGAAAAAAGTATATGGAGGGGGCCTCTCTCTCTCTCATTCTGCCTGTTTGACCGCCATTGAATATGCATAGAAACTTCTTAATATACTCGTGAATTTTTATTTTCTTTAAATTTTTATCGTTTTACTCGATAATTACTCATGTAGTCAAGTTCATTTACTAACATTTCATTAACTACTTATTAAGCGTTTGTAGGTAATGTAATTATTTGGGTTTGTGTCTGTATGGGTGTGTTCAGTATAAAACGATAAAACTATAATTAAGTGCATATGTACAGGGTAATTATTTTATTACCAAACAATCATTATAGTTAGTTATATTTTTGGTTTTGGAAAATTTAA
The DNA here is from genome assembly GCF_001856785.1 of Myzus persicae. Taxonomy (NCBI): domain Eukaryota; kingdom Metazoa; phylum Arthropoda; class Insecta; order Hemiptera; family Aphididae; genus Myzus; species Myzus persicae. The sequence goes on from NW_019103784.1 coordinate 922,074, forward strand.
CCAGGATCTATTAAGTTAAATGACAAGCTATAAATCGGGTGGAAATAGTTTCGCTTGAAATGTATATCATAGTAACGTTTAGATTTTTTAAATATCGAAACAACTATAATACGTGAAAATTATCATAAACGCTCTTTAATTTAGTTGATCCACGATGTGCATGAAAATAATTAATAATTATACGGTCCCGACCAAACGGCCTGCGAAATTACTAATTTATTATGTTAATCATCAAATAAAATAAAACTCATACGAATCTAATATTTTGTGGCTTTTTTAGAAACGTCTGTGCAGCCTCCCACTCTTTATTTATAGCTTTAAACATGATCTGTAACCAAGCTAATTTCAAACACGGTCCGGCGTGTTCACACTTATCGTATGCTAAATATTAAGCAAAACATATTTTTGAAATTCCTAATTGAGAATACGGCACATGTCATACATTGTCATGATATCGTACCCTTAACCGTGGTTTTAATGGTCATCATACAAAATATTATGTTTACATCAAAGCAAAATATTAATAATTAATTAAAAATATGAAACTATTTGAAATAATTAAAACTATATAACATTTAAATAAAACCATTAAATAAACACTAGTATTTATACAATGCTGTAGCTTACAATTAAAATATCGTTCTTGCGTTTATTACGCATGCGTTTTTAGACGTGTTTTAAGTATATTATATTATATTTTGTATATTTTGTATATATTATATACAACTGATATTGTTTTTAGTATTTTATAAGACAATAGCAATGATTTTGTCCGGCCACTCTGGTACAGCTTAATAAAATATGTGTATTCCGATTGCATCGTAAAATTGACAAACTAGTTTTATTCTTAGGGAACGCACAAATTCTCCTTCCGTTCGTTGACCGCGTGGCAATCTCCTGATGCCGAAATCATTTTCGCGAGTCAAATACCTACACAGAATCTCGCCATAATAACCTAACCTTATCTCACGGAACGCCGCCGAAAATTCGAACAAATGTAATTTATTCAGTCAACCCGAAAGTCTCTGACCGAGGCACATTTTCAGTCAATAAAATTGTCGTGTGTTTTGTATGACGTGTAATATGAATAGCAGGCGCTTACAATTACACTGTAGTATTATGTTTACGAAATGATTGCAATTATGGCGGCATTCACTGTGTTTTTTTATTATTTGCTGTCCCTATTCATTTTCTTAAACGTTAGCTCATATTATATTCATGAGTATCCTCATTAATTACAACTTCGGCGGAATATGGAATTAAAAATTTACCAACATCGCAATTTCAAAATAAAGTAAACACCCATAGAATCACTACCACGGTATAAATAAACTGTTGAATTTTGTTATGCTTGTGAAACTGTAGTATACCTAATATTAATTTAGCGGAATTTTAAATAGATATGAATCATCAAATACACAAATTCTAAAAAACTAATTACCAACTGAATTACATTAAAGCCATGCATGTAGTACCTACCTACACCCTGTTCGTTTTTTAATCGTAGCCCATTTTCGGAAAACGGCAATCATTATTTTTCTATAATAACGATTTCGGAATGTTGGTACGCACCAAACACCGTAAGTAAAGTGTAATCGTAACAAAGCATTGTTCGAAAATCAGTTGTTTAAAACACGGAGCAAGTAATAATAATGGGTTGTTTAGCATTTGATAATATTAACGTATAAATAATTATTGAAAACTTAAAAAAAAAAACACTACACAGACATGCGTGATAACTGCGATGTTTCAATATTAAAACACTTATTTATTTGGAGGTAACTTAGGGTACCCACGTAATAGTTAGTAGTTGAAAAAAAAACGTAGTGTGTAGATCGAACTTCTACTACAGCAACTTGGTGGCACAGGCATCACACGTTCGGCCGAGACTGCCCGAGGGTACCTATATATTGTATTGGGAATAACTATAAGTATATAATTAATCTCATCATAATTATTCAAAACGCTTATGCGTTGTGATAATATAATTAACTACCTATATGGCGAAGTGCACAGACATAATGCTACATTGTTCTGTTCCTTTAGGATCTCGTCGTGAGTTTGTTATACCTTTTAAATTACAGCTTTAAATACCGAATTGCCTCGATAGTCGTTGTGTAACAGTGCTGTCGTTTTTTTAAAAACAATTCAATTTAGGTGTGTCTATCTAATTAGTTCGATACAAATATAATATAGAAGGTGATTCACTACTAAGCACGCTCACTATTTTTTCACTGATTATAATTTAATAATATAATAAATTAATATTATAATATACTTAAAGAGTGTCCTGCGGAAATACAAACTTCTGTTTTTCAAATGTAAAACCGACCATTTCCACTGTAAATTATCTAGTGCATGATTCATCTGAAAATGTTAACGTTTCAAAATCAAAATTCGAACTAACTAGTAGTTATTTAAATATTTAATTGTGTGTACTGAGGATAATAGGTTCATACTCTATTATAATGGATTTGACTGTTTGAGAATATTATGTGGGCTTTAATGGTGAATTGACAATTTCAGTAATTAATATTAATCTATCAAAATTTATAATTTGTAAAAATGGTCCAAGTATAATAAACACTACATCCAATATGGTAGTATTACTTTGGTATTTTAATATTATTTATATTTTTGTAAAATCAGTTTTCGATTTATTATACTTAGTATAAATTAAAAACTTCTCATTACAATTTAGAATTATAGGTAGGTACATCACAATTTTCTAAAAGCATCTATTTACTGGTGAGCAAATAGAAATTTGTAACGGAACAACGCAATCCTTAATTGTACAAAAAATCTCATGAATTTTAAAATATGGACTTAGAGTATATTTCAAAATTCCAAAAGTCAGAATAAATTTGAATAAATTCATTATCAAATGAAACAATGAGGGAAGCGTGCTTAGTGTCTTGGCGAATCACTCTACATGCCATGCGGTAGTAGCATAAATATGAAAAAATTAAAAATATATCATCATATACCAATATAGTAATTAATAGTTTATAAAAATAATGATCAAACGTATCCTGACTGGCTAACTGATCAACATAGAGTCTAAACTATGATACTTAGATAGAAGCCTAGAAACTTGAATTTCTACTATACTTTCGTAACACCACGTAATGCTAAGAGGGGTTTTAGCAAATTTTTTCAAATTGATCATTTTAAAAGGGTGTTCACACAGTTGCACATGGATTTTGAGATTCATGATTGAAATATAATTTTTTTTGTTTATAAATAGTTGCCATTGGTCATGGATTTAAATATAAATAGTTATAGAAATAATAAGTAGAAATTAATATTTTATTTTTATACATACAAACGCTTGCCACTGGTTACACACACAATAAAATTGTTATTATGTGATTATTGTTGGATAGAATTCCAACCTGTATTTGTTGTTATTTGATAGCTACACAGCATATTTGTTTATTTCTGCTAACAATATTGATTTAATATTTAATATTTAACAATATTTACCTGTAAGAAAAAAAATTACTTATTATAGTTTATTACTAACCACCGATTTAAAATTCTATAAATTCTTTTTTTAATTTTTTTTTTTTATAATTTTTTAATACCATTACACATTTACACCGACTATTAAATAGATAAAGATTTAAACAAAAATTGAGTCTTATAAAAGTTGGCGTTTTTTGTCGGCAACAAAATACACGGGTCAGCTAGTAGTACTATAAAATACCAGCATCTGTCATAGCTGATATCTTGCTGCTGTATTTTCGTTCTAATCTTAAGATATCGTTTCTACACCGTAAAATGTTTCAAAATAATAAATTATTCACAGTCACTTATAGGTAATCGTTTTTAATTTTCTCGATGGTGTGAATTTGGTACATAAAACAACCGGTCGAATTTGGGGGGGGGGGGGTACTGTGGGATGGCATCCCTCCACATTTTATAATTTACATTTTTCATTCTGCCACTTATTTTATACGACTGTTTAAGCGATATATGAAAACTATATAAATTATGAAAGGCATCTTTCATTTGTTTTGAGCCACTGACAATAACCCTGAAAGCTGAAATCAATGCCATACAATTAAAATAATATTACACTGGCAAATGTCAATGACATTCGTGTAACGTTTACGTTTAGTATAATATGCATATTTCATATGTCTCAACGAATAAATTATTATTTTTTGCTTGGTATTCAAAATGCTTAGGTAGGAAAAGTTTTAAAATAGATTTCCAACTGTAATTATTATGTCGTTGATAATATTTTACTGTAGATATTATTATATTTGATTTAATGAAAAAAAGACGTGTATATTTATTTAACTTATAGTTGTATAGGTACTCGATATATTTAACTATTTATGAAAATTTAAATGTTTATAGTGGTGCTTGGAAAAATTAATTCTTATCCATTGGCAACGCTTAAAGTATATAAAATAATTTTACTCAAAATCTTGAAGAGTTTCAATTGTGTGTTTACAGTAGGTAGGCACCTATACCTATATTATGTGTATAAATGTATAAAAATATATAATTATATTAGATATAATATATATATATATACTATATATATTATATATTCTTCGTGATGATACAATTACAGCAAAAGGGGTTATCATAAATAAACCATTGATTTTTATACATTTGAAATTTGCAAATAGTTTTGAATAATTCAAACCTTTAAACAATCAAACGTGTATGATTAATAATTAGCAAAAGTATAGTTGTATAACTTAAATAGTTATAAACGAGTAACTAAATTATACCGAGGGATTTGTTTAATGTGTTTGCGTACACTTTGCATATTTTAGCACACTAGATTACAATATTCTGTTCTCGAGAAGAGAGAGAGAGAGAGAGAAAGAGATAGGAGACTGCTATAACATCTGCGAGGATACAGAAAACTGAAAGGTTTATGTAGTTAGCCGTTAGTGGTCAGGCACAGTTACCGTAAGTGTTGACAACTGCAAGGCGTGCCGGACTGCGTACCATCGTTCAATTGAATATTATGCACAAAATAAAACATTGAGAATTAAAATAAAATGCTTTGCGTGTGCCCATAAATATAAATAAGTGTATTCAAAGTTAGTTGGTCGGAGTGTCATTCGAAACAAGGCGACAATTGATAATATATATTATTTGCAATTCGCGTGGAGCTTGTCTCTGCTATAATAACAGTTCGCTGTTCACATTGATCTATCGTCATTTGTAGGACATAATATTATACGTATATTTTTTATCGGTCAAACGGCGTTTCATGTATTCGTACAACCCCTGTGATAATAACAACAAATTATTATAACGTACAAAATCCGTCGTTTGTTTTTATCATACAACACACACCGACTTGAATGCCGCGATTGTGTGGTCGATGCGACCAGCGAACCTCTCGATACAATACAAACCAAGATCCGACCAAAATCATCAGCTAGATGTCATTCGATGGACGTCTATACGCCGTCAAAACCGTTGTACACTGTTCACCACCCTACATACCTACTAATTACCTACTGTAAATATACGCGGGTACGGTCACCGACTTGAAAGCGAACGTTTCTCGATGGCTAAATATAATATATCCAACGAAAAAATAAACAGTTATCAAACGACTGGATGTTTCCGTCGAGAACTGGTTGAAATTCCACTATATCGTTTCGACACCAGCGGACTTTCTGTTTTCATGCCAACGGCGTAATCCGGTTAAAATATATACGTATACCTAGGTATACGCGTAGCTCGTAACGGGTACACTATATGGTACAATTTTCTAGACACATTCGGTTGGTTAAATATTATATTAATTCGTCAACGTCTCAAATAGTCGTTTAATGGACGCGTGTTCTGACTTCTATTTTTGCTAATACCCATTATGGTCCAATGCATTTGTTCGGGGATGTTTTAATGACATTTTATAAAGACAGTGTTGTGGGTAGGCTAACATGTCAGTACAGCCATGTCGCAGCAGCATTCTCAAGACGTGTACAATAGTTCATCGTTCGTGAAAAATAACATGTATTGCAGTAATAAACTGTCCGACCGCACCGTTGCCCGATAGTGTGTTTTAATTTGTTTTAATAATAAAACGAAAATGTTCGAAATAGGTACCCTACAATAGGTAACGGATTACATGTTGTAATGATGTAATACGTAGCTGCAGTAATCACATATTTATAAAGTTTCCATAGAATATTATTTGGTTAAAAACTTGTGTGTTTTAAGGTTTTGCTGTTAGAAATCCTTTTTTCCGATCAATTAAAAATGTGAATAGACCATTGTATTCGTATTGTAGTTTTTATAACAGTGAGTTCTGCTTATTTTTATTGAGACAGTCGAATAACATAATTTCGTAAAACCCTCAACATTGTGTGCTTTATAATTATTATTAAAATACCACCCACACTTTTTATAAAGAGAAAAACGAGAATTGTACCAAATGGTTTTACGGTTTAGAACTTTTTTAAATATTTTATGTGTACATTATTTTGATCGGGCGGAGTGGCTTGAAACTTTAAAATACCTACCTTTACCCATTGTTTCGGTTGAAAATCGAATTTATTTTACACTTTGTTTTTCGATTTTAACATTTTAATTTATTTTTAAGCATAAGCAAAAACTTAAAAAGAGCTGATGTGTTGTGAAAATTTAAGAAAACATTATTGAAAAAATAAGTTTCGTTCAGAATCGATTTTCGATAATGATGATTTTTTTGTAGTTCACAAATGTATTTAATGGTACCTACTACACAAAATATGCAATACGCTTTGAACGTACTTGGGACGCACATCAAATGTTTAAGATATTTCTATAAAAATATAATTTATATTTTAGTAGGCCTATTAAAAGCCTATATTATTATGATTTTATGGCTAGGACTTTTTTAGAACCATTTTTTATTGTATATAAATCCAAGCTCTAATTATTAATGAATAAAAATACAAGTTACTTGTTTTTTAAACTTACTACTATTCTCCAATGCATGCTGTGGAAAAAATATTATTACATTTTTTTTTTATAAATAAGATATTATGTATCTTTATCGTTAAAATATTGAAAATTTAAGTATAATACTCTTTAATATAATATCATTTAACGTGCTCTGCATAATTATAGGGTTACGATTTATACAGATACAATGAAAAACGGTAAAATTCGAATTTTATTTTTAAGAATATGCAAATATTAAATAGTTCTTATATAAAATTTATTGCAAAAAATATAATTAATTATTTGACAATCGATTACGAAAATTTCGTTAAAAAAATTCTTCATCAAATCGTCATATTTAGCACCTTCGCCGCCACCTTCACTAGGCATTACTCAAAATTGTTTTTATAAATGTTACACTAAATGTCATATGTACAGAGATTAACACTTTGTATATTTTACACTGCAAACACGCGTCCACAAGCCTGTTAAGATAAAATCTTATCTGTTGTTCAAAATAAATTTAGTATATAACCGACCATGACAGTTTATAAATAGTATATTTACGACGAATAAACAATAATTACAGATTTCCATTAGATAAACACGATTTATTTCATCACTTTTTTTAATAAATATTCATAAACTCTAAATAATATGCAAAATAAAAACTGTTCTATTTAATTCAGTGTGAGAAAAATCTCGAAAATAACTGGCAATCAATGTATTTGGATTACAGGAAAAAAATGCTAATTCACAGAAATCCTAGATCTAATAATAATATCAACCTTCTATTAGTTTGTATGAGTGCTCTATTTTTTATGCACAAGATCCAGTTCACGGTGGATTTCTATGGTATGGCCGATTAAAATTTGTTTATTATTTTTCATGCTTAGTACTTACTACCTAGTACTTACTTCCAATTTTTCGCAGCATAAATAATTAATATTCACACGACCACACACATAATATTTACTATTCGCCATTTACTCAACCTCGTCAAGAGGACATCGTACCCATTTGTGTTGTCTTCATCGTACAAACGCATAATATAGCAATGTAAAAATTGTATTTTCTTCGTACATTTTGAAATGATCATTACCTGCTTCAAAATTAAAATATTATAAAAAGTCTACGTAGTCACTGCATAATATGTTTCACCTTTACATTTAAAAATGTAAAGTGTCAATTCACTCTAATATTAAATATAACAAAGTCAATTTGATTCTTTTAAACGTAAGATTTGCTATATCATGCTTTAGTAAGCAGAGACGACATTACACGGCGATAACCATGTCGTCAATTCAATAAAATATGCATAACACTATATTTGTTTGAAGTTTTGAAGCTTTAAATATAATTAAATTGACAGTTTAATATTTTTGTTACACATTCTTTGCGTCGAACTATTTACATTCGAGCTATAATAATAATATAACTGTTGTCTATGAATATAAAAAAAAATCTACCTTTCACTCTTTTAGAACATTAAATTAATAATTATATGCTCTTGATGATTGATTAAAATTCAATTAAATCTTCTTAATTACAAAACTAAAATTAAGTATGTATTAGTATAGTAAACAAAACAATTTCTGTCGAGTTTCGACCAAACACATTCCTGAAACTTCAAATAATTCATGCGTGCAGGAAATTTGTAATAATGTTAAAATACCACTTTTCAAACGCGCCAATTTTCGAGTTTCAATATACTTTTATGATATAAGTGATTATCTTAATAAACAATTTGGATATTAAAAAACATTAATTTTTATGATTTATCAATTTGTTGTATTATGAATAAAGCTTTGTTTTTCTAGAAAAAATCCTGTTTTCATTTGTTTTTCGTTAGGAACTCGGTAGTACTAGCGGGCAGTTTTTAAAACACTATCGAATTCAAGGTCAGATTCAGATGTACCTATATGCATAATGTAATAAAAAATAATACATCATATACCGTCAAAAATGTCTGAATTATTATAAATGTCAGATTATAAATCATTTTAAACATTTACCTAACCATATTAAATAAAAAAAACAAGTCGAAATAAAAATAATTTAACACATAATATCAAGATAATAGGTTACCATAGCAACTGATTGTCAAAATGTTCAAATGATGACGGACCTATAAAGCGTCCATTGTTAATATAGAATCCCTAAAAAATCTAATCACACTATTATTATATTATGTTTTAGTGTGGGATGCATCAGCGAAACAAGCAGTGGGACTGTTGTCGGGAAACAGATTCCAGTTAGGAGACTTTGACGAGTGCCTACAGGTAGCTAAGCCCATTAAGGCCCAATACTGTCTCGTTGATGTCAAACTTGATGTGCCGTCTCAATATTCCTATGCCGACCCACTGGCTAGAGAATATGATCCATTATTACCAGCTTGGCACAAGATTTACGTAAGAAAAGTTTTTTCAGCTTTTAGGAGCGAATTAACTCCACATATAGTGCTTAAGACTCATAAGGAGCCTATATAGGCACTATTTAGTTATTTTTTCGACGCATGAAATAATCGACCGTTAAACCGAACATAAACATTTTCGATTATCTTTCGTTTGTTTCGTTGGTATAGATTTTACAAAAGCTGCTGACCTTAAGTCATAGTATTAAATTCACTTTATTACATCATGATAATAATAAATACTAGTAATATTGAGTTTATTTAACCTAATAAGGATATTTTAAACTCACTGTTTGTTTTCTATCGCTGGTCCACGTCAACGTGCAACATAGCAAATTTGAACTCATCAGAACCAATTTGTGTTGGAAGCTTCAATATTGCACAGTTAATTTACATAATATCAACCTTAAATGGAAGAACATAATCTAAGTCTAACCTCGTAGTCTTTTGTTAATATATTAATTTTAAATTGAGTCATAAACATTTTAAAATTGTAATGTGTTATATTCATATAGTTATAACTCACTCGACACTTGACAATTAAAATATCAATATAAATCTATGAGCTTCCAACAAAAAAGTTTAAAAAAATATAGGTGATTTCATTCTGATATTAAAGCTTACAAAACATGGTTGATTCTGCTGAACGTACATTTTCAATGTTGCACTTGGGTTAGAGAGAGAAAGTAAATAGTGACTGAAATTCTCCGTTCAAGTGAAACGAATATTACTTCTCAACATTTCAATTGAAATCATAGTATTAATTAATTGTATTTGAATTTTATGGTTAAACAATAAATATGTACATAACATGTTTAATGTTTTAAAATTATGAGATTTGCAAATAGTCATAAAAAAAAACCAGACCAATAACCATGTAAAATCAATGATAACTAGTTCATCTAGTAACGCACCTATTTTGTATACAAACGATGTAACTGAACTTCAAAATTAAATAATATTTTACCTAGTTTCATCGTAATAAGGAATATCTAGAAACTTAATTATAAAAATAGTCACTTGATAAGTTAAACTTACTTTAAATTTAAGTCCTTGAACACCCTTGTTCGATTTATGAAAGAAATATTGATGATTGTTGCTCACCTCAACCTTCTGTCGTCCTCGATAAGGAATTCCTGTTTTTATCAAAACTTTAAATAGGTACAGTGTAATCAATATATAGACAAATCAACATTGAATAATGTATGTCATATGACGTTTATCTTATCAAATATATAATTATATTTATATTAAGTATACAATTATAATCCATGTAAGGTAAATAAATAAAACAACTACCTACAATTAATATTTAAATATAGTAAATAGGCAATATTGGTATTATTATAATCTTATAAATCGCCATATTATATTGGTAGGTACTACTAAACTGTGTCGCTAAGTAAGTATAGCCTTTAGTTAGTAGGCATGTTATGATCTTAAGTTACCTTTACTTTAGGTAATTTATAAGAAGTCAAAATATAGCACCTAAGTTGTAATTTACTTTTAAGTGTGACCTTAATGCTTCCTTTAAAATCTTTTTAAATTTAATTTAGAGCCATGGTTATACTCATAAATAGCTCGTTTAGTAATGATAATTAGTGATGGGGTTTTATGACCTTCAACACACTATAAAATCCCAGCAAATATGCCTAAAAAATACCCTTAAGACGATTAAATATGACATTATAAAGTGTATTAAAAATTGTATTATTCTTTATATATTCAATATTCAAAATTTAAAAATATATACTGTCAACTATAAAGTACACACTAATAAAATAATAATTAATTATTTTTAAAAATATAATTAATTTTCAACTACACATCATAATATTAAATTGTATTTATTATTAGTTTTTAATAAAATGCCTTCATTTTAACCTTCATTTTATCTTCAATAATGCATTCATTCAAATTCTGGTTATATACATTTTTTAATTTACGTAAAGATCAAACAAACGTAAGACAATACAAACTTTTTTTTCAAATTTAGACCAATCTATTTTACTGTCGACACTTAATTGTTGTAAACATATGATTTTTTTGAAAATGTTGTTTTATCCAATTCAATATTTGAATAAATTGTTATTGAATGTTATTTAAGTGTATATTGAATATACTAAGAATGATAATCCTTAAAAATGTCATAGAATGTTTTTTGTAATGTAGTGGTTACCTACCTCTTATAGATTCTGACTCAGATAATTTTTACAATTTTTAAAATGATAAAATGATTTTAATACTAATGAGTGATTACTATAATTAAAAATTATAATTACCTCATATCTTTCAAATCTTCTCGAATAGGTCTAAATTCCTTAAAACATTAATTTAAATAACTCAAAAACTACCTACTTGTTTAACTCCCTGTCCTATAATGATAATTGTTGAAATATAAAAGCCACAGAAAGTGAATATAATTTATTAATTCGCATGGTATATTGTTATCGATAAATGTTAATATCAAGGTTTGTAAGATATTATACCTTATACCTACCTATAACGCTATATATCAGCATATAAACATTTTCAGATATTTAAATATCTTAAACAGACATAAAGTTTGAAGATTTAAGATAAATAGTTAGAAATGCTTAGATTTTCAAATTCAATATATCTTGTCTGGTATAATGGTAAATATATATGGAACTTGAGGGGTTCTAAAGTAAAAGTTTCCCATCATCTACTTTTCTTAATAATTCAGAAAAAAAAAGGAAAAAACTGGACATTTTACCAAATACCGGGTTTTCGACAAAGTCAATGTACATACGTGTGGTTGATGATTAATCTGGTCAAACAACAGCATAAATCACATTTTACTAGCATAAAATAATTTGTAATTACTATTAGGTTGTGGTATTTATTTGGTTGTGTATCTTTCATGACATTAATCACAATTTGTCCAATATAACTAAATAATAATCGACCTGGTTGGTGCTTCGTGGTAATCCTCTTCGTTCAAATTATACCAATCTGCACTGAAAATAAAATTCTGAATAGGCATTGTTCCTCGTATCTTCAATATTTGTTCGCTTCAGTAACAAGCATATAGTCTATAGGAACTGATACTAACGAATTTGCATGCATTATGACAATATCATAATACACGCTTTTGGAATATAAAGTTAAAAATAAATAGTGAAAATCTAGTAAAGTATTGTCATATTGAATTCAAGTCTTGTTGCTTTGAAAATATCGAAGATAATATATCATAATAGATAAATAAACGAATTATCTAGTACCTAGATCATTTCACTGTATTTATCTTCTTCTTAATCATAGTCTATGGATAACTAGTAAAATCTGATGATAAGATAAAATATTATTTCATAATATTCTTAATTTATAGCTGTATAAAAGTTACATACATCATAGTAAAAACACTAAAAACAAAGCGGATTTTTTTTATTTTTTATTTAAATGATTTTATACGTTTTTTTTAACGTTATACCTAGCATAATACTTACAAATATAAATGTATAAAAAAAAAATAATGATGATTGGTAAATGAGATTAATGATGAAATTACTGAAAGATTGAGAATTAATATACGTACACTGATAAATATTAATACCTAATCAATAATAGTAATAAATATAAATACATAATATTGTCATTAAAATTATGTCAGAAATAGCCATTAAGAACTTATTTACTTTGTAGTTATTATCCGTCGTTAAAGGTTTTTATTATTAATAAATTAATCTTTTTAAAAAATATACCCTAACATTTATTAGAACATAATATAACAATAATTAACAATGACAAATAAAATAGTTTTGACGCTTTTAATTTTCTCTTTTGTCAAATATTAAAATACTCTAGGAAAAAAAAACTAAAAATTCTATTAATCACAGAACACTACAGTTTGTTATAATCTTTTGTCTTTCGGCGTATTTCGAACAAAGCAAAAACAAATCAAAAAGTATAGATCTTTGACAAGTGCTAAATAATTGGAAAGTGATTTCACAGCCAATACACTAATTTTCAAAATAATAAATACTTTATTTTCGAGTGCTTCTCGTAGCCTCTTCCACAAAATTTCAGAATTAAAAATTTTAATTTTAATTTTACATAGTAAACAATTTATATATATGATATTTAAATTTAAATTGAAAATAAGAAAATTGTAGTCTATGTATAAGTAATATTATGTACATTATTAATGCTATAAATTGAATAATACCATTAGAGTTCTTAATTTATTCGTGTAGATGTGTCTGCCGTGTAGCTTTTATCTTTTTCTTATTGGCTGTTATAATCACAGTGTCACTGTTATCACTATTGACAAGTTTCCAGAGTTGGGCCGAGTTCAACTTTTATACACGACATGGCAGACGACGACGTGGATGTGAACCCGGATTCACTGTATTACGCTTATAATACTAATAAGTTATAATAAGCATAGGTGTAATACATGATTTTAGAACGTCTCGTTAATATTTAACGCAGTTATTGGTTAAGTTGTAACTACAATACGAATCGCGAACAAAAAGACCACTGATAAGAAGTCCAGAAAAAAAATTGGATATAAATGTGTTCACATGTATACTCTACTCCTAATTAGTAATTAGTAATTACCGTGAGGGGTGTACCTTTAACAAAATATAAAATATATTGATGAAAATAATGTCATAAATTATTATCATAGGTAATTTTTGTATAAATGCAGTGTGTATTTACCTAAAACTTATACCTCTGATGTTTTTTGACATACAACACTGTATATGATGTATATAGATGAGTTCATATTTATATTTAAATTTTTTTACTATTTCAAGTTGTTTTTTATATATAAATAATAATAAAGCATAAACTATACTCAGACATAAAATTATTTATATTTTAAATTTTTCATTGAATAAATAGCTGAAACAAAATGAAGCCTACTAATTGAGTATCCGCATATAAAATTGCCTATATTAGCTACAATAATTCAATAATTTACAAATTATTAATTACTAATTAGGAGTAGAGTATAGGTACAAGTATTCAATTTAATATTTGATTTTTTTTCTGAAATCTCCTTCCACCCACGTTTTAATAAAATGTAAGCAAAAGTTATCAAAATTGTAAATTAACTGCAGTAGCAGAAATATTCTAAGACAGTAAAACATTTTAAGTTGGTACAACTAAAAGAAAATACTTCATAATATTAAAAAAGTGGGACTACCTCGAAAATGAATATTTTTTCATAATACATTTCTATAATACTTACTATAGTAGTGTTATGAAGTTTTTAATCAATTTCTAATGATTTTTCATTGTCCTTCAAAACCTTGTTTTTGTTCTACCTGATATATTTATAGATTAATCGATTAACATACGATTAAATTTGTACACACAACTTAAAAATGCATTTTGATTATTATTAATATAATTAAATGTTTTATTTTAATGGTTTATTCAAGATCTTTATACTATTAATAATATTATGTATAAAATATAATTGTATACAAAAATTAAATCTGTTGGCATTATTATAAGGTTACAATAGTCACAAGACATGATTAGGAAAAATATTTCTTATATAAATCGCGCTATCGAAAGCGAAGGTAATTTTGGGTTATTGCTACTACTTACGATTTTCCTGTAATCATTATTCCGTTATACTTTCAGTATACAATTTAAAAAAAAATTGATCGATTGCATTGTTATTATTAGTGATTTAATCGTAAACATGCCACCGTAAATATGTTTATTAAAAATAATATGTAATAAGGTACCCATGCTCTCCTATTTGTAAATTGTGTATTATTTCATGTTTTATAGTACGGCGGTGCAAGGTTCAAGCAGCGTCTGGATATGATAAAATGGGCTTTGTGTGTGCCTGCGTCATGCTCAGCTTTGGATGTCCAGACGTATCTCAGATCATACATCAAAGAAAACAAACTAGACGTGATTGAAAATCTGTCGGTTGCTGACAATATGTGTACTCAAGCGCAACGGCCAGGCGATGAATACACCGTTTACGACGTAGCATTTGTGTAAGTTCTAATACGATTCAATTAAACAAACTTGAGGGATTATTTAAGCATTGCGATTCTATTGTACAGACGAGTTCCTATGCAAACAAAGATGAAAACCAAAAGTTTTTTTAAATTATTTTTAGTGTAATATTGTCCAATAAGTGAGAAAAAAATAATTTAACTCGTTATTTATAAAAAAAAAGTCTTATGAAACAATCGTCGTGTATTATTATTGTACTCGGCAATCTCTCGGGTAAACTAGTTTATTTTGCATAATGAGTTTCTACGTGAAATTTTTAAACCTATAGAAATCCGAATTTTTAATGTACCCCCGCGAAAGTTATACTGTGAATATTTGTCTCGACAAGACATATTTGCACTGCGAGGGGTCCCGTTTCTTGATTGCCGTCCTGAGGTAGTGTTTTGTGGGTACTGGGTTTGTAGTTTCTCGTGTAAAATAATGGATGACGAAGGTCGCCTGCAGTGCTTCGGAGAAAGACCAGGCCACGTGGGCACGTGGCGATATAAGAAAAAAATAATCATCTAAAACTTTCACTACTTATTTGTAAAGTATACAGGGCTTGATTCATCGACCATGCTCACCCCATTTTATATTTGAGTAATACATTTATTTGTTGTACTATGTTTTTTGGAATTTAAAAGTATATTTAAGATCATATTCTCAAATACACATAATATTTTTTATAAATAACGCATTTAAAGAGTGTTACGTTGGAGGTGATACAAGCGATTATTTTTTTCAAATGTGTACCATCCGTAAATTGTTAAGCAGATGATTTTTCAACAAATGTTCATATATACCTAGGTATATTAATCAAAATTAAACTAGGGCCCTAGTTTTTAAGTTATTAAACCTTACGTTTAATAAGTCATCTTAAAAGTTTTATTTTTAATACATGTTTTATAATGCATTGCACGTTAAGCTAACGGTTAAAAAATAAATAGGTACCGAAGGATGTATAGGTATGTATATATTTGTATAGGTGTTAATAGTTTTGTTGTATAAAGTATAAAGTTATCAATTAATAATGATAATAAATATATAAGTAGTAACGATTTTAACATTTATTTAGTAAATTTGCTCTTTGTTTGAATAATATTTACTGTTTTAATCATTGACGTAGAAGACAGACTGAATAATAACTATTTATTAGATTAGTCTCTACACTCTGCAGCCCCCCTGACGTAGCCTCTAAAATCCCCCAAAGTCAATAACCCCTCCAACATTTCCTATTCCTATTTTTTTTTTGTAAGCTTATTGGATATTTTAGCAAGGGCTTCAGCACTCCCCCCCCCCCCCCAGAAATCTAAAATGCTATTTGTGACTATGAAATACGACTACCTATGCAAGAAAATGGTATGCTCAAATAATTTTGTATAATTAAGTAATTTTCATAATTATCAATTACCATTACATGTCACGTGTCAGACCAGAAATGAAAATAATTGCTTGTTACTCTTTTAGAATTTTATCATAAGAATTGACAGACGTGGGTAGAGGACTTAGACGGAACAATATTAAACAAATTATAGAAATAATGACATTTATTACGTCATATTTAAGAAAATGTCATTCAACAATATTGAATTGGTCAGATCAAACTACGTTATGAGTTAAATCTTCCGGTGGAATTTTTATAGTTGATAAAACTTTTTTATATTTCTGTCTTTTATAAGATTGAACATATTATATTTTCAATAAAATATAATCTTCTTGGCATATTAATAAATCACATGGGTAAAAATAATCAGAACCAGTAGAGGTAAAGTGGTTAATTTTTGTATTTTTGTTGAAACATTAAATGTCAATACAATTTTAACTAAAAATGGTCTTTTAACTTCATCGAAACCAAATATTGTCAAAAATTGGTGCTACATAAATAACCCCTTTTCTAGTAATTTTTTTTTATTTGATTTTTCCGATAGTCTTTAAAAGTAAAAACGTTCAACCATACAATATATTATGTACAATAATTTAGTACATAAGTTTCTATAACAAAATATCTATCAATTTTGTTTCTCAATCATGTGTATGATATCGAACTGAACATTTTTCAAAAATATGTGTAACACGTTACAGAATAAATACCTATCATAATGTTGAGAATTTCTGGACAATGCACATATTATACAGTATTGCAATAAATTTCCGACCGCGTGCACAATATCACTGTAACACACACCATTGCAATTACGAACATAAAATAAGTGTTACGTATAATACTGATATTGTTTTACTGGTGTTTTGTAAAAACAAACCATAAGGTTTTAAGTATCCGATTATTTCTTCAGGCGTTTTTCATATTATATTATATACTCCGCCTTACAAGACTTTTGAACTCCATACTCATTACATTTTCATTAACATTAAAACTATTTATTTGATAGTCTTGCGTTTGAGGGTCGTATATTTAAACTAACCAATGATGAATTATTTTGATAAGTTCAATGACCTAGAAACGAAACCAGTTCATAGACATTCGCGCCGTGCTTCCACATAGGTAGTTCTAATAGTCTTTAAATTTATTTCAAATATTGATGGTAAAATGAACGCAGATTATCAAACCTATTTGAGTTTTGTTTTCAATGATGAGTTATTTAAAAACTTCTGGACTGATGTACCTGTTTGTTTACAGATATTAACACATAATGGTATGTTATTCATCGTCTATGCCTATGACGTGCCATACGAGAATTGGTTGTTTTTATTGTGTTTGTAGGATACTATAAAGAAGTCCCTGACATATATTTTATGTATAGCAAAACCTTGTTCATCGTGACCAAGAATGAGATGGACGAAATAAAATTAATATACATTTTATCCGTGAAAACCCTTTAGTAAAATATCTACTTAATAATATTCGACGAGGGTCAAAGCGATTAGGTATTTTCAACAAAAGTGTCATTGATAATTATGTTGTTCCCAGATCTCCTTGGGTTGACATTGTATTTAAGACCTAATCGATACAATGGACTAAGATAGAATGGACTGGAAACGATAGCCATATACCGGGCTTAAGGTTTATTGGAGTCTCGCACGAGGAGAAAATATCTATCTATGTATCAAGTACTACTTGTATTCATCATATAAGCTTGAGGACGAATATAGCACTCGTTATACATACTTGCCGTTTCCCCACTCCCCCTTCCCACAAACAAGACTCTTCAAAATCCTCGAAGGTATCCCGCCTCTCGTCTGACGCACGCCTGCCCGTTCGTTTCCAGTCCATGATTGCTACTGACAAACTAGTGATATTAAACCGTGATCTGTCATTAAAATAGTTAATGGTTGAGTTTTAAATTAATAATGTTATTAAAAAATATTGTTTAAAACTGGTTAAGAAAAGCAATAAGCACATGCATTACGCGTGTCCAGTTCCTGGTTTCTGTTCGTAATTTATGAATCTGATGAAACAAAATATAAACAATTATTTATGTTATATTTCCCAATCACATACATTATGTTCAAAATTTAATAGTAAATTTTATTACCAGCACGGTGAACACATGTACAAAACACCTGGTCAATACCGACTACCCATACTTATGATATATGTAGTATTATAGTTGTTGTATTATGGTATACATATAAAAATCACCTATCTGCAGACTGCAGGTCAGGTATTTATAGTATTTATTTACAAAATATTAGTCGAACAAATTTATTGATATAAAACATTGGATTTATTTAATCTCTTATGGTAAAAAGTATCTGCAGTGCGTCTGTCAACATTTTGACCATTCGATGACAATTGTTATAAACCGAATGGTTTTTTCAAATACTAATTTACTTGCCTTTATTATGCTTTTTATAGGTTATTTTATAAATACTTACATAAAACTCTATAGATTGCCCTTAATTACTGGAACGATTAAATTTTCGAATTAATACGAAATCAAGAAAGTTTTTTAATTAATAATGTTTCTAAAACATACTTAAAATCATCACCTACGGGCTACGATTATACTGATTAGTGATGACTACGAGGAACACTATGGATATTAATTTTAGTTAGTATTATGGCTGAAAATTATAAATCACATAATAATATGTACTTGAAATATTAATTGAATGTGTATTATGTATTATTGTATCTGTGTGACTACACAATTTTATACATTTATTGTTTAGTAAATGGAGTTTTTCCGTCAGTTAAGATGATGATAATAATAATAATTTAAAAAGAAATAAAATGTGGGGATACATAGGTATGTTATAAAATAAAATTTATTCACAAATATGTTGTACCAATAGTAAGTGTATGTGATATACTAAATAAGAACTATATCTTAGTCATGCATTTATGCATGAGGACGGAGAAAACCGTCATTGACTCAATTTAAATTGTTTTATGTATGTTTAAAATTCAAAGTCTTAACATTATTTTATTCATACATATTAACATTTTTCGTTAAATGCGAAATTGTATGAATGAATTATACACTTATACAGTTATCTAAGTTAAATTAATTCTATAATGGGATGTGTATAAAATTAAATTGAAAATGTGTAGTATAAAGAAAAAAAGATATTCAAACTATTTGACTTCAAAAATTAAATTGAAACAGGTAAATAAGATTTGTATAATTTGTAAGTTTTATTATTTTTAGTGAATTTAAGTAAATACAAAAATTGATATTAACATACAGCCAACTATAAAATATAGTTTAGCTAAACCAGAAACGTAATGTTTATTTAACATAATATTAATTCTAAGAATTGGTTATTTCATAATTATTATTGTATTCATAATTGGCTTTTGTTCGCCACCTGCTAAGTTATTATAGACATACCTACCTTACAGTGTTAAAATAATTTAATTCTATGATTTAAATTTCAAAAATGATAGTACATTGTACATTTACAATGAATTATTAGAATTCAACATTTATTTTGTCGTTAATTTTGCCATAAAATAATATACAACAATAATACAAATTGTGTTTATAAGCAATAAGTATAATAGTCAATAGACATATTATTACTATAAATATTACGTGTAAAATGATAGCAGTTCCCTTTGTTATATTCTATTATTCGGTCTACTATTTATGAATGAATTAAAATATTATTTTTATGTCGCAGATTACTCATCGTGGTTTTGCTATCGCTTACCATAATCGCTACGGTTTTCGATTATACAGTGTATTCTGAACGAGCGATATGGCAATGGAATCAAGGTATGTTAACAGTTGTATTCATTTAATTAATTAAAAACAAAATATATTACAACTCACACATCAGTTTTATCTAAAAATCTGCAACGAAAACTGTCCAGGATGGAAGTTTGTGGAGCCTAATATTATGTTGAATCATTAAATATTTACTTCGAAGACTTTACAAATAATTATGATACAATTTTTCAGAATCAAAATCTGCGGATTTGATTATGTGTTTCTCCGGCAGACGCGCTATGCAAAGTTTAAAAAACAAAAACTGCGTAGTCCGAGGATTGGATCTTACCCCATTATGTGGAACTACAACCATATCAATGATTCTTATCATAATTGGACACAGGTGGGGTTTCCGACTACCCGGACCTTTACAAAACTACGAAGTTAACGAACAGGTACGCATTGAAGTGGTCTTGCAACGGTAATACAGTATTACACATAGATATTATAATATTGTTTTGAAACACATTTCAGGTGTTCTACAATTATTTCATTTCGATATTCACCTCTCACATGGACTTATTGGTGGATACTTTTTTCGCCATAAGTGGAGCTTTAATGATCCTAATCCTACTCGACCGCCTCGAAACTTCATTCATTAATCCGTTTAAAGTACTGGTGTTCAAATATTTCAGGTGATTTTCAAAAATATTTACCTTTTAATTTACCACGCAGTATAGAGTATAATTGTTTTATTCCGAAATATAAATGCAAATTATTGTTTTGTTCCGTTATTATTAGGTTAACGCCTGTTTATGCTGTGATAATATTATTTTTTGCAACCCTTCAGTACAAAATGGGATCCGGTCCCCTTTGGGAAGCTTTTATTGGAACAGACAAAAAAAATTGTCAACAAACATGGTGGTTAAGCTTGTTGTACTTGAACAATTACGTCGCAACCGATAAAACGGTATGTCAATATGTAATGTACTAACAGTGCAATATGTATATAATTTTTTTTTTTTTAATTTAAATTCAATTTTTATACTTAGTGTGGATATCATACATGGTTCATGCCTTGTGAATTTCACTTCACGATAATCGGTATTGTACTAGGGTATGTACTGCATAAAAAGCCTAAAATTGGAATGTATTTAACTTCCCTACTTATGGCTATTTCTATTGCTATACCATTTGCACTCACCTTTATTGGACAGAAACCTGGAAATATTCAATTCAACATGGAGTAAGTATAACCGAACATTTTTTTCACCACTAATACTTTTCTATATTTAAGTTTTTTGTGTTAGTCGTTCCGTAGTTGTAAAATCACAAATTGCAACTACGTATCAATATTTCAAAATTTATCTTTCAAAAATAATTTAATGTATAGAGACCATAGAGACTATAGAGTATTATTAATGAACAACTGTAATTAGAAACTGAGTACTAACGACTTACAACATTAAACTATTTAAGGGTTTTCAAGTAATAGTTTTCAATAAATAATAACTTTCAAAAACCGGTTTCAGTGAAGTACTTGAAGATTATATATTATGTATAATGTCTATTGTATATAATTTAAAAATCAATCTAAATAACATTTTGAGTTTAAAATAACAGTATTAATATTTTCTCTGTATTTATATACAACATCTTGGCATTTTAAATTCCTATGTTTGCAGCAGATAGAGAGAAATCACAAAATAATAGTATAATGGCATGCAGAGGTAATAGTTACATTTGAATATTCGATACCTAACGACTAACGTATTCTATAATATTTAAATATTTAAACATTTTTTATGTTTACAAATTATCGTACGAGACATTGATGGCCACTAAGACACTACAAATTAAGTATTTTTTATACACTTTATACATTTAATATTACAATGCAGATAGGTAACCAAAAGAACATGAGCTCCAACCTAGTCAGTTTAATATCGATGGATGTTGTAATTCAATTGCACAGGTTATATTCTAAGCCTGAATAAAATGTCCGTGAAAAAAACTAAGTCTTTCCAAAAAGAGGGAAAGTCGATTTCAAGTAGTCTTCACGTTTAAAACAGGTTTAATTCGGTTTTCAGTGTTCTTAGTTCTTACCAAGTATTTAGGTTAAACAGTAGCTACCACGGGTAGCAATAGGTATATAATAACTACGGAATAATAATATCAAATATGGAATATTTATTTATATACTAAGCAGCATTATTTTTTAAGTAAAAAAAAAAAATAAATATATTACTATTATAATAGGTAGGTACTAATATATGTTTTTGCTACCAATTTTTGTACGATTTTGTAACTATTTTACATAATATAAAATATGTACGTTATGCAATTTTAAATGTATTGAAATTAATTTAAAAATAATTACTTATTACCATCTTAAGATGAGTCACGTTGTATATTCTTTATTTACATTTTTTAAAATGTATTTACAGTTTCACGACAAATCCAACCAATGACGATTATTTTATGACAATTTACATCAAATCTCATACTCGTGCTGGACCTTACATAGTTGGTGCTATATTTGGTTATCTGTTGTATAGAAGAAAAGAGAGTACAACTAAATTAAACTTGGTGAGATATACAGTTAAATGATACAAGTAAAATAATATAATAAAATACGATTGATCTATCGAGTGTATGGATTGCGTTTATAAAAAACGTTAAGACGTATGCGGAAATATTAAGCTTTTTGTTGGTCTCATGTCTAAACTACAATTAATATATTATTTTAATTCAAACATTATTTATCTTACAACAGACACAGACATATGTTTTGCTGGCAATTTCTACTCTAATATGTACAACGACATGGTTCAGTGGAGCCCTAATTTATCATCCTTCCTATGTTTACGATCCTTTGCAAGCTGCTCTTTATGGTTCAACGATAAGGAGTGTTTGGGCCGCAGGTCTAGTCACAGGACTCTATGCTCTTATAATAGGCCCACCAAGTAAGTAACATAGTTAGTAGAGAATATTATTGTTTATTCGTCACTTTGAAGAGACTACCTACTTCAAACAAATATTATATTATAATAATATATAAGGCTATGTAAATTGTTGATATCATGCACAATATTCATAAATTATAATTTATAATATGTGACCTGGTGGGGGCACGGTGGTTGTCCTCAGTCACAAAACATGTTCTGAGTGCAAGCATCGGAAGGTGACACTAGTTCCAGGATGGATGACCACCCAGTTTTTAGTGCCAAATTCTCGCCACACATACACTTGTTCTGAAATAACCAAATCCCCCTCCCAAAAAAAAAAATTTTTAATGACCATAATTTCCGGGCTTAAGACCAATAAAAAACAATTATAATATACATCGGCTGTTGATACTATAGAGGTACCAAGAGGTAACCTAATCTTGTAATGTTGTTAATTTTTATAATGTAATTTAATATTACTCGTAATAAAATTAGGTACCCGAGTACAAAAAAATCACGATTGACGGAAAAATACTTAGTCGACTCTGTGTTTCTAAATCTAACTATAAAAATTGAATTAAAAAATGGAATTTCATTTTTCACTTAATTCATAAAGTATAATTATTTGATTGTACGATAAATAAATTAATAAGTAAACATATTATTATACAATTCAAGACTCAAGTACATATTTTAACGGTAAGCTATAGTATAATCTACTAAGTAAATTATGTAATATCGTTTGCCTAGGTACAGGAGATTGTAACTACGGGAAAATTGAAATTATTTCTGACACCTGGGATGCAAAGGAGGTAGTTTTCTCTGTTATTTTAAAGTGGGGGGCAAAGATATAGTTTTGCTTTCTGATTTGATTTCTCGTATACTTATTACAACACTTTTTTTAAAAGTATTAAACTACGTCTTGAGCTTGAATATTATTATTTTCTGTATTTGTTTTATGTAATTACTAATATTAGTTGGTTATTTAAGTATTTATATTATATAGAATATAGATACACCTAAAGTTATGTTTAATATTGTACGGAGAGTACTAACGATATAATATTTTCACTAATTTTACTATTCTACAATAATTCACTTAAGTGCTATATAAAGTATAGTGTTTCCACATTATACAGATTAATTATTATTAAATTATTTATGGAATAGAAAGATGTAACCTCCTCAAAGACTTTTTTTCGACAAAATAGATAAAATATAATTATTATAATATTTTGCTCCCAACCCTCTCCTCAAAAAAAAAATATACTCTAAGTTACACCACTATCCAAATTCTTAAATCGTTCAAAATTTTTAGTTTACAATTCTTTGAAAAATCCAGTTTCACTTTTAAAACCACTCCAAAAAGAAAGTAATATTAAGCGATAAAGAAATCGTAATTTTTTATAGAGATTGGCGAGAAAATTTTTAACGCAATATCAGCATAGGTATACTTGCGTATTGTATCTCTAAATGCACATACATTCAATTCTTTAGTTATCAATAACTCTGGCTACGGTAATTTATTATAACTTTTTCAAATGAGACTATAAACAATATTTACATTTTGTATAAATGTCCTTCTTTTAAAACCTTTAAAAAATCGTAAATACTACAGAGGGTACTTAAATAAATTAAAGTAAATTTTATCTAATTTTAATCTTATACTAAAATAATTTTCACAGTATAATAGCTTATAAAACATTGAATTTATTTGCTTTTATTGGAACAAGGAAAATTTATATTTAAGAGTAATTTTTAAAATTCATCCAAATATCCAATCGTCCATAATGTGCCATTTAAAAAACCTATGTCATCAAAAGAATACAGAGAGCAAATGATACTAAATATCATTGTGGGTATATCGTTGTAAAATTAATGTCAGATTAATTATTATTTCCGCGGGTTAAAATGAATCAATTGAATACATTTCAAGTATACAATAATAACCGGTATTCCAATCATTATTTTTTTATGTGTATTTTGAGTCTCGAAACATCTAAAAATAAACATTTTGTTTGAATAATAAACGAAACACCCACCACGGGATCTACAAAAGTTTACGATACCCAGAGCACGGAAGATGGAGTGTTTAGATTATTGGTTTTTCGAACTTAAACATCATGTCACTTTAATCCTTTTGTAGGTTATTTACTGGGAATTGTTTTCTGAAAGAGCCGTGCGATCAGTTTACGTTTAAAGAGACGCGTGGGTTTCTAATCCAATTACCCACAACTGATATTGTTTCAGTCGCGAGTACAAATAAATGACGTACTTCTTCGTTGATGTTTTTTTTTTTTTTTTTACGAATCTTATTTCATTCGTAATATTATACTGTTTTTATTCACCATTTATTTTTTTTTACTTTCAAGATTTCGTGAAGAATGTGCTGTCATGGAAACCGTTTATACCATTGGCCAGTTTAAATTTTAATGCTTACATGGTGAACACCATATTACCGGTAGCCGACACGGCCAGCAGGCGGACTCCCGATCACTTCGACATCAGGAACTTCGTAAGTGTACATTAACTATTTAAACGGTCGATGGAAAAATAAAAATAACCGAACCATGTTGGGTATAGTAAAAAACAACACATTTATGTGTAATAGGCTCCAGAAAGAAATAAAACCCGGTTTTGACAACAGTAAATTGACAGTTATTAGTTATTACGGTTGTAATTATTATTAAATGAATGCATAGTTTCGTATAAGCTAACACGATGAAAATACGTTGCTTGTTTTTCGTCGTTACATAATAATATTGTGTTTTCTGTATTAAAACAAGAAAATCTTTGCACCCACAAAGAAAATTCAATATTTAAGCATTGTAATTTTCATTATCTATAAAAACTCTAAAAGTGGAGTGATACCTGTAGGTATACGTAATACATTTAATTTAAAAACATACAGATTTAGAGTAGGTGCATATATATTATACGTCGCCGTCTCTGCTGTAATGGATTTTGCATTCGAATTACAATTTATCTCACTTGGCGAAATCTGCTAATGAGTACTTATAAATGTTGTAATTAAAACGAAGTTGACGTCTGTTCTTTCTGAAGACTGTTCAAAAATTAATCGTTAAAATAACCAAGGAAATCTAATTAATTGTAGTAATATTATATACCTATCCAGTTTAAGGACTTAGTAACCAGGTATGCTTTGGGAAAAACGGTCAATAATTTGTTTCACTATATTTTAATCTCGATATTTGAAATTGATTATAACGTGTCCACGGGACAGTGAACAATAACTATTTGATTAACAACTAACACACACATTTTTTTAAAATTGAAATCATCTCGAATCAAAACAAAAATAACTTACACAAGTATTGAAATACATTTGTAATCAATTATTTGAAAACAATAATTATGCTTTAATAATAACAAATAAATATAATATACTGCGAAAAAAAAAAATTAAGATTGTAACTAATGAGCATCAATTTTATCGTTGTTCTATTTGCTTGGGTGATTTCAATTAGTAACTATACTCACCTACAACTGGCTCCTATTAAAGTCGTATGTATATATTGTATTTTGTGTATCAATTTATAAATTAATAATACTGTGGCATATTTCACGAAAAATCAGTATGCAGGAACAACTGCGAACTAAAATTTAAAAATATCCTTTGATATGTGGTAGAAATCTTAACTGTTAAAAGTGTAAAGAATCTATCGTTTTTAACAAGTTCCGTAGACGGATCTATGAAAACAAGAAGGAAATTGTGTGTAATTAGTAATAAATATGTTAGGAAGTAAAACTGGGGTCGGAGCTTGGACGAATAGATTATTTTTTGTCTTAAAGACTGTAATACGCTAAGGTTAAATACTTGTATAAGGTTTAGGTTTAATACTGATTCGTGTGAGAAACTTCAGTAGATATACCTATATTGTATTAAAAGTAATCGCCTATAACTGATAAGTGTCCATCGGCAATATTTATGCGAAATTGTAAACATTTACAATTATTTGGAAATAGAAACTTAAAATTTCTAAAAATAACAAAAATTGTAATGTGGGTGGATTATCAATTTTATTTTTATACTTTAGTCTTTAGTCGTAGCACCTAACCGAATTACTGAAATTTAATTAAAGTTGCCTTTCAATATTTCAAATGTCGATGAGGTGGTAATTTCTTTCAGGAATTCAAGATTACGGACTATTTAAGATATTATTATATTGAATAATTGAGTTATAGAAAGTCTTTTTAAATATTGCGGAACCACTTACTTTGCCACGATGATTCAATGCACTTAAATTGTAAACGATGAAAAAACCTAATTCTCGGGGAATTCGCATTTTGTGGATCAAATAATATTGTATCGTATTGTGAGACGATATCGTCAATTGTATAACACCTACGACTTACGAGTACGAAATTGTAGCAAACGAACGCTATACTAACACTTCGTCAGCTTACGACATCGCCGGCAGTCTACAATATACCGTAACGTTAATATAGTTTCTAAAATAATAATAATAATAAAACTTAACGACTCCCTCGGTGGCCGGTAAAAAAATCGACGAAAATATAAACTTTTACGTCTACCTAATCCAAAAGAAAAACAAAGAAGTGTCTTATATTTTATTATAGGCTTGATAGGACCAAGGTTAATGCTGACAAGTAATATTATATTCATACAAATAAATATTGGAAGAAGTACGGAATAAAAAAAAAATCAATAACAAACAGATAGAATAATCGTATAGCATAGATAATATAATAACCAAATAGACAATAATACACTAATTATTATTATTTTTTTTTTTATGAGATTTGATTGATATTTATGTTTATTTATGATAACAATATTGTTAGAAGTGCTCAATTTACTAGTTTGATGAAATGTTAGGTAGTGTTTGATTTAAATTAATTATAACATTGTTTCTATAGATGTATTGAAATTCCAAAATAAATTAAGTGTAGATTTAACATTTAACAATAATGCACACAATGATATACACCTTATGGGTTGGGTCAAATAAGATGAATATACATTTATTAATTATTAAACATTTACGATGTTAAAATTGTGTGGTACCTACCTAATTTATATGGTTATGTATTTTTCAGGTTACTGATGCAATTTCAGACACAGTAATGTGTTTGACGGCTGGTTTGTTCCTTTACTTATTAGTAGAAAGACCGTTCAGGCTTTTAATCACTCAGCTGTTTGCTTCAAAATCACGATCAAATACAAATGAAAAAAAGTAAATAATTGTTGATTTATTAATTTTTAATTTAATTTTCAAAATTAAATATTTATTAATTTTATCATATTACGGATGTTAGTTCTTTTAAATTTAAAACAAATGAAAATACTTCGTTCTAATTTTAATCATGATGTAAGTACATGTTACGTAAATCATAAAATTCAAAATATTTTAATATTCTATTAAGTTTCCAAAATTGTATTAAAAAACATTGCACAAAATATGATTAAAATGGATGCGTAATATGCGAGCTTATTACTTTTATATAATATAAGAAAAATATGATGCCAACAATTAATATTTAATATAAAATAATACACTACAATATATTATATTCGTAAAAATACATATTGCATAATAAAAATTTAATATTCCTATATTTAGTAAGTAACATAATATAATAAATATATTAAAAATGAAAATTATTGATGGTAATTTAATATTTGTATAAGCAAAGTATTTCACTGCTCCATAAATAAATTGTAATAAAATGTATACATTTATAAATAGCTACCTTTATTGATTTCTATACAGTATACACCCAATTAGGGTGTTTCATATGAAATTTAAAATTAATTGGTATATAAAATCAATGAAAAAAATTGATTTATTGATTATTTACTATATAAACAACATTAAAATATCAAAAACAATACCTAACTTAATAAGTCTAATTAATCGAACATTTTTAATTAACGTTATTAAAACTAGTTAATATTGTGTATAAATTGCTTCTTCATTGTGTGATTAAAAAAATTCAAGGATATAAAGATGGGTAGAAAGGTTGTTGAATGTTTTGTGATGGCAGCATATAATGAGTTATCTGCATCTACACAACAATATATAAAATTTGAGTACATCAAAAGCCATTTTATTTTTTTTTTTTATTAAAGCTATCAATATTAAATTATTACTGCTTAACAGTTACAAGTAAAGAAACAATAGGAAAAAAAAATGAACAGAAAAACACATTATAACTAGTGAGGCTGCTGAAAACAAAAGATTAAATACATTTAAAACAATATACTCAAATTAAGAATCCGGCATTTTCGAAAAATTTCAAAATAATAATAATAATGGTTCTTGAAAAAGAATTGAGAATAATTGTTGGTTCTAATGACATAATATTGTTAATACATAAAAAGTGAAGTAATTTTGATCGGGAACTAAAGAGTGATGGGCAGTTGGTGAGAAAGTGAGAGAAGTCGCAAATTGTTTCTTCTGCATGACGATCAAAAGCCATTATTAATATTTTTAGGTTTAATATTACAGCGAATTGACCTATTTTTTCAAATTTAAGGGTAAGTATATTAGCTGTGTTTTCTCGTTGGTTTATTTTTGTTATTTTAATTTTGAGGCGAATTATGAGCATCTTAAAATTTTAATATCTTACATAAGTACCTATAACTCTCTTTAAAGTTTAAATATCCACAAAAAAAAGACTGACAAGAGAACACAGATAATATTCTTACTCTTACAGTTTTACATTTCATAGTAGGTATTTTTACTGTAATATTAAAACTAACAACACAAAATAGATTTTGTTGAACGCAACTTTGAAATGTTGGACAGAGACGGATGCATGTTACTCAAGACCTACGATCAGACATCACTTCCTCTTAAATTTAAATTACAATTTATTATTACTTTTTAATGAATGTTAAAACATTATAACACTGTTAAATAGTAGACATTGATTAACGTGGTTAAAACAATGGATAACATTATTAGGAATTTATTTTACTATTGTCTAACAATTAGCAATTAAAATAATAAATATATTTTATAATATTATTGTTTTTCTTCCACTTGTTTACAGAGATTATGTGTCACAATCAATAGAATCGAATCGAGATTACGACAAAGTCCTACCAACACATCATCTAACGTAAAAAGACTCATATTTATGTAATTTATTTATTTATAATTTAATTATTTTTGTAATTTGTACCATGAAGCATTGTTTATTTATTACGTGTATTTTTGTATTTTATAATTTATGAACGCGCCAAACGGCCAAACTGGAGTATGAGTTAACTTGACGGCATTAAATTTGGCTGTATACCATTTTACATTGTGTTCTTATTTATTTAATATTCATAACTGTTTGTAGCCATAAAAACATCTAAGACGTTTGAACAACAAATAGTCATATGCGGTGAGAACTAGTAGGTACATTATTATGTAAAACAATATATTTTTTGTCAAATATAATAGGTACCTCACTGTTCTCACTGCCTATAGGTAGTTGTAATATTAAATAAATGTTTTGAAAACGCAATGCAAGCTACATAACTATATTACATGTCGTTAAAACAACAGCTCTTAATAAATATACCTAGATAGCAATGTATATTCAGTGTTATAATTATCGTTAAAAGTATATTCAATTACAGCCATTGATTAGCATTTTTACACAAACTTATTTCAAATACCTGCTCGAATATAAAATTAAAAACCAAATACTATTTAGTATATTATATGTTTTTAAATACTGATACAACGATACTGTCCGAAATATTAAATCCCCTTTTCGCCGAAATGTTTTCATAATATTAGGTACCACGCATATTGTTGTTTAATAAACAAGCATAAACCGAGAATACATTAATTAAATTTCATAGCTATAGAGTAGGTGTGTGCCTACATAAATGTCTACCAATTTTCAACGTGATTAGTTTTCAAAAAATCGAAACCACAAAAGTATTATAGTAACCAAAATGTATTAAAATGATACACAATGCGTATTAGTTACTTATATAATTTCCATTTTTTTTTAATCAGTATAGTTAAGGGGACATATAGGCATATAGTCCGATATTGCAACGTACATAGAAAAACTTTTCTACCAACGCCACCTTATCAATCCATTTGGTTTTGTGTTGTTCCCGAAAGTTCACGACACTATATGTTACCCTCAAAGTCAAACTAATTTCTATCAACGCGCCTCGATATCAATCCATTTAGTTTCGTAGTGGGTTAAAAGTTTGTGTGACTTTCAAAAAAAAAAACCTGCAATGATTAAGTTGTATTTTTTAATTTTTTCTTAATAAAAATAACAAGGCGGCTCGAGCTCAAACATTTTTGACATTTTTTTAAACATTTTAAAGCTTGGGTACTATTGTATTGTACGGAAATAATGTATAGGGCACCTAAGCGAGAGGCCTGAGAATACGATAACGCGTAGGCCAATCTCGGGGTGAACGAGGAAGAATTGTATAGGCATAGTTACAAGATTTGGGCAGCGAGTCAAAATTAGGTGCCTATATAATATATATATATATATATGTACTGATTACATTCTGACTAGGTATGCGAAGGAAAAATTTTCAGGAGTCACGTGATCTCAGAAAGTGTAAATCAAATAATATTGTCCTCAACGACACGCACCTACACTTTTGTTGTGTTGGCATGCGATGCGGAACTTCTAAAAACTACATTTTATGTTGTTTTTATTTTCATACTAATAGTTGTAGTTAGGTTTATTTCGATGTGTAATATTCGACGAAAATCCGAATACATAAAAACCCGGGAAAAAATGTAAATACTGAAATAAAAATGAAAATACTCATATACATACATCTTAAACAACAGAATAATAATAATATCGTATGCCCTTGAACCATCGATTGATGCGAATCGTTACAATGAGACGAAAAGGAATAGCCGAGAAAAACAAGATGGGCAATTATTCAAATACACCAATTAGTTATTCTTGGAATCGAAAATATATATTATCTTCTGTGCTCGATGTCCCCTTTGATGTAAACGCCACGTCGGGTAGAATATTCGACTCCTGAAAGGAAAATAATATTTGTTTTGTGTTTGTGCCTTTGAATACGATATTATGGGGTATGTCGTGAATTCTAATAATAGGAAGACGAGATGGATAATCGGTAGAGAGATAACTGAGTTACGACCGCAAACGAGAAGGAGGGATATGTATTTATTTATCTTACAAAGAGCGAAATACATTCCCGAAATCATAATCTAAAAGAAGAAGACATTATTTAACTAGCGGGATGCATTTTAATTAAACCATAATACTTTGTTATTTATCTGTCGAATTTAATATAGGTATAACTAGATTTTTTCTACCTAAATCATGTTTATTATTATTAGGTATATTTACATATTACATTGCATGACAGTGCCATGTATCGATAGCAACAATCGTGATTAGAACAATACTGACTGATTTGAGGAGCGACTGGCCAAACCTCGCCAACCAGACCCGACCAGAACTGAAATGGTTTGAATATATACATATATTATGTGTAATACGAAGTGTAGTATGTGTATATTATAATATTATGTATACAGTTCTCTGAGCATTATGCCGCATTAAGCATAGGCTTTGAAGAATCCCTCTGGTTTTGTGGGCGGAAGGTGGAACGAGGAAGTGATTGGATTTAAAACGAAGTGTTTTTTTTCCGGTACTTAAACACCATTCCAGGTAGTTAAACATGACGCAGTAAACACGCTCTCGAAGTTTTATAATGTACAGCAAGCGCGTATATGAAACATTTTACCGGCTTCGATTGTATGTAATAGTAATTGTTCACTGTCAAAATTGATACATTACTCAATATATAATAATATGATAAATATAACACATGTTGTGTATACATTATCCGTAGGCCTCATATTATTAAACAATAGCAAACGGGTTGATACTGCAACCGCGGTTCAGTGGGACGAAGAAAATGGTATGTTTGTTTCTCGCAACCATTATCGCTAATTCAATTGTATATTATATTGTCTTATATAGTTAGATAGCTTCATATATGTATATTGCGCCATAGTGTAATTTTTAATCACCTTATGATATATGCTTTAAGTAGTGTAAGTCCTTATATCTTTCAACAATAATAGTAATTCCGTAATAGCTCCATAACTGCTGTTACCCAAATATATGGGCAGCTAAATATAAATATTTATAACTTTAACACTGTATAGTTATAGGTATGTTACTTCTAAAAATTTGATTTTTCAAAAATATACCCGATAAAAAAATAAAATTATGATAGAATGAAATCAACCACAATTATACTGACCTGCTATTGTACATGCTATACATTAAATGTGACTGTTATATGGTTCCACACTTCCACTTCCACTGGCCATAGCCGTGAGATGGCCCACGAAAAGTTGACCAAAAAAATCAATCTCATATTTGAGTAAATTTATTTAAAATTTAAACACAGTTTTGCGTGAATTTTATCTAAAAATTAAATACCTTTATTGTCTTTATTTAAAACAATTAATCTGTTATCGTCTTTATTGCAAAAAATTATTAATTTAAATTTGTTTCTAGTTGTCAGAGTAAGTAAAATAATTGAAATTTTATAATACCTATCTTATTTGACATTGTCAATTGCCATCTAATGTAAAAGCGGAAGGGAAAACTATTGTTGATTATTTTCTTCGCAGCCTATATAATATATTGTCTTTGTCTACTATAGTATATTGTGAATTGTGAAATTAATTGAATACTAAAAATAAATGACTACAGAATACGAATTTTTTGTGTACATTACATGTCTGCAAATATCATAAATGTCAACTTTTATTCATGATGATATTTTGAAAATATTTTGACTCTTAGGAACTATTTATTAGCATATGACGTTTTTCGGGTTTTTTTCAATTAGGAATTGTCGATCCACAAGATTAATAAGGCAAAATTCTAACTACTGACGCTCATCAAAATTGTGTGCAAAATTCCTCAAAAGTTTTTATTGATGTAACTAAAAAATAATTTGTGTGTGTGAATTTACAAACATTTTGATGAGTGTCGAAGTTAGAATTTTGACAAAATGTAGTTGGATAAATTCATAAGAAAATTTATTTGAATGCTTAACATTTGAAAAACAAATGTTTACTGGAAGGTCACATACATTTTTTAAAGTAATTTAAGGTTTACATTTTTACAACAATTTTACGATTTGTATGATTTTTTTTTGTTCATTTTGTATAGGTAACATTTGTAAGTTGAATACAATGTTCCTCATAAGTAAAGTTCACAATGAAATCAAAAATCTTAAAAAATATACACACAGTTTTTCTTTATAGACATTAGAATCTTATATTTGGGTGAAATGAAATATTTAAACAAAGTATAACGATGTTTGTCATTTTGTTGCAATTCAAAAATATTATTCTTAATTTTACTAAAGGTACTTAAGCAATGACATTTTAAAAATAGTAATTATTTTTACTCTTCAACCCTCCAAACGACCAACTATAGTCCCTACCAGAAAATAAGCTAATGTCAAATCAAATAATTTTGACTACCCCAAATGGTAATGACACACAAAAAATACAAATAAAAAAAAAACACATCGTTGTTAAATCAATCTATCAATATACTAATCTCAAAATCTATTCATTCAAGTATAATTGCTATTTTTGTATATAAATTATGTCTTAATGTCTTATCATAACGGTTTTTACTGTTCGGTTATTATAATTTTGAATGCTCTTTTTATACGGTACCTATTGTGAAATTGCTTACGAAATATTGTCAAATGTATATGCATTAAACATATATTAAATGCACTATAAAGTGACAATTGTACATTGTAATGTGTTTTAGTCCTTTTTTTTCATGCCTATATACTTTCAAATTGGTGGTGTATTGGCCAAAACATGGAACAAACATCATAGTTGTTGATCCATTAAAAAGTTGTTGAAGGGGAAAAAATTAAATAGATCTAAACACGTTATGAATATAATCCATAATACGCGTTCCTAAGTATCGTACTATAAACGAAATAATAAGTCAGTTGAAATAACTAAAAGATTTTTAACAAAAAATGATCATACGCCCATCGTTAAAAATTTGAAACAACGTATCAACGATATTTTCAGATATAAGTCAATTTCAAAAAAACAAAAATATATTGTTTAGAAATAAAATATACAATTTATATTTTGATTTTTGCCTCATATTATAATACCAGGTTTAATAACACCAATTTATTCGTATAGTTTGCCATTTTGCATATTTAATTTTAACATTTAAACTATTATTTTCAATAATTGATCCAATTCGTTGAATTTAGTAAGCAGATGAAAAAAATTCTTGAATAAATAACTGAAAGGAAATTAGCAATACATATTATGTTTTAAATCGATATTCTTATATTAAACACTTTGTTTAGGTGCGTTTGTTTTTCGGTCACCAATAAAATTTCTTCGCATCTCTTTCCAACTATAGGTACCTACGAATATTTTTCAAATCAGTTAATAATATGAATTGTATTAGTTTTTCTGTAAACTAAAAATCAAAGCCTGAACAACGATTTAAATTAGAAAATCTACATGTTTGGTAGGTAGTTTGTTGTTATTTACTTTATTCTGAATTATTTACTTCTAATTTATAATGTACATATTTCAATGCATAATGATAATTGTATTCAATGTACTCGGTAATGTTTAAAATGTAATACGATCAAAATTAAAGAAGGATGGATTAAAGGTGCTGGTTATTTATTTTTAAAATTGTTTATGTACCTACCTAATACAAATATATGCACCTTATAATATGTAAGTATGTAATAATTATTTAATACAGAAAATGATAAATTGAAATAAAAAATAGCAATAAAGATATTATTAATACCGAAATCTGGCATTGGCTTGTGTAGTTATGTCAGCCAACAACAATCATGTTTCGGGAGCAATTCAAGGACAAGTGCAAGACAAGGATCGTGAAATCACAGTAGGGACGACATGGTAACAAAAATATACATTTAAATTGTCCAACATTTGTTTATCACTTATAACCTCACAGAAATAGACATACCATCACGTGAAGTAAAATATACTGACTTATGAGTATATATTATGCGGCGAGTCTAATGGTTTGATGTTAATACTTATAATTTATATCTACATCGTATCTGTATGGAAATCAAAAATACCCTGACATACTTACGTAGAAGAATATGATGCGTAATACTATAATATTTACGGCTGTGACTAAACCGGTCTTCTTTTTCGCAGGATCACAAAATTTAATATAGCATCAACACTTAAAACAGAACGGAATAAAAGCGAAAAGCTATCTAATGAGACATTGAAAATCCTATACATATATACAGGGTGATCCAACAAGTATGCTCACCCTCTTTTTTTCTTTAATAATGAAGTTTTTCAAAATCTGATTTTTGGAATCTTTAAATATACTCAAAGACCATATTTTCATATTCTTGAGACTTTTTGTGCCACTTAAGGAGTGTCCTGTGGCGATACGAACCTTTGTTTTTCAAATGAGAACCCCACTTTTTTGCTGTAAATTATTTAGCGGATAATTCTTTTGGGAATTTTGATGTATTGAAATCAAAATTCGAACTAGTAGTTTTCTAGTTATTACACATTTTGTACTAGGATAATATAGTTTATAATATGGAAGAAGGATATGCTTATACTATATACGTTGTGAGTTGTTATGTATAGTCTATACACGTAATATAAAATAATACTTCATTTTATATTTATTTAGTCAAACACTTAGGTAAATAGCAAGTAAAATCCTTCTTGATTTATTTGATTTTTTTTCTTTTTCTATAAGTAGAACTGCATAAGCATATCCCTATTATGGACTATTATTCTTAGTACAAATTGTCCAATAACTCAGAAACCACTCGTTCGAATTTTGATCACGATACATCAAAAAGTGGGGTTAATTTGAAAAACAAAAGTTCGTATCGCCACAGGACACTCCTTAAGTGGCACAAAAAATCTCAAAAATATGAAAATATAGCCTTTGAGTATATTTATGATTCCAATAATCAGATTTCAAAAAACTTCATTATTAAAGAAAAAAGGGGTTGAGCATACTTGTTGGATCACCCTGTATATAATATACTATAGAGTGACAGAAAAATAATTAAATCAAAACATTTGGATGTTTCAAAATTACCTATTATATAATTGGATGTGCTTGTAAAAAGAACTTGAACGACAACATCAGCAATGGTAAAGTTATGTACCGAAATGGTAACAACTTTCGAAGCTGTGAGCTACGTAATTTATACAAATAGATCTAAGACGAACTATGGGTAGTTTACTTACAACGGTAGATGAGTTTGTAGTAATGACCGATGAGAGTAGAATGCAATTATTGTGCGATCAAGTGTACCTATATATAAGAGAATAGTAAAATGAAAGAAATTTTTGGGTAGCGTGCACGAATTTCGACCTGGGTTATTTGTGTAAGATTGCAACTATATTATTATTAAGCTCGAATTGTCTTTAGTTTACGTCTCGCCACCCCTGGTCAAGATCTTTATAGATCACACAATCTCCGGTCACGTTTAAAATCCGTCAATGGTCACAGGTTCCTTAGAATTCAGTTTCTAAAACTTTCAGTCAGAGATTAACCCATAATAGTCTTTGCTTGTCTTCACTTCAAGGTTGAAAAACAATACAAAGGACTGATTCTCAAAAATTCTGATCCAAAACTGTATGATTTGATCAAACCTTTATTTTATTTTGAAATTTACTGGTACCCATAGGTAGTTTTTAATTTTCACTATCAAAAAGTATGCCAAATAGATCCAATTTTCTATCAGAAACCGCCCTCGAAATAAAGATTGAAGCATTTTTTCTGCCTTCCATAAAACGTATAGGTACGCATACATAAAATCAAAAATTAAAAAAACCAAAAATAGCTATGAAATACTAAAAATACTGATTGTGTCTCTTAGAATTTAAAACAAATTCGATTCAGACAAAATCTGGTGGTGCTGCGTAAATATTCCCGTTTTTCGGTAAATTGTATTCAGTTTTGCCCAATTGCTTTTAAAAATAGGTAAGTACTAAGAATTTTGATCTCCTCAAATTGTCCACTAGATCTAATTCGTTACCAGACAAATTCTAGTACTCAAAACCACTCTCAAATTTTAATATTAAATCATTTTTGTCTTCTCTAAAACAGAAAATATGTTTGAAAAAATTAGTTAACTTTATTTTTTTTTTAATACCTAATTGGTTATCATTATTAATCTATGTATTTATTTATATATTTTCTGGTATTTGATGTATAGTCTGACTTTCTGGTCTTATAATATTAAGATATCGTAACATCTCGTATATTGTCTATAAGTAATTTCCCGGTACCCGGATTAGTACCTACTCGCTTAATTTTGAAGTACCTATCAATATCCACAAATATCTTTTCAACACCCAACCTCTCCACTACGGACGTCTAGCTACGAGAACCTCGGATAGGGGAGAAATGACCTAGATAAAAAGGTAAATCGTCTAATTAATAGTCAAGATAAGTTGCAGACATGATGTAACAGACTGTATAAAGTCTACATCATCAAGTAGGCCTAAAACGTTATGATTGTTGAAATGAATCATATTTTTACTATCGGACATTGCAGTGTTTGTTATTTGTTCATAGTAATATGTTCCCTTGATATGGAAAAAACAGTTTTAGTCATATACTGTCCGTCAAAAGTATATGTCTAAACGTTTTTCATTCACATACCTACAAATGATGACAATAAAAAAACATTTTAAATATTTTAATTGATAATATTTTATTTAAATATAACATCCTACATTCATGACTACAATATTATATTACGAATAGGTACTTAATAACGTATGAAGTACCTATAATTAATAGTTATTAAATCTTATAAACAAATCACGGTAATTATTATAATATTATGTACAGGGGAATTACATAAAAGTGCAAGAATGGACAGCATACAAAATATTAAGTATTAAGATAATATAAAATATCAATAAGGTTAATATATATATATATAGGTATTAAACGGCAATATAATTTATAACATTTAAAGTAAAATTATTACTTAAATAAGAAATACCGACTTTTAAACTTACAAGTGATTATTTGAATTGTATTTGTTATTGACACTATAAATGCATATATAATAGGTACAATGAAACGTTTCATTCAGTCTTCGCTCCTTAATGAAATTATGTTATTAAACCAAACAATATTGTGTGGTATCCAACAATAAGTGTATTTCAACGGGGAAGGAGAATAAAATCAAAAAGTGCACACATGCTTTTAATAATGTAAATTTAAAAAAAGAAGAACGGCTAGGAAAATTGACTTTACACGTAAGCGAACGTATCGAATAAAAGAAAATGTATTATTTACACTACTATTATCATATAGTTTTTAGTATACTCCGCTTTGACGAACTTCACACATTCATTCTTCAAACAATATAGAATGGCATTTTTAATTTTTTCGAAGCGCACCAAGTTGAGCTGCCAATGACGTCTCATCGGAAACGAATGATCTTTTCTTATTCACTTTAGCTTCTTTTGAAAACTGAAAAAATAAAAAATATTGCACGTTAATATCACCGAAGTTTTGTTTCTTAATAATTAAGCCTTAAAAAACACAAAAACATTGTATTCGTATTATAAACTATTGCGTTAGGTATCTACTAAGGACTAAAAAGTAAAGACCAAAATATTCAAATGTGATAGACTACACCTACATAATATAATAATGGTATTAAAAATAGTAATAAATGTATATTATGCAACAGTAATTATACGTCATAGATATCTACTAGGTAGTGACATAAAGTATCTATTCAAATTAGTGTACGTTTTACGTACTTAAAACAAATTATAATTTTTCATTTTACTACAATTAAAAACATCAAATTATTGTATTGAACTGCGATTGTGGCCGTTTGTTTTGTGTTTTCAATTTTGTACAGAATAATAAAACTATTAAAGCTGTGGGCATTACGTACACAGTATTTTTTCAATTATTCTAAGAACGACTTAACTGGTGTAAGTAACCACTTTTTTGTTACTGCCCTTATTTTATGAATAAATTCATAGAATCGTAACTTAAAACTTGGAGCAGCTCATTTGAAAACTAATGTAAACAAAGTAGCTTCAGTCACCCGACACTGTGGGCGAAAAGTAACGGATTCAACTATGGGGTGTGGTCGAGGCGGCCTTCGTTGATTTTTATTTGATTCGTAATCTTTTTAATTCCATCAGTAAGGAAAGAAAGACAAAAAATATAAAAGTCATGAATCATAATAATATATAAATATAAATCTCATATATAGGGTTTAGGATTAAAATACATTGTATAGACCATATAGGGTCTTAGATATTGCAAGACAGTGAAAACTCAATGCTTAAAACCCAATCAACATTATTTTTGGTTACATGTTCTTAAAGTTTAATATCCATTAATATTATGAGTGCAAATGGATGTAAAATAAATAAATAATAATGAATGTAAACAATATAATATAAAATATAGAACTCTATGATAATATTATTGACATTTTATTGTGTGAAGTTAAATTGTCTTTTATAATTTTAAATTACAATTTATAATTTATGCACTATAAATATGTATAAACTCGTACTACATGCAATAATATGATATCTAATTTCTGAACTAAGACCTGGTTCATGGTCAATTTTATCTTCAAGGTACGAGCTTATACGGTTAACCTAATATAATAATATGTCTTCAAGCCTTCAGCACAGTACAATATTGTAGATAATTGTTTTCGCTCGGCGCATTTAAATTTTTATATGGGAGAAAAAAAATTAACTGTGAATAAAAGTCATCTGCGTTATTATGCATGCTCGCTTTCAAGCACGGCAGGAGAGTCGTGATGGGTGAAGTGGATCAGTGGTTGTGGAACGGTAGGATGTTGTGTGGGTGGTGAGTCGCAGTGTTAACCTAACTACTCTACTTCGTTCCCCGAGGAAAAGAGAGACGAAGAGGATGGAGAGAGCCTCATAAATATTCTACGCGTTACTCTTTCGGGGGTTAGCTAGGTTCGGCTGTATATAGCGGGGTCGCTTGTGCGTGTATGACGTCAGGCATGGCATTTTGCAAGCGGTAGGTGGTTGGGGTGGTAGTGGCGATAATACTGTTAAGGGGTGGAAATTCGCGAGGGGAGTGAAATGGGGTGGGGTTTCATTCAACGCCGTGCGATATACAAGTTTCTATTTTCGGTATTGACGTCATACGCGCAGTTGCCGGCAATTTTCCGACCTCCATTCAAGAATCCGAGAGCCGCCGCCGCCGAGAGACTCGGTATCGATTGTCCCAGCGTTGACGTCACAGTTGAAGAAAAGTAATACAATTTAAATGCCGGACACGTAAACCACCCTATAAATTATATGATTTTATTCCCTCGCGAGTATGTGATGGTTTTGTTTTTTTAGTTTGTTTAATGTTTTAGTTTACCTTAATTCGTGGCTTTACTAATTTACACTCGGATATAAATTAGGAATTAAGAATAAAACACAGATATGAATCAAACAAAATAATAATGTGCCCAGACTTTGCACGTCAACAAAACCGGATACTGTATATAATTATGTTGTACGGACGAAAGGTGATATATTTAATTATTAATTAGGTGCCTATTATTTCGTGGGTAAATAACATATACTATTATCTACCTTTCCTACGATTAACATACTGAAAAAACAACACTTTTCATGAACGTATACTTAATTTGGTACCTACGTCCTACATATTATATAAGCTTATATTATAATAATAACACAATAATAATGCAAGACTTGACTTTTGAGAAACAGTTTAAACAAAGGAAACTAAAAATAAAGATATCAAAATAAATAAATTCTTGTAAACATGTATTTAAGGAATAATTTTATTACCATACCTTACAGGTATTTATATCTTTAAAAATTTTGACTGCTTGAACTTAAATCAATTAAATAGGAATCAAGTTTAGTACTATTTATATAATATGTAATAACATCTGTGCATTTTTATGGTTTTCACATTATTTTAAAACTATGTTATACAAGAGAACGTATTTAATAATATTAAGATTGATTATTTTTGATTAGATAGGTAAAAGTAAAAAAAAATGCATGCTCCTTAACTAATTGTTTAAAAATGATTTATTAAGAAAATAACCTGGACTCTCGGGCCTGTCAAAAATGTTTACGATTTGTTGTATTCATTTAATAAATATGACATTATTCTTTATTAAAATGCATTAATAAAGAATAATAGTTATAGTATTTGAATTAATCCTTTGAACAACTGTACCTTCATTGACATTGTACAACATTCAATTCAAACAACCAACACCCAAACATAAAAAAATTAACGTAGTCCATATAAATAGGTATTTAGATAAATAGGCCATGTTGCTGATAAAATAATAACTCTTAAAATTTAGAATTTTAAAAATATAATAAGATCTTATAAAAATTAATTTCTCTTTTTTGAAATGTATTACTTATATACATGTACATACATATATTATAAAACATATGCTTGTGAAATGTACCTATTTTGTAGAATACACTAATATCATCATGAATGGATTAATTATTTTATTACATAGGTATTATTAAGGGTCTAAAATTTTTTTATTGTTGATTAGTGATTACATTTTACGTTTTATGGTTATTATATCACATTGTCTTAAAATACTAAATGTAAAGCTTTTTCAAAATTTTGTTAAATGTTAATTAAATTTGTATTTACTAGGGAATTTGTCCCCAAACCAGAATAAAATACCAACAATTATACTTTTACATTTTTACATTGTTGATTTTTAATATTTTATGAAAAACTTATCACCAGCTACCGCTCCCCCTGAATCCGTCCTTGATTAGTTGAACGTCATATTAAACCCATACACCTAACCTATCATATGTTTGTCTTAGAGCTATAACTTATAATATATAGTTCATTTATGAGTTGAAATTGTCATTGTAACGTGAAAATAGAATTTCAAAATATTTGAATCTATAAAATTGTATGGCATATAATATATTTATTTACACAGTTTCAATTTCATAAATAATAAATAACAATTTGAATATTTGATGATATATGATCAAAATGTAATATAAAGCTGTATATAAGCCAGGAAGAAAATAAATATTTGTTTATTTTGTTTATTGGAATTATTAAAGTTTAAAAAACCAATGTATACTAACAACTTCCTGATATTTTCTAAAATGTAGTTTTTACTCGCTTAAA
Organism: Myzus persicae; assembly: GCF_001856785.1. Lineage (NCBI taxonomy): Eukaryota > Metazoa > Arthropoda > Insecta > Hemiptera > Aphididae > Myzus > Myzus persicae. Next base: position 965,696 of record NW_019103784.1, read on the forward strand.
TTTCCATTCATATTGAAAAAAATACAGTTAGTTTGTAAATTTGTTTATTTTTATTTTTTAAGTATTTATGTTAACTTAACCTAAATACAAGTATGAGTATAAATTATTTATGTTTAGATTTCAATTTTCAAATTGTTGTCTTTAAATTCAGTTGAAACATCTAACGAAAATATTACTACAGCCCACAGGGTATATTACTTATTGCGCATTCATTACGCCTTTATATTTTTGAATAAATTAACTTCATGAATATTCACTGATTATTAAAAACTATTTATTATGACTATTGAGATGTTTAAAAACCTAAGACTATTTTACCACAAGGGCATTTTAAGTCACATAATAGAATAACTCAATAGAGACATCCGGACACTGATTCATTTTGAATTCTACGTTAAATTAATTTCGTTACACGATACCGTTAAAATTTAAATCGATAATTTTTTTCTAGTTTTAAGCTAAATTTATAAATACATTGTATCTTGCCCGGAGTTTAGATATTTTTTTTATTATTTGTGTAATACACAGTCTGCGTATAATACTATATAGAGTGTTCAATGTATAGGTACCGTCATAAAAATGAAAATAAACCGATGTCAAACCATTGGTAGACTACACCGAAAGTACACAGTACAAAAACGTATGTGGGTTAGAGTAATAAAAAAAAGTTTAATTTTGAAATTAACCACAGTATTCTCATAATAAAATCGTCGACGCTTGAACGTTTCCTAACATAGAACAACGTACGGGTTACTAACCAATGTCCAACAACCATAATAATGTATTGTGATATTGAATTGTAGAGCCACACTAAACGCATTAGAAAATAAACATTAACTGTATATATTATTATCGGTACAAAATAGAATAACAGAACATAAAAATAACAAATATCGAGTAAAGTTGGTATTTTTAAATGGTTTTATTAAAAGAATAATTAACTATTGGTATTTATGGGTATCAATATAATGGCACAATACGATTTCATGTAGTGCATATTAAATAGCAAGTTGTTTGAAGTGCTTTTTTTAAATTGAATTGAAAGTCTTACCTTCCTTATTTAGTAGTTTTTTTTTTTAATTTTAAGTATTACATTGTGAATTTATACTGTTGGAGGATCGTTTAATGTAATATATGTAGTCTAACCACAGTGGCTGACTAATTACCTATTACCAGCTACCAGACCTGACGATACTAGGGTAAATGGCCCTTTCCTTATTAATCACCTCAAGAGATGAATATATCTATATATAATGCGACTGCCGACTTGGTAAATGTTATTCTACACTGCAAAGGAACTTATCAAATATCTATGGAAACTAAATTAAACACAATACACCGTTCTACCTTTATAATGTACAAATAATAAATTTTTTATACGGTTCTAAAATTATTATTTTGACAATATGTACTAGTATCATTTAAGAAAATTCTACGCAGACACTTTTAGTCAAATTATTAATATTGTGTTATTTGAATTTATTTTCACATAGGTAGTAAATAATGTTAGTCAAATAATAGTTTTTAAATAAATTGTATTAATGACCTTCTAATTATATACGGTAACTTAATTTTAAGTTTAAAATGCCCATTGCCTATCAATAATTTATTTCCATCCACTAGAGTATTTGGTAGGTTAGGTTGGGTTATTGGTGCAAGAATTTTATTCATTTTTTTTATTCATCTTTAAAATAAATTGAAGTATCTAAGTAGAACTTCCTTTTTACAATATTATTGTAATATAATATTTAGTTCAGCTAAACATTTTTTTCTTAACTGTTATACCGCGCACTAACTATATGTGCGTACGTATACAAAATTAATGTAAACATTTAACTCCTGCGACGGGTGAATTTTTACATGATGGAAATATAAATGTGTACGTATTTTTCGATTTTCCTCCAATGACACAACTATAATATAATTTATAGATGTCTAGGGATGTCCTTAAAAATAAATGTTTTCTATTATAATGCGTCACTTGGTCACAGCGCCATTCCAGTGATGTAGTTTTAACTACTCCCGGTAGTGACATTATCGCAGCTTGCTAACCGTATTCAGTACAAGCATATAGGTAATAGTGTGTCGGTAATACAAGTGTGGGTGGGTGACGTGTGTATACAGCTTATATAGGTATATACTATTTTTTTTTCTTTTACAAAAATACCAGCACATATGCTTCCGTTTGTATCTTATTGTCAGTTTCAAAATGTTTTCCACTTATATTTTCTCTTGCCGCAGTCATTACATAATACAATACATTGTTGAATTTAAGGTACCTACCTATTTTATTATATTTGACACATGCCTATCCTACTTTTCTATTTATACCATACTTCCATATTATATTTTTTATTTCTTAAACTTTTGATTGACATTAAACAATATAATATTAATATAATAATATTACCACTGCAGTGGAAATATTGAACTAGATAAGACTATGCAGCTTTAGTATTATAATAAGTGATTCTACATTCCATTAATAACTCACAAACTACGTAAAAAAATCTGAAACTTTGCATTCTCTCTTGCGTTTTTTTCCACATATAGATACAGTTATTTCCAGAAAAATTGACGACTTGTGCTAATATAACAACGAAGTTAGATACGTTATTGTATAGTATGTATTAATAATAATTTAGCACTATCTAAATTAATAATTAATTAATAACCCTCGAACTCAGTTTTTCCGCCATTTTAATATTTTTGGTTTGCAGTTAAAAATAATGTTGATTGTCGACACACTTGCATGTTTCAACAAAATAAATAAAATGCACTGGACATTTTATGATCTCGGTTAACCGCTTAACGCAATACACTTACTCTGTGGATTTACCCTATGTGACGCTTTACAGAGGAATATTTGTAATTTCCGGAGCGCAAAGAGTGCGTTGTAAACACGCGATAATTCTCTAATCTATAGGTAGGTAGTTTCATTAATCACAATTATTGTTTCATGAGCCTTATTCCACCTAATTTTTATCATTTATTTTTTATTTTTAATAGCTATAGTTCAACAATTCTATTTTGGATTCACGGCATTATATATTATTTTTATTTGCATTATTTCTCGAGTGTACATAATTTACAAAAAATTTTGATCAATTAAACGAACATTTAATATGGTATAATATTCATTTTTATGCCATATATCATTTAAAATTTTAATCGTATAATCTTTTTTTTAACGTACCTATATATCATCATATTTTCTATAGACAATAGATATGTAATTGTTATTAGATTATTACCTATATGGCTATATCTATTCGAATGTTTCATTTTGATATTTCCAGAGTATTATCATATTAAAATAAATGATAATAACAACGCACTAATATTTATTTAGTGCGTATTAACACAGGAAAGTGGCAACGGCAACAAAAAAAAAAATATTGAAAATTGCCTTTGAGTGGAGAGCACTCAAGTGGGACTGCCTATCATAGTGAAAACGATAAACTGCAGTAATAATATCGAGTCACCGGTGTTAACCAACATGGCAACATCCACTCACAGCAGGATTTTTACGATTATTGAATGTAAAGTGTATACTCACATTGCTGTTATCGCCGTAATTTCCACGAAGACCACCTTCGGCGAACACCTCCAACAGATTTTCGAAATCCAACTTCTCACCCGCCGGTCTGGGCAGCACGAACTCTCTCTGTCCTCCGTCCGCCATGGGCAGCAATGGCGCTGCCGCAGTACTCATACCGGCGACCGTGGAAGTGGTTGTAGTGGTCGACGTGGTCATTGTTGTCGCCGTTGCTGTCTTATTGGTGGCACCGTTGTTAGATTTTAGCTCTCGCAACTGCCGTACGTCGTCGTTGTCCAAAGATAATGATGATGATGACGATGATGATATTGTCTGCTGGACTCCACCAGCCGAAGACCTCTTGATTAGTGGAGATCCGTTCGCCCACTGTTTGTAGAAATTTCCTCGTGGTACGGTCTGCACCGGCGACGATGACGCCAAGTATGATGATGCTGGCGGGGGCAGTGGTGGTGGCGGTGTCTGTTCGTCAACCGACTTGTAGTGCTGCTTCAGCAGGTGCTGTTTGTTCTGTAGCTTCTGTTTCTGCTGTTGCTGCAGCTTGAGAAATATCGGAGGCAGATGTTGATAGAGCAACGAAGTGGTGGACCCAAAGTCGAGTGGTGACTGATGCTGCTGCCGATCTCGGTCTAGACGTGGTTGTCCGATGGTGTCGTCTGTCTGCTGCATGTCGTCCAGGTCTCCATTGATCAGTGATTCCCAAAAGTCGTATAGCTGCCGTTCTTTGGGTGACTTGAACGCGTTGGATGGTGACACGAGGTTTGACATAAACACCTTCCGGAAATTGTGTATCTTGTCCGTCATTGGATACCTTGACGCAGCAATTTGACCAGCGCGATCCCCAAACAACATATCTTCATCATCGTCGTCATCGCGGTCGCGGTCACGGTCATCGTCATCGTCGTCATACAACAGATCGTCGTCAACTACAACACCACCGCTACCACCCGAAGCAGCCAGACTGGTCATCGGATAATAACTGTAACCACCATAACCACCGTAACCACCACCGTAACTCGGATACCTAACTACTGCGTAGTCCAACCGATCGTACCGTCTGGGGCTGGGGTCGTACGCGACCGATCCTCTAGCTTCGCCATCGTAATAGTCGTCAGGTGACAGCGTTTGTCTGCCGCCACCCATTATCGCTCCGTATCGGGCCATCGACACCGGATAATGTCTCATCATGTTTCCGTAAGACGATGACGCCCAACCTCCAGCCCGGTTAGCTCCGTTCGCCCATGTCGGGTTTCCATATCGATACTGTTTTTGGGTCAACTGCTGTTTGCCGTACCGGTTCATGTTGTACACCTGAGCCGTGGCAGGCCATGCTAGGCACGCGACCATGGTCGCCAGGACAGCCGCGTTTAAGGCAGTTGATAACTTCATCTGTAATCGACAAAAATAAAATTAATAATCACTTATAATTCGTTGGCATTGTCCACCAATGGCAACGCACTGTGAGGCACTTATTTGTTTTTTTACATTTCTTTTAACTTAACAATCGATTTAAAAATTTAATTTTAGTACATTATTAGTGTATGGTACACATTTATTTTTAAATACCTAACCAAATAACTCTAACGTTTTATTGAAAGTAGAAAAGTATTGTACCTACTGAGTACCTACTAACCACTATTATAATATAACGTCATGTATACGAGTAAATCGACATGCTTACAATTTATTTACTTATATAAGTATTTAGTATACTGTATAATATTAAATGTTAAGGTTTCATAAAGTGAATGTATAAATAATAGTTTAATCTTGTTGAAATATTTACATTCGATTATTGAAAATCATAAAATTGACACAAAATGTTTTTTGATATAGGTAGTTGTTAGTTTGTTACTTGTTAGTTGTTAGTATAGTAAGATTTTATTTTATTATAGATTTTCGTTATCAAAATATTTTCAGGATGTGTAAAGTAAACATTAATCAATATAGAACTTAAAGTGAAACATAATGCTTATATATTTGCAAACAATCTAATTTATATTGAACATGTTGACGCTGATTAATACAAAATGGTAATTTCAATTCTTTTTTTCCAGTATAAAGTAGTGTTGAAAACCTATAATATAAAGATATTTTTTAATGATTACTTAAATTACATTTTAATAATATATTTTAATTTGTGCTTAATTATTAAAAATGTATAAATATTGCACTAGGTACAACATCCAGGAATTTTCATTAAATGTTTTTTTTATCAGAATATTAATACCAAAGAAACTTTTAATTCATTATTATTGCTTCATTATTGCTAGTATGAATAACTTACAAGACCTGCTATTGATAGCTATGTAACATACGATTATATGAAACATACTAAATTTATAGAATACTATATTTATAAGTATCTATAAAAACTAAATATTACTAGATTTGATGTATTTGATACAAAAATGAATTTTAAGTTTTTAGAATGAATATTGTTACTGAATTGAAATAACACGTTTTCTACACAGACTCCAATTTATGGAGGAAAATGGTTTGCGATGTCGTTTATTGAGTGTTTTAGCTATAGAACATGGTCCTCAAGGCTTGCCACTCATGCAAAGTGATACTTTTTATTTATTAACCAAAGGGTTCTATATCTAACAGTTATTTCACGGTTAAATTAAAGATTATTTTTCTGAAATTTTAGTCTTTGAATCAAGGTTTTCCATGTCATTAATTAGAAAAAGCAAGAAATTAGCAAAAACAAAAGGTTCTATATGGCTCATAACCAAACACTGCGTTGGATAAAACATTTTGTTTTTAAATTTATAGTTAAAACAAAAAGTGCTCACATAATAATATACCAAATATTTTTAGTGAAACAAAAAGTGGTATCGGAAATAAATGTATCTACTATGCAATGCAACGTTGTTATTTTCGTAATCTAAAGTTACCTATTTAATATTCTGAGTAGGTACTTAAAAGGAATTTTTTGCCATACCTAAAATTGCATTGATGAAATAGGACTTTGCGGATTTTTTGATACGGAATATTTCAAAATCGCTTGGGTAAAAGTACATTTTTTAAATTGTTTAACCTTAAAAACGCTCAACTGAACAATTCGTTTGATTCCAAGCCCGAGCTGTATTAAAATGTTATTGCTGATTTAATAATATTGATTACTTTATTATTACTTAATATTATAAAATATTAACATATTATGAATAAATAAATAAATATTATAATAATTCAAACATAATATATTTTATAATATGATACTATTATATTTTATATAAATTATAATCAGACATCGGTACATATGAAGAGGGGCAGACTCTGGAGGTTAATAATAATATTTGATGTAAGGCGCATATAGTAACTACTCGAAAAATACAAAATCAATGATATAAGGTGTCAAAAAACAGTAAAAATGTTAAAGAAATCTCTATCGAAATATTATGTATAAATAGGCACTATAAAAAAAAGTTTATAGAGTAAAAATATGTACTATAGATAATGTACAGTATAGTTATAGTATTATACTACTAGTGAGAATTACTTACGGTTCACTTGTTGGTTATTTTGTTTTTTTCGTAAATATTGCAGTCTCTTCTAATCTTCGAGTGAGTACACTTTTTTTCTTGGTATCGTGGTTGCGCCAGTGGAGACGTGTCGTGTGCTCGGCGTTCGTTCCGGAACTGTCACGGTCCGCCCGGCCGGGGTGAGGTTTTATAGGGGTCTGTCGCGACGCCCACGCGTCGCACTCTGAATGAAACCCTCCGTGCTGCCGACCCCGCCACCGAGCGGTGGTCCGATACTCCGATCACTATTTACGCGTCTCCCGCCCTTACCCCAACCGCCGAAAACTACCCACTGCCCACCATCCAGCACAACCCACCCCCATATCCACCTCGTACCAATTGTGTTCCGTCGTCGTCGTCGTCGTTATTATCATTATTTACCTCCGCTTCTCCTAACAGGTCGCTAAAATCCATATATATATATATACATATATATATATATACATCCATACATCCATATATATATATATAATAAATAGCTTTATACCATATACGTGTAAGCTATCTGAGTTCGTGTGAGTGCGTATTCCATCGGGAATAGTGCGATAATCGGTACGGTGGTGGCTCGATAATATAACGCGTGATTGCGTGAACGTATATCGGTTAGACCTTGAAAAATTAAAAATAATAAAAACTACAACAATACAATATGACAGTATATCAAAAGTACGATATACTACCTATAATATATTATATTCGTGTACTACAGTGTACATTTTATATATGATACCTATATGTATATTATTTATAGGTACTTCATAGTTGCTGTTGCCATCACCCGTCGCCCGCTTTTATTTCCCGTATATGCAGTAGGTACGCGTCGTGTTGTTGTCGGAAATGAAATTAATTGTTTTGATATTACTATATTCATGATTCTATAAAAAATACTTTTTCTATATCTACAATTTATATATTATAATACAGCCACAGCGTTCACTCCGAATGGAAAATAGTTCACCAAGTTCTGATTGATTCCATTTTTCGGATACGAAAAGTGAATCAAGTAAGTAATTATAGATACGACAAGACCAAATATAACATATTCATTCCTAAATAATTGCTCCTAACAGTACATAGGATTCGGAAAGAGTGTTATAATGACTATACAATTTTACGCAATAGTGATAAAAAAATTATAACATATGCTAAGCGCTCTTACAATAAACGCTTTTTTATTTTTTCCTGACTGAGGTAAAATATAAATTCATCAATTTAGACATAAAATTTAAATTTAAATCATGCAATTAAAACGTCTCGATGGATGGTAGCGATGATGAAAAGAAGGAGTTAATAATATTTGATTAAATCTGTCACTTTGATTTGTTGTTAATTACTGTAGAAGTAAAACTAAAATAAAAAACAATTTTTTAGTTAATTATATTATATTGTATTATGATTCAAAAAAGTTATATGCTACTAACGTTCTTCTAAGTAATTATATAGTTGGTATTCAGAGCATTTTTTTAGTTTATCATTAAACCATAATTTCATCTTCACACGTAATTGTTTTGAACACAATTTTGAAGTTCATAGTAACATCTTGAATTGTTCAACAACCAACTTTGTAGCAATTAATAGGTAGGTCAAAATATGTAAGTTCAATAATTGAACAATGTGTTATCGATTACATAATAACGGTCTTCAATGTAAAAACCTTTTTATTCTCATACTTTTTATTTTTTCACTGTTGACTTCATCTTGACGAATGACAGTTGTTGTTAATTTCCAAAGTACATTTTTACATTAACATGTTAACTTTTACTGGATAATATACTGTCTGTTTAACTTGGTTTACGCTGTAATGTCTAGCTCAACATCAAATCAAATTTACATAAAAAATAATGAGTGCATATTATGTCACTTGTATAAATGTAATATGTACGATGTATTGTATATGATGTATATAACAAACAACAACGATCGATGAACATTCGTACTTTGTATATTACACATAATTTATATAATTAAATTATAGAGATGAAATATATTACGAGTATACTCTGTAAGGGTACCGTGATTCGAGTTATGTCTAATCTTTATATAACATTGGTAATTGGTATACCTTGTACTTATGTAAAATGTATACATCATAATATTTCCCGGCCATCAATTTTATATGGTCGGTACACTTTATTTAATTTAGTCTATCGATTTTTTTCTTATATTTTAGTATTCCACAATTTTTCTATTTATCTTCAAAAAGACATTTGTCGATGTCTCATAGTGTTTGCGCCGACGCCGCTCCTGCGAGTATGGCGGTTGGCGGCGACGACTTGTGAGGTGTTGGGAGATGAGGTGACCAATATATAGTAATAAAAAGGCGCGACTTTCGGTTTACTGACGGGCCAAGTATAGCACCGCCCTACTATTGTAACAACCCAATCAAATAATATAAAAATACATATAACTAAGTAATAAGGGGTACGGGCGCCCAAAGGGGTGACGATTATAATAA